>NC_138541.1:26261876-26861876 GCF_964234715.1 Podarcis melisellensis
TGTTCAAGGAGGCTAAGGAGCAAGTGCCTTTACAATTGCAGCTTGAGAATGTGTGAACCACTAGATGGCATGCATAAATGGCATACATTACATAACTAAATTCGGTCCCAGCTCTTGCCCACCTAGCAGTTTGAAAGCACGTCAAAAGTGCAAGTACCGCTCTGGCGATAAGGTAAATGGTGTTTCCATGTGCTGCTCTGGTTCGCCAGAAGCGGCTTAGTCATACTGGCCACATGATCTGGAAGCTGTTTGCGGACAAACGCTGGCTCCCTTGGCCTATAGAGCAAGATGAGTGCGCAAGCCCAGAGTCGTCCATGACTGGACCTAACGGTCAGGGGTCCCTTTACCTTTACCTTTACATAACTAAACGTGTCAGGATTGGATTGCAAACATGTTCCTTCTTGGGGAGTGCAACCCCATCCAGGGCTGGCAATTGTCCAATTACTCACAGCGTCTCTGGATTTAAGATGTTATCCATAAGTAGAGCTGAGCATCACTGGCATAATGTGGACACCTTGTTCCCAAACTCCTAATAACTGCTCCCAGCCGTTTCATATTAAATACCATTGAATATAAGAGGGTGCCCTGCAGGCTCTTAATATATCTTTAACGCCTCTATTGCATCTGCAGAAAATAGTAGGAGAATCAGTTTATGATTCTCATAGCTTATCCTGGGTTTCATACTCATTAAATGGTTGCTTAATGTACTTTCTCAGTTTCCTGAAAGATGCAGGATACAGGTGTGAATGAATCAGGGTGAATGAAAAAGGTAGATGCGGGTGATGCTGTGGTCTAAACCACTGAGCCTCTTGGGCTTGCTGACCAGAAGGTTGGCGGTTCAAATCCCCACGACGGGCTGAACTCCCGTTGCTCTGTCCCAGCTCCTGCCAACCTAACAGTTCGAAAGCACACCAAAAAAAAGGGTAAGTAGAGAAATAGGTACCACTCTGGTGGGAAGGTAAACGGCGTTTCTGTGCGCTGCTCTGGTTTTGGCAGGCAATTGAGTGTGACCTGCAGTCTCTTAATATGCAATAATATTGCCTATAATTTGTTTCTCAATGATAACAGGCTCTATGATCTCCCAAAGCTATGGGAGTGTTATAACTATGTCGTAACACTGAAATGAATGCACTTTTCATCATATGAAAATCCTATGCATGTTGTAGAGCAGTGGTTCCCAATTAGCTAAGTATTGCAGACCCCCTGTTTTTCAAAAGCCAAGCCATGGAGCCCCTAGTTTTGAAAATTTCGATATCTCTGTGGTAGTTTTTGTTATGGGAATGGTGCCATGGACCCCTTGGGGGTCCGCAGACCACCAGTTGGGAACCACCATTGTAGATTTTGCCTCCTCTATTTTCCCTCTGTAGATGGGAAGGTGAATACGTCACACATATTGTCTTAAACAAGGCATGCATGTTAAACATTGAATGGCTGATTACAAGAATAGATACAATACACATTAGCCAAGAGACTGCATTAGTTCAGTGTGCTTAAGGTCACTTTCATGTTTCCTGGGCATTTGGCTCCCTGCCCTGCAATGCAAATCACTTTCTGGAAGGGTCGATTTGAAGGTACCTACATGAGGTGACAATCTGCTGGTTAAAGACAAAAAATTAAATTTTCACTGTGTAGGCTCAACATTGTGGGGGCATGCAACGTAGCTTTTTGGAGTACAGCCAGAGTATATTCTTTTGATTCATCTCATATGTATTGCATACTACTGCCAGATATAAGTGAGGTTCAGTAAGACTTCCTAGCTGGTGTGCCAGTGCCAGTCAACATTTAAACGATCAAATAATATAGGTCTCAAAAATAAATATAAATTGCACACATGCTTTTCTCTTTGCCTTTTGTGTGGACCCTTAAGATGCTCAGACAATGGACAATAGCAGAAACTGTAGCTTATGTTCAAGAGCTTACAAAGACCAGGATTATTAAGCCTGGAAAAGAGATGCAGAGTGACCTCATTGAGGTGTTTATAAAGGGCACAGTGAAAGCTGAGCTGCGTCTCCATTTTCTTTGTTGCATAATAGAGGAAAGGAGGCACCTTTTGATGGGCACAAAAAGGGAAGAAGGCTCGAAGGACGGAAAAGAAATGCTTCCTTACACAGCATGTGGTTAATAAGACAGCTCACTTAAGACATAATAGCAGAGAGGATTGTACAGGGAACACACACCACACAAGTCAGATTTTACCCACAAGCCCATTGCAGCGCCATAACACCCTACACTTGGGGAGAAGGAGAAGCATCCTTCCATTGCGCTCCTTGAGGCTGATATTGTCAGTGTTAATGCATAGCTTTCATGTGGGGATGGTTTTGAACAAACAGCCCTCCAACTGGAAAACTATCCTTACAGAACAACTTTGTTAGCTCAGTCCAGCTTCTTTGGGCTGCCATCCCAAGGGGCAGCAGGAGGAAGAACCCGCCTGATCCTACTCACTGCCAGGCTTGCAGCAGCAGGACAAAACCGAAATTAGAGCAATGTTCTTCTGCTCCTTCCTAGTCTTCTTAGGAACTTAGGAAGCTGCCATATATTGAGTCAGACCATTGGTCCACGCAGTTCAGTACTGTCTGCAATGACTGGCAGCAGTGCTCAAGGGTTTCAGACAGGAGTCTCTTCCAGCCCTACCTGGAGATTGAACACGGGTCCTTCTCCATGCAAAGCCACTTCTCTGTCACTGAGCCAGCCCCCCTTCTCGCTCCATGTTGGGAGTGAAAATACATATGTCAAACACAGGCCTAATATATACTTTTCCCCATGTTAAAGGGATGTTAGGAAACTGGCATGTTTGGGTCTATAGACTTCAACCAATCTACCCTCAGCACTTTATAACCCCTTTTGATCCCAGAGCTCTGATGTCAGGGGTAAGGTCTCCCTCTTTGAAGGTGGGCATCTCTTTGCCTTCAGAGAGGGAGATCCAAAACATTCTATCCTTCCAGGGACCATAAGGTTGAAGGCCCGGTTCAGTCTCAGCTGAGACCGCCACAGGGCTGAGAGAGAGATTCAATACACCATAGTTTTCAGAATATGGAATTTTTGTTTCAGCCTGTGCATTCATTTCTTTTTCCTTCTAGCATTCACATAGGAAAGGGATCTTGTGAATTTCAAGGAGCCCGCAATAAGTAAAACATTGTTTAACCGAGATAACAGTAGGAAAACTCTGGCCAAATAAACATTCATTATTGGTTTTAGCAGGTAAAGTACTGGCAGACTGATAAAGCAGCCATTAATGAAAATGCCACAGGCAAATGAAACCATTTTTATCAACTGTAGGGCAAAGGTTGCTTCTTGTATGTGCAAAATAATTTCGACACTTTAAGCAATGTTTCTCCTCCAAAAAAAGAACAAAATAGAAATCTCCTTATGCTTATAAACAATGGCTTCGATCCAGACTTAGACATGTTTATTGTGGACCCACTGAAGGCTAATTTCAGTCCTAATGATTTTGGCGGGTCTTCTCTAAGCATAACTTAAGTTGGATCCAATCCTGGAGGATTATGTTAAATGTTTGAAAATATTTACTTCCAGCTGGGTCATCGTCTAAGTCTGCAGGTGCAAAGAGGAATTAACACCACAATGCTCTGAGTTACAGTTGTTATTTCCTGGTGGTGATTTATTTAAGTGAGAGTATTTTTCATTCAGCACACCAATATGGGTCACAACCTGCAAGAGGCAGGTAAAACCAAGTCTTACATTACCTCTTTCATGCAGCTTCATGATGCATAATTAGGGCCGTGTGCATGTTGCCTCTTGAAATTCTCCTTATTTGTGGTCAAAGAAACGGGGGGCCATTTCACCAAATTTCTTCTTGGGGGAGGCAGAATTCTTATATTTCTCAGGGATGTGCCCCAGCACAGCTCCTCTCCTCTGGTATTTCTGTGCTTCCACAATGCCCCAGGACCTAGCATCATTTCAGGGTTCTGTGGAGGGAAAATGGTGGCCACCCAAAGGAAAAGAAAAGTGCACCAGTACCTGCTTTTTCTAGAAGGGAGAGAAAAGAAAATTTCAGGATTTGTCTCAGAAAAATGTTTTCTGGGAAGTTTTGGCTCAGCTCTACTCAGAATGCTCCACGTAGAGATATTTTCTAATATCTGAGCATATATAATGCATTTTATGACTTATGTTTACGTCAGAATGAATCCACTGTTTCTGATGTGGTTTAAGATACATTGGGCTCACAATGCAGTGCAAACACTGATCCTAGTTCAACTGGAAATAGTTCTTCCTTGGGGTTATTGTTATTCAGTTTTTGGTTTCATGCTGGCCTGCATTTGCCCACGTAGTATATTATAATTGAACTTTATCTCCATTACAGAAGTCTGGATTGCCCGCACCAGATAGTCCTGCCCACAGATTCAACCTGAAAAAACCCCCAGTAATCTTATTAACCACCACAGTGAAACCTGAAATGGACAGAATTATCTCTACCACAAAAGCAATTTGATACTTATCCTCCAGTATTATTATCTCCTCACATTGTTTCATATTTATTACAGATTTTACTTTTCCTAAAAGATCTGGGGTCATTGCATGGACAGGCGGAGTCCCCCCAACCCCAGGCGACCCCCGAGTGGAGTAATGACTCAAGACAACGTGGTATGGGATTAAAATTGGCCACAGCTTTATTAAGTTTCAGATGTAGGGAGACCTTGTCTCAGGCATTGGGCATTTATCCTTCCCAGTCCCCAGCTGGGGATTATCCAGAATGTGTGGGGTTGGACTGGCTCTGGAGAACATAGGTTCAAGCAGATAGCCCGTCCCCTGTTTCGCCGCCGTTGGAGGGGTAAGCAATGACAACCTCTCAGCTTATGGCCAATACCTCCCCTCAAGACCCCTTTAATGGGGAACCCTGGTTTCACCGCCTCAAGGGGGGCATGGGTCACCACTTCATGCCCCTCCCCCCCCATTTAGGAAGATAGACGAAAGGATTATGCCCAAGGCCTGAAACCGCCAAAGTTGTGACGTTTTGCTACGGGAAAGGCAAAACCTGCCAGTGCAGGAAAGTTCCTTTCCGGCCCTTCAACAGCGACCCTGACGTAGCAGCACCTGTGAACATGTGAAGAAGGGTAAAGGTAAAGGGGCCCCTGACCATTAGGTCCAGTCGTGGCCGACTCTGGGGTTGCGGTGCTCATCTCACTTTATTGGCCAAGGGAGCCAGTGTACAGCTTCCGGGTCATGAAGAAGAGGTTAACCTGCAAAAGAAGACTTAACTGAGGGAGGGGAGGGAGGGAGAAGCTCTGGAGCCATCTGCTGTTTCTCAGGTAATATTCACCTTCTGTTGTGTGGGCAGGGCGGTCCCTCCCTTTATCTGGCCAATCCCCTGGCAATGCCTCCCCAGGAGGGATTGGGCGATTGGCTGAGGTAGGCAGAGACCTCCAGGTATCCAGCCTGGGGAGGATGAAGCCAGCCTGAACTACCAGGAGTCGCACTGGGATCCGGGGGGGGGGGCGCTGTGGTTGTGCCCCCCCCCGTGAACTGCCTTGAGATCTATGGATGAAGGCAGTATACAAGTAGTAGCAGTAGTAGTAGCAGCAGCACTAGTAGTACAAAGCTATTTAAAAATATAAATCCAGATATAATTTATTTCAAAAATTATGCTATGAAGCCTCATGAGTACCAATAGGCTTGCCACATGTTCGGAAAATTCCTGGAATGCCCTGGTTTCCGGGTGTAAAAATAGCATGGGGGGGGGGAGGAATTTTTGCCAAATTGGCAAAATGTAAAGGAAAATTTGGATGTATGGCAATGGTGGAACAGCTCCCAAAGCTTTAAAACCACTATTTTTTTTGGGGGGGGGGGAGGTTTCCCCAAAAAAGCTCAACAATGTTGGTGGTTTCCTAAAAAGAAAAGAAAAGAAAAAAGCTCATCAATTTTGGGGGTGTAATGAATTTTACTTTTTGAAATATGGCAATCCTAGTACCAACAATAATTTTCTGAATTTATTACCTGTCTGTCCCACCTTTCTTTCAAGGAGCTCAAAGCAATGTGCATTACCCCCTCTATTTTATCCTTGAAGCAACCCACAGGGATAGATAAGGCTGAATGATGGAGACTGGCCTAATGTCAGCCAGTGAGATTCATGACTCAATGGGGAGTTTAAGGTGTTTCCACAGTGACTGTGTTACAAAGGTGTCTTGTTTGTGTGTGTACACATGCCAATTATGTGGCTATAACAAGTAAGAGTGTGCTTCTGTACCTAATTAGGTTAGTGGGAGTTTTCTAAAGTGGTTTCAACAAAATGGCTTCCTATGAGCAATTTTTCCGGTGCACAGGGTGATTCTCCTGTTGTTTCTCTTCTCAGTGTTTCAAAATATGTGCAAGGCAGCAGTCATAAAATGGATGCACATCTTTTCCTTACCTTTTCTTATAATGTAAAGGTAAAGGGACCCCTGACCGTTAGGTCCAGTTGCCGACAACTCTGGGGTTGCGGCGCACATCTCGCTTTACTGGCCAAGGGAGCTGTCGTACAGCTTCCGGGTCATGAGGTTTAGATCACAGCGCCACCCGCGTCTACCTCAGAAGTGCTCTCGCATCTCCCAGGGCTAGTCCAACTGCACAAGCCATCCAAGATGTTGTAAGGCATATGCACGACGGGGTGAGCTCCCGCTGCTCTGTCCCAGCTTCTGCCAATCTAGCAGTTCGAAAGCACATTAGTGAAAGTAGATAAATAGGTACCTCTGTGGCGGGAAGGTGAACAGTGTTTCCATGTACTGTGGCTTCTGTCACTGTCCTCCGTGCTCCAGAAGCGGTTTAGTCATGCCGGCCACATGACCTGGAAAGTTGTCTGAGGAGAAACGCCGGCTCCCTTGGCCTGAAAAGCAAGATGAGAGCCGCACCCCATAGTTGCCTTTGACTGGACATAACCGTCCAGGGGTCCTTTACCTTACCTTAACTTATGCTATTGAAGATAAAACACCTCATGCTCTCTTGCCATTTTGTACAGGGTTTCGGAGTGCAATTCTTGAGTTAACATGAGGCAGGGCTTTTTTCCAGCTGGAACTCAGTTCAGGCACCTCTCAGGTGGGTGCCATTGCCATTATAAGAGAACAAGATAGGTGTTCATGGTGAGTTCCGGCACCTCTTGTTCTGTAAAAATAGCACTGTAATGATCTGAGAATTACACCCCATATCCTATATCAGTCTTGGAAGAATTACACTGGTACCCAATTTGCTTCTGGGTCCAGTTCAAGATCTTGACTTTGACATCTAAAGCCCCAAATGACCCAGGTCACAAATAGCCAAAAGAAATCTCCTCCCATTCAGGCCAGCTGGGAAGTTAAGATAAGCAGGGGAAGACTTGCTAGTAATTCTGCCAACTTCAGAAGTCCATAGGATGGCAATATGTGGTAGGGCCTTCTTTGTGGTGGTCCCCAGACAGAAACAAATGAGTTATTTTACAGTGTGGGCTATATATGTTGCTGTCTGGTCTTTGACCACAATAAAAATTGATTTGATTTGATACATAAAAATCAGTTAACTTAAGTGTGTGATGCTCATGGTTTACTCTGAGTATGATTTAATCTGATACAATCCATACTTATTAAATATATGGACTTACTTTCCAAGAGCGTTATAATCAATGCCTTTTTTTTCTAAAAAAATATGTTTAGGGGTACTCTCATTTTGGCTCAGCAAAATCACCATTTTATAGTTCAAATTGGGAAAAATAAATACAGTAAATGGACAAAAGTACAAAGATTCACAAAATGTTTAGGGGTATACATCCCCCCAGAAAAAAGCACTGGTTATAATGTAATGAAACCAAGGCACTTTTTTCCTTCTTTCAAATGATATATTGACATTATGTTCATCTTTAAAAATATTTCTTAGCCTTTGGTGACATCTAGTGGTGGAAATAATTCAGTTTTCTTTGGATTATGTCCGACTGTGAAGAGCATCTAACTGCAAGCAGCATCTCAGGAGCCAAATAGCAGCCAGGGTGGGAGTAGTTTTTAGCAGAAAACTAAGATAAGGATATGCAGATATTGTCCTTTACTCTGGTTCAACCCACCTGTTCCCAAAATTGCCCACAACCCACTAGTCTCTTCTGAAATACTGTGTTTTGATGCAGTTTCCCCAAATTTTCACACTAGCCCCATCTGCACTATCTATTTAAAGCAGTAGCAAAGCAACTTCAGCCATCATGGCTCCCCCTAAACAATCCTGGGAACTAGTTTATTCAGGGTGCTGCTAGCTTTTAGGAAACCATTTCCCCCTCAAATAACTAATTTCCAGAGTGTTTTAACAGTCATTTCCTTTTTTTCCAGGGAACTGTGGAAATATTGTCTCTGTGAGGGAGACAATTCTCTGTGCAGTAGACAATGTATGTATTTTCCCCACCTGCAATCCCATAGCCTCCTCAGATGAAAATAGGGACATCTCTCCCCCCGCCCCCAGTTATACCAACAGGACATAGCACACATGTCCTCCATCCTCCTGAGAAAACCCCTTGAGCCATCTGCCCACCTGTCAAAATGACCTGCAGATGGTGGAGGTGGTTGGAATCTGGCCCGTAAGTCAGAAAAGGTTTTCTTCTGCAGTATAGTGTATGGAGAACAGCACTGCCAGTAAAGGTGCAGGTTGTGTACTTTTCAGCCAATGAGGACTTAACTGCAGAAGCAATAACAACATACATTCATAAGGACAAAAGGCAGAAACTGGTGTGGGAAATAACCCAATTAATATTAATCCACTGCTCACAGATCCTCCAAGTGTTCCTACTTTCCAGGGACAGTCCCAGATTTGCAGGAGCCTTCCTGGTTTCTTTCTTTCTTTCTTTCTTTCTTTCTTTCTTTCTTTCTTTCTTTCTTTCTTTCTTTCTTTCTTTCTTTCTTTCTTTCTTTCTTTCTTTTTATTTATTATTATTATTTATTATTTATTATTTATTAAGTAAATTTTATCAACATATAAAACACATACATATACATTTGTACAATTACACAATACACGTACATAACACACTACCTTATATTCATAACATAAAACATACCTACATTACTGTATATAATACCTACCTATACTGTACATATCAACATACCTACACACCTACTCCACACGGACACCGACCAAGTGACTTGACTTCTTGTACTTGTTACGCTACGTTCTTGTTACACTACTTTATTTTTCCAACTAGCTTAAACACATTTCATTACTTCTTTAATCTCTTCTTTTTCTTAACTTTACTCTCCTTTCACTCTAATCATTTTCTGGATTCACTCAATATCTGCCAGAAATTCTACTTTTTCCACATAAATTTCGATATATACCTTAAAGATAGCCCACTCTTTATTCACTTTTTGTACCATCCTGGTTTCTGATTTGATCCTGGAATGTCCTGCTTTTCCTTAGGACGTCTCTATTTTCATCAGGTAAATGTTGGAGGGCATAGAGTTAGGCGACTCCCCCAAGCCAAGGAGATAAGTAACTGTGCAACCTTTAGAAGACATCTGAAGGCAGCCCTGTATAGGAAGCTTTTTAAAAAAATGTTTGATGTTTTATTGAGTTCTTGTATCTGTTGGAAGCTGCCCAGAGTGCCTGGGACAACCCAGTCAGATGGGTGGAATAATAATAATAATAATAATAATAATAATAATAATAATAATAATGGAATAGGACATCCCTACTTTCATCAGAGAAATTTTGGAGGGTAGGTGCTCATTCAAATACATTTCAAGAACTTTTAACATTGGCATGTGGTGTGCAGTAAGTATATATGATCTCATCCAAATGGTAATATTCCAGCAACTGATCACTCTGAGGTCCTTTCTTGGAGCTTTTGGCTAGGATGTCAGCTTCCAAGGAATGGCAGGGAGTCAGAGTCTTTACACTCAGATTTTAAACTTCTCTATCTCAAGCCTGTGGGATACTTGCAGATGCCACACATCCATACACTTGATCAAAGTCTGAAAGCGTTTGCCTCTCTTGACAAGTAGCAGCTAAGAGGGGTTTTTTTAGCAGTCAAGGCAGCTTACAGGCACCTTCTAAGAAAGCGATGGTAAAACAGTGGCCCTCTAAATGTTGTTGGACTCTGATTCCTTTAAGCCCCAGGCCCCATGATGCCAACAACATCTGGAGAGCCATGGGTTCTCCACCTGTGATCTAAGACAACACAACAACAACAGTTTTGACACACATAATTTAAACAAATAACCGTAAAATATATACGTACAATGGTACCTTGACTAAAGTCCAGTCTATTATAAGTCCATCTTGGACTTAGTCCAATTGCAACCTGGAAATGAGTGCTCTGGGTTGAGTCATTTTTTGATATAAGTCGGGCCCGGCTGCTGTTTTAGGGGTCGCTTTTCACCGTCTGGTTCCTGCTGAGTGTGTTTCGTTTGTTAATTGAGTCCCTCGCTGCTAATCAGAGGCTTCCTGTTGAGACTGCCAGCTGTTGAGTCCTGAGAACCCACACAACACAGAGGTAATATTTGGAGGTTTTGTTTTTGCTTTTTTTGCATTTTGGTTTGTGTGGCTTTTTCAGTTTTTTGGCTGTGACTTTGTTTTATGGGACTGACCTGTGACTGTGGCTTGTGGCTTCATTTTTGTGACTTGTTTTTGTGACAGTGTGGAACCCAGTTCAGCTACAATGACTATCATCAGTGCATGCAAGGGGGTTAAATGTTATTTTTTTCCATCTACAATATGGTCTTATTTATTTTATAATACTGTACATTGATTATTGCCTTCATTTTATGGATCAATGGTCTCGTTAGACAGTAAAATTTGTGTTAAATTGCTGTTTTAGGGGGTGTTTTTCATTGTATAGAACGGATCTATCCATTTTCAATTACTTTCTATGGGAAAGCATGCCTTGTTTTAAGTCCGTTTTGTTTTAAGACGGGACTTCTGGAATGGGTTACGGTCTTAAATCAAAGTACCACTGTACACCTTTAATAAATAAGGCCAATGTCCATTGTACACCTACAAGGGACTATTCCATACTGAACTCTGTTAGCCCTGCACCTAAAATTAATCAAACTAGGCACCAGGCAAAGAGCTTGGGGAGAGCATTCCAAAGATGGGGTGCTGAAACAAAAAAGACTTGGGGTAAATGCCATCACATTATCACTTCTATCAGAAATATGGGAAACAGGGGAAGTGGTAAAATTCTTGAACCATGTTTTCATGCTACATATGACTGGCTCCCCACATGGTTGTGAGTCCCCAACAGTATGTCCCCCTCTGGTAAAGAGTTACCTTTTAATCCCAAACTTTTTGCTGCTTAGAGAGAAAAGAAGAAAGCACACATCAAACTCCTTTGCAATCGCTGCAGTTATATAAACAAATGCATTGCTATTACATTTCAGCCAAAATGGATTTAGAACAAGGACGAGATCATATTAAGGTGAAGGATGGTTTGACTGTTTCCTTGCAAAGGTATTAAATGAGCGCTGTTTGTTAGCACAATTACCATTACACGGTCACCCCTCCTTTTAAAGTTTGCATCTTTCTTAGTCTGAAGAACAGTCAAAGCTCATAGCTTCCTCCTTGTAGAGTTACTCAAGGATAGATTCCCCTTTATCACTTTTTATTGCAGAGTTCCCCAACCCCTTCCATATTTGATGGGATGAGATTAAAGTGATTTGCAATTAGAGGGGTTCCCAATTGCATGGAGAAGCCTATGGAAACACTGCTGTATGCGCACAGAGTCCATTTCATGCTCCCACTGGGCGTGCGGATGGCAGGCCACTTGGCACTATTGAACTCTAATAATAATAATAATAATTTATTTATACCCCGGCCTCCCCAGCCAAGGCCGGGCTCAGAGCGGCTTACAAGCAATAATAAAAACAAGATGAATGATTACAACTTAAAAACAAAAATAAAATACAACAATAAAATAATGGAACATTAAAATATTAAAATGTAGCCTCATTGCAGGAGGAGAAGGAAAAGAAAAAAGAAAGAGAGGGAGGGAGGGAATCAAATTGGCTCCAAGCCAAAGGCCAGGCAGAACAACTCTGTCTTACAGGCCCTGCGGAAAGAAATCAGATCCTGCAGGGCCCTGGTCTCATGAGGCAGAGCATTCCATCAGGCCGGAGCCAGAGTTGAAAAGGCCCTGGCTCTGGTTGAAGCCAATCTAACTTCCTTAGGGCCTGGGACCACTAGGGTGCTGTTATTTATCGACCTTGAGGCTGTCCGTGGGGCATACCAGGAGAGGCGGTCCCGTAGATACGAGGGTCCTAGGCCGTGAAGGGCTTTAAAGGTCAAAAGCAGCACCTTAAATCTGACCATGTACTCCACCGGGAGCCAGTGTAGCTTGAAAAGCACTGGGTGAATATGCTCCCATGGCAGAGACCCCGTGAGTAGCCTCGCTGCAGCATTCTGTACCCGCTGGAGTTTCTGGGACAGCTTCAAGGGCAGCCCCGTATAGAGCGAATTACAGTAGTCAAGCCTGGAGATGACCGTTGCATGGATCACTGTGGCCAGGTCGGGGTGGGAAAGGTAAGGGACCAACTGCTTGATGTGGCGAAGGTGGAAAAATGTCACCTTGGCTGTTGCTGTAACTTGCGCCTCCATGGAAAGGGAGGCGTCAAGGATTACACCCAAACTCTTAACGGAAGGCAATGGCACTACTTGGGCCCCCGCAAGAGAAGGGAGTTGGTCCCTCATCCCCATGCCATCCTGACCTAGCCATAGGACCTCTGTCTTTGAAGGATTTAGTTTCAATAGGCTCCCATGAAACCATCCAGCTACAGCTTCCAAGCATCTGGTCAGTGTGTTCGAGGCCGAGTCGGTGTGGCCATCCATCAGCAGATAGAGCTGAGTGTCATCAGCATATTGGTGACAGCCCAGCCCAAAGCTCCGGATAATCTGGGCAAGGGGGCGCATAAAGATGTTAAAAAGCATCGGGGAGAGAATTGCGCCTTGCGGCACTCCACACACCAAGGAGTGGCGCAACGACATTTCCCTCCCTAGTGCCACCCTCTGTCCCCGACCAGAGATAAAAGAGCACAACCAGTTACGGGCTATGCCCTGTATCCCCACGTCTGCGAGGCGGTGGTCCAGAAGATCATGATCGACCATGTCAAAGGCTGCTGAGAAATCTAAAAGGATCAGCAGTCCTGACCCGCCTCGATCCAGTTGTCTACGGAGATCATCTGTTAGGGCAACCAGAGCCGTATCCGTCCCAAAACCAGGACGGAAACCGGACTGAAATGGATCTAATGCCGATGTTTCCTCCAGAAACCTACCAAGCTGTTCAGCAACTGCTCTCTCAATTACCTTACCCAGGTATGGAAGATTTGAAACTGGGCGGTAATTGGATAGGTCTAAGGGATCTGATGGGGGACGCAGGTGGCGCTGTGGGTTAAAGCCTCAGCGCCTAGGACTTGCCGATCGAAAGGTCGGCGGTTCGAATCCCTGCGGCGGGGTGCGCTCCCGCTGCTTGGTCCCAGCGCCTGCCAACCTAGCAGTTCGAAAGCACCTCCGGGTGCAAGTAGATAAATAGGGACCGCTTACCAGCGGGAAGGTAAACGGCGTTTCCGTGTGCAGCTCTGGCTCGCCAGATGCAGCTTTGTCATGCTGGCCACGTGACCCGGAAGTGTCTCCGGACAGCGCTGGCCCCTGGCCTCTTAAGTGAGATGGGCGCACAACCCCAGAGTCTGTCAAGACTGGCCCGTACGGGCAGGGGTACCTTTACCTTTACCTTTAAGGGATCTGATGAAGTTTTCTTTAAGAGTGGACACACCACTGCTTCCTTCAATTCCCCTGGGAATGTCCCCGTGTCAAGGGACAAATTGATAATTTTAACCAGGGAGGTCTGCGCAACATCTGGACACTCCCTAATCAGCCAAGACGGGCACGGATCCAGGAGGCAGGTGGTGGGCCTACCAACTTGGAGGAATCTATCCATATCAGTAGGGAGTATCCGATCGAAATGGTCCAACACTGGACCTGAAGTCAGTCGAGGGGCCTCCAGTTCAGTCACTGTATCTAAATTGTCAGGGAGGTCACGGCGGAGCAACAGGACTTTCTCCGCAAAAAAGCTCGCAAATGCCTCACAGCTGTGGGTTGAATTTGTGCTTAAATTTGGTTGTCCTCCTAAGGACATTATTGACCTAATTATTCTAAAAAGTTGTGCCGGGCAAGAGCTAGCGGGTGCAATGGAAGCTGCAAAGTAAGATTTCTTAGCAGCTTTCATAGCCATCTCATAGGCTTTCATAAGCACCTTATAAGATGTTCTTGAGGCTCTGTCACAAGTCTGTCGCCATACTTGCTCTAGCCATCTGAGATCCTGCTTCATTTTCCAGAGCTCCTCAATAAACCAAGGGGCCCAGTTTCGACAGGGTCGCAGAGGGCGCTTAGGCGCGATCTCATCAATGGCTGCCAAGAGCCGGTTATTCCAGTCCTCAACAAGCTCATCTAATGAGTCGCCAGGAGCAGCAGGGTTCTGCAAGGCTTGTCAGAATCTATCAGGATCCATCAGTTTTCGCGGACGAGCCCAAATAGGTTCACCACCCGAGCTGGGGAGGAGCGAGAAGTCAATCTTGGCTTTCAGAGCATAGTGATCAGACCATGGCACTTCCACAGTGGGGAGCATGATCACATCTATGCCAGCCCCAAAGATCATATCCATGCTTGTGGCCTGCTTGATGAGTGGGGCCCAAAACAAACTGGAAGAGCCCTAGTGTTGCCATGGAAGTCACTAGGTCCAGAGCCTGTGAGGAGGGAGCGGCATCGGCATGGACGTCGAAGTCTCCCAAAACCAGTAGGTTTGGGAACTCCAAGGCCCAGCCCGCCACCACCTCCAGCAGGTCTGACAGGGTGGCTGCAGGTGTGCTGAGTGGTCGGTACACCAGCCAGACAGCCAAGCTCTCCTTGGTGCCCCACACGAGACCAACACATTCAATGCCGGAGATCGCCGGTGATGGCAGAGCTCTGAAAGAGCAATCCTCCCGGAATAACAACGCTACTCCTCCTAGCATATGCATACATACAATATCCACTGGGAAGAACAAGGGCTCTTTTGCTTGTGTGGCAAATGGCTTTATTTTTCATGTTGTGCTGCTTTTGCACAGCCTAGTATCTGGTAAGTCAGCAATGAGGAAAACTTGTGGTCCTGCAGACACAGCTGGAGTCAACTCTTAGGGGCCATGGGGTCTTCATCTCCCCCATAATAAAATATTTGAGGGGGCTGGGTCCCCCTCAAAGTTGATGGGCACTGCCATTCAAATGGGATGTGTGCACCCCATCATGTGATTGATTGTGTGAGACGGGACTTACTTGCCCCTCCAATATTTTGTCCAAGTTGAGACCCCTGGCTGGACTACAGCTCCCATCAATCCTGACTCTTGGCCATGTTGGCCGGGGATGTGAGAGTTCAGCAATACTTGGGCAACCACAGGTTCCCTACCCCTGAGGTAAGTGGTGACTAATTAAGGTAAAGGGACCCCTGACCATTAGGTCCAGTTGTGACCGACTCTGGGGTTGCGGCGCTCATTTCGCTTTATTGGCTGAGGGAGCCGGCGTACAGCTTCTGGGTCATGTGGCCAGCATGACTAAGCCACTTCTGGCGAACCAGAGCAGTGCACGGAAACGCCGTTTACCTTCCCGCCAGAGCAGTACCTATTTATCTACTTGCACTTTGACATGCTTTCGAACTGCTAGGTTGGCAGGAGCAGGGACCGAGCAACGGGAGCTCACCGCATTGCGGGGATTCGAACCGCCAACCTTCTGATTGGCAAGTCCTAGGTTCTGTGGTTTAACCACAGTGCCACCTGCGTCCCTATGACAATTTAATTACTACAAAATTAATGCCAATTAGAATTCAAGCTGATTACAATTTGAGAAGGATTGATGCCAGTGTCCAGGGACTGCATAGTTAACAACAGCATCAGAAAAAAAGCAGTGAATTAGGTGATAAATTACTTTATACTTGCCAGTGGCAAAGAAGTTGATCAATTGTGTCTTCACATTAGGTTTACTGTTGATTGAGGGTTACATCTCTGCACTGAATAAGAACCGAATGTAATTAACTTCAGGCAATAAAAAATTCACAGCAGGTGTGTGTGTGAAGTACTGAAGTTTCATTATGCATTCCTATACTATTCCCATCACACTTATGTTAAAGATACCAGTGAGCTTTAGCTATTCGATATTTGCATTCAGATTATGCATGTCAGCATATCCTTTTTTTCTCTTTTCTTGGCTATAATGCTTGTCGTGTCTCTGTATTTTAGAATCAGCCTTTAATGATAATTCATTTCACTTTTCCATTTGAATCTTAGTAGCCATTTCCATCCGGTTTCCATTTAAAAGGCAGCCAAGGGGAACAGTATCTGCGATAAGGAGATGGCAGGGCTGGAGGAAAGCAGATCGTAACATTTAAGGAAGCAGATCTGTCGGCAGTCATAAGACGGAAATACAGAAGAGAAGACGCAAAAATGTTCCCAACAGTTGGATGTTTTTAGTAATGTCACCATTTACAAGGTATATTTTCACATCCTGGAGATAAACCAAAGAGGCTGCCAAGCGAAGCCCATTTACCTTGGATTAATGGCATCCTCTGAAACAAAAAAAGTCATCAGATAGATTTCATCTCATACAGAAGATGCCTTGTTGGGGAAAACAAGATATCCAAGGCTGTAACGTTAGCTATTATTCAATGACAGTATAGAACCCTTAGTAAACTCGAGCTGGAGGCAAATGTATTCCTTTTTCTAAATGCTACAAAGACAGGGAATACACAGTCCAGTTAATAAGAGTACAAGCTTTAGGCAGGAAGGATCACAATTTAGAAAGGGAGCAAATATCAAAAATTGACTGAAGTGCTGATGTTCTTCATAGTTATGAGATAGATTTGTGTGTTGTTGTTTTAAATTTGCTTCCTATCAGCAATGAGACAGGGACAAAGAGATGCACTTGTTCAGTTAGGGTTATCCGGTTTCTGTTAATTGGGGCTGATAACTTTTAGGCTGCAATCCTGTGCACATTTACCTGGAAGTCAGCCCCATTATACACAGCGGGACTTACATCTGAGTAAACATGGATAGGATCATGCTGTTAGACGTATTGATCATCAACTGCTCTGGTTCTCAGCCCAGTGGGAAGTTGCAGGCAAGAATTCGCAACACAGCTGTAGGCAAGTGAGTCGCTTTCATCCATGCTGAGGCTGTGTTATACATGACTGGCTTAAAACACAGTGAGGCTCCCCACTGCAACATATCAGAATGCATTTGTGCATTTCCAAGTCACCTGCTGTCTGTCCGCACCAGTGGGTGAAGAGAGGGGGTCTGGATGTCTTCATATTGCTCATGCTTTCATGACACAGTATTTCTCAAGAACCTATGGGCTAGATATGGATTGTGGCTAACATTATGCATACATGGCTTTACAAACCAGTAGTGGGAGCGTGCTGGTTGCAGAGTAAATGAGTGTGTGTACGCAGCCTTAACCTCTGAATACTAATGCACAAGTTTATTGGGCTGGCTATGATAACAGTTGGCAGGAGGTGAGCATTCTTCCACCTACAGACATTTTGTACTTGCTTAGCTGAAGGTTTCCATCTGTAAGTGTTACCGCAAGTTGCCTGCCAGCACTTTTAATACCTTGATGCTTTCTCTCTCACAAAAATAGCAATGAGGAACATATGCTTGCAGAAGCCAAACATTAGGCACGCCGAGGTTTCAGCATGTTTCAAGATAATTAGGAATATAGCACAGCTCTGATATGAAAGCAGACTTCTTGATTGGAATCTGACTCAGTAAGGACTCAGTAAGGAAAAAAGGGAAATATAAGTTTTGAAATCTATATATATCTCCCCACCCCCCCGACTTTGCCACACACAAGTGTGGCTGTGGTGGTGGTTATTTTGAGTCCCAGGATAGCAAACATATCACCAGTGTAAAACATAGCATTCTAGAAAACAGAGCCCCTGTGGTGTAGTTGATAGAGCGTTGGACTAAGACGTGGGAGACCAGGGTTGACGGCACTGTGATCTAAACCACTAAGCCTCTTTGGGCCTGCTGTTTGGAAGGTTGGCAGTTCAAATCCCCATGACTGGGTGAGCTCCCGTTGCTTTGTCCCAGCTCCTACCAACCTAGCAGTTCGAAAGCATGCCAGTGCAAGTAGATAAATAGGTACTGCTGTGGTGGTTTCCATGCATTCTGGCACTCATCACTGTGTTCCCTTGTGCCAGAAGTGTTTAGTCATGCTGGTCACATGACCTGGAAAGCCGTCTGTGGACAAACGTCGGCACCCTCGGTCTGAAAGTGAGATGAGTGCTGCACCCCATAGTCACCTTTGCCTGGACTTTACCTGCCATGAAGTTCCCTGCATGGCCTTCGACCAGTCACCATCTCTCAGCCTAACCAACCTTGGATAACAATGAGGAGAGAGGGAGAACCGCATGGACCACATTGAGCTCCTTTGGAGGAAAGGTGGATATATCTAAATGTAATAAATAAACAGTTACAAACAGTTTAAAAATTATGCGAGTGATTTCAGGGCTGCCCAGAACAGTGGCTTTCAGACATCAAATGCCTGGGCAAACAGGAATGTTTTAAACTTTATCCTAAAAGCCAGTCATGATGGAGATAGATGCACATTATGAGGGAGAGCATTCCACAAATGGGAAATGACTACTGAAAATACCAGCCTGCAACCCTCAGTGGCACCAGCTTTAAGGCCTCACCTGAGGGTTGCAGTGTCTCAGATAGTTGATCCTGGGGAAGACACTATTTTAGGTTAGCCTGAGAACCAGGACAAATAGCTCCATGTTTGATCGTTGGTTTTTCCTGTTGTAATTTTTGCTTCATCAGTTAATCGTACTACTATTTAAGATGGGAAGAGCTGCAGTTGATTTGCCACCACAAATTCTTTTCACAATTCTCACCTGTGAATTGTAATGGCAACCGTTCACTGGATATTTAAATGTTTCCCATTTAATAGATAGTTGCTTGTTTATTGCATTAATATGCCTCCCTCCATATTTATCCCAGGGTGGTTTATAACAGGTAGAATGGGAGAAAGTGGGTCATCCCTAAATATTTATTTTCTTGCTGTGAAGTACCAAAGAACTATATAGTTTTTTAATGAATTGCATTTTCTTTTCATTGCTGGTGAGAAATCAGCCCCGGTGCTTGCGTATTGTTAGCAAACAGATTTTATTAACAGCTTTGCAGTTTAGATAAATTGTTATTAATATTTTGTTCAATGCAGCTAAGAACACCTCCAAATCATATTAGAGGCCAGAGAAGTGCAACTACAGAAATCTGTTAAAGTGTATTTCTACCTAATGAGGTCTGTCTTTAAGTGTCAGCTGATCTAGGCAGAAGTTTGTTCCCCTCACATCCTTCAATTCAATGCAGTCATAAAGAGATCTATTTTAGAAGGAAATAGAACTTCCTTCCTTCCTTCCTTCCTTCCTTCCTTCCTTCCTTCCTTCCTTCCTTCCTTCCTTCCTTCCTTCCTTCCTTCCTTCCTTCCTTCCTTTTTTTTTACCTTTAAAACATATCACATAGTAAGAGCAAGCTGCAAACTAGGCTAGAAATAGAAATCGTTTCTCAAAGTCACAAGTCAATACCAATGACATGGGTTGTGGGAAGAAGAGAGAGAGAGAGAGAGAGAGAGAAGTACTAACATGCTTGTAAGCCACATATTAAAGGCTTAGGTTGGTTTGTTGTTGTCTGTTGACCAGGGCTGGCTCAATACATTTTGCTGCCTGAGGCAAGGGACAAGATGGTGCCCTCCTACAGCAGACCCTCCTTGTTCCTATTTTCCAGAGACATTCCTGATTTAGAGACACCATCCCGGTTTCTGATTTGATCCCAGAACGTCCCATTTCTCCTTAGGATGTCCACATTTTCGCTGGAGAAATTTTGGAGGGTATGGAGTTATCCGACACCCAAGCCATCTGAAGGCAATCCTGTATAGGGAATGTTTAATGTTTAATTATGTTTTTGTATATGTTGGAAGCTGCCCAGAGTGGCTGGAGCAATCCAGTAAGATGTGTGGAGTTATAAATAGTAAAATTATCATTATGGAATGGGATGTCCCTAATTTAATCAGAAAAATGTTGGAGGGCATGCCACAAGACACAAGCAGAAGCCAATCAGATGGGCAGTTGACTCTTACTTCAATGGTGGTGAAAGGAAAGTATCTTCCACTGCACACAAGGGCAGCAGGCTAGTGTAGGAGGAACAGGACACGCAGTGGTGGACATTTTGGGGGCCCTGAAGCTCGAACTGTCCTTCACAACCAGCAATGGAGGGTTTCTAACCCAGGCCTGCAGCAGAATTTATTTCTCCTTGTCTAAGTGGAGACAGGGGAACAGCTTGGAAGGGATGTTGCAGTTAATTCATAGTATGGATGGGAGAGAAATCTGATTAGAGTTTGCATTTCAAGAAAAAAAACCTGCCTAATTCACACTTTCTGAAACCAGGGGCGAACTAAGGCGTCGTGACACCCAGGGCGGGTGTTGCTACATAGGGTGCATGTGCAGGATCGCTACGTATGGTGCACCGCACGTAGTGACGGCGTACATGCGCTGTACATAGTGGTTTGCCGCCAGCGCCGGGATCCTCTGCTCACGGCTGCAGCCGCAAACGGAGGATCTTCCACATGCGGCTGCGGCAGTGCAATGGCTGCTCTCGCCACTGCGGTGGGGCGACCCCCCGCGGGGTGCCTTCTTGTCACCCCCAGACATGGCACCCGGGGGCAATGCCACTGACTGAAACAATACATGGACTGAAACGTGTCCAGCCTTTGAAATTCATGCTTCTCCAATGTTTGCAATGCTGTTTCCTGTCAAGTAATTGGTGATGATAATGCATATACTTGGTGAAGTGCCCATTGAAAAGTATATGTCAGTGAAAATAATATGCATTATTTTAGGGAAATGCATTATGTTAGGGGAAGTTGCTTTGCAGAAATATGCATATTCGACAAATTTGCACACAAGCATGGGTGTACTCAGAAATATTCTCACTAAATTTCTGTAGTTTACCTCCTTTGTAGTGGGTGTTTTTTTAAAAAAAATCTGTAAGATAATATTTTAGTTTTCTGTTAATTTTGTTGCTTTGACTGTATACTTTACATTTGACTTTCTTCAGAAATGTTTGATTCTGGATTGTTTTATTGATGTTTTAATATGCTGTAAACCACTTTGTGATTTTTCTTAAAAATATAAAGCGGTATAGAAATGAAATAAATAATAATAATTCTGATAAATTTTCATAATTTAATAATTATTTATTTATTGCAAACTGGTGTGGAAATGTGGAGAACTGACCTCAAGATTGGGAAAATGAGAGAAATTGAAATTGACAGATTTGCCCATTCAGGATATATACTCAGTAGATATCCATAATGTTCACTTGGTAGATTCAGGTATTCTTGGGAACATACCCAAAATGTTGATTCTGTACATCAATAACTCCTTCCCCCGTAATTTTCAATGACACAGATACCAAAAAGTTGGAAACAGTGACTACTTCATAGCAAGGCCAACTAATATTGGTGGGAGTTTGTCCTGTGGCACATCATTCCTACCCCCAAAATCAGAAATCCTTTTGCTTTGGCTTCCAGCAAAACAGGAAAAGCATTTGAAGGGAGGATAGCAAGGAGGAAACAAACACTGTTTATTTACTTCCAAAAATGCTTTGCACCACAATCTCAAGTATCAGATACCGAAGTGGTTTAACAATTGCTATATAGGAACAATAAAAACCACATAAAAAATTAAAATTACAGAGCACCAGCTAACTATCTCAAAAAAACAGAAAAAAAGGTTTTTCATAATTGCCTGAAAAAGCCTGCCGGCATAAAGAAGTTTTCAGCAAACGTTTAAACTTTAATGTGGAAGACACTGGCAGAATCTCTTATTAGAAGTCCAGTGACATGATAGGCTTGGTTTCGTGTTTGTACAATGAACCTCTCCAACTCAGAGGAGAATCAGTGATGTTTCTACAGATGCTCTCAGCGATCAAGCTGGGATATAAGAGCACAGGTTGTCCCCAAGATACCCTGGAGCTAAGTTGTTCAAGTCTTGTAAATTAATACAGGGAACTTTAACCTGGCTGGGTAATAGATGGGCAGCCAGATGTTTTAACAATTCCGTCCCATTTTGTCGGCAGTCTGGCTGCTGAATTCTGTAGCATCTGGAGTTTCTGGCCCAGCCCTGAGGCCAGCTCTACATAGAGCACATTGCAGCAACGCAGCCTTGAGCTTACCATCTACAATGCTCAGGCTGTTGTGATACAGCTTGTTCTGAATTTCCAGATGTCAAACCACAAGACCATCATTTCTTGGAACAGAACGCTAGATAATATGCAACTCTGTCCATTTCCCTCTATAAAGGGAAGAGAGTTTTTTAATATATGTAAAAAATGAAAAGCACCAATCCAGTAGTTTTGTAGGCCCCCAACAGGCAGAGACTGGTTTAAGGCAGTGTGACTAGTTCTGCTGCACTGGGCGCTGAGCATTTTTTTTGGGGGGGGGGAGGGGGGGTTCTGTAGGGCATGGCAACTATGATGTATTGAACAGAACGGAAGGTGAGAGGCCGGGTGGAGGACACCAAATCCTAGGCGAGGATGCTTCTGAAATGTGAAAGGATTCCTGCAACAGGAAAGCAGATGGCATTTCCCCTCAGATTCCTCCGTTTTATCAGCTTTGCCACAGAGGAAATAAATGCGGAAAGTCATAATTCAAAGAGGCAAGGAACTGAGGGGGTGGGGTGGCGTCATAATAGGCCAGCTTGTCTCAAATTGCAGCCACTGTACGGCTTGTGGAGACTTTGCCTTTTATGTAGTGAGCCACCAGGATCAGAACGCTAATGCAGGCCTTTTGACATGTGCCACAAAGCTGGACTTTGTTCTGAGAGTCCCTCTTGAATTTCTGCCTGGTCATTGTCATAAGGCGGATAAGCAGGGAGGAGATTTCACTGCAGCTTGTCGCTGACAAGAAGGGCAGCTGTCGCTATGCTTTTCCAGACGATTGTTTCCTGACAGCCAACTCAAATTTGAACTTCAAGATGATACTAATTCTAATTCCATTCTCTCTCTCCCCGCCCCCACCAGCTTTCATTCTCAGCAATGTAAATCTGCACAACAACCCACGACAGATTGAGAGGATGTGATTGTGCTTTCCCACTGCTGAATATTTAACCCTGTGGATTTGACCACTTCTCCTGTGTCTGTGGACCCTTTTGTGAAATGACAGGTTTAACCTGAGGCTCATTTATTTCATGCAGAGTCCATATTTATAATAAATAGAAAGCCCCTGGGTTCAAATGGATTCTCAGGGCCGGTTCACAGTTTACACACTGTGTTTTATTTGACGCACATATACATTAGAGGTGCTTATGGAAGGATTGTTGATGCAATTTTGCTTTTGTTGTGGGTATTTATCAGCAGGTATTGGATATATATTAGTGATTCCTGTGTCATGGTGTGAAGCAAGAGCTATTCTGAACTTTAAAATGGAAAGCGTAATGCTGGTGGTCAACAAAAGAGGTTTAAAGACTGTCACAAGGCAAATCTAAGAAGAATGTAGTACAGTCATACCTCATGTTATGTTTGCTTCATGTTATGTTCTTTCAGGTTACGTCCTGTGGCGACCCAGAAGTACTGGAAAGGGTTACTTCTGGGTTTCGCTGAATGCACAGAAGCGCTAAATCACGCTTCGCGCATGAGCACAAGTGCCAAATCGCACGGCGGACCTGCGCAGATATGGCACTTCAGGTTACGCTCTTTTCATGTTACGAATGGGCCACCGGAATGGATCCCATTCGCAACCAGAGGTACCACTGTATAAACACCGACAACTGGGAAACACTGGCCTGCGAGGATTCCAATTGGGGAACAGCCTTTACCAGAGGTGTCATGAGCTTTGAAGACACTCGAACTCAGGACGAAAGGAAGAAACATGCTAAGAGGAAGGCACGCTTGGCAAACCCTCACTGTGATCAACTCCCATCTGAAAGCCTACGTCCCCACTGTGGAAGGACTTGTGGATTCAGAATTGGCCTCTACAGTCACAGACTCACTGTTAAATCCATGTTTATGGAAGACAATCTTACTCAGCTATGAGTGAGTGATCGGCAAAGAAGAAGAAGATGTTAAAAACAGTAGATCTGTGCCAGGGTAGAAAAAAATGTTTTTCTGCCCCATAACACCAAAATTTGGGGACAGCTAAGGAAGCTGATGACACAGGTGGCGCTGTGGGTTAGACCACTGAGCCTAGGACTTGCCAATCAGAAGGTCGGCGGTTTGAATACCTGCAACGGGGTGAGCTGCGGTTGCTCAGTCCATGCTCCTGCCAACCTAGCAGTTTGAAAGCACATCAAAGTGCAAGTAGATAAATAGGGACCACTCCAGCGGGAAGGTAAACGGCGTTTCTGTGTGCTGCTCTGGTTCGCCAGAAGCAGCTTAGTCATGCTGGCCACATGACCCGGAAGCTGTACACCGGCTCCTTTGACCAATAAAGCAAGATGAGCACCGCAACCCCAGAGTTGGCCATGACTGGACCTAATGGTCAGGGGTCCCTTTACCTTTACCTTTAAGGAAGCTGAACATTGGATGATTCAGGACAGATGAAAGAATGTACTTCTTCACATGCTGCATAGTTAAACTATGGAAAATGGATGCCACAAGTGGCAGTGATGGTTACCACCTTGGATGGCTTTAAAGGAGAATTAGACAAATTCATGGACCATCCATGGCTACTTCCCGCAATGGGCTATGTTCCACATCTACTGTTGGAGTCTCTATGTCTCTGGATACTACTTTACTACTTCCCAACCACAACTTGGGAAGAATACCTTTGTTTTCAGGTCCTGCTTGCCAGTTTCCTGTAGACGTCTGCTTGACCACTGTGAAAATAGGGTGCTGGATTAGATGGGACTTTGGCCTGATCCATCAGAGCTCTTCTTCTGTTCTTACCTCTGCTTCTTCACTGGCAGCTTTTACCTGATTTTAATATTGGATGGTTTGAACTCATGGTTGTAACCTACCCTACAGATGGAGGATGGGATTTAAATATTCAAATAAATAAATGCACAAATAAATAAGGAGTTCCCTGGTGTCCATCCTATGCCCCAGTCTCCTGCTCACTTACAGTGCTTGCTGGTAAATATGCAGCAAACACATTTATGGCATAGTTTAAATTGGCGCCCGATGAAAGCTAGAGGTGATATATGGAGTCTTTCAGACTCAGTTTGCCACCTGCTGACCAGTAACACTCGCAGGCTGTGTTGCAGTGTTGTGAGAATGAGCAAATCGGCAAAGCCCTTTGTGTATTAAAAGCACTAGCTAATCCATGTCTAAATCAGCCACTTCAGCTCATGTCAACCACGAATAACAAATGTGTGAACTCTAGGTCCTAAGGCATTCCTAGGTCATTTTCCCTTGCAGTGCACTGTTCCATTGCCATGTGCCTGGTTTCTGGGGAAATATTGTGATGGAAAAGTTTTTCCTAGTTCTTATCGAGGGCTTAAAAGTATGGTTTTTAATGAGTATCGGGTGTATGCTACAAGGAGCTTTCGTTGGGCTCCAGGTTCTGTGTAAAGCCTGTGGCTTTAAGAGAGATTTTAAGCACCACCTTTTGCTTCCCAGCCCTGTCTTCCATGTTAATGATAGCCTTGTTGGAAACAATACAGTTGTTCCCCAGGGAGCGCCCTGCTCTGCTCTGTTTCTTGATCAGGAGCACCTACCTTGTGAGAACTAGACTCCAGGTATGTATGTGTCTTGAATTCTAGGGTTGCCATATTGCCAAAAGTGAAAATCCAAACAAAGTTGTTGAGCTTTAGGTGGGGGCAGCGGGGGGGGGGGTTCCTTTGATTTTTAAAGCATTTAAAAAACAAAAAAGCAAAAACACCCTACTTGCCATACGTCTGGGTTTCCCCAGACATTTTGCCGATTCAATTCTGATTACCAGATGTGACCTGGAAAACCCAGACGTATGGCAGCCCTATAATTCAAAGTCAACAAGATGATGCAACTCCTAAGGCAAATAGTGACATGGAAGGGCTCCTGAAGTATATTGTGAAGCTGGTCTCGGCTTAGCTATGCCTGATTTTACCGTTAAAAGATCCTTGATACTCTTTTTAGGGGTGTGGGAAATCAAAGTGGAGGTAATGAACATGATTAGCCACTAGATGGCACAACACAGAATGAAATACTGTGAAGCCAATATATGGAGAGAAAAATTCTTTATGTCCAGCTTTTATTTCTAAGTGACTAGAAAAAAGAATATTAGGAAGTATGTATGACTGAACTAAATAATAATAATAATAATAATAATAATAATAATAATAATAATAATAATAATCAAGGCCAATGCACACATCAGTGGCCTTTGTTTGGCTCAGTGCTCCACAACGTGCACTTTGATATATATCACGATACAAATTACACAAAGAAGCATTGATAGTTTATTTTTTTGCTTGGGTTGTACTGGTGAATTCCATTTTGTATTTACATACCCCTATTTCTTTACTCTTACTTCCTTTCCTTTTTTTTTTTTTTTTGCAGAAAGTAAAATAGTCATAGACAATTTATTTAAGACACTGCTAGAGTGTGGGAGTTTCAGCCGAAGGCTATCGTGCTGACTTAAGTCTAGAGAATACATCATATTGGGTAATTATGCTTCTGTCTTTAGGACTAATTTTAGTTGTTTTTATCCATTATATGCTTTTTTGAAATTTTTATATACACTGCTTATAAACTTGGATGATTAAGTGGTGTATATAAATAGCTGGAATCAATAAATAAAATGTGTTGTGGGATCTGCTGCGGCTTGAAGATGCAATTTGAACAATGAATTTCCATTTTCAAAATACTACATTTTTTGCCCTCCAAATCATGGCAAGCTAAAGGCCAAGTTGTCTATTCGTTTCTGATGTAGTGGATGTTTCTGATCACACCTCCTTGTGTTAAGTTTACATCCTGCATATCCATCAGAAACCAAGTTCGCATTATTATGAGGGAGTTAGGTGTGTTTAGCCTGGCAGAGAGGAAACTGAGAGGAGATACGATAGCCATCTTTTGTTTTTTTTTAAAAAATATTTATTAGCAGTTTTAAATACAATACAGAAAAATAAACAATATCACATATCTCTTGACATAGTTTCATAGCTTCTTTGGACTCCCTCACATCTCCCGCTCCCATTTTCATCCCAATAATATTTCCCAGCAATTTATCACCTTGCTTCCAATCTTCATATCTAACTTTCTCTTCTTGTTTCTCTAATTTCAGATGCCCTATGTTCAGATCCCTAAAGTTTTAAGAATAATCCAATAATTATCCAAAAAAGAAAAATCCCCCCCCTAAATCTTACTTATATTCATAACTCCATCTAATTTAGTGGTGCCAAATTGTTTATGATCTAGCATCCTTCTTAACATTCAGCCAAATTACAATGTTTCTGCAAGTAAATCTTGAATTTCTTCCAATCTTCTTCAACCCTCTCTTCTCCCAGGTCTCGGATTCTGCCAGTCATCTCAGCCAGTTCCATGTATTCTATCAGTTGCATCTGCCATTCTTCCAGTGTGGGTAGATCTTGGGTTTTCCAGTGCTTGGCTACGAGTATCCTTGCTGCCGTTGTTGCATACAGAAAGAAAGTTCGGTCCTTTTTTAACACCCTCTGGCCGACAATACCCAAGAGGAAGGCCTCTGGTTTCTTAAGGAAGGTATACTTAAATACCTTTTTCAGCTCATTATATATCATCTCCCAGAAAGCCTTCACTTTAGGGCAGGTCCACCAGAGGTGAAAAAATGTTCCTTCATTTTCTTTACATTTCCAACATTTATTATCAGACAAGTGGTATATTTTTGCAAGTTTGACTGGGGTCATGTACCATCTGTATATCATTTTCATTACATTTTCTTTCAAAGCATTGCATGCAGTGAAATTCAAGCCAGTAGTCCACAACCTTTCCCAGTCCTCAAACATAATATTATGCCCAATGTCCTGTGCCCACTTTATCATAGCCGATTTTGATACGATAGCCATCTTCAAATAACTAAAGGACTGTCACATGGAAAAACAAAACAAAAAAAATCCTTCCAGTAGCACCTTAAAGACCAACTAAGTTAGTTCTTGGTTAGTTCTCTATCTGTAACTGTCACATGGAAGATCTGTTTAAGATTACGTACATTAATGGAGCAAGCTTGTTTTCTCCTATGGAGCCTAGGACCAGAACCAATGGATTCAAGTTACAAGAAAGGAGAATCTGACTAAATACAGTGGTACCTCGGGTTACATACGCTTCAGGTTACAGACTCCGCTAACCCAGAAATAGTACCTTGGGTTAAGAACTTTGCTTCAGGATGAGAACAGAAATCGTGTTCTGGCGTCGCGGCGGCAGCGGGAGGCTCCATTAGCTAAAGTGGTGCTTCAGGTTAAGAACAGTTTCAGGTTAAGAATGGACCTCCCGAACGAATTAAGTACGTAACCAGAGGTACCACTGTATTGGGAATAATTTTCTAGTGGTAGGAGTGTTAGGATATACTTCCATTCCACCTTTAGAACAGGCATGTGGAATTGTTGTGTGCCACATGTCTGTTTACTTCCAGCACAGCCTGCTGGGAACTTCTGTTGTATATAGCTTTTGCCTATGCTGTTTGCTTGGACACGAAGGGAAGCAGACATGTTTTTCCTTTGTCCTGATGCTGAATAAATGCTTGTAAATATGCTTACACAAGACTCTGTCCGCTACTTCTGTTGCAAAGAGTTCTTATCTCTGCTAGCTTGCGTGCTCAGTCTCTAAAGTTCTCTGAGGCTTGAGTCGCAGTTTTGATGCTGTTCTGAGAACCGGAGTTTGTCCGGCTGCCGGCTGGTGGGCTGGAACCAGCTGGGGGCCTGCCAATTGCCCCCGTCTCCACGGACGCATCCCAACAAGGAGTTTCTTTGACAGTGGATTAGACTACCTTGGAAGGTGATGAACTATTTTTCCTCAGAAGCTTATAAGCAGAAGGTGGGAGGCCATCTTTCATGGATGCTTTAATTGCATACTCTGCAAGATCTTGCACAATTTTGGACCCGGTTTCGGCTGAAATCGGCACCAATATCAGTGCTGCTTCTGTGGAGGTGGCAGGGTGCCTGCAAGGCTGCCACCTTTGGGCTTTTGTGACCTGAGGCAGCCGCGTCAGTCTGCCTAATGGCAGAGCCAGCTTTGAATGCGGGGAAACAGTCACCCTCCTGTGGTTACTTTGTTGTTTTGGTTATATGCATCCTATTAGAATCAAAAACGTGATGGTTCTTGTAGCCCAAAGACTGAACCTCTGCAAAAGTTCATGTTTAGTAGCAAACTTCACTGCCTCAGTTGCTTTTTATCTTATAGAAACCTATCTACTACAATGAATCGTCTTTGGTATCTCCAGGTACTGTTGCCAATGACATAGTAGTCAATGTGTAATATTGGATGGCTTTAGGGACACTAACTTAATAAAGATTATCAGGCTCCTTGTTTGAAAATTAAATTGCAGTGCCAAATATTGAGCAAGATAGTTGACTTTGGCACTGAAAGTTATTCACAGTCTGAGGCTCTCTTGTGGCGCTTTGTGTTTCAACACACATTTCCTTAATAGTGTTGCCTTCCCCAAAGACCTGATTTATCAAATCCAGTAGGTACAACTTCATCATTTTGCACTACCCTACGATTCATCAAGCCTCTTCTGAAACAGTCTGAAGAGAAATAAAACAGAGGCAGTAATGTTGTCTTTGGTAGCTGGGTTAGGCGTTTCACAATGACAAAAATTTCATCTTTTCAGCCATCATGAAAGTCAGTTGTTTGACTTCAGGACAAGCCCATGTTTATTCAGACGAACATCTTTTTGTCTTCCTGAGCTGGATTAGCACCAGTCACAACAGATTAATATTTTAGCTATTACTTTGGCCTGGCAATCTGATACTGAGCACTGAGAGAAGAGCATGAAAAATCAGTGCTTTTTTCTCATCTCAGTCCTTGATATGTTTGGTCCACTCTGTCAGTAATGGCTTTCTTGTAAAATGCATCGAATTTTCTGAAAGCTTCAATAACCACAAAATACCAAAGTTTCAAACAATGGGTTGTTTTCAATGTTAATCCTACTCAGAGTAGACCTGTTGAAATTAATGGGCATGACTAACTTAGAGTCATTAATTTCAATGAGTACAATTTATTCAATTTCCCTGACATTTCTGTTAATTTCTGCATTGTATTTGAGCTTTCACTCAATGTAAAGGCCACTTCTGGAAATATAGTGGAATGTAGCACAAGTTTAATGGTCATTTGTCTGTTATTTGCAAATGGATTTCTTCCCCCGGAAGCAAATGGCATGGAAATGAGCACTAAACTTGTGCTATATTCTGCTATATTTCTGGAAGTGGCTTTTAAAGCTCAAATATGATGTGCAAATTAACAGCTGGGGAAAGAATGGGGAAACGGAATAAACTGTTATGTGAATGCAACGATAGCTAGTTACAACCCAATGTAGTTAAAGTAAAATGATATATACTGTATAATTCTTTTTCTGAGCAGCTTGAGTAGATTGAAACAACAACAGCAAATGGTCCAGCATCTCTCTTGTTTAGCAGCCCCATCCAGATAAATGCTTTTTACCTGCTGATGTTTCTTGTATCTTTTGAATAAGGATCTCTATTTGGCAAGAACAAAAAGAGCATAGCAAAATGGTCAAAAGGACATCCAATCTCTCAGTGCAATAGGGACCAAAATAAAGGAAAACTCAGAACATTTTCTCCTGGTGGCACCCAAATCCCCAGAAACTGAGTCTCATTTTTAAAAAGAGTAGCGTTCATTGTGGGAAAGGCAGTGAACTACTTGGCACTTTCTTCCACATGTGGTGGAAGTGGAAGTGGAAGAAGCATGTTGGGTTCAGTGTTTAATAAGTGCTACAACATCACAAATGATAAGAAAACATCCCAAATGAACACTTCTATTCATTGATGAGGGGGACAGTGAGGATTTTGACATAGAAATAGTTGCTAATCTTTTTTTTATTTGCAGACTCATAGAAATAAATTATTATTATTATTATTATTATTATTATTATTATTATTATTAATACCCCACCCGTTCCGGTTTGGAAAACTGGGCTCAGGGCGGCTAACAACAAATTTAAAACACTTAATTGATGCAACAAAAAAACCAGCATAAAATACAGTATAAATGTACAATGGAAACCTGCTTTTAGAGAGTTGTGGTAGTAACAAACCTGGAGCATACAGTCCCTGGAGAAACTTTCAATACAAGTAAAGAAAGGCTAAAGGACAAGGAAAGGAAGCTAAAGTATCTTTGTATGACTTAATTACATTTCTAAACAGAGATAGCTAACGCAGGGTGCTATTCTGTGGAAACACGGATCATCATGGTGTGATACAGTTCAAGGCAGTGGGTGGGAGACATAACATCTTAACTGTTAAACAGAAGTAAGAAAGACTCTGTCACTTTCTCTCATGCTAATTTTTTTGAACATTTCATTTATGTGTTGTATTGTTGATTTACTACGGATCTGTAAAATCAAAGACAAAGAAAAGGGGGGGCAGAAAGTGGAATCTCTACCTGCTAGTAAGCTGGCAGGGGTTGCAATATAGTCAAGCAGCTGATATATTGTGTTGTTCTGCTTCAATTTGCAGATTTCAGGACTGGCTCCAGTACAGAGGCAATCTGGAGCAAGGTTCAAGAGCCAGAAAAGACCGGTCCTATTTTAGAGTGCAAAGAGAGATAAAGAACTCAACATATGCAGGACTGACTTGCTCCTCGAACCAGAATGCTGAACAGGCCCTGTTAATAGGTGTTAAATAATACCCATTCTGTACTTGCAAGAAATCAATGTTATAGTGTGGCAGCACCTGCCCCTTGGCATTAGGCAAGCGTGCCTATTCAGCATGCCTCCCAGCAGCCACATATTACTTGTAGTGAGAAAGAGGCTTGCTCTCATACACCTGTACATGCAGGTATACTTCCTCCTGGTCAAGAATCCTGAGTGTCCCACGGCTCCCATTCCCTGGCAAGAAATCTGTGTACATTCAGCTGTACATGAAGAGGCACCTTTCTCACTAATGCTCAATGCATGGCTGCTGGGAACACAGCCCATGGGCATGTGGGAAGGCATGCCTAGGGGGCACAATCCTACTTCTCTTTGCAAATTCATGAATGCAGAGGAGAGGGGTAGTGCATATAGGGCTTCTATCTGTGTATTTTGGAGTCTGAGTTTCTTTCCTCTGGTTTAGAAAACAGCACCATTTCTCAGATTTTCCTTTCCTTCTTCTAAACACACAAACACATATATAGACACTTATGCAGAAGGCTGTGGGAAGGCTTAATAGTGAATATTTGCATTATGCTTTGAAGATGTAAATGTACTTAAACGCTAAGCATTATTATTTCATGTCTGTACAACGCAGCAAAATTCACCCAAGAATGTTTACCCTGTGGGTTTAATTTATTTCTGTGAGGATTGCTAAATAATTTATAGAGGAGGCTTGAGGGTTCCCTCCCCCCTCTCCAGTGAGATACTAAAATTATTTAAAGGGAAATAAATGGACTAATGTATGTATGTGCAAGAGATCAAAATAACACTGCTGATTTTTTTAAAATAGCAAAACTCCTGGAGACATACCATGTTGACAAGAAGTGCTAAATTGTAGAACAGCATTAGCACCCCAGAGTGTGATAGGAATTAAGTGTGTTGGCATGTATATATGAAGGAAGATTTAATCTACCACTATCAAAAACTGCAAGGAAAACTGGGCAGTAATTCACTATTTTGTCTAAATCTCCACACTGCAATGCGTATGTAAATAAATGCATATGGACTTTCAGCAAAGCTTCTGTCTGCTCAGAAGTCCTATTGAATTCCCAAGTAAGTGGGGTTGGGTTTGAAGTCTTAGTCAAGGATTTAAAAATGCACAGGCATCATATCCAGTTGAAAAGGAATATCTTAACACCATACAAATAATATAATTATAGTTTTGCAGAGTTGGAAGGGACTCTTAGGGTCATCCACTCCAACCCCTATAATGCAGGAATCTCAACTAGGGTGGAACCTACACACATATAAAAACTGTTCTGAAAAATGCTTTTTAAAAAAGCGTTTTTAAATATACATTGAATTTTCCATAGGGCTCACCATCGCCATCTAGTGGCACATTGTATATTTCACTTAAAACACACTGAAAACGTTTTATTTGCAGCTGTGTAGCTGAGTTCTAGATCATATATGACAGGTGGACATACAACCTCTGCTTGAAAACCTCCAAAGATGGTCTATCACATCTGGAATAATGTGTAGAGTTCTGCTTCTTGGAAAAGGTCCAGAAAAGGGCAAAGAGAATTATTAAAGGGTGGACCAATTTCTGCTACTGGAAATCCAGCTGTACTGATAATATGGACTTAGATGAATTAGGGATTCTTTAGCTGTGATTCTCACATTGCCAGGGCTTGGACTGCATGACCCTTAGGATCCTCGCAACCCTACAATTCTATGAATCTATGAAACAATATGTTTCTAGCCAAGCAGACTAGATCTGGGGGATCCTAAGCTACTGACACCCTGCTCCCCAAGCACCCCGTTTCAGAGTTTCCCACTTATGAATGCTGCAGAAGAACCAGCAGCTGAAGCTTTCTGCCAGCTCAGGAATACCTGGGGTGTCTGCTGTGGCAGGATCTGTATCCACCAGCCATGCTCCTCTCTGTAACAAAGTCTAGCAGAGAAGGAAGTGCAGGCTAGCAAGGACAGTCATCAACATACGGGTGCAGGGTTAAGATTGTACTCTTAGTGGTTTCTTTGAGGAATCCCTGTCTTCAGCAGAAGGCTGTACACAGCCTATGGCCCAAGCCAAGCCAAAATGTAGGCAAACTCTCAGTGTTTTCTCCCTTACTTACCTCCCTCCCACCGCATTAATACTTGTTCCTGCTTTGCCAACTTCATCTCCTCCTGTTGTAGTTTGGCATCACAAAGACTCAGAAATGCCAGGGAGGGAACTGGTGGTAGGAAGAGGGGGAGAACATGGTAATCAAACGTGGTCTGTAAAGCTTCATGTTGCTCTTTGTGTTTGCTTTTCTGCAGGCACAGAGCGATGCATTATTCAGGGCATCTCTCTCTTCTTGCAGCTAGACAGAAGGAAGGAGCTCAAGGTTCTTCATGGAAGTTTTCGTCAGCCATGCAGTTAATGATCTGCCATAAGTCAAGGTACAGAGAAGGCTGAGAAAATAAAGCAAAATATTCACCGCTGTGCTAAAAAAAGTGCTGCATGCTTTCAGCGAAGAAGCTATAAATTGACTATGTTCTTTGTACTGTTATTCTCTGGTGGAGGGGGGGGGGGAGAGAAATAATTGTGCTTGTATATAAGTTATTTCCTGGTGGCTTCGTCCTCTCTTAACCTGATGTGGCACTTTTTTGAAATCTGCAACAAATTGTTTTCTAAAATGTCTAGTCGGGCTCTCGGAGCTCACCAGGAACCAGATGTATTGTGGCATAAGGTTTGATGGACCAGTGCCTGTTCAGATGTAGCAAATGCATATTAAGTTAGGTGCATATGTTCCACGTTGAAATATTGACAACCGTTGTAAACAGTGGGGCCAAAAGTCCAGTGGTACAGTCTGTGACAGCTCCTCGGATGTTTTTTCCCCTCAGTATACTTAGCTTATTCAGTGCAGTTGGTTGAATGGTGGAAGGAAGATGAGCCTTAGAGAGGGAAACGTTTTGACCAGCGTGTTTGCAGCTTCTTCCTTAAACATTCAAACAATCTTCAATTAAGACAAAATAAACCCATACTTGGATAAGCATGTGAATGTAAATACTTTGCATATGTTTTTCTTTAGCTATATATTCTGCAAGTAGGAACGTTTGAATATTTTGGCAAGTGTTTGGACATTGTTATAATTTCAAGCAAAGAGTCTGTATTGCACATGGTTTGGCTTCCTGGCTGCAATCTAGCTACAGTGGTACCTCGGGTCACGTACTTAATTCGTTCCAGAGGTCCGTTCTTAACCTAAAACTGTTCTTAACCTGAAGCACCACTTTAGCTAATGGGGCCTCCTGCTGCCTCCGCACCGCCGGAGCACGATTTCTGTTCTCATCCTGAGCAAAGTTCTTAACCTGAGGTAATATTTCTGGATTAGTGGAGTCTGTAACCTGAAGCATATGTAACCTGAGATACCACTGTACTCTGCTAACAAGGCTTCCATAGTCTCAGGCCAGAAACAGCCACCAGTCAGTGCAGAGACAATACTGAGCTAGATTGACCAATGGTCTGATTTGGTATAAGGCAACTTCATATGTCCATGTGAACAGTAGCATAGCTGCCACTTCAGCTGCCAGAAATACCTGTAGTTTTTTAAAGCAGGAGGTTGATCTTATATTTATCACGTAAAGGTAAAGCTAGTTATACAACAAATACAAATTGAGCCTGGGCCCCTGTCACCTAAGAACTGAGCGGAATAGCTGCAGTTCATTGCTATAATGCAGCTTCCTCTTTCATAGGCAATTGGAACAGCCAAAATCAGAATTTGTCCCATGTTCTCTTCTGACATCTGTACCCACAAAGTTCAGCTCGGTGCTCCAGTGTTGAGCTGACATTGTTATTTCTTTTTGTGGAGCAGACCTGTGAAAAAGCCTTTGTGTTTGCAGGAGGGGGAACGGTTTTTTAAATTGTTATTATTGTGTATTTTGCATTTTCATTTTGTATATGTATGTTGTGAACCACCCTGTGATCTTCAGACGAAGGGTGGTACACAAATTTAATTAAAATAAACATTGCACATACCTTTGAAAACCAAGAAATCATTCATATATATATGAAACCAAAGTACTCTCCAAAGGTTTCAACTTTGCAGTCGCCCCGAGACGCATCCCCACGGAAAACATCATATGCGGAGTCGAAGCTAGCCTAACCAAAATCAACCCAGATGAAGCCAATAAAATCAGACTTGAAGTCACCAACATCCTCTGCTCCAGCAAACCACCCAGAAGCAATTTACACAAAGAAGAACAGAAAGCACTCACCAACCTGAGGAAAGACAACAACATAATCATTCTCCCAGCAGACAAAGGTAATGCCACTGTTGTGATGAACACATCGGACTACCAAGCAAAACTATCAAACCTACTCCAAGATCCTACCTACCAACCTATAAAAACAGATCCCACCACCTATCTGGAAAAAACCACCAAATCCAAAATAAAAGCCTCTCCTATCAGTGAAGAAATCCAGCTAAGAATCATCCCCAGAGAAAAATCATCCAGATGCCCCAAACTCTACGGCCTCCCCAAGATACACAAAGAAGGAACACCACTCAGACCAATAGTCAGCTCCATAGGCTCACCTCTACAAAATCTCGCTAAATTTCTCGCCAAGCAACTTCAGCCCTATGCAGAATCCATCTCTTCACACGTTCCAAACTCCTTCCAGTTCATAGAAACAATAAAGAAGCAAAACCTACATCCTAATGACCTACTTGTGAGCTTCGATGTTGTATCTCTCTTCACACAAGTGCCCATTAATGAAGCCTTGACAGCCATTCAAAACAAATACAATCCCCCCGAATACATCTTGGACCTGACCAACCACTGCCTAACCAACACGTACTTCATCCACAATGGACAAAGATACAAACAGATAGAAGGAGCACCTATGGGATCACCCCTCTCACCGGTCATCGCAAACCTGTACATGGAACACTTTGAAACCAATGCTTTAGACAAGTCAGAACACAAACCCAAACTTTGGCTCAGATATGTTGACGACACCTTTGTAATTTGGCCACACGGGAAGGAAAAAACTGGATAGCTTCCTCACACATCTCAACAGCCTACACCCCAAAATACAATTCACTATGGAAATAGAAGCCAACAACCAACTTCCCTTCCTTGACGTCCTAATCTACAAAAAACCTGATGGCTCCCTAGGACACACTATCTACCGGAAAAAAAACACACACCAACCGCTACTTACATGCACAATCACACCACCACCCTGCACAAATAAACTCCGTAGCCAAGACTCTCATCTCCAGAACCAAACGCCTGGCTGACAAAGACCACTTGACAACTGAGTTACAGAATCTCTCAAATGTGTTAATTGCCAATGGATACCAGCAAAACAGGGTTACGAAGCTAATCCAAAAAGAAACACCCCCCAAAAACCAAGACACAGAAGAAAACAATGGCATGGCCCTCCTTCCTTATATCAAGGGCACTACAGATAAAATTAGCAAAATCCTCCATAAACACAATATCAAAACAGCCTTTTGCACCAACCAAAAAAATAGCCAATATCCTCAGAAACCCCAAGGATAAAATCCAGTTGGAAAACCAAGGGGTCTATGAAATACCCTGCAAAGTCTGCCCAGCCACGTACATTGGACAAACAAACAGACGAATAAATGCACGTATCGCAGAACACAAGAATGCCGTCAAAAAAGAAGAAAAAACTTCCTCTCTTTTCCAACACATGAAAGAAACAGGACACGAAATTAATTTTGCAGATTCCAAATTGCTCTTTAACATGGAACATCACCACAAGAGAATAATCATGGAAGCCATCGAGATAGAGAAACACCCTCACAACATGAACAAGCGTGACGACACATCCCGCTTGCCAGACATCTGGAAATTAGCCCTCCCCACAAAAACTGACACCAGATCCAGAGGCACACAGAACGCTATCACCAATCAACCACACCAGACCCAAACCCAGACCCTCTCCACAGATAAATTACAGACACCATCCAGTAGCCAAACCATGGTGGCACCTCCGGATGCTGCACCCCCCTGCAATCCCTACACAGATCTGGCTGACACAGGCCACAAAACCACAGCTCGCCCCTATACACGAAGCCAAGCCAGAGCACAACTAAGTGCAGTACAGCCATCTTCTCAGAAAAAACTCTTCACAAAGTTCAAGAGGTCAAGACACAAAGACTTTAGCAACTAATCCACACCTAATGACCCACCTAAGTGGTACTCAGGATATCACTCAAGAAATCACTCAAGATATCCCTCAAGTAATTAAGGAACAAAAGAAGAAAAGGCACACTAGCCTGGGAACTTCCTCTCTGCCCAGAACATTGGAGGCTATACACCACACCCCCTCAACAGTATTTATAGGAACTCAAACACTGAGATCCTGCTCTGTTCCAGTAACAAGAAGCCGAAAGCACCAGCCTGAAGATGACGAGTGAGACCTCGTCGAAACGTCGCCTAGACACCCCAACTTTTACACGGGAAGACACCCGAGGACACCAAAACCTGCATATATATATATATATATATATATGTATGTATCTCAGCATATCCACTCTGATATTTATTCTTCTATATTACGTTGGCCTGCTTATCCCCCCCATTTCTTCCTCCAAAAATATCAACCCTATATATATATAAGTTGCCTTGGTAGAATGTGGTGAAAGGAGAAAACCTTGAAATAAATCTTCCAAAATGACCTTTTATCTAGGCAATCAATATTTTTTTAAAAAAAACAAAGCGCTTTGCTTTGCTTTCTCCAGGTATGCATTGCTCTGGATCCATGCATAGCATACACTGTTGATGCCAGCTCAAAAGGTACAGAAACTTTGTAGATCAATACGAAACACTTATTTAAGTATATCAATTCACATCTGTCCAGACTGATAGCTTGATACGTTCTTGTAAATGACACTTCTGTCTCTATGTAACATCACGCTCTGGGTAGTCTGAGACTATAAGATTATACTGCATTTGAGACTTTCATCAAGAAATTGATTTCCCTTTCTGAACCACCCAAATATGTAAACATTTGGGCGTTGTTGTTGTTTTTAGTGGCACAGAACTCGTAGTGTCCATGCCATTTATTTATTTAAAACCAAACACTTCCACTTCAAAATTGTTCAAGAGCACGTATTTTTCCGGCTTGCATGCATACATTGCTTCCTTGGTTAATTAGCTAGCAAATGGCAAGTAATGATTCTCCATGGTCTTCTCAGTCAAGCCCACTTTGGAAACCTGCTGTTGTCATGCTCCCTAACTGCTGCCTATGATAACACTAAGTAACAAACGTCAGACAAAATCACTTCTCTGCTTGCCTCTGAAGAGTGATCGTGCCATTTAACTCCAGGAATTATTGGTTTGCCTTCTGTTGGGCACAGCATTCTACCCTCTTTATCCCAAGAACTCATGCCTAGAGAGACATTAGGATGCACTTCCAGAATTGCAGGAATTTCAGCTTCAAAACTACACTACTGAAGTATCAATCTACTGATACTAAGACTATGCTGCTGAATTTTTATGGGGTTTAATCCCCACCCCCGGCATTGAAGCTTCCATCAGTGGCAAAGTCTGTTGCTTTACTAATCATTTAAACACCCTTTTCAAGTTATTCATATGATTCATAATGGTTTTCCCCCAATGATTGTCATTGCCAGGATTCGGACACGGACATTTCTGCAGCCTAAGAGAGTTCTGGGATGTCAGTAACTGAGAATGTGGGAGATCCCTCTCTCGGCACCAGCTCAGGAAGCAGTCATCAGAAACTAAATGGCATTGAATTCAGCACATGGTAAGATGGAAGAGAAGCCAATGACACAATGCAGTGAAATGACCATGTATATGCTATTCTTATAACTTGATTACACTTTGCATATCAGTAAATTAAGGTTCAGGTGGAGACAGGTGGGCCTCAACAGAGCTTCCTTGTTTTAAGGCACAGGTGCTCTCAATAGCTGAAAGAAAAGGCTATTTCACCGCAAAAAAATTGAATGGGCTTCTTATGAGCTGGATGGATTCATAATGTTCCTTTGATCTGATCTGAGATTCCCATGCTGTTATCTTCCAGTATTGTTGCTGCTGTTTTATTAGTGACGGTGAGTTACATTAATCAACTGAGAAAGCACAGTCTATCTATGTGGTGCCATTCAAGGCCCCTGGAGCCATGCCCTTAGACTTCAGTTTGCTTTCTCAACCGAATAGAGTTTTGGGGCTGAAACAAGTGTCTATTTTTACCTGCAGCCTTCAATTTATGAGCATCCATAACAACAACTTGAAAAAGTGCAATCTGCAAGTATTCTTCGGCTTAAGAACACTGAATCATGCTTCCTTTCTCTCCATGGTTTTATGGCGTGGGATTTCAGAAGTACTTTTAGCTATTTTAGAGCGTGACTCTGTACAACACATGGGTGATCCGAGAAGGGTTGTTTTGACGTGGAAAGTATATGGCAGAAACACAACACTTTACTCTTTCACCAGCCTTGCTGGAAAAATACCTACGCATCTAAGCTATTGTGGTGCTTATGACCTCTGCCTCCCCCTACACAACAAAAGAACTCATGAGGTGCTCCTTATGTATGAAGAGCTGTCCAATATCCATGCAAACTATTGGATTTCCTCTGCAGGGAAGTTTGTCTGGTGCCTAAATTGATGTTCTTCAGTGCCTGGTGAAGATTTTTTTTGGGAAGGGCGCACCTTGAATTAACTTTTCTGATCCAGTAGGGAAGGAAACTCTATTTTCAGCACTATAACTGAGCCATCCATTCTTCATTATGAATGGGTTTGAGCAGGGCTTTTTTTCAGCTGAAACTCACTGAAACTCAGTTCCAGCACCTCTCAGGTGGGTGCCACTGCCATTCTAAGAAAACAAGGAAGGTGTTTATGGTGAGTTCCGGCACCTCTTTTTCTAGAAAAATAGTACTCGGTTTTGGAACTGCGACCTTGCAAGGTGCTTTTGTTTTAACTGATTTTTTTGGTGGTATGTTAATTTTGTAATTGCATTTCATCATAACTCTTTGCAAACGCCCTGGGATAGATCTGTATGAAGGACAATATACAATACCCCCCCATGGATGGCATATTGTGGTCCCCCACACCGTGTAACTGCAAGAAGTCACTGCATTATATGGGGTCATTATATGTCCAATTTATATCTAACAATTTGTTTATTTATTTATTGTATATTATCTACATACATTTTACTTTCTGAAGACTGAGTGTTGCTTTCAGTGTTATATTTCCTTGCTTGCATTCTCAAAAGAAATGCCAGGAAGTTGAAACCATGCATCCTAATGATGTGCAAATTGTTGCAGATGAGTTTCTAACACCCTTCTGATAAACCTTTTGGGAGTTTCTGTGTTAGTTGTTGCTACTGCTGTTATTACATATATACATACATAATTTTATTTGTATGGCACCTTTCCTTAGTTAAAACAATGCTCAAGGCAGTGCCAGAGGTATGAAACAGCCAGCCTAGTTGTTAGGAAGCTCACACAGGGAGCCTGCTTCAAACTAGATCCCAGCTCTGGAGAGACTTCAGGTCATTTGTGATCTGAAGCCTTGCTCTTGTGAAGCAAAAGCCCAGCAGCCTTTTCCCTGCGCCCTCTCTCTTTCGCATATTCACATGCTTTGCTGAGGGAAGTAGGGGAGCAGCAGATTTGTAATGGGGAGGTATCAAATTTCATCTGCGTGTGCCTCAATTATATCAGCATCTCACCTGAAGAAAGAAAGCTTTAGCTTGGAAGAGGTTAATCATGGTCACAAGGAGGTGTCTAATCAAAGATAATATTAGATCAGTTGTGACGAAAGAGCAGCATATGGGAAGCAACTTCACTTCACGCCTTGTCAGTATCGGATGGTGCGACTGAAAAGAGTTTCAAAGAGGGCACCAGCAATGAAATGAGCTCTGGTGTGATTAACACAGCTTGTCTACCAGTTTAACTTTATTTTAAGATTGTGCGAAATCACTTCATTTCTTTCTTTTTTATCCTAACATGCATATTTGCAAAGAGGTGTTACAAACAGAGTCTTGCACTAACTATGGCTTGGCAAATAAAAGCAGTCTATTCCTGTTTTTTTCTTTATTTGGGGGAAAAATCCTTTCATGAATATGTGGGATAACCAGCCTCATATAACCAACATGTTTAATTAATGCATAAAAGGGTTAAGAGCATAGAGTAAGTTGTCCTGCCAGGCTTAGCTCACCTTGGGAGGAACAAGGTAATTAGACCTACTGTTCTCTCTCAGTCTACCTGAGAAGTTCAACATGTGATCTAAGCTGGTTGCTCTAAGCTCAGACCATATGGCTTTTACAAGCTATTATTTAGGTCCTGTACCAGTACTTCAGGAACTAAACCAGGTTTTATTGCATGTGTTTTCTGGCTGCTCTATGAAAAAAAACACCTGACTCTGACCTTTGGAGATTTGTAATTAAACAATTTTTTAACTTACCAGTTGTGTGGTCATTTTTCAATGCTAGGGAAAGAGGTGAACTTTGAAAGGAACTTAGAAGTAAATCTTTTAAATCTTTTAAAGGTCTTTCATCCTATATTTCCACACTTTTCCTTTGTTGCATATTTTGTGATTTTAAATCTCTGCTGGGGTTCTCTCATCAAAGAATACTTGGCATCTAGGGAATACTCCTTTTATATCTATTTTGCCACCAACAGAATATGCTCTTTTTAAGACTGGCATTAACTTTGCAAACCTGGTGCCATCCAGCTGTTTTGGACTACAGCACTGGATTTTGCCTGTCCCTAAAAAGAAAGTGATGCACTCCAGAAAGTTCCAGATGCTTAAGCCATGTTGTTTAGCTACTGCACAAGACTGGAAGTCTCTGTTGATGGTCGCAACTGACTGGAAACTCAGCGGCGGAGAAGCCGTTTGGGTGCCTGGGGGCCAAGGGTGGGGCCAGCTGCCCATATGGGCAGGGTGCACCGCAGGGCCTCCGGAGTCTGCCTGCCTCCTCCCACTCAGCCGCCCTACAGCTGGGGGGGGGGGAAGGCAGTGGGCGGACCATTTGGGCAGCATGGAGCCTGCGCACGCCCAAGCCACCACGACTCTCCCAGGAGAGACGCATGGCTCGGGCATGCTGCAGGCGCCATGGTGAGTGCCACCCGGCATTTTGTCACCCCCCTCAGTGGTGACACCCGGGACAGACACACCCACTGCACCCCGCTTCCTCCACCCCTGCTGGAACTCTCTAAGATTCTGATATGCCTCCTAGTGGAACCAGATATTTCCAGACATTCTGGATGAGAAAGCAGGGCGATTTCTAGTGCTGTCAAGTGGTTCAGCCATTTCTAATTTCACCTAGGGTTTTCCGCTGCAGTCAATATGCAGCTCACATGGTTTTGACTGAGGTCCTTTAGGTCCATTACCAAGCCTTTGCTGACTTTAATGATGTCCAAAAATTTTGCCTAGTGAAATACCTTTTCAACATAAACTTGTTATGCAGCTCACAAGGTTTTAACTGAGATCCTTTAGGTCCATTACCAAGCCTTTGCTGACTTTAATGATGTCCAAGAATTTTGCCTAGTGAGATACCTTTTCAACATAAACTTGTTATGCAATCACATAGTTTCATCTTTTATTGAAAAGACATAGGCAAATAGAGTTGCAAGAGGCTAATTAACAGACTACAAGCTCTTTGGTCTACAAGCTCTTTGTATCTGGGGAACCTGGTGTGCGGTAGCAGAACTGCTGCCTGGTGGGAGCGCAGACTATTTGCCTCCATGCCTACTCTGTGAATTTGTAAATAAGCAAATGCCACCAACTTAGATGACTTTCAAAGAGAATAAGATCATAGAGGATAAGTCTATCAGTGGCTGCCAGCCATAATAACTATGATCCACCTTCACAGTCAGAAGCTATATGCCTCTAAATGGATGCCAGTTTTGGGGAATCATAAGTGAGGAGAATGCTGTTGGGCTCAGGTCCTACTTGCGGGCATCCCATAGACATCTGGTTGGCGCTGTGAGAAGAGGATGCTGTGCTAGATAGGACCTTGGCATGATCCAGCAGGGGTCTTCTTCTGTTATGTAAACAAAAACTCTATCAGTCTCCAAAGAGTGCCCTCCTTTCCTCCCAAACAAGGAAACACAGGTCATGCTTCCTTTGGAACTACTCAACACTTGGAGGAGTGGGGAGTAACACAGTAGTATTTTCTGTTGCTCAGGTGACCATCTGCTCCCTATTACTGCCACACACTTCTGTCTCCAAAGCGTAATGTTCAATCAGTAACAGCGATGTCCTTCACCTTTGTTGAAGTGTTTGCCATTTTTCCCCCATCCACATTATTTTGGCACTCTTAATGGCTTCAAAGCTTTTATTCCCCTCCCCTCAACCCCCTTGCAGTCATGCCATATGGTCTCCGTTTTGGAGAAGGGGATGAATCAGCATAAATAACCAGGCTATTAGGCGGTGACAGTGAGCGATGTGCTGTGTCACCTGCCCTCGACAACCTGCTCTATCAACAGGCACCGAGTCCGTGTGGGCAGGATTCCAATTAATCACCGCCTGGCAAGACAAGGGCCTGGGTGTTTAAATAACTGTGAGGCAATCCTTTGTTGGCAATGTAAATTATGCAGTCCAAGCTGAGGATAGCTCCCTAACTGCAGGAAGGCAGTCTATCAAAATGTCATTAGCCGGTGTGGAAAGCCAGGCTATTACTGTTAATGCCTGTGCACGTAGTTGGAGATTTTGCTTAATGATGAATTTGATGAAGTCTGGATGAATCACTGTTGATTGCTCCTCCATATTCACGTCAGGTATCTTTCTCACAAACATGCCCAACTTCTTCTTCTTCTTCTTCTTCTTCTTCTTCTTCTTCTTCTTCTTCTTCTTCTTCTTCTTCTTGGCGATCACTCGTAGCTGAGTAAGATTGTCTTCCGTGGACACAGTCTTAAGTGTCTGTAAGTGACGGTGGAGGCCAATTCTGAATCCCCACGTCCTTCCACAGTGGGGACATAGGCTTTTGGATAGGAGGTGATCACAGTGAGGGTTTGCCAAACGTGCCTTCCTCTTAGCACGTTTCTCCCTTTCGTCCTGAGTTCGAGTGTCTTCAAAGTCCATGACACCTTTGGAAAAGGCTGGTCTCCAATTGGAATGCTTGCAGGCCAGTGTTTCCAAATTGTCGGTGTTTATACTGCTCCCCCCCCAAACATCCCAACAAATAGCCCTTCCCTTTCAATTAGCCTTTCTCTTTCCATTATAGACAAACTATAAGGTAACAGAGAACCGTGCAAAAGATGATGGTGGGTCTGTCTTTCACTCGGTGTTTGAGGGATCTAGAGGACTGGGGAAAACGAACCTCTGGTTTGTGTCCTTTATTTGTTAGATGACAGAATTGCAAAGAAATGCCTGAGGGCTAGGATATCTGAAAGACCCCCTTGCTCCCGCGTGAACCTGCCTGTAGGTCGAGATCATCTTAGGAAACCCTGTTGTGTTCCCCACCACCACCAGAGGTTCACTGAGTGGGAATGCAAGACAAGGCAGCACCTGGTGGTAGGATTCCTCTGCAAAGGAGGCAACACTGGCTCCATTCCTGATGGTTCTTACATGCAGGCTTTGCAAACATGGTTATTCTGTTTAGCATTTAACGGTTTTGAAGATATGATTGTTCTTGTATGTGTGTGTGTTTTAAGAAACTGCTGCTTTTGAATTAAAAGTTACAGTTTTATTTTTTTATTTCAGAGAATGTGTGACCTAGGAGCAAGGGTGTGACCTGGGGAGTATCTTAAGCACCAGCTAGAGAGGCTTAGAAGACCACATTTGGCGCCAACCCTGCCTTTAGGGAATTTATCACAAGCATTTAAATAAAGCATCTCCCTATGCTTCTGCAAAAGGGACGCAGGTGGCGCTGTGGGTTAAAGCCTCAGCGCCTAGGACTTGCCGATTGAAAGGTCGGCGGTTCGAATCCCTGCGGCGGGGTGCGCTCCCGCTGCTCGGTCCCAGCGCCTGCCAACCTAGCAGTTCGAAAGCACCTCCGGGTGCAAGTAGATAAATAGGGACCGCTTACTAGCGGGAAGGTAAACGGCGTTTCCGTGTGCGGCTCTGGCTCACCAGAGCAGCGATGTCACGCTGGCCACGTGACCCGGAAGTGTCTCCGGACAGCGCTGGCCCCTGGCCTCTTAAGTGAGATGGGCGCACAACCCCAGAGTCTGTCAAGACTGGCCCGTACGGGCAGGGGTGCCTTTACCTTTACCTTTTATGCTTCTGCAATTTGTTAAGCACTTTTTTATTTTTAAAAAGATAGATCATTTGGCAATTCTATCTGAACATAAAATAACTATGTATTGTTCCATCAGGATGATTTGATCTCAGCAGGAACTGGCAATGCTATGTTACCCTGTTGAAATACTCTTTTTTATGGAGTTTCAAGCAGGCATTTTGGAGAGTTTTATCTTTTACAGAAGCCAATATGTGATTCTCATTATTTCATGCCTTTCTAAAAGTCCCGAATCAGATTAGAGCAAACACTAAAAATGCAGCACAAAAAAACATTTGCTGGAGCAAACTGTGATTCCAATCTTCAGGAAACATTTTATTGCTGTATTTGTTGTACTTTCTACTGATCAAAATCCCATTGAAGAAGTCTTCATTTATCAAATTGTATTATAGGCCAGATTCAGAAGATCAAAATAGCCAAGGGAATCCTTTTCACTAAATCAATCAGTGAAGATGTACGCAAAGCTTTGAACTCCATAGAGTTATACTTCCATTCTTCCATTCAATTTATTATAAAGAATGGAAGTATAACTTGCATGCTCAAGCACCACAATCCCCAATGCCCCTGACTTAATAAAAGAACCAGTCACGACATGATATACAAATTTTGGGTTAAATAAGACCACATCTTTTATTGATTGCAGATGTAATAGGTTTGGCATAGGCATTGGGTATAACCATTAACAACAAGCCTGCCTGCTGGAGGTATTTCCATGGGGATCGCCCCAAGGTGAGGAGGACCTATGATATACATCAAATAGGATCACCCCCGTGTGAGTGCTGCCTTGAGGAGTGTGATGGCCTTAGCCCCCGCCTGGGCATCCAGATAGAAGCACCTCCTCTTGGATCCCTTCAATGGGATACCCCTTTCCTTTGGAGGGGCAAGCGAAGGCTTACAACATCCCCTCCACCAAGAGTAATGCCAGCCCAATGCCTAGACTGCCAAAGCTGTTGCAATTGCTATGAGGTAGGCAAAACCCACAGATAGTGCCAATTGGCCTGAAGGACAAAATCCTGCCCAGCCCTGAATACGGCGACCAACGATGTCCATAGCAAGGCCCAGTACATAACAACACAACAGACAAACAAAGGGAGGGTGGGCAGGTGAGCAGAGCCTGCAGAGGACAGGGCAGGCATCACTGAGTGGACTTTAGTGAAGCCTGCAGGTTCAGTTAGTCCTGCCCCCTGAAGAGCACCCGCCCCTGAAACTGCCTACCATTGGTGAATTTGCTCCAAGAGGTCTCCTGCATCCTCAGCATCTTCCTCTGAGGATGGAGAGCTGGAGCCCTATGGCATGACAGCCAGGCCCAAGTCAAATGCAGCCTAAAGTAACTCACTTCAGGTAAACCCATTCTGAATTGAGCAGTGGGGAGCTCACCTTTCCACTAGCTTTCTTGTAGCACAGAAATAACTTGAAGTTGTGATTTTGACTATTGAGCGTCTAGAGATTTTGGGTTTTGTTTGTTTGTTCTGCCCGGACACTGAGGTCTAGCGCTGAGGGCCTTCTGGCGGTTCCCTCACTGCAAGAAGCCAAGTTACAGGGAACCAGGCAGAGGGCCTTCTCGGTAGTGGTGCCCACCCTGTGGAACGCCCTCCCACCAGATGTCAAAGAGAACAACAACTACCAGACTTTTAGAAGGCATCCGAAGGCAGCCCTGTTTAGGGAAGCTTTTAATGTTTAACAGACCACTGTATTTTAATACTTTGTGGGAAGCCGCCCCGAGTGGCTGGGGAAACCCAGCCAGATGGGCGGGGTGTAAATAATATGTTGTTGTTGTTGTTGTTTGTTTTGGGGTGGGGGATGGAATATGGGAAGCGGTCATCTCCTGAGTCAGAGCAGAGGGCTATCAAGCTCAGTACTGTCAACACTGACTGGCTATGGCTCTCCAGGGTTTCAGGCAAGGGTTTCTCTCAGCCCCACCTGGAAACATCTGGAATTGGACCTGGGCCTGTTTGCATGCCAAGCATGCACTTTACTACCACTGATTTACATTTCTTCCCTGAACTCAGAGAGAGAAACTAGCATCGAAGGAGTGAAGCAGGTCACCAGAGAGAGATTATGCTGTACTGTAGGTTTATAGATTTTCTGCTGCTTTTGATTTATTTTGACTGATTTACTATCCGATCAGCAGCCATTTCCCCTTCTTTGTTATTACAAACAGGAAAAAACACCCCAAACACAACACCCTGAATTATGAAGAGGCTACAGGAGAGAACTGAACAAAAACATCTACTCCCAAGTCTCAGGCAGGTTCTATGCAATGAGTCTTTGATATCTGCATTTAATTATGTCTCAATTGGATTATAATAATCCTTTTCCTCCTTGTTTCTCGCTTACCGTTTTCTCCACTTGTCTTGCACTTAATTAAAAATGCAGGCAGCGCAGCTAAGATGGTGAAATTAAGGTTGACACACAGGAGAATTTTGTTTCTGCTGGATCTTTTTTTAACCTGTAAAAGTCTGAGCCTTGGGGGATCTTGGTGGGTGATTTTTTTGCGGGGCGGGGGTTATATGTGTTCTAATATAGGAAAATCTGACAAAAGCAATTCCACTGGCATTGCTTGAAGGTGAGATAAGATTCCTGTGAGATCTGTCCTAAATAAAGTCATCCTTTGTGGGGGAACACCCCCCCCAACATATACATCCATTTGGAGTGAGTTTTGGTTTTTAAAAGTGTAATTACAGATGTTCCCCAGGGCTGAGGAAAAAAAATGTATTAGTGATAGGAACAAATAAGGCTAGCAGATAATTGTGATACTCCAGCCCAGCCCACTTTGTGCTATTCTATACCTGCTGGGTAAGGGCAGTTTACACTGTGATCACAAACAATGGGAAATGAAAAGCAAAGCAAAGCAGTCCAAAGTCGTTGTAATACAGGGATATTCTGTATTTTATTCTGCTATTCCCCTTGGTCCAATAAATATCCCACATGCTTGGTCTCTTCATGCCCTGCTGAGAGCCATTTTGTTGCTTGTTGTCTACAAGAAGGGACCACATAATTGCAAAAATCCAGCTGGGGTCACACCTGGATCTGCAGGATTGTGTGTTTGCATCCGTAGCTGGATAAGGAACCAGATATGCAAATAGATGCTCTGTGTATTTGGTCTTTGATGTGATCCGGCTGCTAAGGTTTACCTGCACATAGTCCTAATGTGGTCATTGACAAGATCCCCGAGTATAGCCATCCCCTTCAAAGTCCTTCTAAACTAGTAGACCCTCAACCCGTTGAATAACCTTTTCTTTGATCACCATGGTGATTGCTTTGTTCATTTTGTAGTTTAACACCTAAATTAATCCTAAAAGCTTTCCTTTTAGGAAAGATTGTGGAAGAAAGGGGTGAAGTTCACTGCATGTACTTTGTTAAAGGAAAATATTATGAAAATGATGTATAGATGGTATGTGACTCCTGTAAAACTAGCAAAGATGTATCATAATTGTGATAATACATGTTGGAAATGTAAAGAAAAGGAAGGAACATTCTTTCATATGTGGTGGACCTGCTCCAAGGTGAAAGACTTCTGGGAAAAGATTTATAATGAATTGAAAAAAATGTTGAAATATACATTTATAAAGAAACCAGAGGCCTTTCTTCTTGGAATAACAGGTTCGGAATTGCCCAAGAAAGATGTTAATCTATTTTTGTATGCCACAACTGTGGCTCGTATTTTGTTAGCTAAAATGTGAAAAACTCAAGAATTACCAACAGTAGAAGAATGGCAGATGAAGATGATGGATTTTATGGAGCTAGCCGATCTAACCGGAAGAGTCCACGACCAGAAGGAGCAGGAACACCACGAAGAATGGAAGAAATTTAATGATTATTTAGCTAAATTTGTTAAGCTAAAATAACTGGAAATATCGTCCAGATACTTAATGGGCTTAGGATTGTATTTATGTTAACTGATAAAATAATATGCTTAATACAAGAAGGAGAAGATTTAAAGATGTTAATGTTTAATTTAAAGGGCATTAAAATTGGGATTTGGAAAACCGTTATAAGGATATGCAATGAAATTCAACTAAGGGGAAACGAGGAAGTCATTTTACAAAGTAAATAACTGTTATTTTCAATAAGGTTGTGATTTATGTTTGTTATGTTTTGTTTGTTTTATTTTTTGCTAAAAGCTTTCCTTTTTGATCTGCAATCTCTTTGAATGCTCTGTGTTGAGAAGTTGTTTGTTCAGAAACCCTATTGTTATCACTGCCTGCACATATTGAGTACTGTCCTTCTGCAATAGGTGTAGCCAATATAGCACCTTCCAGATGTTATGGGACTACAACTACCATCAGCATGATTATGGGAGATGTAGACTAACAACATCTAGAGGATGGCATGTTGGCTCCCCCTTCTCTAGAGAAGAGATAGCTGGACCCTTCTTGTCATAGTTATAAGGGCTGAGTGGGCTCTCTCCAGTCACCTACCCAGAGATAGTCATTGGTTGGAGAGAGAGATCTCATTCCCCAGGCTAAGGAACCTTCCCAGCATCCTAGTGCTAAGTAAGAAGGTGCTCTTGAAGTTCCTGCAGTGTTCCAGGTGTAGCTTCTTCTTTTTTGGTAGGAAAACTGCCTGGTCAGAAACAAAGTCTTATATCGTATTCAGCAGTACACAGGGCACTTCTTCATGCCCGACAGGTACCCCATGCCAGCTACCCATCACTCATGAGAGCAGACAAATTAGCATTGCAGGGAGTTGGACTTGATGAGCCTTTTAACACTACAATTCTATATTTTTACACTTTTGATTAATGGAGAATGACACAAATTCACTATTTTAAAAAGGATGTGATGACAGTGGGCTTCTAAAGACTGGGGATTTTTTCTTCTTCCTCAAGTGTTATTGTCGTTGCTGCAATAAGAGTGTGTTAGCGGTGGGTTTATACTGGACCATCTACACAGCATTGTGTTTTATTAGTTGTTCTGTGAAGCCTCCCCAGTGTAACTGCTCTCTGGAGGGGCAGTCTTGTGCTTTGTTGTTGTTGTTGTTTAGTCATTTAGTCGTGTCCGACTCTTTGTGACCCCATGGACCCCATGGCCTCCCGCAGCTTGGTCAAACTCATGTTGGTAGCTTTGAGAACACTGTCCAACCATCTCGTCCTCTGTCATCCCCTTCTACTTGTACCCTCAATCTTTCATGCACTGACTGGAAACATGCACTGACATGCACTGACTGGAAATAAAGCAGTACGCCCATCACAAACCTTTCTTAGGGGCAAACAGTACTGAAAGGGGGATTGCATATAACCACTCCCATACCATAATGAGCACAAATAAACATGAAGGCACAATGACAAGGACATCTGGAGGAGTCCTACGATAAGAGGGGCAGCCTGAGGCATTGGCGCATCAGCTCAGCTGCACAAAGGCTGGCATCTCTTAAATGAATCTGAAATGGACATGGGAAGCATTCCATTTTGGCATTTGGCTGTCATTTCAGTGACTGAATTTCATTACTCCTTTATGACATTTTGAAATCCTGCTACACGAGCCTTCAAAGCACCAAATGTCTGTTTACAATCCATTTGATAATTGGATGGTTGAAGAAGAGGACTGTGTAGATGGAAGGAAATTTCATATCCTAACATGTTGAATGGTCTCTGAATGCTTTACTAGATCTTCATTCCACGGGGCAAGAACCAGGGATGAAGGAAGATTCCAAAATGGGGCAGCTCTAAATGTGGACAGATAGGCAGGCTGGCCCCATTTTGAGTTGCATCCTTTAAGCTAGGCCTGTCTGGAAATGGGGCTCACGCCATACCTCTGCTGCTCTCCTGCCTTCCCTGACAGTCTCCCCACAACCAAGGGGCAAAAATGCTTTGCCATAGAGTAAGGATGGGGGAGAAACTAAATCCACTTTGTAATTAAAGATGAATCTGTCAAGTTCACACTAACTTATGTCAAATTCACACGGTACAAATTCCTTCTATTACTACCATGGGGAAAAGTAACAGGTGACATGTTCTTTTTGACACAGGAGAGACTCTGTAGGTCCTCTGGCTAAAGAAAATCATTTCTTGCTGGGGATCACCAGCTCATAAACAAGCCTACAATTTGTGTCTGGAGGGGAGCATTCTCCTGTCCCTTACGCTCTTTCCCAAAGTAAGGCATCAACATGCTCCCAAGTAATGTGTACAGAAGTAGACAGAAGGGCAAGAAAACGACAGAGATGTGAATAGAGGCCTTGAGGAAGGGTCCCTGACTAGTTGTGAAGGGGAAGTGCTGGGAAATTGGGCCTTTTAATTTTATTTTTGTTTATTTTTTGCGGCAGGGGACCCTCAATATTTGTTGAGTGTTAATGTCAAATAACCGAGTTAACTTTTTCAGAAATGATGGAAGGTGCTTGCAAACACAACTTTCAACAGCCTAATGACTCCTCTCCACAAAATCAATGTTTACTGGTACTGACGTATCAGAAGAGACAGAAGTTGCTAGGCTACTCCTACTAATCTCAATATCCTCATAGGAATGGATATCACCACATATGGGCCTAAAGGTTTCTGCACCTCTGACTTATAGGAATATATCAGAGCACACCCCACCCTTCTTTCTATAATTATTTAAAATAACCTTTTATACTTATGAGTTTTAAAGTTAGCAAATACTTAATATTCCAGAAGTGTGCCAACGAAATGCTTCAAGCAAATATAGTTGGAGAAAAAAATAAACTTTATTTACATATTATGTGTCATCCAAGTATTGTTGTGTCTATTATTTTTTAAAGCACTCTTTTGGTGGGGTTTTTTTTACATTATTATTAGTTGTTAAGTTATTAGTTGCTAATTATTAGCTGTGACAATGATAACAAATGTGATAAACTTCATTATTATTCTGGAATCAAACTTGCTGTGGGCCTAATTTTCTATCTCCCGCGGTTACCCTCATTCAGAGCTACATATTTGCTCCAATAAAAACATAGAGGTCTTATCTTAGAATCATAGAATTGTAGAGTTAGAAGGGACTGGAAGGGTCATCTAGCCCAATGCCCTGCAATACAGCAATCTCAGCTAGAGCATCCATGGCAGATGGTCATCCAGCTCTGCTTAAAAACCTCCAAGAAAGGAGGGAGACCGTTTCACTGTTGAACGTCTCTTACTGTCAGAAAGTTCTTCCTGATATTTAGTCAGAATCTCCTTTCTCGTGACTTGAAGCCATTGGTTTGGTCCTACCCTCTGGAGCAGGAGAAAACAAGCTTGCTCCATCTTCTCTGTGGCAGCCTTTGAGACATTTGAAGATGGCTATCATAACTCCTCTCAGTCTCCTCTTTTCCAGGCTAAACATACTCAGCTCCCCCTGGAAAAACACAAGTGCTAAGTCAAGAACAAACCTTGGCTACAGTGCAGAGTTTGTCTGGAACAAGACAAAACATGAACCTAGGTTTGGATGCATTGCTAAGCTAAACCATGGCTTAGCTCCAGGTAGCATGGGAGAGAAGTAAAAGGGCCTTATATTTTTCCTCGGAGTACCCTCATCCTGGTTTGTCCATGCTTAGCCATGGTTTGGGTTTGCATTGTGACTGAACCAGGCATGTATGTATATCTCTTTCTTTGGTGGGCTAATCTGAAACGCCTGGGTTTTGGTTTTGTTTTTTAATTCAAGGCAATAATTATTATTACCAAAGCCAGCCCTCCCCCCCCTTTTGTACTACAATAACTGTGCAGAAGAAATGGTTAAAGAGCTTATCGGAATAATCTAGATTGTTTCCATTTGAAAGTGCTTCACTGCTTTGGTGTTAAGTACGTAGTAAAAAAAAAAAAAAACCCCAGCTGTAGGCACAACTGATTTCATTTCCCCAAATGATGTGGCAGCAACCAGCCTAAAGGAAAGGAGCAGGCTGAAGTGCAAATGGTCAACATTGCATTTAGAATAGCTAATAATAGTAATAATCCTTTATGCTATTGTAGAGCCTTTTATGTAAGAACAGAAAAGGTCACAGGAATACAAAGAGTGACTATTTCATGGCTGCACACTCACTTAGTGTCCTTTTAACATTTCCACAAGCTCAAGGGGAGGGGGGGCAGAGAGAAAGAGAGAGAAATAATTGTAAAGAAAGTAACTAAATATATTCCCATACTGATGAGGCAGAGAGGATGAGTGATAATACTGGGGGCCACAGCATTTGTTGACCCTATAGCTATTTGGCCTCCAGTCATTTCCCTTTAATGCCTGCACGATTGTCAGTGGGAAGACTTTAAGAGGATTGGCAGCACCATTCAAGGACTGTTGGTTATGAGAATCCACCCCATTTCAACACTGAAAATATTCACTGCCAGGCCAGGATCAATGCAGACAAGAATTAGCGGATATCCTGACTTGCCTGCACAAGGTATAGGCCGCAGGCTGGAGAAAGTATTCCTTCACATAACGAAAGTTACAAATATTCCGAATATTTCATATGGGGCTTTCCAAGCACCAGAGAAATCTCTTAGATATGGCTGGCCATATCCATGATGAAGTGTTATACAGTTTCCAGGTGGGAACCATGTTCTGACCTTAATTTTGGAAGCAAGCCTCAAAGAGGTGACTTTCTCAGGATACAAAGGCTAGGGGTGAACTACTCCATTTGTTCACTTGCATGCAAAACTTAAAAGTAAAGGTAAAGGGACCCCTGACCGTTAGGTCCAGTCGCGGACAACTCTGGGGTTGCAATGCTCATCTCGCTTTACTGGCCAAGGGAGCCGGCATGCAGCTTCTGGGTCATGTGGCAAACCAGAGCTGCGCACGGAAACGCCGTTTACCTTCCCACCGGAGTGGTACCTATTGATCTACTTGCACTTTGATGTACTTTCAAACTGCTAGGTTGGCAGGAGCAGGGACCGAGCAACGGGAGCTCATCCTGTCGTGGGGATTCGAACTGCCAACCTTCTGATCAGCAAGCCCAATAGGCTCAATGGTTTAGACCACAGCGCCACCCGCGTCCCTCCCACATACAAAACTTACCATGCTTTTAACAAAATGCAGCTGTAGAGATTGCGATCTGCAGTAGGAAGACCAGTGTGGATGTGGAAATGCATAGGGAAAACTACTTCTTAACTCTTTTTCACCTCTAGTGGGTCTCCCCACCCCGCACACCTAAAATCTCCACCATCAACTGCTTTTCCACTTGCAGGGGGAAATATATGTGTACAATGTGTGATGTGACATTACTGTACTTTGCATTTCCTGGCACAGCCACCAGCAGCCAATGATGTGAGCAAATTGTACAGTGTGCTGATGCAAGCTCACACCTTGTGCGACACCAGGCATGAAACTAGGAAGACAGGAAGAAGGGAAATGCCTTTCCACATTTCCTGCAGTGTCCAGATCTACCCACTTGGCAGGGAACTGAAATGGGGCTTCTCCAGATATTGGATATCGGTTTGTGACTAGTCAATTGTGACTCCAATGCATGAATTCCCCACTTATGGGCTACGTGCCCCTCCTCATAGGTGCTGGGATGCACAACATCAATAAAAGGAAAAGAATAAAAGGTCAAAAACAGCAGCAACTTGATGTGAGGCTACTGGCTTTGAATCAGGTGTTGCAGGATTATTCCCCCAATGGCCAAAAATGTGATAAAAGATATCCTTTGAGCCAATCATTTGGAGAAGCCCTTAAGACCCAGCACTATTGCTAAACATTCATCTGTGCAGCTTCAGGACAAGTGCCAAGGCAATTGGAGGCTGGAGGAGGAGGAATAAAACTATTGACGGAGTGGAAACCTTTACGTCTTGAACTGTTTAATCTTCAGGGCTTAGGAACCAGGTGATAAGACGGTTGCTTGTGCACTCATAAAAAAAAGAGGATACGGTTCAGCAAAATAAACAGGACAAAATAGGACACTGATTTGCATAAAAATTGCATAAGCTAATTTATATGAATAGGTGCAGATTTTAAATGACATACCACAATTTAAGCAGAAATACAATCCATGTCACCATTGTGGGGAAGGCTATGACCTGGTGATCTTTGTGCCTACTCCGTCTGCTGCTTAGGTGCTACCTGCAGTCTCTGCTCCTTAATGGACTTGGACCGGACAGCCTTCCACATAGAGCTATATCCTTTGTACAGTAGGCCACACGATGATCTTAGGCATCCAACCACTTGGAGGCATCATAAGAAAATAAGAGGAGCCCTTCTAGGAATCCAAAGGGAAACAACGGGAGACCATCTACAGAATCTTGCAGCAGAAATGTTTATTCTGTAGAAGTGTGAGGAAGAAAAAAATAAGGTGTATGCACATAGTTTATCCCCCTAAACAAACAAAGAAAGCTAAAAAATATTCCAGGGTGATTGAAAGTTTTGTCCCCTTTAGTTCCAGCATCAAGTATATATCCAGGCAAATGGGATTTGCAACAGTTCGGTAGAAAACAATCCATTTTCAAGGCATTAAACATCAAAGTACATATTGGAATTATTTTCCAGTGTGTTTGTGTGTGTGTGTGGGGGGACCGATTATGTTTTCTATATATATTTATATAAATCCAGTTCTTGCAACATGGCAGATGTAAGAGTTTGTGTCGCTTGTGAATCTTTATTCGTTGCTGTAGATGCAGCAGTGTTGGGGAGCATCCAGTTCTTGAGTCCACACTTTATAAAATGCATAGGAAAGAGACACTGGATGCAGAGAAAAAGAAAACATGTTTTCTTTAAATGAAGCATTTATTACCACCCCACTTTGACGGCATCGCTACTCTGGAAACTCCAGAAATTCGCCTTTGCCCCCCTTTTAAAGCTATCTATGGCATAGACAAAACCCCTCTACAAACACTTTTAAAACAGCTGCGAGGTTGCTTGCATGTACTAAAGTGGTGAGAGATTGTAAGGAAAAATAATGCTAATATTAAGAAAGCTTGCAAGACACTGTGATACCAAATTAGAGCCTATGGGGAATCTTAACAAGGAAGGCAAATTTTATTGTATGGATATTATTAGGCTAGAGAAATTATGGGGCAGACTCTTTTCTGTTGACACCAAGTCAACCGGAGGAAGTCTCAGCTCCTTCTACTCAGAACCAATGTTCAGTGATGCCAGTAGCATAAATGAGTGATTACACCCCACAAGATTGTCACGGCTAAAATGGCCGCTGTTTCTTTAATGCGAATAAAGCTGGCTCAGCATGAGTCAGTGGCCTGAACCAAGTTGTATATATAGAGTGAGAAATGTTAGTTTGGTTGCTGGTGTTTGGGTTGGTTGGTTGGTTAGTGTTGGTGTGTATAGTTGTTCAGTCGCTTTTGCACAAAGACTTTTAAGAATAAAATTCTGCAAGGATATTCTTGTGGACTCTTTTTGTGCCGACAAGGGTCCAAGGGCCAGGCTGAGGAGACAAAGGGAGGTCAGAACCTTTTCCTCCTTCTTTTGGCTTTTTACAAACACTGACAGTTGTTTATCCAACACAAATGTGCTCCTTAGCAAACCTGTTTCAGAGAACAAGTGTATGGCTTAGATCCAACCTATTGTGGAAATTGCTCTTAAGCTCTCACCCAACAGCCCACACAAGCCTGGAAGGCATGCCTGAGACTGGTGTTCCCAGCACAGAAAGAGCTTTTAAATCTCTCCGCCTTGCGGTGCATTTAATCTGTGTGATGTCAGCTGGCCGACGACCAACCACAGAAAGCTGCAATTGCGTAAGTTAAATGCATGCAACTTATGAGTCAACTTTATGTCTAAATTGTCAGGAGATGTGTCTTGTAGAGTTAATTAGTTCCTTCCGCTAAGATACAAATTTATTTCATTTCATAATTCAAGCATTGTGAGAACTTGGATCAACAATGATGCTTGTATATTTCACCTCTTCAAAGCGCATCATATTCTCCATACTAAATAAATCCCTGCACATGGAAACCTAGATTTCAAGAAGGGTTGTTCTAGCTTAGTCTCCCCTGACACACTAGTTTTCTATGTGGGTGCTCTTTGTTTTTGTGTTTGGTTTGTTTTGAAATATGAAGCAGTACACTCCATGAGACTAGGCCTATGATACCAGGAAGTGGTTTCATGTCTAATCAAAACAGGACAACAGAAATGGTGTGGGTCACACAAGCAATTTGTGGTATGCTTTGTTAAAAATCACACAGCACCTTTCTATACACATCTATTTAGAAATTTCACTGAGTTCAATGGGTCTTGCTCCTAGGAAAGAGAGTATAGGCTTTCAGCCTTAAGGCACCATTAAAAAGTCACTGTTGCAAATCATTTTTAATACCCCATGATGCACTTTGTCCTGTTAATCAACACAGTTCTTTCTTTAACACAACTTTGTGATACTATCCCTTACCTGATGTGTGACATACTTTATGTAAAGTCCTCAGCAATACACTTAAAACTGATTTCGAAGCATGGTTACTACTCAGCACGAAAGCTCCCATTGAAGTTTTATCTGGGTACTTGCCGAAAAATTCTTGTGACAGTCACAGAAAATCAGCATTTTGTTTGGTAATGTAGGAGGCAGTGGCGGAGAGCAGGGGCAGGGCTGGAGCGTGTCCTGGGGGCGCGCCACCCACAGAGGCATGATGTGCATCCTGGGGGCATGGCATCCAGTGCAGGCGGGGGGAGGGGCAGCCGTGATGGCACCCCACTGGGGTCGCACTGCCAGAGGCACTGCGCTCCCCCCGTACCCCTCTTCCTCCACCAGCAGTAGGAGGCAATTCATGGGGAAAGTCACCATATGGAGGTTGCTTGAAGTCACTCCACATACTGGTACTAGGAATATAGGACTTTAGGGAAGAAGCCCAGAACGTGCAGGAGGCCCCCAGACACAGCAGTGCGGTTGTCTTACCATATTTGAAAATTAAGAAAGACACAGCACCATCTAAAAAGGGGAGGCCTTGTAAGACTGTTATGTCTTGAGTCTAAAATCACCTAACGGCACCACTGACTCAATGAGGCAGTCATTGCCACATGACCAGTTTCTAGTCTGAAGTCTCACAGCACATAGGTGAGACAGTTATTATTGCTACAACCACTCAAAAGTGTCAACCTGAGGCCGTGATGCTATACACAAGCTGGTGGCCACCATGTGGAATAATGGACACCGCATAGTAGCTGTAACTTTGTAAGCAGCAACTTCTCCTTAAGAAACATGCTACAACAACAGACTTGAGCTTCTGCTGGCCTATATACATATACATGTACATGTATATGTATATATATATACACACACACACTGACTGAAGAGTGTTCTATATTATTAAGAAGAAGAAGGAATAAAACAAGCAGCACAGAACAAGCAAGCATACCTACAGGAATGCAGACCCTTGGAGAATGTAACTGCCTTCATTTTACTGGGGGGGAGGAGGGGCTAGCTGCAAGATGAGCCCCAAAATAACAAAGGAGGGAGGGATATAGAAGCTGACTAAAATTGCAGTTGTCAAGGAAATTACAAACCTCGCAATCCACCGAGAGATGTTTCCATCCTTTGCTTGTGTCTTGACAGACTGTAATTTGTCATATAGGATGAAGACTATCGATCATACATACAGTTTCTGTGACTGTCTGGTAAACAGAATAAGTCTGAGCCCCAGACTGGATAAAGAACAATGCCTCATAGCTCAGAATCTTTCCCCAGAAGCTGACTAAAAACGGCTACTAATAACTGTCAGCTTGTGCATATTTAACAATTTTGCTCTTTTCTGGTTGTGTGTGTGTGGCCTTTTAAAAATTTGCTCTTGAGAAAGAATTATTCATGAGATCTTTCACTAATAATTGGACGTGAACCAGGAACGTGAAGAGTGGGAGAGTGAAAAAAGCAGGGCATCGGCGCTTTGGTGTCTCTTTGCTATCTCACTTTCTGAAGTTCTTGTCTTAGCCACGATGGCAAAGGTTGTCCCAGTCTGTGCAGCAGTTTGGATAGTTCCACATTGTGATCTCTGTAGTAGTTTGAAAGGAATGCCCTAGACTGACAATAAGAAAACAAAGCAACTGTCAGACTGAGTCCTCTGCATAGGATTTACCTAAAACAATAATTCTTATAAAACCCTTTTCTCAGGCCACTTGAAAGCTATAGGGGGATCTCAGCCAACCCCTTAATAAACTTGTTTCTTTGTTCTACAAATCAAAACACATGCATAACTCATATATTTTATTCATGGCAGTCTTGCTTTTCTCATGTGATGGATGTGCCTGTGGGGCTATATAGATTCATCTTAAAATCTTGGCTATATGTAACTCCATCTTGTAATTTATTTTTTATACTGAATATGCTCTGTGTATGTTTCTGCTATTTTATGTAGGGCTATGTGTTAGTTTGTACATATGATTATGATAAATCAGTAGCAATTAAACAAAAAAATGGATGTGCCTGCTTTTGTGAACAAAGTCACATGAGGTCAGGTGTAATGTTTGATCACTGAACTTGGCTAGAGGGTTCCTGAGGTGGAGTGGCAGACTTCATCACTGGGTGACATTTTGAATCAAAACGTTACCAATGGCATGACTTCACCCAGGTTTGGCATCAGTTTGGCCACCTCTCAATATAGCGTCCAAAAACTTGGCATGAGGGTTCCTGAAGAGGGGATGGCAGATATCAATGCTTGGATGTTGGGCACCATTTTGATTCAATATGGCAGACCCAAATGTGACTGTGGTGTGCATTTGCCCGCCCAAACTTGGCACAAGTGTTCCTAAGTTGGGGGTGAGAGTCTTTGAATTCCAAGCACCAGTTTGAATCAGACGAAAATGGCAGACGAAAATGAGACTTTGTTGTGTCTTCACAATTTTTTTAGCGTGATGGGTTCAAACTCATAAATTACACTATCCATTTTAAAACCACAATATGTTTTTTTTTTAAAAAAAAATCCAGGGCAGCACTAGGCACACCCCACTAGTATATTATATTTCTAATAATAAGCTTTCAACAGAAATCACTGCTATTAGCCCTACACAATAAAGGCACAATTCAGTTTCCAATCAGGACCAGCAACGAGGGTTAGCAGTGTCAAGGCTCTGCTGAGATTCCTGCCTCTGCAAGTTGCCCATCGTCATCCCCTCAGATCTTCTGGTCTTACTGCTTCTCACTGCTTCTGCTAAATGTTTGGCTTCCCTCTCTGAGCACATGAGCAATGACAGGAGCAAGGAGAAGGAGCAGCAACCTCTGCTTGCTTCCCCCCTCCCTCTGGTAGGCTATGTGGATTGGTCCTGGACAAAAAGGGCAAGCCAATGGGCAGCAGCAACAGAAGGAAGACCCACTCAGAGAAGGGAAACTCCTTGGTGGCATCTTGCAAAAGACCTCCAATTGAACCTGGAGCTGGTACTGCTCCTAGTAGTGAACCCCCCTTTTTTCTTCATTGAGACATTAAAATGGTACCTAATGTTAGTATAGCTGTAAAGTTTAGATATATGAAGAAAATTGTACCTCTTGATCCATTGGTGGGTATTTTCGGCCTTTACTTTTCCCCAGGCATTTTGTCTTTCCTCCTTCCAGTAGTTGACACCAAAACCCTTTCTGAGGGTCAAACCTGCAAAAGTTTGCCTAAATTAATGGAAGATATACATGGGGGAAAAGCCAAAGCTTCTCAACACTCAATGGCAGTCATCTCTGGCAGTCATTTTCACCTTTCCAATGCAAAGGAAATCTGGGCAAGAATTGGAAATGTCAAATCAAAGATGGAGGAACTGTATTTTTTTTTTTTTTTAAATTATCATACTAATGAAGGAACCAGATATATTAGTTTTGAATATACTGTCACAGCATATGTAAAATGCTGGAAAAGTTTGCAACGTTTTCACTATTTAGCAGATGTTTTGGAAGGCCGCAGAATAATTGGTTGGAATATAACAGTAATTAGCTGCCAAATGTATTTTTTTTCCCTTTGCCTTGGGCTTGTTCTGATAATAGCAATGAACCTGAATATACCCACAGTATTTTCCCTCCCAGCTCGGTCTGTTACTTCTATTCCTCAGCCCCTAAATTGTATTTTAGTTGTGGTATCAATTAAAATTAAATAAATCATTGATTTAAAAAGGATATATTGAGAGGAGATTCATTTCTATCTACAATTTCCCAATCTCCTTTTTGCATAGCAAAGTACTTTTGCTAGCTTCCAGTAATTTCCCAAGAGGAGAGGCAATGTCACTGCCTATGCACAAGGAAAGAAATAAAGCTGTAGAACTTATACTCCAAACAATATATATGCTTTCCAGGAAATGTATATAACTTTACCAAGAAACAGTGCTAATTTGACAAGCTTTTAAAAAGTTTCTCCTTTTAAAATCTAACCCCAAATTACTTTCCCCTTCCTCATTCTCTATAACTACTCTCTTTTTCCTTTTTACTCTTTCTCTTTCTTTAATCAAGTAAAACAAAGGCAGGCAGATGATTTGGTGCAATGGTGCCCTTTTAAAAAAGGGGTGGTGGTACCTAGGCACCTCAACTGACCATAAAGAGGAGTGGGGAAGTGGGGAGGTTGAGGGAGTGGTATTCTACAAATTATACACCTACTCATGTTAGGACACAAAAAATAACTGAATACAGGAAAAATAATAAGGTAGAGCTGAGGAAAATCAGGACAGGCAGTTGTCAAAAAAGCCCAGAAGAAATGTGTGCTTTGCTGCCAACTCTGGATGAGCCCTAAGCAATGAAACTGCAGAAGCTTGCATTGATTTTATAACCACTGGTATTGTGGAGAGTGGGCACAATCCACTGTTATAATATAGTTACTGATTCACACTTGTGTGCATGAAAGGTTTAACCAGAGCTCAGGCTGCCAATGAGGTGGAGCTTGGCAGGCTCCCTACAGCCTTTTGTTTTCTCCCTCCCAGTCTTTCTCTTTCTGTTTTGTGGAACAAGCAAATAGCCATGTGGCAATGGCTCACTACAAGTGGGCTGAATCTCTCTAAAATGATATTTTATAGTCTGCATCTTTGCTCACCCAAAGATAGCATGATCCTTTTTGTAAGGAAACCAAGCACACTGAAGCGTGCTTAGATTTACATCTGGATTCAACCATCTTTTAAACAAACCTTTAAAATACTTAGGCAAGAATAAATCACAGACAGTTAGCTTTGCAAAAGAGGGAATATTTTATTCACAGAGTTTCCAGAAGTTACAGCAAACAAGTCTCCATCCATGGGCAGTACATCGAAGATGAAAAAAGGTTCCAAATGACTTAAAAAGGAAAAGAACTTGGTTTCCTCAAAAAAGAATCATGCAATCTTTGGGTTAGCAAAAATGCAGACTATAAAACCCAGGTTGGGCTTTATTTTTATGTACATCTGTATGCATCCTGAGCCCACTGAACATGAAAACATGAGAACCCCCCGAGACGATAATGTGACTTCAGCATGCTGAGCGTTTCCAGTCTGTTACCCAATAGTGCAATGGGTGAAGATCTTTATTCTTGTGTAAACTTTCGCCTAATAACCATATAATAATTACCTGTGCAAAATTCAGATGCAGAGGATGACAACCAAAGGGTTTAAAAAAGGAAGTAAAGGGGACTTACGTTAGGGCTTCTGAATAATTATAATGAGGAGAAACTCCCAAAAACTTTTGAACTTCATCCATTACGGTTGCTGGGTCACTTCTTAGCTGCTGTCCATCAATTATTAGCAACTGCATGGATAGATAAATTGTTTGTTTAAATAAAAATCTCAGATGAAGTGTGCGGTAGTTTTGCATGAATTACAAGATACCTAGACAAAAGATGAGTATGTGATTGGATCTTGTTTTCTATGATACGACACTACAAATGCATTTACAAACTGTAAAGGTAACATATTTGCAAAATAAACTTGCCAAATGACCACAGCACTGTGTGAATGCTTTCCCCACCACCCCAAAGGTATATACTGAAAAGTGAACACACAAAGAAATGATGTCAGTACACCCACTGGTCCTATCTCCACCTCTGCACATTCACATTCAGTTTGGTGCCTACATGCATGAAGCTGTAGACCTCAATGGATCTATAGGAGTAACATTCAGGGCATGGGGCAGGCTCCTCCAAATTTTTCAACCTGGTACTGGACAGATTTGGAAAAGCTGGTACTGTGGGTTAAACCACAGAGCCTAGGACTTGCCGATCAGAAAGTCATAGGTTCAAATCCCCGCCACAGGGTGAGCTCCCGTTGCTCGGTCCCTGTTCCTGCCAACCTAGCAGTTTGAAAGCACATCAAAGTGTAAGTAGATAAATAGGTACCGCTCCGGTGGGAAGGTCAACGGCGTTTCCGTGCGCTGCTCTGGTTCGCCAGAAGCGGCTTAGTCATGCTGGCCACATGACCTGGAAGCTGTACGCCGGCTCCCTCAGCCAATAAAGCGAGATGAGCGTGGCAACCCCAGAGTCGGTCATGACTGGATCTAATGGTCAGGGGTCCCTTTATTCCTTACCTACAAGCACTCCAACATTTAAACTGTTTTTAATTCTGAATTTTAAGTTCTTCTAACCAGCCCTTGGAACTGCTGGTGATTAATAATAATAATAATAATAATAATAATAATAATAATAATAATAATAATAATAGACTCCTATGAATATAGATGAGAAATATAACATGCTGCTATGGTTGCAAGAAGCTGCACACAGCTTTTAAACTTTCCTTGCTGGATATCATTTTTGACTGAGCTTATTTTAAATTATTGAAATTCTGAGTGCACATTATTAATTATGAGTGCCCCACAACTGCACTTTAGCACAGTTGCTAAGTGCTTACGGTTACTAGCCTTTGTAACACCAACCGGGCAAGCTGCGAAAGAGCCTCATTTTAGAAGAAAGGAAGCAGACTGAAGGATCTGCAGTCACTCTGATAAAATCAGAGCTGGCATATGTGTTACATTTCTGGCAATGGTTGGCAAGGCTGCAATCTTACTACAAGAGGAGGTTGATCAAACTCCTAGTGGGCCACTGGTAACAGTGTGTGGGCTGTGTTTGGCTTGAGTTGCAAATTGTGTTCTCATGGCTCATCATGGGCTCAGAGAGGTAGGCGCCTCTGGCCCTTTCAAGCCTACTGCTGCTCTGCATGCACACAAACATCACAGACCTCTCTCTTTCGATTTCCCAGTGTTCTTTGGCACAGATAAAAGTCACGTTCAGGCATTTGCCTGAACATATGAACACAAGCATGCAATCCCGCCAGTCCCAGTGTTCCTGGGCAAGCCAGGTGCTCTTTAGATCTTTGCACGACTAGCATGAAGGTCTGGTGAGTTTTTTTAAAACTGTTTGATTGAACTCACTAAGGAACCTCCTCGTAAGCGGGAGAGCTGGCTTTTTTCTGGGACATTTTCTAAGTGCTTTTACCCAGACATGCTTTATAAAACCCATTAGAGTTTGCACTAAGAGTGTGAAGATTCTAGAGCAGCTGGCATGCCTGGAGAGAATGGAGGATTCTGCGTGAATGCATATCCTTGCCCACATCCCTGGTACATTCTCAGGCTAAAGCAGTAAAGCAAAGTGTCATGGCAGGAGGGAAAGAGGAGCCCTGCAATTCTATCAGTCCTGGGATGCAGAGCAAAAGTGATGTCTTCTCAGCATTGGATTTGCTGGAATTCCATGCTGCGGCTGAATTTAGGGGGTTCTTGCCCTTCCATGGCACATTTGCAACACCCTCAAGGCAGAGAAGGAGAATGTGTGGTCTTCTAGATGTTATTGAATAGCAACACACATAATCCCCCAACCATAGGCTATACAGGCTCGGGTTCAAGAAAACCTGTAGGCCCTCTCCTGCTTCTCCTAAGGTCAAGTTCACACACAAATAATTATTATTAAAAAGCAGGGCTAGAGGAATTTATTTATTTTTAATAAACTTTAGGCAGCAGCAACATATTTAGAGTGGTACCTCGGGTTACATACGCTTCAGGTTACATATGCTTCAGGTTACACACTCCACTAACCCAGAAATATTGCTTCAGGTTAAGAACTTTGCTTCAGGATAAGAACAGAAATCGGGCTCCAGCGGCACGGCGGCAGTGGGAGGCCCCATTAGCTAAAGTGGTGCTTCAGGTTAAGAACAGTTTCAGGTTAAGAACAGACCTCTGGAACAAATTAAGTACTTAACCTGAGGTACCACTGTACTTCATTTTTAGCAACCTTCTAGGGAAAATATTTCAAAATTTTTCAGCAGAACCCCCAGTTTTTAGATACCAATGGGTTTTTCAGCTCTTTAAAAACTGAACTTGTGTATGAATGTGTATGCTGAAGTGCTTTGTCTTCTAAGATGAGCCACAAGATGAATGCTTGAGGTTTATCAATCCATTATTAAACAAGCTACAATATTGCAATTCATTATTAAGCATGCGACAACATTAAACATGTTACCAAGTTATGATTATCATTTATCACAGGGAAATTATTGGCAGAGAGGGAAAGTTACCTGTGAAGTGGGGAAGTGTGTTAGCCACCTTTCTATGTGGATAGCATACCAGCCAGGGGTCAAACATCTTTTCTGTAGAGCCTTCAGGTCACTGGGTGCCCAGTCATCAGAAGTAATCACTTCATAGAAATTGAATTTTAGGGCAGCTGAGTCCTCATGAGAACGCTGGTGCTAGTTGAAGAAAACTGAATGTTAATTAACCACAAGTCAGGTGGAATGCCTGATATTTCCCAATCTTTTCTCCCCAATCTAGCCACTGTCATTCACTGTAGTGAGTTCTACATCGGAATGGCCCTGAAGACGGTTTGGAAACTACAGTGGATACAAAATGCCACTGCTCTCCTTTTGACTGGTGTCGGCTGGTGAGAAACTTTTATTTATATTATTATTAATATTAACTAAATTTATATTCTGCCCTTAATCCAAATATCACAGGGAGGTTTACAACATAAAAAACACAAAATAAAAATGCATAACATAATAGCAACTCCCCCCCCCAAAAAAAAACACACCTCCCCACCAACCATTCTGAAATACCTGGCTCCCTGGAACCAATGGTCACTGATGCAGTGGAACATAGGTGAAAAAGATTCACTTGCCAGCGTGGGTATCTAACACTGTGTCTAGGTGTTTGACATCTGATTTGTACTTGACTGCAGTACAGTCGTACCTTGGTTTTTGAACAGCTTAGTTCACAAACAACTTGGAACTTGAACATCGCATACCCGGAAGTAGGTGTTGTGAACTTTGCCTCGGAAGCTGAACGTCTGGTGCGGCTTCCGTGGCTTCCAGTTGGCTGCAGGATGCTCCTGCAGCCAATCAGAAGCTGTGCCTTGGTTTCCAAACGTTTCAGAAGTCAAATGGACTTCCAGAACGCATTCTGTTTGAAAACCAAGGTACGACTGTAGTGCTAGAACTATTTGCTCATGGCTTCTTCTGCCCACCCATCTCTGATAAGGTGAAATGGGGGCAGTGCTAACAGAGAAGGAACCAGGTCCTTTGGCAAGACATAAGGATATGACTCCTATGATGCCACAAGTAGTGTATATGAACTAGACTTATCACTACTGTTAGATCACTTCTTCAAGCACAAGCTCCATACCTGATACCAGGAATATGCCCGGTCTGATGGATCGATGAGAATGGTGATGATTTTTGCCTTGGGGATCAAGGAGAATGCACGCCTGGGAGCGTCTTCTGAATGGAAGTAGTTGGCACTTTTCTCAAACACAATATCAGTGGTGAGGTTAGAAGGAGTAGGAAAAAAATTCATATACCTGCAAGCAAGTAAAAAACCAATGTCAGCAATGCTGATGGGGATGGGAAAATACATTAAACCAGTTATTTCCTCTCACTCCAAAGTAAACATTACAACACTTGGAAGCCTAAGCAGCACGGTCAAAGATATACATTGGGGTAACTAATGAACAAATAGATGCCCCATCAGTTAAAATAATAGCAAAATGATACTTTTCCTTTCCTTTCCACATTATTCCCCACACAGAACTTGAATTTTTCACTGCTGCTGATAATAATTTATACAACAACGAGAACAGGCAATTAAAAACAAATTAAAAGGGACATAAAAAGAATAAAAATGAAAATCTAACTCTTTCCTCAACTGTGTTTGTTTATGAGGAATGTAAATATTGATACTGTAAAGTCAGAAGAAATGAAAAAAGTGCAACATTTTGGCAAGCATCACATCAGTACAAACTAATTTCTTATTCATTCTCAAAGCACCATGCACCAAAAACTTATCTGGAAATTATGTAGATGTCACAGATACTTCTATAATTGCTCCTCTGTGGTTTGGCATATGCTAACAATGGACATTTGCTTTGTTTTGTTTTTCTTCCACTTACCAGTCAATTCCCTTGTGATAGTTGTTGCCATTAAAGAACTGAACCTCTTCAAAGGTTTTTGGACTAGGGAGATTACTAATGATGGAAGGATGCATAAGGAGAAATAAATAAAGCGCTGTTGTTCCTACAGGGGGAAAAACACAGAAGGAAGGATTATATGATAGTGTAGGGAAGGGTAAAAGATGTAAAGCATCTCAGTAATGGAAAATATGTTAAAAATATATATCAACCCTGGCAAAGGTTTATTTTAATTGCTTTTTACTTAAATCCTTCTCTCTGGTGAGTTAATGAGGCCCCTACTGACTACAGTGGGAAGTATGCATATATGTTTAAAAGTAAAATTTATCCCAGATCTGAGAAATCTTTTCAATATGATAATGATCTACTTTATGTTCATTTCATTTTTAGATATCTTTCTGGTTTGACATGTTCCTGTCCATCTGAAATATTAGGTGGCTCAACCCTTTGTAAAGGTACCCTTGCCCGTACGGGCCAGTCGTGTCCGACTCTAGGGTTGTGCGCTCATCTCACTTAAGAGGCCGGGAGCCAGCGCTGTCCAGAGACACTTCCGGGTCACGTGGCCAGCATGACGAAGCTGCTCTGGCGAGCCAGCACCAGCGCAGCACAAGGAAATGCCGTTTACCTTCCCGCTATAAAGCGGTACCTATTTATCTACTTGCACTTAGGGGTGCTTTTGAACTGCTAGGTGAGCAGAAGCTGGGACCGAAAGACGGGAGCTCACCCCGCCGCGGGGATTCGAACCGCCGACCATACGATCGGCAAGTCCTAGGCACTGAGGTTTTACCCACAGCGCCACCCGCGTCCCTTTGTCTAAAATAACAGCTATCAAAGCAAACTCACTTTTAAAAGTTCACTTTCTCTGCCACTTTTCTCTCAAGAGCACATGGTAGGTATTCACAAATCCATTTTTCTTTTCATTTGCACTGTCCTGTGAGGCAGGCTAGCTGAAAGTACTATCCAGGTAAATTGGGGTTGGAGATGGATCTGAACCTTAGAGGTCCAGCCATATTATGTTGTAATTATGTTAAAGTAAAAAAAAATGAAATGAAATATTGGGCTAAAATAATAAAAACTGGTTTGACCTACTCCCAATAAATGCAGTTGAAGTATAAGTCTGCAATCCTAAACACTCATTGAATACCACTGAAGCCCATTGAATACAGTGGGACTTACTTCTGAGTAAACATGTGTAGGATTGTGCTGTTAAGTCTCCTATGCCCAAATCCAACCAAGCAAAACTGGACTTCTAGAAGTGAAACCAATTAAGAGAATTCATAGCTTGGTCACAGAAGATGAAATAATTTCTGATTTCAAACTTTCCTACAGTAGCAGATTCCCCTCATCACCAAAGAAACAAAAACAAAACTGTTTTATGTAATTAGTTTTAGATTATTTTAAAAGCTGTCTTTTAGCTGCCAAACTAGGTTACATGATAGGAACTCCTGGGGTTTCTTTAAGAATGTAATACGAAGTTCTGTGGGAGGAAAGCTGCAGTGGCTCAGAGCTGATGATGGTTTTTTATGAAGAGTGATAATCCATCAATTGCTCATCGCCAGCTAACTTTGCACTGTTGGTGAAACATTAACTTCTAAGTTTTCAATTTGTGGAATGCTCTCCCCAGGGAGGTCCATCTGGCACCTTCATTATACACCTTTAGGCGCCAGGCAAAAATGTTCCTCTTTAACCAGACCTTTGGTTGATTTGATTGACATCTTATGCCCTTTTAAAATATGGGGTTTTTTTGGGAGGGGGTGTTATTGGGTTTGTTTGTTTTTAATTTGATTATGTACTTTATGGTTTTTGTTCTGATTTTATCTTGTGAACCTCCCTGAGACCTGCAGATATAGGGCGTTATATAAATTCAATAAATAATAATAAAAATAATAATCCTGAAATATATAGATGCAGATCCATAACACTGCATGGATATTTAAAACATGGTAGGGACTTTATATACAATAAGTTGCAACAAACCTGAGTTTGCAACCAAGTCAACCAGGCAGATGGCTTTCTCGGTAGTGGCGCCTGCCCTGTGGAATGCCCTCCCATCAGATGTCAAGAAAATAAACAACTATCTGACTTTTAGAAGACATCTGAAGGCAGCCCTGTTTAGAGACGTTTTTAAAGTTGGATGTTCTATTGTGCTTCAAATTCTGCTGGAAGCCATCCAGAGTGGCTGGGGAAACCCAGCCAGATGGGCAGGGTATAAATAAACAAATTATTGTTGTTGTTGTTGTTGTTGTTGTTGTTGTTGTTATTTGAAAGGAACCTGTAGCCAGTCCAGGTTCTCTGATTATTATACCTCTGTGCTATATGGGTATACAGTACTTGCTTTCAAATACATGTCTCTCTTATTCACTTATCACACTTTCAAGTTTGCTTATGCAACCCTGAGGTGGATATGTGAAAAATACTATTTGTCACTGGGTTCTTTTGTTAAGGCATGCTGGACTATGGGATTGGCTAAACAATGAATCTTAGGTGTAGTATCTCCTCCTTCGCTTCTCTGTCACTGAAATAGAAGCAGCTCAGCAATTGTGTTTCAGCCTTTAGACCACAATAGATTTACTCAGGAGATTGCTAAAAAAATTGGAGTTTCTCTCTTTTCTGACCTAGTTTGTATCCCATCTCCCAATTCATCAGTTTTGTCTCTTTAAATCAAGAGACATCAGACAATTGCACAGAGGTGAGACAAGAAGTGGTTATAAAGGGAACAGCAGGAATGACTTTTATGGTGGAGATTATTCCTTCTCCTTATCTCCATGGATATTGCATAGTCACAAAAATGGAGAAGGCTGTAAGTTCTTAAACTAAAAACGTCTGGAGGAGAAAGAACAACCCAGGACGTTTGCTGAGCTTGAATAAAGGTAAAGGGTAAAGGGACCCCTGACCATTAGGTCCAGTTGTGGCCGACTCTGGGGTTGCGGCGCTCATCTCGCTTTATTGGCTGAGGGAGCCGGTGTACAGCTTCTGGGTCATGTGGCCAGCATGACTAAGCCGCTTCTGGTGAACCAGAGCAGCACACGGAAACGCCGTTTACCTACCTACCTATTTCTCTACTTGCGCTGGCGTGCTTTCGAACTGCTAGGTTGGCAGGAGCAGGGACCGAGCAACGGGAGCTCACCCCGCCGCGGGGATCTGAACAGCCAACCTTCTGATCGGCAAGTCCTAGGCTCTGTGGTTTAACCCACAGCGCCACCCACACCCCTGCTTGAATATAGCTTGAATAAAAAAAAGGTAAAGGTACCCCTGCCCGTACGGGCCAGTCTTGCCAGACTCTGGGGTTGTGCGCCCATCTCACTCAAGAGGCCAGGGGCCAGCGCTGTCCGAAGACACTTCCGGGTCACGTGGCCAGCGTGACATCGCTGCTCTGGCGAGCCAGAGCTGCACACGGAAACGCCGTTTACCTTCCCGCTAGAAAGCGGTCCCTATTTATCTACTTGCACCCGAGGGTGCTTTCGAACTGCTAGGTTGGCAGGCGCTGGGACCGAGCAGCGGGAGCGCACCCCGCCGCGGGGATTCGAACCGCCGACCTTTCGATCGGCAAGCCCTAGGCACTGAGGCTTTAACCCACAGCGCCACCCGCGTCCCTATAGCTTGAATAGTGGTTTCTAAATTTATGAATGAAAAATGACTACCAGAGAAAAGTGTAAGACCAAATAATGTCACTATTTTAGGGTGACATTGTGTGGGTTACTAACTATATGTTCAATAGTGTGTCTGGGGCCACATGATTACCTGGTATTGGACTACTTGACTGCAAAACAGCACCAGTGGTCAGTTAGTAGGACTGTGAGCCCAAGTCCGACATACAGTACAGTATTACAATGTAATGTCTATCCCTACTTTGATAAAGATTCAGTGTTCAGCAGGAGAATTCTACTCCAGCAATCAATATCTTTCCATGCTCAACACTTGGTCAAGCACTGAAAATATTAGGGTCCACAGGAAAGCTCGGTTCATGGCTTTTATCAAGGTCAGCAGCTCTCCAAATCACCACATCCTGGACAAAAGGTCGAATCCTGCCTTACTTTTGAATCTTGTTTAATGATACCACTGCAGCATTCAATTACCTGTTTTCTGAGGTCCAATCACAAGAAATTTTGGTAGATGGTCACACGTTTTATCCCTAGACCAGATATCCCGATGTCGTCTGTCATCACATGGATTCTGATTGAAAGAAAGGAGTGGGTTAATTCCTGGAAGAAATTCAAGTATTCTGACATTCTGTCCGACTGAAATGTCCTGTGTAGTGAATGCTTCTCACTTCCTGCGATGCAATGCAAGAAGAATCCTGCCACTCCCTGGTTGACCACAGATCTGATCTTGAAGCCCAGGTGCAAGAGAATGTATCCAAATTACTGTTAATGAGAAGGCTGAAATTAATTTTATATGCTGTAACAAAACTGTCATTTGAATATCGTGCCCAAAGCTAGCCTATATTTTAAATTATTTATTCTGACAAATTATTTGGTAGGTTTTTTTTCTCTTTGTGGTTGTTTTTCTTTTTAACAACAAAATGCTATTTCTCCCCACTGTTTGTAGGTGTGTATATTCTTCTCATTAATAAGCTTTCCAAAATAAGATTCAGAATAAAACTTCACACATGAAGAAAAACCTACACTTAAAATACGTGGTTTGATGTGTGCAAGTATAGTGTGAAAACACCACCCTGTAGTTTGCCTGACAAACCACAGTTGAACAACTCAGTTTAAATTGGAGCACTCGGCATTAATTTCTGGTCTGTAAATTCAAATCCCAATTTGTATTGCATTTGTCTAGCTCCAGTGAATTTGCTGACCTTCTCAGAACAATGCAGCATAAAAGAACTGCCTTGTGGCAACAGACTATCTAGCACAATGCCTTCACACCAATGTACTGATGAGACCTTTCTGTGATTTCTTTTCTACACATATACATCAGCGTTAGTTGCTGCTGTGCATAGTCATCCTGCATAGGCTGGGGAACATAACCATTGCATATCACCCTACTAAACAGTCAACTGGAGTTCCCCAGATGTAAAATAGGGCTATTTGCATCTTACCTCACACGGCTCTTAGGAATATGTGCATCACAAGGTAATGTTTGCACTTTATGTGCTACATCAATGTTTAATAATGGATGTTGCCAGTTCTGATATTTGATTATCCAAAATTTACAGTTTGCTTGGTTTTATTTCTTCTTTTAAAAGAAGCAAATCAGTGGAATTGTTACTTAAAGTTAAATTTATCCACTTCAAACTCAGGTGGCAATTAAGTTTCCAAGATAAAGTGTTTTGGCAACACAAAAAAAGCGAAAGATCGCAGATTGAGGTTATTTAGCTATTTATCCTTCTGCCATGCGTTAATGAGAATAAAATGTGAGAAGAAAGTGAAAGGAGGCTCTTCAAAAGAATTATCATGCTGGAATTGCCTTTGTAGGGGATCCTGGTGTGGGCTAGATATTCAGATGGTATTGATCATACAGCTTTATTGCAGTCCACAGGCATCATGGCTTAAAGCAAATGGGTAATCCTTTCTTTCAGCAATGAAAATTGTAGTGAAATTTGTCTTTCAAGGTTATAAGTTGTTGTTTCTCAGCCCGGCCCCACTAAGATACTTTTATTAAAGTTCCCAGGAACAAAAGGTAGGATGGTACACATGAAACACCCTTTTATTGGGACTGTCATTTGCTGTAATTGTTTTTAGGACTGAATATTAAATTGTTGTAACCTATCCTGGGACTTGCTAATGAAGGGCAGTTATCAAATGTATAAAAATTACTATTATAATATACATGCATGTGGTCAATGTGTATGGCAGTTACCAACTTGCTGACTTCAGTTCTTGATGTACATCTGCTACAGTTGACTGAATGATATGGCAGACACGAATTTTGCTTTCACATTTTTTTGAAGCCACCCGATGTAGATGACAATATATTAAAATAGGTGAATCTGCAACCCTGGAAGGTCACCTAGTCCGTCACTGTTTCAAAGTGTTGCATCACACAATTTACATGTTTTTAATTAAATTGTAGTCACCCTGAGCTTGGGAAGAGTGATTTGGAATATATGAGGCAAATAAGTGATAAAAAAGTCAGAGTACGGCATCTTTCAGAAAGGTCCAGAGGACATTAGTGTATTCGAAAATGCACAATGAAGAGTCATGAGGTGGATCTAAAAAGCCATGAAAAGAGACCAAATTATAAGTTACTTATACTGTAAAAATATGTAATATCCATTGCACAAAGAAGCAAGAGACATTTGATAGTATAATTAGTAGGCCTGAGACAAAAATATTTATTGTATTCATTTTCAGCAGTTTTGAAAGACAGCCCCTCTTACAATGAAGTTGAAAGGTACTCCCTGTTTTTAAAGAAATGCTTCTGAAATTGTTCTCCTGATCATTTAGATTTCCTTTCTTGCTGTCTTTGTCAACTGACTTAATTTGCCTTCAGTAGCCAAATTGATTGGCTGTGTCAACCCAACCAGCTACATGATCCCCCAATTACTAGGATCACCCACATCTAATAATCTAACAAACCTAGCCCTTACTCTCAATGTACTTTGCCTTCACTGACATCATCAAGTATTGGCTATATACAACTGTGATGTCATGTTGTTCACTATGTAATATTGGCTGGGATAGCTCATGTGACTAATCCAGGAAGAAGAAGAAGAGGAAGGGAGAGGGATGATGAAGAAGAAGAGTTTGGATTTGATATCCCGCCTTTCACTCCCCTTCAAGAGTCTCAAAGCGGCTATCATTCTCCTTTCCCTTCCTCCGCCACAACAAACACTCTGTGAGGTGAGTGGGGCTGAGAGACTTCAAAGAAGTGTTACTGGCCCAAGGTCACCCAGCAGCTGCATGTGGAGGAGCGGGGAAGCGAACCCGGTTCCCCAGATTACGAGACTACCGCTCTTAACCACTACACCGCTACACCACACTGGGATGGTACTAATACAGCAGCAGACACAGGAATCCATGGCAGGGCACAAGTTTGAAAGAGCAATAATTTAATTAACATTGAAGGATTTGGGGAAAATATTTACATTACTATGTATCCCTAAATTGCTATTTTTGGTGGAAAAATTGAAATGTGAAAATATTTAGTCCGGTTCTAATAACTGCAGCTTTCTTTAGACAAGGAATAATGAAATGGTAGATATTGGCAGTATTTGGGGAAACTTTCATCTGCCCTTCTCTCTTCCAAACTACATAAGGACCTAGGCTGTACTTATGCCATATATATAAAAAAACAAAGAATCTTGGAAACTGTAGTTTACCCTTCACGGACCTACAATTCCTAGCAGTGTTAACAAACGACAGTTCCAAGGATTATTTGGGGGAAAGCAATCTGTTTTAAATGTGCTTTAAATATATGGCATCTATGCAGCCTAAGCGGGGCAAAAGTTGGCGCATTTTGATCAGGGGTGCATTTTTCCTATGGCACAAGAGGCTATAGACCCCCTCCTTAGTTAGGTACTTGTGTATATTTTCTTCAAAATAGTCAAATAAATGAATCCCAAATGCTACCATTCCTCCAGGTTGCTTGCGGTAATTGGAGTTGCAAGGATTCCATGTTATAACACGGCTTGTCTGCTTGCTCTGTCTGTAGTCATCTAGCCGGCTGTTCATCAAAACAAGTTAATGCAATGCATCAAGCAAATAAAGGGGAAGGCATGATATGAAGAGCACACAAACACTCTTTGTCTCTTATAAACAACAGTCAGTGTAATAGCTGTTATTTTACAGCCTAGCTCTAGGCAGGTGCTAATGAAGGTAATGTGACAGACAGTACCTTATCTTCTAGCTAATATATTCCTAGGCCAAACTGCTGACTTTGAAAGGGGAATTAAATGATTTTGAAAGGCCATTTAAAAACAGATTTAAATGTCTTAATTAGTAGACGTTGCATTTATAGTTCTCCCCCTCCCCCTGCAGCAGTCTTCCCTAAAACAATATTGTGAATGAATGCCGGGCTCCTGCTGTTCAGTCAGCTGGGTCTCCTTACCTGCCAGAGTGGGTCTTTTTGCTCAGGGAAGAGCTCAAAATACTTGTGAGCCAGCTGAATGGGACGCAGGGTCTGCAGCTTCAGGTTTGTCCAGCTCTGAACGAAGCTGGCCAGATTGACAAACGTGTACAAACCCAAGCGGTCATTCCCGTAGTTAGACAAGTGAGTCATGAAGATACTGATCTGAAAGGTGAACAGACGAAATACTTGTTTGTTGTAGTAGCAGGAGGACATTGCTGGGTGGCAGCAACTATGTTCCCAACCTGAAGTTAAAACATTTTTGTTGTTATTTAAAGTGTTCTAACATCCATTCCCTTCTGTCGCTCTCCAAGGATGCTTTTCAGCAAATGTATATCCTGCATGAACTTTACTGTTGTTTTTGTTTTAAAGGAAGGACGACAACAGTTTTTACAGCATCTCTGTGTACAGCAGAATATGCCTTGGATTTCACAATAGTTCCCCACCTTCTTTTGCTGTTGCATCACAAGGTTTAGTAGTTTTCAGAGGCTATCACAGCTTCGACTCTTAAATCCACAGATAATGGGATGGGATGGGTAATCACAGTTGTAGCAGCATCTGTACCAGATCTAATGCACTTCCCTTTTTTCAAGGTGCGATGAATGTTGTTAGGTACTAGAGACACATATAATTTGCTTACAGTCTTGAAAAGAACAATATGGCTACAATCATTCCCTTTGCCCATGTGGATTGGCTCCAACAATGTTGTGTTGTAATTGCTGTAACCAGCCCTAGGATCTTAGGGTGAAAGGCAGATAAAAAAGTGTATTAACAACAGCAATAGCTCCACAATGGGATGAATGCTTCCTTTTCTATTCAGGGCTTAAAGGTAAAGGGTAAAGGGACCCCTGACCATTAGGTCCAGTCGCGGATAACTCTGGGGTTGCAGCGCTCATTTTGCTTTATTGGCTGAGGGAGCCGGCGTACAGCTTCCGGGTCATATGGCCAGCATGACTAAGCCACTTCTGGCGAACCAGAGCAGTGCACAGAAATGCCATTTACTTTCCCACCGGGAATAATAAGCAGGTGGGGAGAGACCCTGAAAATAGTCACTTGGGAATTTTATGTGCATGATGTGGTTGGATCTCATGGAGATTCTGGCTGGGGAAATAAAGTTTAAACACAGAAATCTTGATAACAATCAGATGGACCCATGTCTGTTGCTTTCAAATTCACCCACCCACCCCACCCCATGATTGCTAATCATGTTGCTAATGTTGCATGTAGCTGAGCAGATAGATTCTTTGTTTGTTTACAATTTCACAATCCTATTTAGCTTGTTTTCCAGCTCCGTATGCCTCATGGCACTGGTGTGTTGGACATTTGATCTGAAGAAAATATTATTCAGCTTATCTTTTATACAAACTTATTTCATTTTCTCTTTTGCCTGATTATGGCTTTTTGGATAGTGACACCACTTTCAAATATGAACAGCATAAAGGACAATTCATACAGAGATTTAAAATTAACTTTCATGAGTGCAAAGCAGTGCTTTATCAATAGATGCTTTCTATCCCGCTTTCTGTAGATTCAGCCTATCTTTGTTATTCACAAACTTGTATACACTGGATTAACTAAAATTAGGATGTATATGGAAAATGAGTTAATTATACAGTTATCAAGAGATAAGAAAAGCAGTAAGCAATTATCATACTTCGCTTTTGTTTCCAGTGGATTCACTCCTGGGTTAACAAGAAATATGCATTTTGTCGGAGGCAATGTAAATTAACTAATGCCACCACTGCAATTAGGGAAAGACATGCTAAACAGTATGTTTTGTAGTCATTATGGTACGCTTCTGACAGCATTATGAGGGAAAAAACCGTGGCAGAAGCATTTTTCTCCTTAGCATCTGAGAAATATAGTGATCTCTCAGTAATATATTCCCTGGAGTGGCATTTTGCTGTAGTCTGCTAATGGCATCTCAATGTGGAAAACAAAAGAACAGCCAGGATTCTACATTTACTGGGCATTTGTAATCAATGACAAATTTCTCTTTGTCTTGGGGCCAATGTGGACATCACAGCCAACTTTCCAGTGCAAATAACTGCTCACTAATGGAGCAGCCGACTTAGGGCAGGGTTGAAGAGGATGGTGGCAGGGACGGCTAGTGTGGAGAGCTCAGAAATGGCAGAATCCCATCCAAGGACGGCTATCACATTGTCTCTTGTCTCTTCTTCAGGTTAAACACACCCAGGTCCTTCAACTGGACTTCTTCATAGGACTTGGTCTCTAGGTCCTTCTCACCAGCTTTATCACCCTTTTCTGCACACATTCCAAGCTGTCGCTATACTTTTAAAATTATGGTTCCCAGGACTAAACATACTCCAGCTAAAGTCTGTCAGCAAAATAGAGTGGCACCATTAACTTATAAGCTGGACATTATATTTTTGTTGATACTATATCCAACTCTCAGCCCAACCTGCTTCACAAGATTGTTATGACAATAAGAAGGGGAGGGGGGAAGGAGGAACCATGCACATCATCTTAAACTTCTGGAGTAGTAGTGGGATATAAGTAATGAATAAATATGTGGTGGGAAAGGGAGTGCAGGGTTTGTTGACATCTAGGCAAGCCACCTGAAGGCAACCCAGTTTGTTGACATCCAGGCAACCCACTTCAGGTGGGCCTGAAGTTCAGAAAGGCTTCTACCTGGGAGGAATGACTCTTAGTTTCTGAACCGGCTTTTGCCTTCACATTTGTTACCATATGTGACACTAATTTATATTTATGGGCATAGCTAGGCATTATTTAAGAATATCCCAGGTAGATCAGAACAAGATTCCAGCAACAGCCGGCCAGATGTTTACAAATAGCCTTTATGCCACAGGCCTCTCACCTGACCTAGATCTAGAATAGACGTGTCCTGCTTCTAAAAATGGGGGTTTTGTTTAGTTATCATGACTTATAGACCTATCCTGCACGGATTCATGCAATCCCACAAGTTAATTCCTGCAATCTATAAAGATGCATGTACTTACTTGTGTGTAATGGAGGAAATGTAGGTGAGTACAATTCTGGGAATTGAACCTATGAAGTCAGAAGTAAGCACTACTTAGTCCCAGGAAACTATGCATAGCCAACATGCTATGCACTATGGCTTTTCAATGTGTGTGTGTACAGTGGTACCTCCAGTTATGAACTTAATTTGTTCTGGAGGTCCATTCTTAACCTGAAACTGTTCTTAACAAGAGGTGTGCTTTCGCTGATGGGGCCTCTTGCTGCTGATGCACCCCCGGCAAACAATTTCCATTCTCATCCTGGGGCAAAGTTCTTAACTCATGGTAACTCTTCCAGGTTAGCGGAGTTTATAACCTGAAGCATTTGTAATCTGAGGCATTTGAAACTGTACCACTGTATGTGTATACATATCACCCACACACCCACACACCTAGAACTGTCTGCATTTCTGGACATTCCTAGTGGACATCGTTATGGGGCAATCATAATGAGCTCCTGTACTTCCATGTTTATCACTACACCACTGGACTGGCAGTGCCATGTAACTCAGAAATGAATAGTTCTGCTCTAAGTGTTTTTCAGGCATGGAGCTGAAGGGAAAGCCTTGAAAGCCTGCTGAGACCTAGAGATCTGCATTCACACCCTCCTCTTCCGCTTTCTAGAATAACCGCAAGATAAGGAGCCATTTGCTTTTCCATTTTCGCCCCTGCAGCTTCTGCCAATGTGCCACTTCTTTAACTGTGGGTTCACAGTGTTTAAAAACATGTCCATTAGTTTGCTAAAATATTTATAAAGCTTTTAGTACATCCATAAGGTGAAGATGGATGGAACTTAGGAGGAAGTGTCCCTCATGACCCATCCATAGCTGTGTTAGCGCTGTATCCACTTTATTTCACAGAAGGTCATTCAGGCTGTTTTTGTCTCACTCTGAGTCTCCTATCAGCAAAATGTGGTGAGCTCACTGTATATTTTCTGCATCGGCTGAGTGAGGCACAGGCAGCTGGTGCAAAATCACTGGATGCAATTGGCAAAGAATGCTGGACTATGCAATCAACTTTAGACCTTTTTGGTGGCCCTCAGCAACATATGATGCCTCCTCCCCCCAGCCCTCACCTTGCCAATGCAGGTAAGCAAGGTGCTGGCCTTTGGGAAGGAGGCAGGAGGGCTCTGACTGGGTCCTAGTGCCCTCCCACCTCCTTCCTAAATCCTAGTTAGGGCTTTCCCAGCTTTGGGAAGGAGGTGGGAGGTCTGGTTGTGGGGGGACAAATTCTGGCATCACTCCCCCCCCCCCACAAGGCAGTGAGTGGCCCATGGGTTCCATGTCAAAGTACTATTGTGGCACATCTGGTATGAAAAGTTGGAGCACTCTGCCTTAGAAACCAGCAAGATATTTGGTGTTTATAGGACTGTACTTGAAGTTCACATGTACCTTTAATGTGCTATTTAGCACCGTTAAGTTGCTAGTTGTCATTTAGAAAAAAATAAACTGAGGAAATACCATTTGCCATTTGCATTGCTTTTTTAAAAAAAATTCCTTTAGCTGACATAATGCAACAAAAATTGCATCCTACATCAGCCTATTTACTCGCTTTCCGGAGTCTCATTCATAATATTTGGTTAGTGACTTATTAACAAATAGGAACTGTTTTGACTTAAGACAGATGAGCTTGTAAAGACCAATCTTCCCAAATAAAAAGCCCGGACAGTGACTTCATTAAGGCATCTTTAAGAGGGCAGCTGTTCAAACAAAGAACAGAAGGCTCTTGCTGTATTTCAACCAGCGATCGCTTGACAAACCATTTTTCTTTCCCTTCCAGCACAGACCTGATTCATTAAAAAGGCAATACAGGCTAAACGCAGTGCTATTAATTCTAGGTGAAATGCATTCAGACAGCACTTGGCCGCATTCTGAGGGCTCTCTCAGCCATTATGCTGATCCTAAAGCAGTGCTCATTTAGCAGGAAACTTCACATGGCAAGATCTAATGAGCAGTTGATTCCAGAACTTAATTTCTGAAATAAGTGGTGCAGTGACTTGAGGCTATAGCATAGCTTACTGAGTTAGAGACTACCAGGATAGGCCCTGGAATCTATTTTGAACTCTGCTTCTTCCAGCTCAACAATGTTATTGGGATGGAGAACGTATTTGTTTTTGGGTGGGTGGGGGGTACTGGAAAGCTTAACATGTGAGCACCCTCTGCTCAAATTAAGTTATTTTAAAGAGACTCTGCAAGTTTTAGGCTGCTACCCTAACCTCACTTACTAGTGAGTAAGCACTATTTAATTCAGTAGGACTTACTTCTGAGTAGATATGCTATAGATTGCAGGGATAATTTCTCTTTTCTACTAGAGGCTGGGGCAGGGTTTACCTTTGAGAAGCTCTGAACACTAAGAAGTGCTCTACAAATGTCAATAATCAAATCTGAATGTGACCAAGATATAGAATTCAAGTTTGCAATCTGATGGTGGAGTGTCTCATCTTAAGGCTTGGTTACATCTCATTGTCACACTTAAAATGTGACCAAGAATAAGAATCCAAGCTGGAACAACATTGAGGAAGTGTAAGACTACGTGGATAGTGTGGACGTATATTCTAAGTTCTGTCTTACTGTCACATGTTCATTGAGAAACAGAATCTAAGTTTTGAGTTATGTCCACAGGGTCACCTTGGTATTCAATAGCTCCTACTGAGAAACAAGAACATGAAAAGGCCATTTCATTTACGGATCAGGATCATGTGCTTCAATTGGCTATGGAGTTGCACTCTAAAATATGTTTTCTTTATTTCATCCAAACATGTTAAACTCACTGTCTGACACACTATCTCTACTGTTTTCCTGATAGTTTTTGCCTTCGTTTTTGGAAGTCTGAGAGCAAAAATGATACCTGCAATTTCAATTTTATTTCTGAGAGAGTTATACTACTTGCTCTTTTTCTTCTTTGAGCACATCATTTGTTCCTTTCCTGCACCTGTTACATAAACTGTAACCAATAGGCCCTTTTCATGCTGTAATGTTTTGTGTCATTTCCTTTATCTGCTTTTGTCCTCTACTCTTTGATGCATCAAGCATGGAGATACATGAAAGCAATGAGTTATCTGGGGGTATGAATTCCAGATGTCACTCAAGGGGAAAACATACTTCTGTCAAACTGGTTATAGTTCGTTCTCCTGAAGGAGACATTTTTCTTTCTCTCTCTCTAACTTCTGTCCTCTGAACACCACCCACCACATTCCCAGTTCCCTCTCAGCTAGTGGTTTGATGATTATTCAAGGGTTAGCGTTGGTATTTCCTGTTGCAAACTCCACTGATGAAAGCATTGGGGACAGTGCAGAGACAGTCCAGTTTGTTTAGATGCATTAGAAAAAAAGGAACGTTTGCCTCAAAAAAAAAAAAGTGAGATGAAAGTTGAAGAATAAGATATAACAAGGTAACTATGATCTGGTTTGAATATAGAGGGGGGAAAGATAAATAGGACTCACAATTGGTTTCATAGGAAATGTATTTAATCAGTGCTTTTTTCTGGGGGAATGCAGGGGTACACATACCCCTAAACATTCTGTGAATCTTTGTACTTTTGTCCATTTACTGTATTTATTTCACCCAATTTGAACTATAAAATGGTGATTTTCTTGAGTCGAAAAGAGAGTACCCCTAAACATTTTCTTTAGAAAAGAAGCACATATTTAATAATATGGCCAGTTATGACATCATAGAATCTCAACAAACATGGCAGTGGCTTTGCTACCCATTCCATCTCCTTCTGTGATAGTTCAGTAGAGTAGCAGAATCATATAAGTACAGTAATTACTTTTAGGATTTCAGCCTTATTTTCAGATTTTGAGAAATCATGCACTAAATGTTTAACAGAGAGCTGTAGCTACCTAACATCTCTCTTACTTTCTCTGGAAATAACCCAGGAGCTTCCAGCAATCAAAGAAAAGACAGATATGCCTCCTTCCCGTGGGGGGGGCACAGCTCAGGAGTAGAGTATCTGAAGAAAAAAAGTAGAGTAGAGTATCTGAAGAAAAAAATGTCCCAGGTTCGGTCCTTCGGCTCTCCAGGTAGAGCTGGGAGAGAATACTTCCTGGAACCCTGTGGAGCTGCTGCCAGTCCGTGTAGACAATACTGAGCCAGCTAGACCAGTAGTCTGACTCAGGGCACATACACAATGAGTAATAAAGTACATTCAGTGCTGGATGCAGGCATCTTTCTGGGATGCTGTACACACAACGTCATCCCCAAGTTGTCCATGTCTCACCTGTGTGTACAGACAACACAGTCGCTGCTGTGTTAGACGGAGTTACAGCATAAAGGCATGTGCAACTGCAAACCACTATGTAGAAAAGTACACAGTGAAAAAATGGCCCCTGAAGATTTTGAAGGCTATGTGTGCAGACAGCCTCAGTATAAGGCAACTTCCTGTGTTCCAACCCTGCCAAGACAGAGAAGTCTGAAGAACTTTCTAAAATAGATGCAGTATATTTTTTTTTAAGTCCTTATCATTAAGTTCACAGAATCATAGAGTAGAAAGGGATTTCGAAGATCACCTAGTTCAACTCCCAGTCAATGCAGGAAATCTACTACTACATCATCCCTGATAGGTGGTCACTAACTTCATACATTAATCACAACTTTTAAAAGTTTGCCTCTTTAGAGTGTCCATAGACTTGTATCTGAAGAAGTGTGCATGCACACGAAAGCTCATACCAAGAACTAACTTAGTTGGTCTTTAAGGTGCTACTGGAAGGAATATTTTTTGTTTTGACTATGGCAGACCAACACGGCTACCTATCTGTAACATAGACTTGTTGTTAGGATAGTATGTTCAGGGGCAATGGAGCATGGCCCTCCAAGTTCCTGTCATTCCTTTGTTGCCATGTATACATTGTAGGGGATGCGGGTGGCGCTGTGGTCTAAACCACAGAGCCTAGGGCTTGCCGATCAGAAGGTCGGCGGTTCAAATCCCTGTGATGGGGTAAACTCCCATTGCCTGGTCCCTGCTCCTGCCAACCTAGCAGTTTGAAAGCACGTCAAAGTGAAAGTAGATACCTTCCCGGTGGGAAGGTAAATGGTGTTTCTGTGTGCTGCTTCTGGTTCGCCAGAAGCAGCTTAGTTATGCTGGCCACATGACCCGGAAGCTGTATTCCGGCTCCCTAAGCCAATAAAGCGAGATGAGCACCGCAACCCCAGAGTCGTTCGCGACTGGACCTAATGGTCAGGGGTCCCTTTACCTTTATACATTGTACAGGCCAGCCTCTACAGAGTTCTTTGGTAGCCCAGCCTTGTTTGATAGGCTCTCCCCTTTACTAGCCGCATTCAGCTAATTCATCCATTGCACCTGTTTCTGTAGCTTAGGTTCAAATCAGTTCTCCTTCTAGGTATGTGACTGATGAAAGTGTTGGCTTTATACATACAGGTGGGTTCTCAGGCTCAGGCTGTAACTTTCCTTGAGAACTGATAAAACACATGCTGGCGTTTTTCAGGTTTGTAAATATAATGCAATTATTTGCTGTCTCGAATGAAAAACATAAATTCAATTTTACAGAGAAATTAATAACAAGCATAGTTCCCAGAGAGCATGCATTACTTTTGTAGCTGAATTACCAGCTTTTGGTGCAGCAGGCTCTGTGGGAGAGCAAGAAATATTGCTCTGGCTGCAATTCTGATCCAAGCAATGGCATTTTAATTTCCCATGTAGGTTTGTCAATACATCTCAGACTTGTAAATTCCACTGTTCTAGCCCTGGGTAGAAATTCAGTAGATCAGTCTTGTTGTGAGGAGCTTATACTTATATAACATGCCTTATTACCGAGACCTATGAGGAGTTAACAATACTTTAAAAAATACAGCACATGCACAGAATGTAGAAGATGTTATCAATCATATGAACATACGGAAATATGAGAATCGGAGGGCATAGCAGAACTTATATCTACTCTGGGAAATAGGCTAAAAGTGCAATATTATTCCTCTGTAATATTGCAACACTTGCTCATAGAACCACACAGTACCAAAGGCTTGCAAGTTATCGAAGCTGCACAGGAGTTCAGCACCTTAAACTTTTCAGGAACTTTCTCAACACAAAAACAAGATGATACAGAATCTTATTAAGAATGAAGAGCATGGAACAATGCCCTCTATTGATCAGACATACTGCTTATACAACCATTACAACGCTTTATGCCCTTGGCATGGCCTTAATGAAACAGGATATAATTTTATAATTGCATCCATTTCATTCACTCCTGATTTTTCTTTTGAATTTATGATCAAAAGCTCCTCGTGTTGAACTTAAATTATTGTTAATTAATTATAATTAATTATAATGTTCGTTGTTCATTTCATGTGATTATTCCACATGATTATTCCACATTTCTCTTTGGTTAATTGGTTTTACATGTTGGTTATTGTTATTAGTGGCATAGCGTCAGTTGCTGGCACACGGGGTGGGCGTGCGTGACGGACAGGGGATACCAGCCCAGCCCTTGCCGCCGATGCCAGTAGAGCAACTCCATCACCAAAGGAGCAAAACAGGGCTGTCCTGAGCTGCCTCCCACCCATGTAGGGGGGAGACCAGCCGATTGATGCAGCCCTTAGCAGGCAGGGAGGAGCACCAGGCCACGGTGCACTGGGGTTGCTTGTGTGAGGGTGCCTGGTTTTCCCCAACACAAAAATTGTGTGTCCAGGGCCACAGACCCCTTGGTACCCCCAAACTATTCTCCTGATTGTTATGAACAACTGAAGGGGCAATGACTGGACAGAGTGGGAGTAATATTGCTATGATTCACACGAGGCTTAAAAATGTAACCACAGCAAATGCTTTTTAACACGCACTAGTATTTTTTGGTTGCAATTATATATTGAATATATCCAATTCGGGTTCTTGAAGCTGACTCTGAATTTTGCACCCCTCCCCCCAATTTGAAATGGCATCCCTGCAGGGTGCCAATTATACTTTCCAAATCAACACTGATGCTTTCATTCGTTCAGAATCTATCATGGTCATATCATGTTCATGTAACATCAAGCATTTCTTCCAAGACTTCAAGCCGGTGTGGTAGTAACACTGACTATAATTGTACAAGCTTAATCTGGAAGCACAATCACGTGGTGGCATTATGTTGGTATGAAAAATTCACCAGTGAGCGTGCCTAAAGTTGCTTCGATTGTAAAACAAATGACAGATCCCCACATTTTGAGGGGTCTATTTCCAATGAGGGCAAAATAGAACAGAACAGAACAGAAAAAGATGGCAACTGCTAGCCCAGTGGAGCCACATATGAACTCTGGTTTACATCCATTCACCATACGTCCCAAAACTGTATACCCATCCTCTGATTCAGCTGAAATGGATCCCTACTCTTGCCTCCTATGAAATAGCATCCAACACACCCCAGATTTTAACTGTTGATTAAATTTGCTATACAAAGGTACCTCGGGTTACATACGCTTCAGGTTACAGATTGCACTAACCCCGAAATATTACCTCGTGTTAAGAATTTTGCTTCAGGATGAGAACAGAAATCGTGCTCCGGCGGTGCAGTGGCAGCAGGAGGCCCCATTAGCTAAAGTGGTGCTTCAGGTTAAGAACAGTTTCTGGTTAAGAAGAGACTCCAGAACGAATTAAGTACTTAACCCAAGGTACCACTGTAGAGAGAATGAAGTAATTTCCCCAAAGACTGAAGGATGGGGTTGTTGTTTTTCCTTTTCCTTTTAAAAGTCATCATTGAAATCTTGTGTTCTGCTTCTATGTTGCTGGCAACAAACTGATCTTTCCTTCCTTTGAAGGAGTCCAAACATGACATCTATATGTCAAGCAATATTAAATCTCAAACCCCAAAGGAACGGATGATAAATAAGTGCCTGCGCATGTTGGTTGAAGTTGTGCAATATCTTTACGCTTATGATTTTTTGCATAAGAACAAGAGAGCATGCCAATCAAGAACTTACATCAACAACACAACTGTGCTTGGCTCTGGGAATTCACCAAACGTGAAGAAAGGAAATTAGTAATGGCAGTAACAAGGGAAAATTCTGTTTACCATTTGGTGGTACTTGTATTGATCTGTTTACCAGAGAAAATGCTACTGCTTGGCTAATGGCATCCTAGTCCCCAAGAGGTGAAAATAGGAATGTGTTTGTAGCACCCCAATTCTTATGATAAAGATCACCCCCCAAGACCATTACAGTGCCTTAGCTTGGGGAAGGGAGTGCTAGCCAGGCTTTTTGCCCTGAATGAAGCCTCCCAGCCTTTGTATGTGTAAGCAAATGTGCTTGGAAGAGGGGGAGCCAAACTGGGTCTTTGACCTGGGCGAAACAAAATCAAGTTTCATCCCCTGACCTTTGGTTCATAGTGCTGTACTCTGCCTCCCATATTCATTTATGATGCTGCAAAACTGGTCCTGCACAGATCCTTCTTCTTTTTGTTAAAGGTGCATTATAAAAGCTTTTTTTTTTTAAAAAAAAAGGTTTATTGAGATTCTTTTAAATGCTATTTATTGTATTTTATATGAATCATCTAGGGAAAATGGAGGTATAGAAATGCATTAATTTTACTTACTGAATAAATAGGTAAAACAATCGGCAGAAAACAAGAACAGCCTACGGGATTAGGCCAATTGCCCATCTAATCGAGCATCCTGTTCTCAGAGTGGCTAATGAGATGCATACACAAAACTCACAAGCAGGATCCGTGCACATGAAAACTTCCTCCACCTCACTCATGGTTTCCAGCCCCTGGTATTCTTAAGCAATGCTGCATCCAAGCATGGCAATGTTTTATAGCAGTTAAAATATACTGCAGCAGCAGTATGCAAGATGACCAGTCCTGCACAACATGGTGCCTTGGTGTTCATGTGCATGCATTTATATGCATTTGTTCAAAAGACCAGAAGCATTCATTACTCTCCTACCCAGAGATTTAGCATCTAGTGACCCTGGAGATCTGAACCTTGAAGAATGGCACTAGCAACTAAGACTGATAACATTTCTCAAAAAGCAACTCTAAAAGAGCCAAAATAGGGATGTTGATTTCCAGGAAGAAGTCCCATAAAATGTGACCATTCCCGTAAACAGGGAATGTTGGAGTGTATACTAAGTTGCTGATAAAGGAAATAGCATACATAGCATGCAACCTCAGTACACAACAGTTTATATTGCAAATTTGCTCTTCTGGCCAACAAGTTGTGTTGTGCTGTGATATATGTTCTGTTTCATATTAGACAGGGCTTCTGTATATTTAAGAGCTCTGAGGAAAGAAGAAAACAGAAAATGCAGCTGCTGTCATCACACTATTGAAGACTTTGGGTGACATGTCCTCCTTCAGAACTCTCAATGCAGAGATGGCTTCTGTACTAAATCTACCCCATGAAGCAATTTTATCTGTCCCTGCTCAGTCTAAGCAGTTTTTAAAATCCAGGTTTGAATACAGATTTTATCACCATTTCACCCCATAGCAAAAGAAGGACATTTTGAAAAGCTTTGAGAGAGATATTACATACCGTATTTTTCGCTGTATAAGACGCACTTTTCCCCTCCTAAAAAGTTAGGGGAAATGTGTGTGCGGCTTATGGAGCAAATGCAGGCGGGAGGCACTACTCAGCACTCCCTTTAAAGAGTTGTGTGTGTGGCTTTTGCTGCCCTTCTCCCTCCTTGGGAAAAAGCCCCCAAGAGCTGCACACACGCTCCACGTGCTCTTTAAAAGGAGCGCGGCTCTTGCGGGAGCCTTAGCCGTGTGCAGCCTCTCCTGGGCAGGGGATCCCTCTTGCTGTCCTGGCTTCTGAGATTCAGAATATTTTTTTTCTTGTTTTCCTCTTCCAAAAACTAGGTGCGTCTCATGGTCTGGTGCGTCTTATAGGGTGAAAAATATAGTACATACAAGTCCGATGCAAGCATTCCTCCCCTTTCTGGGCTAAATGCAATGAGGAAGCACAATGGCTGGACTTGCCCCAGATATGATTTCGCACTGCTGGTCCACCCTCAGACATTGACATAATCATCAGAAAGTCTACAAAGTGCAGCCTATGCACATAAACCTGTACATAAACACTACCTGTAGTTGGTAGCCTTGCACAATCATACTGTTGCAAGGCTACAGTATCAGGGGTGGGGCCGGGGTTACAAAACCATTGGGGTGGGATTGGTAGATATGATCCTGCTCCCCCTCCATGTGTTTACCCTAAATGAGATTTAGACTGGGGTGGGGGGTTGTAGCCACAAATGTTAATTCATAGCCACACCCATAAAATATATTTCTTCTGCAAATCTATATACAAAACATCAAGACTTTTATAAACAAAGTGTAAGATTTTCTAACTAATGTTTTAAAAAGAAACATACTAGAGAAGAAGCAAGATGCAGGTTGGTAGAGACTGGAAATTTAAAAATAGACAAATCATTCTTTTTCATAACTTTGTTGCTGTCAGGTTGCAACTCTTGCAGTTTTATGAAAAGCTGCCTGTTTTATGTTCTGTAGAGTCTATGAATGATGATTAATTTAGCCATTTGGTGCCCAACTTCAAGCAAACAACTGAGTTAATTTGATCCTTCTCTGTTGGTTCGGGAAATAATGCCTTTTCAGTTTTTTCTAGGATAGTGCATACTTCAGCTGCCCATCTTCCAATTAAAGCTGAATGCTGAAAACATTCAGTGGCAATTTTGCTCTTGTCCATTATGGCTCCATTTTTGTTAATCAGAAAATTTTTTTAGTCAGCTTTCTTCTTTCCATATACAGCCTTTTAGTTTTTCCTTCTGACACTTTAATAAATGATCTTATGGAGAGTGCTGGAGGTAACAGATTTTTTTTTCACTTCCTTTGCAACCCTGTAGCTGACACACAGCTATTTATTACTATTTCTGTCATCTCCTAAGTTACTTGGGACTAATTCTGATGAAGTGCCCTCAACCAGGGCACAGGACTAGTTTTCCTTAGAGGCAAATGTTATGAAAAGGAATTTGCAAAGATGATAAGGTAGATGAAGCTGCAACTGTCATTGAAAAACCCCAGTGTCCTAATAGCAGCATGTGTCAAGGATGTTTAAGCCTCCTCCTTTCTATGCCTTATTATTTTTGAAATTTTCAGCCACTTAACACTCCATATATAATCATTAATTCCCTCCTGCCATTGCTTTAGGACACGATTGGCACCTTGGATGGGTAAATTAAATTAGCAGTCATCGTGGCTTTTAAAAGGGTGAATACACATGACCATTTATCTTTTGGAGAAAAATTAAGCCCTTGCCCCCAAAAGTAGTGCCTCAGAACTGATGTCCCAGGATTCTGTAAAATGTTTCCAATCTTCCCCTCAGAAGACAGGTTCAACCTCAGACAAGGAAATCTGTTCTCATAAGGCCCTTCTGAATGGCTGCAGAAACTCCTATGTCCCTTTATGAGTTGTGAGTTTAGTTTCTGTTTCTCCTTCCTTCCTTGCTTCTGTTGTACTATGTAATGACAGAACATCTTCAGTTAAGGAAATTGTTTAATCTTTATTGTCTTCCTTGAAAGAAGACAATGAATTGGATCTGCAACACAGCCTTTAGTTCCATACCCTAGGGATAGGGATGTCCTGTTCCATAATACGAATTTCACTATTTATATCCCAATCATCTGACTGGATTGCACCAACTACTCTGCAGGACTTCCAACATATATAAAAACATAATAAAACATTACAAAAACTTCCCTATATTGGGCTGCCTTCAGATGGGTCAGGGGTCAGATAACTCCATACCCTCCAACATTTCTCCAATGAAATTAGGGGCAACCTACCATACCCTCCAATATCTATCTGATGAAAATAGGGACATCCTAAGGAAAAGCAGGACATTCCAGAATCAAATCAGAAACCAGGATGACATCTGTAAATCTGGGACTGTTCCTGGAAAACAGGGACACTTGGAGGGTCTGCAGTTCTCCCCTGGTTTCCTGGTAGGATTGTACTTCCCACCAGGCTTTGAGCATATGCTACCGGTTTATGTGCATTTTTTATTCTAAAGTGCATTTCAAAATATTTTGTTTTATTAAAAAAAAATGTGCCCGAGGTTATGTTTCTGCATCCTTTCCACAACTAGGCTCAGAGAAACAAAGCAAATTAAACAGAAACATTTTTATTAATGCCCAGCCTTACAGAGTGGGAAGGGAACATATCTCCTGTGGAAATCATTTGTTAACCCGTCTCATTTTAAATATTCTGCAGTTATATTCTCTTCTATACGAATGATGAGAAGGAACTAGGACACAGGCCAATCTAGGTACAGTACATGTGGGAACTGCATAATATAGATGTAACGATTCTAAATGAACAATAACCTCTTAGTTACTGGGAGGTTTTTATAATGTAAATGCCTTAAAGTGGCCCTGAAAATTAAAAATGTCCCATAGCAACTACAAAGAATTAGCCTGTATTAGCTTTGAGATATCACACTTCTCCCAGCATTATTATAATAAACTCTTTGTATAGATTTTGTTCTAACCTTTCTGTATTATGTGGCTTCTAGTCAGTCACTCTTACTTTTGCCCCCTATCCTTAAACAATTTGTGCAAAAGTAAAACAGCAATTCTGGCAGATAATACACCAGTTTCATTTTTGTTTTAAAGATGTTGGGCCAAAAAAATCAAAGCAATGAAACAATTTTGCAATGGAGTATGGAAAATAAATTGGTTTGGATGAAGTCAATGACAAAGTTCCATTAACTTAAATAAGCCAAGATGCTCCCCAGTGTGTGCTGAAAATTAAGTCACACTTCAGAAGATTTTTAATTGGTTCTAAGTCTTAATATCCATGGTGGCTTGACCTAGAAACTCTCAATTTTTAAAAATTATTATTTAATAAGTTTTACAGTATTGGCTTTGTTGAGGAGGAGACCCATTTAGTTTGCGAGAGATGGAGCAATGAAAAACAGGTGATCTTATAATGACCAGAAAAATATCTGGCAATAATAATAATCTGGCAAATATCGCATACTGCCAAGCTGATTCATAGAGCAGAGTAACACTGGAAGGACCTGCCGAAGACCTGCTCAGACCTGGCGTTCTCTTACTCTCATTCTATGCTGAACAATTTGTTGTGCTATATACAGAGCTCCAAAATTCTGAAGTACTTAGTAAATATGTGTAATACCTTTATTTTTCATAGCTATTTTTGCTTGTCTGGCGATTGCCTTCACATGTTCAGCAGTCTTTGTACCAAAACCTGATATATGATTTTTATAACGTTTCCATTATGGTAAGGGACCATACTGAGACTGCCTCACACTTGGATCATTAATTAAGCTAGCCTCAGACTAGAAATGATTCTCCAAGCAATCATACACAAATCTTTCCTATAATTCCCCCCCCCCCAATACCAAATAACATAAATTTGACCACTTTCTCTAAACACTCAAAGAGTGTTAGGACATACTGTAAAATAAATCCTATGTACACTTTATAGATAGTATGCCCTGTTGAACACAGCAGGGGTGTATTCTGACGGGGTAAGTATTGTGTTACTTTTACTGATTTTAATGCTAGGGCTTCTGTTTTGTTTCCTAATGCTCCTTTCACACTGCAGTAGCTGTTGCATTATGGAATGGTTGCTTTTTGACTGATATACCAGCATGCCATGCCAAATTTCATTCACAGGAATGAATGTGGGGAAACACAACAGTGAACATCATTGGACAACACTGCTATTCCCCCACCCTTTCCATACATGATTCACCCTTGAAAATGGCAGGAAAGAACTACATGTTGGTATACCATCCCAACGTTCGTCACTTTACTCTCACAGTTTTTCTGGGTTAGTTTATTGTGGAAGCAATTAACATGGAAATGAGTTGCTACACTTCCATTGTATTCCCCAAGATTTCTGGAAGTGGCTTTTACCATGTGTGAAAGCTCAACTTAAATGTGGAAATTTACAGTGAGAGAAATATTGGGGAAGTAGAATAAACTGTTAAGCATAATTGCTTAATTGTACATTTAAATGGAAAATAACTGTGTGTGTACTGCTAAATGCATAGGATGGAAACTTCCACTGTAGGAAGGAGTTGATAATTAACGTAGAATGTATCTCTGCTACTCCATCATGCGGTGTTTAACTTTAGATCACACGAGAAAGGTATTCAGTTGCAAATTTCCATTTTGTGTGAGTTGGTCTCTGAAGCTGTTTTCAGCTCTGGACAAAGTAACTTCACATTTTTAAAAGGCTGTACCAGTACTTGGACAGACACATGATATTATGCAAATATTTGTATGTAAAATTGTTGTTTGGAGCAGGCATCCCCAAACTTGGCCCTCCAGATGTTTTGGGACTACAACTCCCATCATCCCTAGCTAACAGGACCAGTGGTCAGGGATGATGGGAATTGTAGTCCCAAAACATCTGGAGGGCCGAGTTTGGGGATGCCTGGTTTTAGTAAACTTTGGAACCATATTTCTGGACTGGACAATTTGTATTTCAAGAAGAGTCAGTTTTTATTCATCCTATTGCTTCCATATGTACAATATTAACAGAAGCATTATAAACTGCCATGTAAAAGCAGCCTAGGACATCTGAGTAGGCATGCATAATATTGTACTGGAGGGGAGAGGCAGGAAGAGTATTGAAAATAGTTGGATTAAATGCTACATGAGTAAATTAGTAACAGTGCAGTTTTGCATATATCTTACATGGGTTTAGATTAAGTGTACACAAAATTTAAAATTAGCCACAGATTGATCATAATAACTGCAGGCTGCAAATATTGTGTATGTATGTGAAATGAGTATGTGTGTGCGTGTGTGTGCGTGTGTGTGCGTGTGTGTTTCTAAAAAGGAATGGAGTCACTTTGCTTTTTGGCAGCTATATGGTATAAAATACTTCCTCTAATTTTTCTGGCATATTAAGAAGCTAGCCTTGATGGGCTTAAAGGATTATTTTAGACAAATAACCCTCCTGACTTAGTTGCAAGGAGATAATATTTAGAGGTGTATTTATTAGCTTATCTTCTCTGTTAAACATTTATGGGCCAGTTCTTTATAGTCTGTGGAGCAAGGGAGTAAAGGAGATGAACTGGAAAGCAGATAGTGTGAGACCTTGTGGACACTGAGCACATGTGATATATAGCCCCATCTCAGGGGATGCTTTAAATATGCCAGAACACTTCTTTGCTTGACTGAATGAAGAGTACCAGTCAAGGAGTGCAGGGCAATTCATTTGGTGTACTGAAAATATATATATATCAAAATTGTCCTTGTATAGTCTCTGTGGAACTATTAGTCTGCAATTCTGTGTCAAGTGGCCCATGCATAACTCCTATTAAGACCAAGTGTTGCTCTTTTTCTTTCATCTTTGATGCACGAAACTTGGAATATTTGGGGCAAAAGTCTTGGCAACTTCCTTCTAATTTTTATAGAAATAGGCTTTTGTATTTCTTTGGAATGGTTTTGAATCAAACTCTGAATTTTATTAGTTTTAATAGCTGGTAAAATTACAACACTTAAACACTAGGAAAAAAATCCTGAAGTAAATGTCTTAACTGTCAGCATGACTGAATTAAGTAGTCTGCCTGCTAACAGTTATTATGTCAAGTAAATATCTGGTGCATAAAAAGGATGATTTATAGGGTCTAGTTTAGTTGTCATTGAAATGGTTCTATTTTATTATATTTGAATCTTTATTGTAATGAATTACCAACATAGAAAATCATTTTGGGGAATTGTTTTTAAAAGTTGAGCAAATATTTTTTGAGGGGGAGGGAAATGAGGAATCGACTTGCTCATAACGGCATAGGAGATGTCAAGCCTCACATCTCAATCCTAAATACATTGTTTTCAATATAGATGGCTTAGATCCAGGACACATAATGCCAGCAAGGTCAATCAGCAGTTCAGCGCATAAAGGTAAAGGTAAAGGGACCCCTGACCATTAGGTCCAGTGGTGACTGACTCTGGGGTTGCAGCGCTCATCTCGCTTTAATGGTGGAGGGAGCCGGCGTACAGCTTCCGGGTCATGTGGCCAGCATGACTAAGCTGCTTCTGGCGAACCAGAGTAGTGCACAGAAACACCATTTACCTTCCCACCTAGAATAGAACGTATCTACTTTCACTTTGACGTGCTTTCAAACTGCTAGGTTGGCAGGAGCAGGGACCAAGCAATGGGAGCTCACCCCGTCACGGGGATTCGAACCGCCGACCTTCTGATCGGCAAGTCCTAGGTTCTGTGGTTTAACCCACAGCGCCACCCGCATCCCTTATGCATTCAGCGCATAGTGAGGTAGAATTAACTCCCCTTCCAAATAGAGGACTGGTACGTTCACAATTTTATGAATGGGCATGCATCAGCCTTCCTCAAACTGGTGCCCTCCAGATGTTTCTGACAGCTACATCCATCAACTCCTGCCAAACTGGGTGTGCTGGCTAAGATTGACGGGAATTTTATCTCTTATATAAAACACACACACAGAGAGTGCACCAGGTTGGGGAAGGCTACTCTACATGCATGCAGCTAGTAGAATAAGTTATATACGTATCTATATATCTATCTATATCTATATCTATATCGATATATCAATATATATCTATAGATAGATAGATAGATGATAGATAGATAGATAGATAGATAGAAAGATATAGATATATATAGAATTATTTCATGATAAATGAAAAAGACAGAAATTGCAAATTGAATTCTATTACCAACAAATATTATTATCAAACATCATCATTAGTCCCATAATCCCGACTGAATATATTTACAAAGTAAATGTTTATTCACAAAATGAATATTTTGACTTTTTAATGCAGTCTTCAAAGAGAATGTTAATTATATCAATCTGTTTCTTTTTGCTCTGCATTTCAAGGTCATGCAACTGTTGTATTGTCGTACTGAGAATGGGCAAATAATAAAGGGTTGTTAAGTCCCCGAGACGGGCTAATCCTGAATGATACCAGAGTTAAATATTCAAAACAACATGGGGATAAATTCTTGTGTGGTTATTGTTACAAAAGTTGTATATTCCAATGCATACTAAAGCAGTACTTTATTCCAACTGGGATGTTTCTGATGCCGTGAGTAGCCCTGAAATTGCACTGGGTGGTGAAAATTGATCTTCCTGCTCCAAAAGCTATGAACCACAATAATGTTCAAGCTTGCAAGAGAACAGATAAGGGGGATATAAAGGAAGGGGAAAGAGATGCAAGTGATTTTGCGGCTGAAACGAAAATGGCAGGAAATTAAAATACTAAGGAGGACAGATGACAGAATACATGGGAAGTGGAATACACAGAAAACATTGGGATAATTAATACATGAAAATGGATATGATCATCACCTCTGATGTGTCTCTAAAGCTGCAGCAATTGACACTATCACATCTGTGTTCGTGTCATTCTTAACAATTTTTTCCTTAACATACTGTTCTTGTAGCCTCACAGATAAAGTCTTAGAAAAAATGGCAACTTTGCATATTGTAATAAAAGTTTATAGTACATGTAGACATCCTTCCTCCTGAAACAGCTGGATTCAGTGCTCCAGTTGGGTAGTTTTAGGCTTCGTCAGGACTTAATGGTCTTCTAGAGATCCAACTCTTTAGAAAATAATGTGCAGCAGTTCACTAACTTCAAAATACAGAAAGCCAAACTTCCTACTTGTCAGGACCCTCCTCCTGAGTAAGATCTGGGACGTCAGCCCCCAAGTCCTGCTGCCTGATGGCACCCTTGATTGAATTGCTGCCAGAATATCTTCATGTACTGTTAAAACAAGGGGGAAGGAAACAGTGCTTTTTTTTCAGAGGATACTCAAGGATACTTAGTACTGGCACCTCTTTTTTGTTGTTAAAAAGTGTGGCACTTACTGTAACAAGTTGTAACATGGTGAGTACTGGAACCTATTTTTCTAGGGGGGGAAAGCACCTAAAGGAAAGTATCAACATTGAAACTGAAATAGTTTCCAGGGTTAGTGAGGAAAGGGAAACAGAAATGTTGCTTAGTAAGCAGCCCTGGACAAAATGATGTTTGTGTGTGTGGCCAAGTGGCCTTTGTTAGATAAGTTTGCTGAAATGTAACTTTGCTAAAGTTTGGAGAGAACTGATGGGACAGATGCCAATATGATGGACATTTCAAAATGTCTGTTCCAGTCATTTGTGTCAATATTCGGGGGCAGTGTGGCCAATTTTAAATCCCAGAATGTTGTCCTGTCTGGTTTGTTTGCAGCTGTTATTGCCTTGGTTTTGTCTTCTGGAAGGGAGACACTACATGTAGGTCAGCAACTAGGGCTTAACCAACAAGTTTTAAACCAGTTGAGCTTTGAGGATCAGCTATAAGGCTGTAGATTTAATGTTACAATTAGGTAAATGTGCTAGCTGTTATTTCCCCCCAAGTACATTTATTTATACATGGTGTACAGATTTTGTTAAGGTTCTTACTTGCTGTTAAGTCTCCTCTTTTTAAATATGTGTTAGATGCAAAATTCCATCTGGTGCAGTATTTGGGTGATAGAAATGTTTCATGTGCCTTATAATGATATAATTGCTTGTTGTTAGGAAAATAATACCTATCATAATAATCTGCTTAAACCTTGCAGTTTGCTGCTGTTCTGCATTTTGATAAGGCCTTAATGCAAACAGCCTGAAGCTGCTGATTTTTTTTAAAAAAAACACAAACATCCAAGGCATTCGATTCCATAGATACACATGTAGGAGATCAGTGCCAGGAACTTGAACAATATTGCTGCATTTGTCTATGAATATTATGCAGTCATCAGATATACATAAAACTCTGGTACTTATCTGGTATTTCAAAAAGTGATGGTTATACAAATATTAATGATTTTCTTGTCATTATACTGCATAATAAGGTTTTAAAAATTCTGGTTCAGCATAAAAATTGCTCAGCCATCTCAAAGCCACTGTTGAGAAACATAATTCTGAATTTGCACAAGATATAATATTAAAACAACCAGACTGGGATAGAGAAGCATTTCAGCCAGTTGACCAACTGTTTATACACATACAGTAGCAAAATACGATATGGTAAACAGACATTTTTACAGCCAGAACTGCTACTTGAACAGATTTACGAATTAGAGTTGGCCTAAATGGGCTAAATTGCCAAAGGCTTAACCAAACTGGGGGCAACAGAGAGAACAGACCTGGGAATTTCAGTGAAATACAAAATTTCTATTAGATAATGGAGAAGGAATTTGAAACCAAGAGTTATTTTCACGTAGGCAGCATTTTTATTTACACTCCATTTGGGAGATGTCATGCAGAGTTTAACTGGTTGTAATAGCAGTTTTGGAAGTCTAGATAATTCACTTGGTCCCCCTTTATACTTTGCACTGCTGATTCTTCAAAATTTTCTTAAGACACAACTATAAATCAAGACATTACTGGAGGCTTTGAAAACCTGTATTCTAAATCATCCAACCCAGTAATTTTCCAGCGCATGCTGCAGAGCGAATGCAAAAGGTATGCCTGTTCATTGAACAGAACCACAACTTTTAAAACTCCACTGGGTGCCGTCCCAAGCTCAGTCAGCGTCTTAGCCTAAAGATAATTGCCCAGTGACCTGTTGCATTTGCGTGCGCTTTGTAAAGAAATCTATTGGATCAATACTTTCGTAACTGCGGAACATGCTATCCTCCAGTGACAGATAATGGAATTTAGCTTTGACAATGTCTCATGATATAGTGCTCTGTGGGTCTCTATTCATGCCAAGTGTAATTCAGCCAGTTAAATTATCTACATAAATGCTGTCCTTCAGGAATAATGCATGCTATCATCTGTGCATGCAACCCTAGATTTCCCTGCTTCTCTCCCCCCCTTAATGCACTATTATTTATTGAATACATTACCTATTGTTATTCCTCTGGATAACTATAGCATTATTCAATATCTCTCTCAGTGAAATGTTAATGATACAATGACCATACTACTGTCCTCCAAGCTGAATGCCTTCTAGACTGCTGGGAAGATATACTAGTATATACATCCCTCTCCAAATGAATGGTAAATGCTGCTGACACTGCAATTCAATCTTAAATTATAAACCTGCAGCCAAATACTCAGCTATTTTGTCCTAATCAGGATATTAAATCTAATTTCCTTGGCTGCTTTGGCTGTCTAACCCACTCAGCTGAATTTATTTTCTATTTCCCTCGCAGAGTGTGTACAGTTAGAAAATACAATAATGGCAGGAGGTTATGTTGATGAGTTGGTGAGGGCTCTCAGGGAAAATACACCCTGGTTTTAGGAGAGAGATGTGCAGCCCTGGGATGTGTTGCTAAGAATTCATTTTGCCAATTACCCAGCATTAATGATTCCAACACACCTCAATTAAAAGCTCAAATCTACCTGCAAATTGAGGTTAGGTTTTACAGATCATGCCCTCCTGGTTGTCCTGTTGCTTATTCATGATATTGCAATAACCCACCCTTTGGGATTCCTTTGCCTGATGTACAAAAAGCTGCAACCTTAATTGTATTTTAGCATTTGTTAAAATCTTAGGGCAGTATCTAACTCTCTAGCCACTAGAGTTAGTGCAAGCACTCTTGGCTGCACAAAGAACTTCCCTCCCCTTCTCCTCTCACTGCATGCCCCCATGTGCCTCCTAAATCTTCTCTACAGGGTTAGAGGTTATTTACACCCCACCTATCTGGCAGGGTTTTCCCAGCCACTCCGGCCTGCTTCCAACACATATAAAAACATAATAAAATATCAAAGTGTCTCGAAAGCAGCTGTAGTCAACATGGTAATCTCCACTTTTTTTGTGTACACGACAACCATCATAAGGTCTGGCCCTTTGCTGGCTATGCCTCATGGGAGTCCAGCAACAGTCATAAGATACCACATCATTCCTTGTTTTAAAGGATGGCGTCAAAAATAATTTCATAAAAAGTTCCTTGTTCAGACAAAGACTGTTATTTGGAACAGTGCAATGTTAATGACTAGTCTTTTCAAACTGAAGACCATAAAAAGACCCCTAAAGAACGGGGCAGATGGGCTAGAGATGATTTCGTGGAGAATGGCTGGAAAGTATGACATTTCACGTAGAACATGAATTTTCCAATCAACAGGACAGAACAGTTAAGAAAACAGGCATCACAGGGATCATTGTCTACTAGATTTCAAGTGAAAATGCTTCAACTTCTTCAAGGCCTCCTCTTGGGTAAATTTAAAAAGTAAAGGTAAAGGGACCCCTGACCATTAGGTCCAGTCTTGACCGACTCTGGCGTTGTGGCACTCATCTTGCTTTATTGGCTGAGGGAGCCGGCGTACAGCTTCTGGGTCATGTGGCCAGCATGACTAAACCACTTCTGGCGAACCAGAGCAGCGCACGGAAACACCGTTTACCTTCCCGTCGGAGCGGTACCTATTTATCTTCTTGCACTTTGACGTGCTTCTGAACTACTAGGTTGGCAGGAGCAGGGACCGAGCAATGGAAGCTCACCCCGTCACGGGGATTCGAACTGCCAACCTTCTGGTCGGCAAGCCCTAGGCTCTGTGGTTTAACCCACAGCGCCACCCGCATCCCTTGGGTAAATTTACTCAAGATATATTATGGCGTGCTGCTGTGAACACTGCTCTGCAAAGTTTCTCTCAATGCCAGCAATTTCTTTTGGGGATTCAAGTGGGCCACAGTCTCTCTTCCCCTTTGTGAAAGCTTGCTCAAGGAGAAACATGGTGAGACTGCAGAGATGGTCTGAAAGCATAGGATGCAAGCTTCAGCACCTTGGCCAGTGCCTAGATGAGAAACTCTTGTTGTAAGCTCCTTGGAGGAAATGCAGGGTATTAGCAAAAAGAAAAAGAAACTTGCCATTTTAAGAGCAAGCTGTTTGAAAATTTTTGTGATGGCATGCTTGAAATGGTGAATCAATCAAGGGCTTCAGCATGCTATTACATCAAATAAGTCAGAAATCTAGTTTCAGAATTCAGAACTTCAGAAACTTCAGCAAGCTGTAGTTCAGGGGAAATCATAAGAAGCTTAAGCAGGAAGTGAAGGTACATTGGAAAGGATTAGAGTGAAGCAAAGGCTTGGTCAAGGAATGAACATTTTCTAATCATAGTGTAGAGACAGTGATAAGCAAGTTTGGAGACAGAAATGTCTTCTAAATAATAAAAGCAGAGTTCAGAAAGAGCAGTTCTCTTTACACTGAGGTATAGGTACTCTTATACTTAACATTTATTCAATAAAAGTGCTCCGAATATCTGAATCTACTCTAAATCTCTTTGAAGTCAAACCATGCTTTATTCCTGAAGTCCAGACATCATCATTTTAATATATAGGTGTCTAAAACTAGACTCCACAACACATACTTAAATGATGACCTACTTTTTTTAAGCTAACATTTTGTCTATCCCAATAGAATTTCTTGCACTTTAAAATAAAATTATTCTGGACAACTGGAAATTGGGATATTTTGTGGAACATAAGACCAACTCCCTGAGAGCACTGGAAACAGTCCAGAAAAAGGACAGGACAGAAATACATCTACTTATGTAACTGTATGAAGAACAGAAACAGCTAGCACAAGAAGTTTAAAAAGTCTGGGCCTATAAAAAAAACTCATCAAGAGCTCAGTTTATTCATAACCTTTAAATCAAGTAACATATACACATGGGCAACTCTTGCTGGAGGTCTTAAATTAGTGGGACATTTAATGGGGCTAGTATGGGTGAGATCTGATGCCAATGGACACAATGGAATAACCTTTTCTGTCCCCCCCCCCCATTGCAGCTCCACACCCTCCCAGTCTATTCAAGAGTTTTCTCAAGACTTCCCAAGATTTTGGGGGTGCACAGGGAGAGAAAGTGTAAGTCCCATTTGTGCAAGTGGGATTTGGATATCAGCACATTATTTTAAGGTATCACAAATATCAGGTCCTAACTGTGCTGGGATGAATGGAACCTTGAAAATCCAAAGATCTGGTGGGTGGTGAAAGTGAATTACTGACTCAACTTGACTGATAAATGATGGTATTTTAAGAAGGCATGTAAATGGAGTGAAGAAATAGCAAGTTCATTGACAAGCCTCAGGATCAGATGATAAAATTGATAAACTGGCAAACAAGAATTATAATATCACTATTGCTCAATGCCCAATAATTTTGATAAATAGGGCATTTCATTATAAGTCAGTTATCATAAAATAACATGATACATTCTAAGTACAAAGGAATGAGTGACTTTGATAACATATAAACATGGAGGTGTGGTTACCATATTCATATACTTTCAGAGTAAGTTGACTGTACTTTTAAAGAACAAAGCAACTAAACAATGAAAATTAAGAAACATACGATATTTATGTCATGCAGAAGAACATACAGCTTGCAAAAATAGTGAAGATTGAAAGAAGAGGCAAGCTTGTGACCAGCATGAGGTAATCTATCTCCTACAGAGAACCAACTGCAGAAAAAGGCCTTTAGATCATGGGGTCAGGGAGTAAAGCTTAGGGTAGCTGCCTATGGATCACCAAAAAATAGAAAATGCATGACAACAATTATCACCTGGACCTGTGTGCTTCCTCAGTGTGGTCCAGGTGATAACTGTTGATGGGCAACTTCAAGATCCCTGATCTCCCTTCCTGTGGCTCTTTTATCTTTAAACCCAACTTGAACTGTGCAGCTTTTCAAATAGAGGGCTGTCTACAACCACCTCAATACAGCCCTCAAATTGTATACTGTAAGAGCTGTTAGAAGGTTGTTGGTGGTAATGTATTGCCAATGTTCATTGCTTAAAGAGTTAATTAAAGGTCCATCTGCTTTAAGCTTTTTGTTCCAGCTAATGGTGTGCCTTACCAGTTTGAAAGGGGCTCATCCAGAAGAACCACCCGAGGCAATCAAAAGTGTACATGGGTTAGAAAATAAAAACTGAATAAAGAAGAAGTCATGGAGATCATTGTTGTTGTTTAGTTGTTTAGTCGTGTCTGACTCTTCGTGACCCCATGGACCAGAGCACGCCAGGCACTCCTATCTTCCACTGCCTCCTGCAGTTTGGTCAAACTCATGCTGGTAGCTTCGAGAACACTGTCCAACCATCTCGTCCGCATATTTTTTTTAAAAGTGCTGTATTATAAAGTTTGGAAAAATTCTGTACCGGGAAGTATATAAAGGGAGTGGCATTTTGCACATGGTGACATGTTGCCAAGGACGGCTTTATTTTTAGTGGGATTTTGAAAGAATTTGTAAACAAACAAGCTTGCAGCTATTCATATTAAGCTTGTTTGGTAAATTGTTGGTGGGACAATCATGCAACCTTTTAACTCAAGTTAATTATCTCTTAATTGGCACTTATCTCAAGGCTATTCTGAAGTGAGCCTTTATTAACTTATTGTGCTCCTTGTGAGAGAAGCTGTGTGAATAATATATTAATGTGAGGGTAGCTGCTGAGGGGGAAATCAGGGGAAATTATTGGCTTGATGGTGCCTATAGCTCTTGCTGTTTTCTATCTATCATTGCTCAACCTACCTCTGAGCATAAGTAAAAGAGAGGATGAGAGGAATCAAAGCAGCCCTAAATTGGCCAGGTTCGCTTTCCTGTGATTGGTCACCTTGCCTCAGGTGACCTTACCCCTTCCCTTTGCAGAAATTCCTTTCAGAGTCTCCTTCAGGTAAGGGGTGGCGGTGGAACAAATTCATCCCTGCTCATGGCAGGAATGCTATTCTCCTATATAATATGATAACCAGAAACCAACCTTTTTCCAGCTGTGGTCCCCTTTCAACCTTGTTTCCTTCCTATGCCCCCCATGGATGTAGCCCAGGAGGGCAGCAGACGCCCATAAGTAAAAATCAATACGAATCAATACATATTTGAGTTTCTGCCCCCCCAACAAAAGCCTGCTCAGTAACAAAAATCCTGGCTATATCATGTACCCTCCCCCATCCTACCTGTAGGAAGGTAGCTATTTAAATATTTTATTTGTAAATAGAACATTATTTTATTTATTATTTTTATAATTTATACAAAATACAACTGTATAAAATGATAGGGACAGAATGAAATATTGCTGAAACAGGAAAGCCCTCTATTTACACAATTTTCACCTGTGCCCCCCTTGGAATATCCTGGGCTCCCCTGTTGAGAAACACTGGTTTATGTTTTGCTTTGCTACCCACAATAGAGGAATATACAGATTTATTCTGTTACTTTATGTGGGTGGTTCCTGCAACATACTTCCATTATGTTGAGGTCTCTCCCAGTCTTTTAGTTCCTGTTAACCTTTCTGCTTGGGTGTATTTCCTACAATACAAAATTCTAAATACCTGGACTTTATTCAGTCTAGGAAGAAAGAGTGGGCACTTCTGCAGGGCAGGAAATCACATACTCAAATTTAGATTTTTTATGGACATACTATCACTGGAAATGGAGACACAATATTGCAGAATATATTGTAATGGCTCTGCTGTGTTAATGGGAGGAGTTTAAGTGAAATAAATCCAGGACTAGGCACATATCGAAATGAAATATTAGTGTAGCATAGAAGCTAAGGCTGCAATCCTATGCATACAAACTGGGAAGTCAAAACTAGTGAATTCAAAACTTCTAAGTAGACACACCCTAAGACAAACCGTGAATTCCTTGGTTTGAATGCCCTGCTGTGAACTCACTAAATGATATTAGGAAAGCCAGACTTAGCTCAGTTCTTCCACCCCACCTTGTATCTGTAAAAAGGGGGTCATAATATTGAAATTGAATTAGACCATTACGACAAAATGTTGCATGTGGAGTGTTTTGAATAAGTGGCATTTAAATACTATGATATCATAATCACAATAATATATTGAGATCTTTTATATATAGCACCATTCAAAAATATAATATGACACAGTGATTGTACTGGATGCAGCTCATATAAGTCTCAGACCAAACTGATTTTATTTGTGCTTTGGAATGAAAACCACCACCACCATCTCAGTTATACTATAATTGTATAACAACAAAAGGAAGTACATACGGGGTTGAGAAGGATGGTAAGAAACAGTTCACCTCCTCGTATACTTTTGTCTAGTTCTTGAGGCCCTCCAGGATATTCTTTGTAGAAAATTGTGTGGGTGAAAAGTCCACACGTCTGTCGAGGGAGCACCTGAAAATAAAGACAAAAAAGATCTATATGTGTGTGTGTGTGTGTGTTTCCTCCATGTCCTAGATCCCTTGATAATTGAAGGTCTGCTATTAGGTCATAGATTTATTTTTTCTGATCAAAGAAAAGGCCAGATCCAGCTGAGGGGAAGGAGGTACTAATTGCATTAAAAACCCTCCCTAATTAATTCACTTCAATCCTAGGCCTAATCTTTAAACACAAAATTTCATGGGATCTAATATTTATTTGACTAAATCAGTTAGCTTAATAGATGCAAAAGCTTTTGATCAACTAAAATGGTGCCAGGGACTAAACAGACACCGTATATCATTTTTCATGTTAATTATTTTTACTATAAAAACTTACATAAACTGCAGCTACTGAGTGCAGTCTTAGAGGATATCTTCCACTTTGTCTCTTGTGCAGGTCGAAGCACCTAATATGGAACCTGCTACAACACATATATGTATATTAAACAAGCAAATAAACCCTAGAACTCTCTTTGTTACTTACACAAAGGGGCAAATGTGGTGAGTAGTTGTGTGGAACTTGCAACCCCTTTCGTTATGCTTCTTCTCTTCATACAACTAACACCTGTACAGGGCTTGTGTGGAAAGAAGGCTTTGGGGGTTGTTTTTCTTAACCATCAAGTGGCATATAAATATTATGAAACAAGTAAGTAAGCAAGCAAGCAAGCAAGCAAGTAAGTAAGTAGAGCCCAGCTGGATTAGACCAATGGTCCATTTAGTCCATTCTGTTTTCCTACATTGTCAAGTCAGATGCCTATGGAGATGAAGGCAATAACCTTCTTCCATTGTTGGTCCTAAGCAGCTGGGATTCAGTGGCATATTGCTTCTGATCTTGGTGTCTCCATAAAGCTAACATGGTTAGTAACCATGCATTTGCCCAAATCCCCTTTCAAAGCCATCTAAGCCGGTGATCACTACCACATATTGTCATCATCCCCTTGTTGATATTCAGAGTACATACATTACAGCATGGTCTGAATCACCATGGTCTCTAGTAAAACATGGTGTTAGTGACACCATAGAGTACGTAGATGCCCTGAGCATCCTCACAAGTAGCTATTTGTATTTCCATTTTCCATTTTTCAACACAAATAAACCTCTGGCCATAACTGCTTCCCCAAACAGTGCAGATAGTGTAGATATAAATGGTTTTTCATGAAAAGGTAATCCTCTTTACTTCTAAAGAAAGGTTTGAAACCACTTCTTTAAGTCAAAACTTTCAACCACAGAAGCATTCTGGGAACTGCAATAGTGTGTTTGTTTCTGTGGCTCCAACTTTCTCCATTTCAGAAACCAATAAAGGGCTCAGAATACATGTTGGTAATCATGTTACCTGTTTCATAGTGAGATCCAGAAAAAACTACCCTTAATTAAACATATTGAGCCATATTTCCTACTGGTAGAGTACTGAAGGTATGTAATTTGTGTTTCTGATTTCCATCTGCCTAAAATTTCCTTGACGTTTCATTTGGAGATAATGTTAATCTGTGTTTTCCTTCCCTCTCTTTCTCCAATCTGTTCTTCTTGCTAGTTTGGTTAGTACAGCTGCCAGCTAGCCAGAGCCTTTTTTCCTCAGTGATGGGCCAAGTTAATCTAGGTAAACATGACCTAGGACCAACAGCTTTGACCTCATGCCATGACATTCAGTGGAAAATATAAACAGCTGTCCTCTCTGTACCTTGGCTGGGAATTGCTTCACTTTTATGCAATGGTGACTGTTGTTTGAACCCTGTCACAGCACACTGGCAGGAGAAATATGCATCCCATCTGAGTTTGTTGACCACATGGATAAAGTATGTTGTTATCCTATACAGAAGGGCAGCCAGAGGAATAGCTCTGAAGTATAATCATGCTCCCTGTCTGAATGCTCACTTACTTTCCAAAGCATGATCCAGAGGCATTTAAAATCTTATGCAAAATAAATCAGTAATTTTGCCTATAGTCAAACCTCTGTAAAGTGATTCATGCAAACTGAAGGGTTTTTTTTTTGCACTTATTAATTAAAGAAATTTGTAGGTTGGATATTCTTTTCAAGTGCCCTCCCAGTTTCTAGTGAAAGCATGGAAGGGAACTGAACCACCAGCTGGGATTGCAAAATGTACAATTCAAATGTGGCAGCTTCTTAAAGTTCTCTGTCACTGATGGTTTTTAAAGACCATGTTTAAAACTCCAAGCAATGTGAATAATAGCATTGCTTTAGCCATTTTTGCCAAGATACGATTATGAAGTAATGGAAATGCAATGTACCATGATGCCATTGTGGATGAAGCCCCGTCTGTACCGTGCAGGTTTCAGATGAGGGTACTCTTCAGTGCTGGTGACTTTAATACCCCAGACTTTCTTCCAGGCTTCATAAAGCTGAATATGAACAGGGTAGACGCCAGAATGGTGTGGAGCCACTGCATAGCCCATGTCAGTTGGAATACCATGTTCCTGGGGGTGAAAAACAAAGAACACTACTCCTTGTAGGACAATACTATAAAATATCAACAAGTTTATCATTAGAAGAAGCAGTGGTTAACGATGTGTAAGCATTCATTCCAAACTGCACCACTTTGGGGAGAAATATCACCTGTCTCTTACCCTACTTATTTTTGTCTATCGTTTTCCAATCGTTTGCTAGTCAGTGTGTTTTCCACATATAAGGAAGGTTCTATAGCAGGAGGACTGATCAGAGGCAGAAGGGTCAATCAGGCAATCCACAACTGCTTGACAGACTTTGTTGTAAGCCCCTCTAGCCTGCAACAGATGTCACATCAAATGACTCACCAATGGTGCCTTGCAAGCCACTCTCCAGTTTTGCTAGTACAATATCTACAGCTTGCCCTTGCACCCAGAAAAAAGACTCAGGTGATAAAGAAGGCTATATTCATTGAAACAATAACTTTTTATCACAATCCAATTAAAAATAATAAAATAAAATTTAAAAAAGCCAAATTACAATCCAAATTATTAATTATTAATTTTTCAGGCTTCCCATACTCTGGACCTCTGAAGTATATCTCCAGTATTTTCATTTCTGCCTTCTTCTTGTTCTCATATTTTTCCACATCTTAACGCTTTAAAGTTCCCCGTCCCTGGCTGTGCGATTCTCAATCATGTCAGAGATCATATATCCTTTCATCCATTTGGTAAAGTTTTATTTGTGTATATATATATTTTCAACTGTCAATTTGCCAGTGCAGATTTTCCCGACTTCATTCCAATCTTCCAATCTGGGCTGATTTGATGGATTTGTTAATTGGATGTTCTTATTGGAAAACTAATAAAAATGATTTATATAAAATAAAATAAAATAAAATAAAAACAACTTTTTAGAGGATCTCTTGATTAGCTAACCAACTAAGTGAGGGCAAGGGAATCAATGATGGCATGAGAGAGAAGCATTCTTCACACTTCTGGGCATGAAAGCCAGCAGGTTATTTGCTCCCTGGCCAAGGACCGGGAGAAAAGTCCTTCTCTTTTCTAAGACAGTTTTGGGTAATTGAAGCCCAACCTGAACACCTGGTGCATCATTATTTAGGGTATGACTGAAAATTGCTATAAGAGTATGTTAAATGTACGGTATCAAAGTGACCTATGCAACCATAAATCTCACAATGCAAATCGTTCTGAAAACACCGGGGAAGAATTTGATGTAACTTGAAAGCTTGGTCTCTTGCTCCTTTCAAGAACTAGCTCAATGTGCTGGAGAGGATTTTTCTTCTATTACTTTCTTCCTCCTTCACCTTTTCTTGATCCTTATCCTGGGCTCCTGCTCTTGAGCTCACAACTTCACTGCTGACTCACTTCCCCTTGTTAAAAATATTTTTTTAAACCCGCAAGGTTCTGATGTGAAAAAGGGTCCAGCCTTCTAGGCATAGCCTTGGGGAATAGCTTCATCAGCACCTACCGGGGTTTGATAACCTGCACCTTGTTTCAGGGCTTGTCCCAAGGCAGCAAGATTGTCATGTCTAATTTAAGGCAAGCTATTTTGCCAGAGGCAGGTGCATCATGTACGGGTCCAACTTGCTTCTTTAAAATTCATTTATCAAATTGCATCTGCATGGGGCTTAAGGCTTAACTGCCTTGCCCAACTGAATACCCCATGCTATAACTGGCATCCAGTTGACTTTAGTGTTCCAGAATTACTGTTCGGTGTTTAAAAAACAACAATGTGTATAACCATATCCTATGATCAAATAATTGTTGCACCCTGTTATTTGGCCAAGCAGACATTATTTGGACTGTTCCTTTCTTCATTTGAAATGCCAATAAAAATGCATAAGACAAAAAATCAGTAGGGCCCTTGTCAAGCAGCAAAGGTGTTAATTATTATCACCCTTGAAAATGTCAACCAAAGTAGCTGTTAGGTTTTTTTCAGTGTTAAGACACACTGGAGGAAATTTACAAGGGTAGGGAAATGTTCCCCAAAACTGACTGAACAAACAAAACAGCTCTATATTAGATTGATAAGTGAGAAGGATAAAATCAAAGAAAGTGGACAGAAGCTAACATATTATTGAAAGGAAATTTAATATCCTTCTCTTCTCAGTTGCTGGAGATGAAATTTAATATGTAATAAATCGGTGGCCTTTTTCTGAAAAAACAAAACAAAAACAAGGCCTCCACACTGAAAATGTAAAGTGAAGAAGGGATCTTTGATGCTTGATCACTATAAAATATTGGAATGTTTACACAAGGTTGAGTGATCCATTCAAGCATCAGTAAATTCTGATACTGTACATTTCATTGCTTCTGTCAAAATGCCAAAATTAGTCACCTCCTGTTTTCACAAGTTCTAGAAGTGCAATATGTGCCCTTGCAGAGTGAATTATTTACTCTTAACACTTCTGGGTTTAGACTCGGCATCTGTAGAAAATGTAAAGGGATTCCCTATTACCGTACATGCGGATATTCTTACTAAAAGTAAAATGGTACTGGTTGTTTCACTTCAATACTCTTTGCACTTCAGTACATTAGTTTGAATGCTTAAATGAGCACCTTTCAAACTCGCAGTTCTGCTAGGCACATTCCTTGCATCAAAGGCTTTACCAAATGCTTTCTGAATGAAGATGATGACAGAGAACAATGGAGCAGTTGGGATAGCTCAGTTGGTAGATCATGAGACTCTTACGCTCAGAGTAAGGCAAAAGGTTCCTGCACTGAAGGAAGGTGGACTGTACAATTCTATGATTCATGTAACTTCTTAGTAATGTGTAGAGATGTTACTTTCTATGGAGCAAGGCCAAATCAGAGACAATGGTAAATATAAGAATAAGGTAAAGGTAAAAGACCCCTGGACTGTTAAGTCCAGTCAAAGGCATCTATGGGGTGCGGCGCTCATCTCTCTTTCAGGCCGAGGGAGCCGGAGTTTGTCCACAGACAGCTTTCTGGGTCATGTGGTCAGCATGACTAAACTGCTTCTGGCACAACCGAACACCGTGACGAGCACATGGAAACGCCGTTTACCTTCCTGCCGCAGCAATACTAATTTATCTACTTGCACTAGTGTGCTTTCGAACTGCTAGGTTGGCAGAAGCTGGAGCAACAGGAGCTCACACCATCGTGCGGATTTGAACCACTGACCTTCTGATCAGCAAGCCCAAGAGGCTCACTGGTTTAGACCATAGCACCACCTGCTCCCGTTACAGTACCATAAGTACTATATGCCTGTTGACTTATTTGCAACTAAATTTGTTGGGTGTGACTTAGAACAATGATGACAACACCCCCGGCACATTAAAGTTAATCCCATATTTGATATCCTCTCTAGTTTGGAGGATCTGTAACCCGGAGAAAGTGCATCCAAAAAGAAGCCTTGTACAGCTTGAGATTCAGCACTTGCTTGGGTAAATTGAGTGCTGAACACTAGCTGAAAAATTATAAAAGAACCTGCTTCTCGAACAGAAATGTTCTCAACAGATCATAATAAAACCCAATTGGGTTTTACTGCCTGCATACTTGTCTCAAGTAAAAAGATAGGGACTTAAAAAAAACACAAAAAAACCTACATCTGTAATGTCTGGGAGTGGCCTGAATTGAAATACCCCAGAGAGGGAGCTGCCCAAAAGTCCCATGTATTTGTGGCCCTGAAACAGACACCTGTCTGTTTTAACATAGAAGATCCAATGTTTCTAACAGTCTGAGAAAGAAAATCGTTTTGTCCTCCGTTGGCACAGCAAGGCTAGATGAAGAAGTGATCCCTGCTGAATTGCTTTCAGTTTTGTCAAAAGCAGAGAGGTGATATGTTGGCTCTCAGCATTTTCTAAGCTGTCACCTTGCTGAATTAAAAGATTTGCATAAGCTCTTATCTACTTTTAGCACTGGAATGTGTTTTTTCTAGTATTGTTCAGGCAGGCTGAGACTTCCCCTAGGAGATTATTTTTTTTTACTGTGTCAGCTTAATGCATTATTTTATTTTTGTAAAGTTTCAACCCCCCCCCCATTTTGAACCGATCAACAACCCTTCCAGTTTTCAGTATTTCAAAGTATTACATGTTTATCCTGCTGTGTGCAATTGAGGACTACAGCTTTAATGATTGTGTGGCTTGTGAATATTCTGGCCACAATCCACTGAAATCAACGGGGATGAGGTAGGGAGTTCTGATATTCATGGAGCTGTGTTGTATTATGCCTGGCTGCAAGAAAGAGCTTAAGGTGCATTTTGGAAAGGGAGCCAAGAACCACAATGAGAGCATGTGGTAAGGCTCGTCTTATCTAAGGGTGGAAGTGAGTTTGGGGCCTTATTGGGCTTTAATCCCCCCCCAAATGTGTGTGTGTGTGTGTGTGTGATGGTCCTCTGAGCCTCCTGATATATCCCTCTTGTGGATAGCAATGTCTAAGTTTAAAGGTAAAAGTAAAGGGACCCCTGACCATTAGGTCCAGTCGTGGCTGACTCTGGGGTTGTGGCGCTCATCTCACTTTATTGGCCGAGGGAGCCGGAGTACAGCTTCCGGGTCATGTGGCCAGCATGACTAACCCGCTTTTGGTGAACCAGAGCAGCGCACGGAAACGCCGTTTACCTTCCTGCCTATTTATCTACTTGCACTTTGATGTGCTTTCGAGCTGCTAGGTTGGCAGGAGCAGGGACCGAGCAATGGGAGCTCACCCTTTCGTGGGGATTCGAACTGCCAACCTTCTGATCGGCAAGTCCTAGGCTCTGTGGTTTAACCCACAGTGCCACACGCTGAGCCTCCTGATATATCCCTCTTGTGGATAGCAATGTGTAAGTTTACTATTAGCATATAGGATACATTGCTCTGCACTGAAGCTGGATCAAATTTAGCAGTAGCCTAGTGCTAAAAAGGGATGCGCAGCAAAGCTACAGCCTTTCCTTTGTGTGGCATGACCAGTTTCCCAATGTTAAGGTAAGGAGACTGAGAACTATGCTGATGTGAAAAACACTATAAAAATGTTTATGTGTATGTAATACCAGCATGTTGTCTCAAAAAGGCATCTGCAAATCCAGGTAGAGTTGCATGAATATATTTTGATTGATGTAGACAGTTCATTTCCTCCCATTATTGCATTCTAACACTCGCCTCCCTTCTGGTTTTGACGGTGGCTGAGGTTATTGAGAAGGCAACACTTGGCAGAAAAGAGAGGCTGTAACTAAGGCCAAAAAAGCTTCTGACAGTGATGTAAGTGTAAATATTATTTTGCTTCTATGCTGAATTTTATCACCCACCCACCCCAAACAAGTGGGCCACTTATGATTACACTGTATGTGCCAGAAACATCTTCCCTTCATCCAGCTTGGATGGTAGTTTTGGTATAAATAGCAACATCACATCTTGACAACTTTTCTTGGAAATGGAGCATTTATAGAAGGCTTATAGAAGCATGCAATTCAGCTTCCCCCATCCTAACAAATTGACGTCCGAGAAATGTAAGAACAGTTATCATTTTACTGAAATCTTACTGATGGGCTGAATAATTACATAATGCTTCAGAATATTGACTACACTCTGAAAATGATAGATACAATTTCTGATTCTGCTCTTGGGGAGGACATGGAACTCTTTCCTAGTTAGGATTTTGCCTTAGCAGCTTGTTATCTGGTGCCTCAGGTACAAAATAAACCAATATATTGGCATTTGTGTATTTGGAACAGAAGGACTGGAAAGATTTAAATGTTCCACGTTCCATCATGTAGGGACTGCCTTATAAGAAGCCAGACCCTTGGTCCATCCAGCTCAGAATCATTTGCATTAACTCACAGCTGCTCTCAAAGGTTTTAGACAGGAGTTTTTCTCAGCCCATGAACTTTGGACCATCCTACAAAAAGCAAGTGCTATACTGAACTATGAACCTTCCTTGGCCAATGCAGTGGGGCATGAGTCTCCATGTCAAAGCATGTCAGTTAACATGAAATAGTTGTTTTGGAATGAAGTGGTGGTAGGTAGGTGGGGGTGGGTAAAAATGATTTTTTTCAGCATCACCACCAAATCAAGATTCTCTGGATGCTTATGGGGAAGGCATGAGTGCTTATTATTATTTATTTCAAATATTTAAATTGTTTATATCCCACTTTTAAAAAGGTAATGATCAAAGCTGCTTACGGTGAATAAAAGGTAGAAAGAAGGCAGCATGAGAACAGTGTAAAAAGTGATTTGGACCAGGGTCCTCAAACTATGGCCCACGGGCCAGATTCAGCCCGTAATGGGCCGTAAACCCGCCCCACCCCCATGAGCCCACCCCTGCCATTCTACCCACTCATATCTCTAGTTATCCGCATGTCTACTTTTGCATTGGGCATTTTCCAAAGTCGGGCCGGAAGTCCCCTTGAAGGGGCGATCCTTCCTGCGCCTCTCTCTCTATGGTCCTCCCAGGCTTTCTCCCCCACTCTGTGAGGGCCTCTCCGTGCCTCTCTATGGCGGTGCTGTGCAGCCTGGTAGACCCTGTCTCGCAGGACCTGCCCGTGGCCATGGGGCTGCTGGTGGCCCCGGCCACTGGGCAGTAGGTCGCGGTGGCGATGGCGGCTGCAGTGGGAGGCCCTCTGGTGCTGGCTGTCCACCTGGCAGGGTCTGAGGAGCAGCTGCTGCTGTACGCTGTGCTGCTGGAGGCTGAGGCGGCCTCCAGGCCAGACCTGTGGCTAGGCCGGGCCTTCCTGAGATAGCTGGGCCTGGTGGTGGGGAGGCATGTGCAGGTCTGGCCCATGAGGAGGCCGCCGTTACTAGGCTGGGTGTTCTTGTGGTGGCAGGGGCAGGACAAGCTCCGTGACTTGTGGCCGCCTCGGGCTCCAGCGTCCTGGTGCGGCATGGGGAGACAATGCCGGGATCGGGGCTGCTGGTGCTGGAGGCCTAGCTGGCCCTGCAAGGGGTGCTGGGTGCTGGCACCTGCTTGGCCGTGACTGAGCTGAGGGGCAGCAGTGGTGGTGGTGGGGAGAGCTGGGACCAGAGTGGGGAGCTGCCGCCGCCACTGGTATCTGCATGGACACATGGTGGGGAGCGGCTGGTGAAGGTGGAGCGGAGCCACGCCGCCCTGTGGGGAGGCGAAGACAGTGAGATCCTGTGGGCGACACCCAGCGGCCTGCACAGCCTGGACCACTTCCACAGGGCATGGGTGTCCGTGTTGAGCCCTTGACCCCCGACGGTACTTCTCCCTCGCTGAGGACAGGCGCCGCTGAGGAGGAGGATGCCTTTCCGCACGAGAGGGCACTGCTACCTGCCACCTTGGCCTTCAACCTGTCCTGTGACCCTCTGGAAGGGGCGCTCCTCAAAATCCAGGTGGGTGGCACCTGTGCAGAATGAGGTGCCCAGCTGGGAAAACAGGTGCTGAGCTGTAGGAAGCTGCCTCACACCATGTAGGGCAGCTTTCAGACTACCACGGTTCTGTCTGCCGGCACTGGGAGCATCTCCCAGATGTTTCAGCAGGCAAAGCTACTGGCTATAGGCTTTTTACCAAATGTATGCCCAGCTCACATATCTGGGAACTGAAGGAGGGAACTGAAGGAGGGAGAGTAAGGCCCCTAAATCTGGCTAATGCCACCCCTCCCCCCACAGAGCAAGGGTAAAGTTATCCAGCTTTGGTGTGGCTTTTAAATATTATATTTTTCCTGTTTTTTGTGCACTACATATTTTTTTCAAACTATAGTCTGGCCCCCAACAGTGTCTGAGGGACGGTGAAGTGGCCCTTGTCTAAAAAGTTAGAGGACCCCTGATTTAGACCTACTAAAATCATGGATCTTATCATTACCTCAAGGATGAAAACTATAAAATAAACAATGTGGATCTGCTCTTAAAGATATTTGAAAAACTAGAGGTTACTCACTAGTGCAAATTCCTTGTTGAGGATCATCTGTTCTACCAGAGATGACTCGTTGTGGAAGAGATGAGGTTGCATGTGGCTCCACATGTGAGGAAACCACCAGAACTCATCCACAGAACTCAACAGTAGATCATCACCTTCATCTTCTTCAATGGTTCCTACAAGAAGAATAATATCATCTTCTGGTGTGGACATGAACAGCTTTTTCCAGGTTGACGATAGTTGATACTGGAGTTTATGTAACTTCATTTTTAATAAACTTCCATATCATGTTTATAAAAGGCAACATCAAAGAAGAATGGTTACCTGTGGAGGATTCCATGCACTGAGCATCACATATTAACTGGGTGTCTGGAAACATTAACACAGTATGGATCCGTGGCCCATAGGTATGTAGTGCTAGTATGCTGATGTTGCACATCCATATGCCATAAGTACATCATTATTCCAAAAGCATTGAACTCAGAACAGCTAATTTTTTAAAAAAAGCACCAATGTGCTGTTTACACTGGACATGAATACAAAAACCTGAAGATTTGCATTGTTACAGTCTACCATCATAGCTGAAGACTGAGCTGTCATAATCAATGCAACATCCAGTTAGATCAGCGGGACATCCTGCCATTATCATAACTACGGCTGGTGGAAATGCATGAAGGGATTTCTTTGTTGCACAGCCTAGGATGTAATCCATTTCGTCTCCACCCTGACGATTTCCGTCCCTAGCATACAGCAGTGGAGGCCAGTTCATTAGGTGAATGGGGCACTGTTTCACCACCTGGAGTCTGCTCTCAGACAGCATCCACCTGCTGTTGTTTTACTGCCAATCAGGAGGTGGCTCTGCCTGCCATTGGCTCTGGTTCCGCCTACTGCTGGCCTCTGCTTTCTGCTACACCAGTCGCAATAGGCACACAGAGGCTAGGAATCAGAAAGTCTCTAGTTCAAATCTTCCATCTGCTTTGAACGCACAGGGTTGCCTTCAGCAAGCTACATTCCCTCAGGGCTCTTCCAGACTTTGCTTGTCCTGTGCCTAGAAAGGAAGGATCCAAGCTTGTCCCGTGATTGTCCCATACTTTCTGGGCATAGACTTGAGCAGTTTCCCCCTCAAAAACCCGCTCTTTACCACTGAACTGGAACAAATATCATTCCGTGGAAAACCCATTTGATGTCCAATTCAGTGGTAAAGAGTGGCTTTTCCTGAGGAAAAGTGGCAAGAAAGTCATCAGGCTCCCCATCTGCAATATGGGAGATAATAACACTAACTTAATTTATGGTTTTGGGGCTGCTTTAAGGATTACAACTAGGTAATACCAGTCATGGGATTGTTGTCTTTCACATGACGGAATTCTAACAATACCTATGTAGCCCTTGAACACCTGAAAGCACTATACAAATGCTTACTGATGTTGTTATTGCTGGCTGATACTGGATTTTTCTATGGCTACTGTCCCATTGTTATTCTAGTATGTCAGTTAGGCTTCCTGTTCATGCATCTTTGCTTGTCTTTTTGTTGTGTTTATTGATTAAACTATGATATAAGCCGACTCAAGGTATTTTAGCTGCAACAGAAAGGTGGGATAGAAATGTTTTTATAAATGTCAGCCATGATGAATACTGTCTCTTCTATTTTAAGGGCTAGAATACCAAGAGAAAATGTTCAAAAGTTCACATTTTTCATGGATAAGGCATGATGCTTGGAGAGTGATGTTTTCTTTGAGTAGTGGTGATATGCATCAGTGCAGAAGCAACAATTAAACTCTATTAAAGCTGTTTCTTTTCCAGGTTTATCACCCAAGCAATTCCTTTTTAAACTGCAATGCTGGTATAAATATTGTTATCTAGGTTCAGTAATGCTGGCAGCATGTGTTCCTCTTATTGTACTAAAAGCCTGTGGTCCAGGTCCGTGTTCAGTTCTGAAACTGGTAATGTAAGTGCACGGCTGGATCAGACCAAAGGGCAATCTAGTCTAGCATCCTACTTCCCACAGTGGCTAACAAAATGCCTTTAAGAAGTTCACAAGCAGGACATCTTGACAATGACCTACTCCAGCTGTTGGCCATCCTCCATGCATCACTGCTGGCTGGCATGTGATGTTTTGAGCTTTCAAACAGGAGCAATCACAAGAGCAAGCACTCATTTACAAAAGGACATAAGCAAGATCAATGAAAGCAGGACCTCCTGCTCACAACCTGTTGACCTCATTCCTATGGACATCACTGCCAGCTGCCCCTCCCCCAAGGGCTTTGGTGGTGCACAAAGGAGGCAGAAAGCACTTCCTTCAAGACCCTGACTGAGCATGCTTTGTTGTTGGGGATAGTATGCTCATGTATCCCTAAATGCAGAATCGGAAAGTAGCGTGCAATAGCTATGTGGTGCTCTTATAACTGTGATAGTATTATAAACCTTCTGACAGATTCACAATTCTGTCTTCCTTTCTGGAACCCTGTCAACTCGACTTTAGGGATGGAGAAGCGAATTGTGCATTAAGGAAGAAGTCAATAAGGCATAGCAGTTTCAATGTGCTAATAAAACATGTTGAGCATCTTACATTAAAAGCCTCCTTGGGTAAACAAGCCACATTTACGGTAATTAAAGAATACCTCTCCATGTTTTATTTATAATGAGTCAATAAAGTGTATGTTTGCATGGAGAATACTTTGACATGCTGCCTCTAAGCTGAAGTGACAAAAAACAATGCTAACTTTTAAAGTGGGATGTGCTTTCGATCTAGGACGCCTGGCATATGCAGCACAGCAGGTCTCTTAATGGAAGGCACTGACGTGCCTCAATTCCTTGAGTTGCTTCATGGTCTTTGAGTGAGCCTTTTAAACTGCTGGGGAATACATAGTTGTAGGCACATGCGTACCATCTCAGTCTTGGAATAGTCACAAATTCAATATTGATAATGTTTGAGTCAAGTGGGAAATAGAAAGCATTAACAGTCGGTATGTGATACAAATTTTATCAGTGAATTCCCAAAAGGCATCCAAGACAGACAGGAGGAACAAAAAGAAAATAAGTCAGAATCAGCAACAGTAGGGGCAAAATCTTTCTCATTAGGAAAGTGAACAGCACTGGAAATACAAGGTGTTTCCATTGTTTATATTGGCATGAAACATTTCAAATGTAGATGTACTTAGAGAGGTTGGTAAAGTGACCTCTTCCTTCACCAACCCCTCCAAGTACGCTCACATTTGAAATGTTTCATGCTGATATAAATGATGGGAAGAACTTGTATTCTCTTCCTTCTTGTAGGAAGGATATTACTTTAACCCAAGTGATGATTGCAAAGCATTTATCTATTCTGCAACAATTTATGAGATGACTGAGACACTTCTAAGGGACGGTCAGTAGTCTTAGACATCTTCATTTTCTTACAGCTTGCTCAGGTCTCACAGGAAATCATGCCCTTTGACCTGGAAGGAACCCCTTTAATCTGAGTATTACTCCAGGGCTGCTTATTTTCATGCAGCAATGAGGAACTTTAGCTATCCTTAAAGGGAGTCTTTTATTGCTCATCATGTTACAGGGAAGAGCCCAGCACTTGGGGGGGGGGGGCGAGCGCCTTCCAGGATTAAGTGATGTGATTCTGTGAGCATGGCTCAAATTGAACTTTGCTCTTCTTCACTTAGTTTGAGCCAGCAGAAAGTGCTTCCGCTCATGCACGGAAAGGCATTTTTTTTTTTTGCCAGTTCCCCTTACCTGCAGCTTCCCTTCTTGTGATATTGCATAGTGCTCCAGGAACAAATTTTCAGGGGGCACAGAGACTTTGGTGGATAGAGGAGACAGTAAAAAACAGGCGCTCTGTGTTGTGCAAGCATAAGTGCTTTCTGCTAATGCATAGTCACCATCGGAGAAAACCTATTCTATTGCGTATTGTTATGGGACTGGGAGTTGGGCTGGACGGCCTCTCAGAATCCCTTCCAACTCAATGAGTTTTGATCTAAGATTTCCCTGAATAGGTTCTCTGTTGGTGTAGGTTGCCTGACACATACCTGATAAGAGTCTTGGAGTCTTATTAATAGCCCTGGTAAAATTGCCCAGTTCCTTCTCTTTGTTAGGTAAATTAGCTGGTGGCTCTCTATAGCTGGCCTTAACAACAGTTGAGGAACTGACCAGGGACTGTTCTGGGAGAGATAGACATTTTAGAAAAGAGAACATGTCTGCCTTCAGCCACCTCCTTCCGCTTGCTGGAGATGATGTCAACGAGCTTTGCATGTGAAGAAATTGTATTTTAGAGAAAGGTAGATGAAGAACAGGTAGAGAGCTGAACTGGCACTGGACATATGCTCTGGATGACTTCCATAGTTGCTTTTCTTTCTGCCCAGAGATTTATTAGTTATTTGGTATGTATTTAGTATGCTGCGCCACTGAACTCCAAGCTTTCGTATCTTCAAGTCCCATTAGCTGGGACAGCTAGTTGTCAGGGATGATAGGAATCGGTTTTCCAGATGTTTCTGGACTACAACTCCCATCATCACCTTGGCTGGGGCTGGTGAGAGGATGAAGGGCAGTGTACAAATTTAAATAAGAATAAGAAAAGCAGCAGCAACTGTCCCTGGGGATCCCCAGCTCCAGAGTTGACATCACTACAGTAGCAATTACATGTCCTTGCAGAGTCTAGACAAGACGACCTGCCAGAAGTCTTGACAAGGAGACCTGCAAAAGTACAAATCCCTGGGCAGCCCATATTGCTTTCACAGCTTGGATAATAATCTTTGTTTTATTATTTGCCACTGGCTACTTTCATATATTCTCTCAGGTGGCATGTCAACCTGCTCTCTCATAAGTTGTTCTCTTCAGAACGAAACCTTTACTCGGCTGCCACATACACAAAATATCTTGCAGTGAGAGCTCATCCACAAGATAATCCCAAACTGCAGAAAATAGGCCACCCTGAATTCCCAGATGATTTTGTCAATATGCATTCACCACATAGACATCAGTATGCTTTTAGAAGCTTGCCTGAGGCTGCAAAATTATTTGCACATAGAGTAAGGCCAGTATAGACATGGCACCATCAATGTAGCTAAACCATTTCTGTGTAGCATTCTGCAAGGCCAGTGTTTTAAGTAAACTGTCGTTTGCAGCAGATCATAGCAGAAAAAGGCTTCTCTACTATGTGCTAAAGATGCTTGTCATGAAGGGGTTGAATAATAGTGAGATGGTGAAGCCAGTTTAAGTTGCAATTTCAGCTGAATTTGGGGGAACCACTTGAAGCATCCGCTGTGTTAAGGTCTTTCAACTGCTTTTGTTTGATTTGGTCATTGCAAAACAGCTGAAAGTCTGTAAATTTTTGATAATAAACCTGATTTGCAATGGGGGTTGAATACTTTCGATTGCAGCTATAGGCTGCTTCTGGTACTGGAGGCAATACGTTTAGATTAAACTAGATGCCATTGGCAACCATCTTCATTAATTGGTCAAATCCCTTTTTAAAGGTATCTAAGCTGATGGTCATCACTGTATCATGTGGTAGAAATGGCCATAATGTAACCTCACAGGGCTATTGTGAGGATGAAATGGGGTGAGGGAGAACCATGTACACCAGATAGAAATGTAATAAATTAAAAATAAAATAAATGCCCATACACACATTTGTGTGATCATGGTCAATACATTTGTATCTTTATTTCTGCTGTTTTAACAGTTTTCTAAGAAAAATGTTGGAGCCTGGATCAAGGAAGCAGTACCAGACTCAAGGGGAAAACACTGAGCATTTTATTGCCCTAAAACTCTGCTTACTCTTAAAGCTGTATCTTCACGGAGAAATATAGACAGGAGGATGACATTGGGAAAGTAAAGTTTAAACATGTAAGAGGCGTGAAATAAGCAAATGAAGGCAGATAGGAAATGCAAGAAGAAGTCTGGAAGCAGGTAACGCTAATCTGCAGAATCAGTGGGCGGGTGGGCAGAATCAATTAATTACTTAGAACTGGAAAGGTGAAGTAATCCTCTTTTCATTTAATTTAAATTCCCCTTAATCCAAATCTTTTCTCCCTTGGGTAGGGCAGTGCACTTTAAAAAATAAATAAATCCCACAGTGCCTTCTCACTTAGGCGACGGACGTATTTTGGTCACCTCAGTTTGTAGCCGTGTGAAGCGAAGGCGGAATGTGCATCACACAAATACGACTCCTGTCAAAAGTGGACAGAGAACTTGGTTTTGCAACTTTCTGTCTCTTATTCTGCTTGACAGGATAAGAAAGCCAAAGATGGCACCAGCTTTGCCTTGCCTTGCGTTGGCATAAATACCTGGCAGTTATGTCTACTTCTTTTTTTAATCCTTCAACTGAGATTATCTGTTTAGGAGAATGATCCACAGTGCTTTCATATTCACACACACACACAGAGAGAGAGAGAGAGAGAGAGAGAGAGAGACTGCAGTGGCGTAGCGTGGGTTGTCAGCACCCGGGGCAAGGCAAGTAATTTGACCCCCTAACCCATGGATTTGCGCCCCCTAACCCTAACCCCCAGATGTTGCGCCCGGTGCGGCCGGCCCCCCCCTGCACCCCCACGCTACGCCACTGAGAAACTGTATATACCATTTACTTTAGTATGTTTTAGAAATCCGCTCACCAATTCAGAAGAGCCATTCCTAACAGTGCCAGCTCTAGGCTTTGGAGGAACTTTGGGCAATAAACTCCATGGGCTTCACTGCCTCACTAGGACCACCTCCTCACTAACAATTTCACCATCTATCATCATTGCTATCACTGGCTCCCTTGCCAGGCAGCTAGGCAGCAAGGAAGTGGGCACTGGGGCCTCCTGCTATTAAACTCTCACTAATACCATTGTTTGGACCAGAGGGAGAAGAGGTGAACAAGCAAGTGGTGATGCAGAAGGCAGAGAGCAGTTCCAGGGGACTCTTGTCAGTGCCCCTATTGCTGGGGCATGGACTCTCAGTAGGTACCCCAAAATGCTGACTGCTGATGCCAAACCAGATCCAGAAGATCAAAGTTCTTTAGTCAGCAAACATATGTATTGGTGAACCATTTTTCCTGATGAGGAAGGGCAATTTGTTCACTGATATTTTTTAAAGGATGAATCATTCAAAACTCCAATATCATAACTAATGTTAAATTAGATTTAGAGAGGCAAATTCTCACACCCTTATTTTTTTAAAATGAAATATAATTTCAGTATTCTGTTACCAGCTACTGAGCAAAAGACAAAATTGTTTTGATGTATTTCACCTGCTTAACCTGAAACTAAATGATTCCTTCTTACCTGTGTGGTAAAACTTTCCTGAAAATCCAAGGTTGAAGGTAAAATTTGCAACCTGAGTGCGTAGTAAAGTTTGAGTCTCTAGTAAGGCCTGAAACAAATAAGAAATAGCACGCATTTAGAAAAAAAAATCCTCTTTTTTAAAACTGATGTTTCTTGGGCTATAGCATTTAGAATCTTTGCAAATATGATCATATATCAGTGAATTCCACTTCCCATTTCTAATCTAACCTAGAAACAGGTGTAAGACTTATGTTAAGGAAAACTAACATTACAGTTTAAAATTTATCATTAGATTTCATAAATTTGCGATGCAATCACCTGCATGTTTATCCAGAAGTAAATCCCACTTTAGTCAACTGGAATTACTCCCTAGTAAGTGTGTTTAGGATCACAGCCTAAGTTCAGTAACCACAGAAACTCCTAGTGATGTGGTGAAGACAGAACATCTGGATCTGGTTCACTGTTTGAATTGAGGTCTGTGTTTTCTCCCTCTGTGTTTCAAATTGCATTTGCACTTGCTGTATGCACCAGAGAGGGAGCAGGGTTAACTTCTGCCAATGCACATTGACTGATTTGTTTCCCTGTGTCTGCAACACTCCTCCTGCCAACTCCTATTCAATGGAGTGGTCATTTGTGCAAAGGGACCTTCCTCAAAATTATCTGATGGACTGGATTTAGGTTGTCAATTTGCTATTAATGTTTTAATCTTATAGTTCATGGGTTGCCAGCACGGCACCTATGGATGCAACGGTGTCCTTGATGTCTTCTCCTGAGATGCCCAAATCTATGAACCAACCATCCCCACCCTTACTGCCATGAGGCCATGGAGCGGTTTGGGCCAGTTACCTTTTCTTCCCTTGAAAAGTACATACAGCTGAAGGAGGAAGTTGGAAGGATGACGGTCTTCCTCACTTTCTCTTTCAGTTCTATCTACTTTTCAAGGCTCAGATAAACTCTGCTGCAGTGTCCAAAGGGAAGTGGCACCCACAGCACTCACTCAAAAATCTTCATGTGCCCTAAAAATGTTGGCAACCTCTGTTTTAGGTACTCTGAGATGTAAGCAGTCACTAGATTTATCAGAGTTGGTCAGTCTGGATAGCTCAGCTGGTTAGAGCATGGTGCTGATAATGCTCTAGGTCAGTGTTTCAGGGATGATGGGAATTGTAGTCCAAGAACAGCCAGAGACCCAAGTTTGAGAAACACTGGTTGTGGGATTGAGCCCCATTTGGGACAACTTCATTTTCCTGCACTGCAGGCGGTGGGACTAGACCATCCTCAGATCCCTTCCAGCTCTATGATTCTATGAATGCCACTCAATTATATTTTACATAGGTTAACCACTGTTTCTAAATTAGTTGCTTGTCAGTCTATTGAACCATAGGAGGAGCAAAATGTATACATTTAAACTGAATCAATGTAGTTAATCTTCTTTTTTTCTGCATGTGTTTACGGAATTTGTATTCTAAAACTGAATGTAATTAGTGGATGCGAATGCTTACATTGCCCTCTGTATAAAATAAATAAACCACATTGAACAGCAAATATTAGTATTAAACTCTCCCTTCACTTTGCCCCCCCCTCCATCTATTCTAAATTAGATGTAATATGTGCTTAATACATTATTTATCTGTTCTTAAAGAAAAGTATTGGAAGTCAGTAGCCAGCATTCAGGGAAAACAATCAGATTAAAACTGGTAAGATAGGAAGCATATGGCAGCAACATCCCAGAGGCATACTCAGTGCTGCTATAATATTTAAAGTTTGGGGATGTCATTACTTCTAACAGCAAGCTGGGGTGGTTTAGAAGCAAAACACGCACAGGTACCCATAAGGGAGGCATGTCTACATACTTAAGTGGAGTCCCTAGCTAAGTAAAAGTGTGCAAGTTTATAAACTAAAATAAAAAAAGTTTTAATAAGCAGCCACCACCCACCGTAAGAGCCTGAAAAGAATCTGCAAATATTGAGATGTTTCAATGAGTGTTAATTTTTAGAAAGAACAATAGTAGGGGAAGATGGAACTGGTTTACTGAAGAGCCTAACAAGCTGAGAAGGCATATTTCACGAGCAGGTAAATTAGGTTGGGAAGGATGTATGCTGTAAGATCAAAACACCCCAGAGATATTTCAGGAGGAAAGAAAGGGGAAAATACACTTTTTCTGTTTCCCATTCTCTACAACCCCCTTCTCCTACTGCCATAATGTTTTAAAATGCTGAGGTTCAAAGCTGGCAGCCAGGCTAAAGGAAGTGGGAATGGACTGAGAAGTATAATAAAAATTATGCTTCTCGTAGACTTCAAATATGAAATCATATTTGTTTTTAGGGACTTCTACCCCCTCCTCCACCCACCCATGAGTTTAGCCATTTCCCTCTCATTGAAACTCAATATAGTTTCAGGATTTTTTGTATTTTTTTTAAAAAGAACAGAGTCTTTCAAATCTGGTGAAATAAATATTGCTTCTCAAGGAAAGTATAATCAGGAATCTTTTGCATTCAGAAAGGCTCACATCAGAATGCCTAGTTTAGCAGTTTGTATTCAACAAAGGAATCAAATGAAGCACTTCAGTCGCTCTGAATCTTTGTGGAATTGTTGGTTTCATTATATTAATTGCTTCTGTCCTTTGTTCGTAGGAGTGTGAATCTCTCCTCAGTGTCCATAGGATAAGTCTCTTTATTTATTTATATCTTGCCTCCACTCAGCAGCATTTTAGATTCATCCGTGTAATTACATTTTGTAGGTTTGAGTTGCCTTGTCTTTATTCTTCATAATTGTCACATTTATTAAGGCAGGAGTGATATTTCCCCAAAATGTCCTTGTTAATTACAACTACCTCCTTCATTTGCATAATAAACTTTTTTGGGAGGGGTGGGCGCTAGTTCTCCGGGAACATTTCATGGCTAATAGGAAGCAATTTGCTTTCCTTTATTAAGTACATTAAAACTTCATGCCCCAGACATCATTGACTGTAAACATTTGATTCTGCTCAAATTTAATGCACCAAGGCTTTTTGCTCTGCCATATTAGCTTTATTTATGTGCTGTGTTCTGGATTGTTAGCTACTAATGAGACTTCAGCTCTTATTGCTCTAAGGCCTGAAACACTAACCTCATTTTAATGAGATCATTATTTGCTGTCTTCTGAATGGAAGACAACAAATTTGCCTTTTAATTAAAGGTCAAAACACCTCTAGCTAAGGAGAGTGAAGAGGTTATCAAATCCTTAGAGAAACCAGAGGAATAGCTTTTTTCTCTCTGCCTTACTTCTGCGCCAAGAAAAGGCAAAACCAGACTGGGTCGGCAATGATTCCTCTGGCACAGAAAAACTCTAAATATAAGCTAAGTGATAACAACACTAAAATGTGGGAGCTATGGGCCCCGAGATGCTGTAAAAAACAAAAGTCAGCCAAAGTAATTAAAGAGGCTTTGCTTCTAACCCAAAAGGTCTGCCTCGATCAATACCTCTGTTGAAGCCAGATCCCTTGTTTGCATGAGGAATAGTTTATAAAGGTAGCGAAGACAGATGCCGGATTAATTGAGTAAAGCCCCCACCTAATCTCATATTTCTTATCAGAAAAGGGAGGCAAGTCTAATCAATAACCTGAGCCATTTTAGTATCACATGCATGGATGTGCCTAATTGAATACTTATTTTGTCTATGTTGTAAGGATATGCAGAGAGATATGGAAATGCCATGGAGTCTAGATCTAGTCTGCACATGCCTCTCTTTCTGTGTGTTTACCTGGGCAGCCAGGTTTAATGGCTCAGTTACAATTACAACCTTAAAATCTGTTCTACAATACAGCTCTCAAGAAGGGGGAAAACTGAATGATAGAGTACATTTATATTACACCTTTCTTCCATTGTGAAACTCAAGGCAGTGATTGGCAGCTGACTAGGCCACACATCCCATGAGATCCCATGTTATTGAGCTCAACTGAGAGGGTGCATGTGGTAGACCCAAATAAGAGGCTGGTGCCCTTGTGCTGAAAACAAAGGAAAGCACACTCTGGGTTCTTTCCACTCCACACTCCAGGGGATCTAGAGCCTCTGGAAGATCATGGCAAAGAGGAGAGACCAAACTGGTCCCATCTACTGGACAGTGAAAGAGCAGCTGCAGAGAGCTTGCGTCCCCTTTTCCTGACACCTTAAGAGCAACACAATTGAAATGCAGGGTATAAACTTTCTAAATCAATAACAGCAAAGAAGAATAACCCATAAAGAGCCTGCTGGATCAGGCCAATGGTTGGTCTAGTCCAGCATACTCAGTTGGTTAGAACATGGTGCTGATAACGCCAAGGTTTCAGGTTCGATCCCCAAATGGGACAGCTGCATATTACTGCATTGCAGGGGGTTGGACGAGATGATCCATTCCAACTCTACTATTCTTTGATTCTATGATCCTATTCTCACAGTGGTCAGCCTATGCCAAGGCCAGATGCAAGGCCTGAGGACCTGGCTTGTTCACTCTTATAATTTGTGAAGCTAATCGAGAACAAGACTTTCCTTTACAGGAAGCCCTTGTCTGTGTTCTTGGATGCTTGAACACTTCCAAAAACTGAGCTTTACATGTACTATTTCTAATTATATTTATATTGTTTCGTGACTATGTGTCTTCTTTTGCTAAACAGATTGTCTGAATATTTTTTGTAAGATGCTACAACAGCTCTAGGGAACAGGGCGTACGCTTTAGTAGTTTGGTAGTCACTTTAATATATTTTAAAAGCCCCCCCCCCGCCCGCAATATATAATTAAAATATGTGTCAGAATCCACAACTTCAGATTTTTGGACTTTCATGGTATTCTTCATGCTTTCTGAAAACTGTGGAGTGGCACAAATAAAAAGAAGTTTTATCAGCTCTTTCCCATGTTAGCTGTACTGTAGATGCATTTCCTAACATGGTCATATTTCTAAAACTGTCTTTATTCAGCAGAGAGCAGTACTTAATTGACCTCTTATTTAATATTAATAGATGATGTACAGACTGGAGGAGTAGTAAAAAATAAAATCATATTTTCTCCCAGCTCTTCACACTAGAAGTAGTAGTAGTACTGGTACCAATAAAACGCCTTATGCTGCTCTTTTGTACCTCTAAGAATCCGAAAACTGTCTGGAATCTAATTACCCATAATTCAGGGTACCTGCCTGCAGCCATGCCTCTATAGGTTACCAATTTCTGCTGAGTGAGATGAATGGTGTAGCGTGGAAACAAATACACCAATTACTCATGAGTTATTGACCATCGGTATTGCTACTACTGCAACACCCTATTTAGTTGTTTGCATAAAGCTGCTGATAATATCTTAAAAATGAATGACCAAGAGAAAAAGTTTGCCACTTTTCTAGGAAAACAAGTGAGATATATGAGGTAGGAGCCTTTCCTAATTAAGAATTGTAGATTAACTGTTAAGACACCCAGAGTTAAATATTACTTATGGAGATTGGGAAGAATAAACTACCTTTTGGGGCACAAACTCCTACAGGTAACTCAAAATACGCTTTCATTATTTCGTCCAGTATGGTCAATATAAACAGTGATGCAATGATATTCTAAATCTGGCATAGAGTATAGTCTGGCCCTTCCCACTGATCCCAGTAATATTCCTTCATTTTCAGTAACAGGAGCATTTCTTAACCAGGGCCATTCATAACCCAGACTCTGGGTTAGTAAAAGAGAATCAGGATGACTAAAGATTGGAATTCTGGGACACAGCAAAACTGCTGGTTCATCCAGAAATACATAACCATCTATTTCACATGGCTGAAATGAATGGAAGAAAAGGCCTGAGACTCTAGCGCACTATTTTCTTCCTACTTGAGACTTGGCATCTCTTATTGGCAGTAATAGCAGTTACTACAGTGTATCTGGAAGGATATACTGCTAGGTCTCAAATCTTGCTGCTCAATCATGTCAATGGCATTGCAGTGTCCTCGAGAAGTAGTGAAACACTTTCGATTGTGCGGTTAGAAGTCTCACAACCCATCCATTATCAAAACCCTTTTATACAGGGTTGGATAACTTCACTTTGGAGAGATGACAGCAGAAATCCACACTAGGAAGCTGAAGGTAGGTAAAAATAAGCCTTGTAATGCGGTGCTGGGGATTTAATAGCTATAGCTAGTTGTATCAATGGTGACATAGCCTAGTAAGCTTATCTTAATTGAGCCTTCATCAAACCATGAAAAGAAAACCTTGAAATCAGTTATACCCTTCAGCAGAAAAAAAATTGAAATGTTAATATTAAAATAATAATAACTTTTCAAGGAGAGAAATAAAAGCATCAGTGAAAGGAAAGAGGTACAATTAAAACCCAGCATTTAATGGCCAGGATACAAGCTCTGAATGTCATGCCTTGTGTGGATACTTCTCTTTGCATCCTGCCTTTCCTGTGGACACAATGCATTAGATAATGACTATTGTGGGTTCTAGAGTTCTTTATGCCTAATGCTCACTGGGCCATTTTAACTAAGCCCTCTGGAGCCATCTCAATAAAATTATATTTTACTGTATGCTTGGCACATGGTTTGTAAAGCATTTTGAGAAGATGCGTCCTTGAAAAGTGGCATGCAAATTTATTAAGGGAAAATAAAATTTAATATTATGCCCACTTGTATAAACCCCACTATCTTAGCAGCCCCCACCTCCTTTCTTTTAGTGCTGGATAGCACCATGATGAATGGAGAGCTGGACTGGCAGGAGGAACTGGTCTAAGATAGGGATTCCCCAACTGGACATTAATATACAGTGGTACCTCAGGTTAAGTACTTAATTTGTTCCAGAGGTCCATTCTTAACCTGAAACTGTTCTTAACCTGAAGCACCACTTTAGCTAATGGGGCTTCCTGCTGCCGCCGCGCCGCCGGAGCACGATTTCTGTTCTCATCCTGAAGCCAAGTTCTTAACCTGAAGCGTATGTAGCCTGAGGTACCACTATATTTGGGGTGAATAATAAAATAAAATAAAATATATTTACTGTTTTATACATGTTACTTTTTGAGGTGCTGTAGAACATTGAATTCCCCTCTTTGCGGCCTGAAGGAGAGAGTAAGAATGTGTTAGAATCCCAAAGAAAAGCCAGGTGAAAATGTTCTCTCAAAACATTTCTAGTTGGAGAAACTGCACCCAGTTTCTTCAGGGAGAGAAGAAATTATCCAATAAGTTTTCAGAGGGGTGGACCCTCACCATTAGCAGTGGTAGAATAATAACTCCGTTCTTTTTCCCCTAAGGGCCAAGTAGTAACAGCAACTGGCTTGAATGCCATTTTGAATCCTCCATAACTTAAAGTCTTTCCGGGGCAAGGACAGTGGGAGGATAGCTGCCACAAAAAGCATGGTGGAGAAGTTTTGGAGAACATTCAGCAAAGTAACCTTCCTTTTTAAGCAGGGACGGAGGTAAAAGAAGGAAAATGTCACAATTTTTCTCAGAAATTCATCATCTAGGAAATTTTGGCTCAGCTATACCCTTTACCCCAGAAAGCACGGTGGGAACCCCCTGGGCAAATGCAGACCCAGACTGCAGTACTAATTGGGCTGCCCTGCAGTTGCAAATATGATACTTGCCAATTGTTTTGAGAGCCGACTGAACAAATATGTGTATCTTTTTAATTGAAATAATTATAACTACGGAACCAGTTTTATTCCAGAAAACAACAGCAGCAGCATTGTGCTCCAGGAATCAAAAGCTGGGGAAACACTGATTTAAATCATTATGAAATATTCATTATTTATAATTAAAACATTATTTTGGGAGGAATTACAACCACTTGTGGGCTAAATATAAATGAGTTTGTCAGAGGGGGGGAATCATTTTCTAACAATACACAACCCACTGCTTTTCCTAGTTTGCCATCTGCTTAGTTTTCCACATCTGAAAATAAATCAAAATGATGAAAATGAGTTAATGTTTTATACATCTAACTTTTGAAAGCTAAAAAGAAAGTAAGAAAATTCTTCGGGCCATTTACTGGGCCCGCTAGACTTGTTTTCAGTTCCACTAAAATATAATCGGACCTTTCCTCTCAATTCTTTATTATTCCTGTAAATTATTTATTTGGGTAACCTTGGTTTGTTTGTTTTTAATCCCTTCACCCTCCGTTGCATTTATCTCAAACATTTATCTTAAACTCAGTAATCTTAATTCTATGCTCAAAATTTACTGCTTACGAACCAGCCACAGTGGGAGGTACATGGCCTGTAGTGATATATGTGTTTTTAGCACCTCATTTCTATTGCACTATGTGTTATGAGAGAGAGAGGGGAAGTGACTAGAAGAGTGAAGACATCTTCAAATCTCCAATTTTCCTGCAGTTGTCATGAGAGGTTGTGTTTCCTGTGGACTAGATTCACCTAACAGGATTCTCAAAACCTTTAAGTAATAGACTCTAGGCCTGTTCTTTCCACCACTGTTAAGTCCAAGGTACAAATTAAACAAATATAGGAGGTCTTTCTTTCCTTTGTTCTTTGCCAGATAGTTACAATGTTGCAAAATTACAGGGTAGTATCCAACAAAGTCACTGTTTGTGGAAGAACTTCCACATGGACCATGACACTTCCTCTTCCTCTGCCAACATGTCCCCTAAATCTGTTCTGGGGTTTCACTCCAACCCTCTGAAGCAGATTCAGGGTGTGTTGGGTGGGAATGTAATGAGTATAACAATCATATTCATTAGAGATATATGGTATGAATGGAGGAATGAATGTAGACCTGTTTTTAGGCTGAAGAACACCACTCTAAAATGGAGTCTTATTAAGACTTGTGGGACTGATAAGGTTGGCAAGCGAAGTGAGGAAGATGTGCTGAGCTCATGAGACTTGATGTACAAACAGGTCTATAACAAATGGCGGGTGTTGATCAAGATTGACTAATGAAGATGTGAGGAACTACGTGATAAACAACTTAGATGAGGAACCGATGGCGGTGACTCACCAGAGCTGGAATGTCTGGTTGAAAGTATATAAAGTGGAAAAGTGTGCCAGATTCCCAGTGCTGCAACCTGTCCTCTTGCCATAGCCTGAACAGCTATTGGTGTAGAATTGGTGAGTATGATTGAGTGTGTGTGTGTGTGTGTGTGTGTTAGGGACTGTGATTTTGATGTGTTCAATAAAAGTGTTTTACTGAGTTGCAACTCTCTGGGTCTACTTGTGTTTCTTTCTCCTAAAGAACCCCCTAAAAACAGATCCAAAAAGAACCATTAATTTGTAACAGGAGAGGGAGAGACAAAGAATTCCCATTACACAGACAGAAGTCCTTGCGCTAATGAGATTCCTTTGTTGGATACAACCCACTGACTGTGAAGAATACATCACATTTTCACAATAATAATGTCCAATTTTGAACAGCTTCCTTAAAAAAAAAGAAGCAACATGAATTATTTACATAACTGCCAAACATTTTCTCGGAACAGAGTTGGCTTTAGGACTTTGTGAGGTGAAGCAGACCAGAGTTCTCTACCCATATAGATCCTAGTAACACCACATTCTAAATACCAGGTTGTATCAAGATGGCGTATGCTACTTTCAGTAGAGGGCAATGCAAAGCCTAAAATAAAATGACAGCAAACATCCTGTGGTGTTGTTGCCTGAGAGGTTTCTCCAGCTTCTTCATGCCTTCTTATGGGGCTTGCTTTCATTCCAAAGACCCCAATGGTGAATCCATCTTCCAGGGCCTCTGAAAATGATCAGGCTACTGAAATATTTTGTTCACCTAACCTCAACAACCACTAAACACTAGATGGGATCAACATGCAGCTGTATGCACAAAACACATAAAGGTGACCAGGACAAATCAGTGTTGCTAAAGGAGACTCCATGTCCTGCAGTACTAGTCTTCCTGAAAATCCTAAATTCTTTTTGCACGTCTTTTAAAAGCTCTGCCCCATTGCTGTTTCCATAATACGTTCATCCCATGCTAAGAAGTCCTCTGAGAACAGAACAGACATCTAGTTTGCAATTTAGGAACCTTCCTCATCCCCAGCAGTGACCTACTGCCACCACTCCTCTTTCTGCTATGTTAGAGAGGGAAAATCTTGCACATACAGCGATGTAAGCACAGGCTACTGCTGTGCATTAATGTTTCCTCTATCAAGAACACAGGACTGAAGAATAACTATGTAGCTTAGTGGTCAGAGTGTTCAATTAGATTTTGGAGTTCAGATCAGGAGTTCAGGTCTCCATTTTAGCCATAAAACTCGCTTGGCGGCATTGTGGCAATTTCAGCACAACCTGTCCCACAGTATTACTGTGAGAACAGACTCTCTCTCTCTCTCTCTCTCTCTCTCTCTCTCTCTGTGTGTGTGTGTGGGGGGGGTGGTGGGGGGGTGGGAACAAACACTATGCACAACACCTCAGGATGGAATGGCAGGTTATAAGTGTAATACAAGACAAAAGCATAAAGATGGAGGCCGAATTCAAACCACATATAGGGAAGTTGCTCAAATAAGAGAGGAGAAAAAAAGAGATGCGAAAGTAAGACATCAACATGGGATATTACTTTGATCCTAGATGAATTACTAAAGGCAAGCTTTTTTTAAAAAAAAATGAAGCTGCTTTCACTGTAATTTTTCCCACAGCAAATGTGCCCTCAGCTAATTACATAAATAAAGCATTGGTGTAGCCTGAGCAGAGAATAATATTGATTTTTTTTATTTAAAAAAGCCCAGGTTTTTTTTATTTTAAAAAAATCAGTACCACAGTCGCCTATTCACAATCTATTGAATCACATCTAGAGTTTTGTTTTGTTTTTAATGTGAGACACAGTGATACTGCAAATAAATCCCAGTTGTTTGATGCAAGGTAAAAAAAAGAAAAGGTATCCAGATAAATGGCAGAAATTGCAATCTGTCTCCAAGGAGTTGCTAAACCGCAGAATATTCTTTTTCCTATGACTAGGCTAAGTGCTTTTCACCCCTTACACATTCTTTTTCAGTGAAGGATGCATTTTCCAGACTTATTTCCTTACTGTGGCATAATACATGATGAAGTCTAATGTAACCGGCAAGAGCTGTAAGTGGCATCAGAAAAATCCCTGAATCAGCCAAAAGACTTTCCATAACTACCAAAGCTTTGGGCCACTTAGATAGTTTTAAGTGATACACTCAGCAGTTTCTAAATACAGAGACAAGGGCAGAAACTCTCTAAAAGGACAAAATGGAGGCAGTCCCATCAAGATAAGGTCTGAATGGATAAACTTGAAATTGCCACATGTGTTTAGTAGAATCTCTGGGACAATATCAACCTTGCTAAGATCTTCAAGCATTGTTTGATTTGATTATGCTCTGCAAGCTGCAATCCTGCACCCACTTACCTGAGAGTAATATCCGCTGAACACAATGGAACTTATTTATGAGAAGACATGTACCATTGCATTGCAAGCCAAAGTATAAGTACCTGAGGGAATAATCTGCAATGACCATGATGAGACATTGCTAGCACTGCACTGTGAATGAGCTATGGCCATTTACTGCATTTCTATTTTTACACAAGACATGAAAAGAGACTATCATGCCCATTTTACTGGTATTAAACTGAGTCATATGCTGCAAGTCTATGCATGGTCATTTGGGAGCAAGGGCCAAGCATGTGACAATGCATGACCCAATCTTGAACGTGCTCCTGTTCTACTTTCTGCAGAAAATCACCAGCTGCCTGATGCTATTTGTGAGCTTGTATTGCATCAGGGACCAATGGCTGATCCAAGAGCAAAACTAAACACGATGTTACAAATGTACTTTAGGATTGTGACAATCTAATTAAACCTGCAAATAGCCATTGGAGAGACCAGTTAGGATTGGGGTTCCTGCAGAGGAGAAAGGGGAATTAATAATGCTTTCCCCTTTGCTGCGGTTTCTATGAAAATTGCTTCCACCCCCTACAGCGCCTGACATGAACTCTCATTGGTATCAATAGATGCCATGCCAAATTGGGAAGAGGCCTCATGGCCATCTGCCAACACAGGGAGGCCTGGCAGGTCCCTCCCCCAATGCGAGGAGGTCTGGTGGGGCCCAGCCCCTCAAGATTGGGAGGCTCAGCCCCATAAGTGCATACTTGTTGGAGCTGAGTTGTCCTTAGCCCCATAAAGTTGGTGCCTATGTCTCCTTTTCTCTCCCATCCAGACAACAAAGAGGCATTATCAGAGTTCAAGCACACAATTAGGCCAGGCAAAAACATTCAAGGTACCCAGCAGGACCAGTGAGGTGTGCATGTGGAAACAAAAGCCAGAATGCATGGAAATGCTGTGTACCTTCCTGCCAGAGTGGTACCTACTTGTGCTGGTGTGCTTTCAAACTGCTAGGTTGGCAGAAGCTGGGACAGAGCATTGGGAACTCACTCCATTGTGCAGATTCGAACTGCTGACCTTTCGTTCGGCAAGCCCAAGAGGCTCCGTGGTTTAGACCACAGTGCCACCCATCGATCAGAAGGTTGGCAGTTTGATTCCCCATGACAGGGTGAGCTCCCGTTGCTCGGTCCCTGCTCCTGCCAACCTAGCTGTTCGAAAGCACGTCAAAGTGCAAGTAGATAAATAGGTACCGCTCCGGCGGGAAGGTAAACGGCGTTTCCGTATGCTGCTCTGGTTTTGCCAGAAGCGGCTTAGTCATGCTGGCCATATGACCTGGAAGCTGTACGCCACTCCCTCGGCCAGTAAAGCAAGATGAGTGCCACAACCCCAGAGTCAGTCACGACTGGACCTAATGGTCAGGGGTCCCTTTACCTTTCCTAAAGCAAGGAAAGGAAGGAAATGACCTGATGCCTGCAAATATAGTTTTGCAGACCAGGAGATAAACATGTCCAGTTAGATCCTGCGTTGCACTTCTCTTTTAATCTAGGAAGATCAGGATGGGCTCTCCTGGTGTTGTTGGTTTGCTTATTCAATTTGCATCCCATATTTCATTCCCAAGGGGCCCATGTTTTTGGATGACAACTCCCATCATCCCTGACCACTAGGGAGCTGGAGTCCAACAACTTCTTGACTACAGGTTCTCCATGCCTATATTAAGGGAGTCAGGCTGCAATTGGATAGGTCAGGGGTGAGGAACCTCTGGGCCAGTGGCTGATATCACCCCTTTAATACTGGTTTATGGGAATGGGTTAGAACCTCAGAAATAGTGAGCTTACATATAGCTGTTTGTCATTAAGACTTCAAGGCCAGTGTCACAAGGTAATAGTGTGGAAGAGGTGAACGCCCATGGTCTAAGTTCCCATAAAACCTGGATTGGTGGGAGCTCTTGGCAGCCAGCCAGCCAAACCAAGGTCAGCATCTATTTGGGCTTTTGACAGCATCTTGTTCCATTGCTAAGCCTAATGATATTTAACTGTAAGTGTTTATGTTAATTAGCTGGATAAGTTAGGGTTTGTTTTCTTACCTTCTGAGCTATTGTAATTATTTGGAGTTTTTCTCTCTCTTGTAGAGTTTTGTTTTAGTAAAGTCTGTGTATGATTTTATGAAATTTGGTCTGGTCTGAGTTCCTGAACCCTTTAATTTTGACCATGCTTTTTATTAGAAACATGCTTCTGCACCACATAAAGATATCATGGTGGGTTTCATTAGTCCCAGGATTTACATGCTTCCCCTTCTTTGTGTACCCAAGTTACTTCTCAGCTTTCAGGAGAAACCTCTGCCAACTGTTAATGGATATCCAATCTACAGTGGCCTCCCAGAATTATTTACGGCACCTCTGGGTTGCTTTTATTTCCGGATAATGTAGTAGCAGCATGTTTCCAGTTACAGCAGAAATAATGATGAAAACAAAAGGGAAACCTTATTCCCTCCCCTAATAACAAATACAGTGAAATTACACTTTACTACACTACAGTGGTGCGTTTATAGCGCTCTTGGATCTCAGGATGAATCGCGCAGCAAACACATGGCAAGCATCTGTAATATTCCAGAACTCACACTATGGTTGGATTACTATTTTTACAAAAGGGGTTGGGGAGAGAGAATAGGAGTTAAATTTATCATCAGTCTGATACTGCACAACCTAGTTAATTTGTAGTGATATTGGGAGAGACTTGCTGGGAGAGCAAAATCAGTGGGAGAGATATGGGGCTGGGTGAAGTTAACAGGGGAGGTAATGTGTTACAGATATATTTTATTCTCGCTTAAATATTTTCAGTGTGGCATTCTAAATGTTTTGTAAAAGTGGTATGAATTTCTATTGCATTCATAAATCCAGAATGTTAAAATAGACACAGGCATTTAGGTTATAGTCAAAGACATTATTAAGAAAGCATATTAGTACCAATTCGACTCACGGTTTTTAGTGGAGTTATATAATGCCATCAAAATACAACGTTTTAATTCTGTGGTTGGTAGATTATGTTGTGTGGGAGCAATGGAGGTTTGGGTGCTTGATGGGGTAGTAAATGCCATATCTTTACAAAATTTTGCTTAGAGTTGCAGCTAATCTCAGCCTCAGTTTTGGAAAGGATTTTTGTGAGAGTTGAGTAACCAGATTTCAAATCTGATAAGTGCTACAACAGTGTGTACTGTGGCATAGTTGTTTAGCATATGAGCTGTTTGTTGGAAGTTCCCAACTTGGGGCCCACCTGCATTATAGATGAAGTTGTATCATATCATTTCAAACAGTGATTGCTTCCACTAAAGAATCCTAAGAAATGTAGTTTGTTAATGATATTGGGAGCTGTTAAAGGTAAAGGGACCCCTGACCATTAGGTCCAGTCGTGACCGACTCTGGGGTTGCTGCACTCATCTCGCTTTATTGGCCGAGGGAGCCAGCGTACATGTGGCCAGCATGACTAAGCCGCTTCTGGCGAACCAGAGCAGCGCACGGAAACACCGTTTACCTTCCCGCTGGAGCGGTACCTATTTATCTACTTGCACTTTGACGTCCTTTCGAACTGCTAGGTTGGCAGGAGCAGGGACCTAGCAACAGAAGCTCACCCCATCTCGGGGATTCGAACTGCCGATCTTCTGATCGGCAAGTCCTAGGCTCTGTGGTTTAACCACAGTGCCACCCGCATCTCTGTTAGGAGATCCCTATTCTCCTTTCAGAGCTACAGTTCCCAGAGTGCTTTACCAATCAGTGCCTCCTCCCAGGGAACTCAGAGAATTGCAATTCTGCCACTGAAATTAATGGACCTAACTTAGCCATTTTCATTCATTCCAGTGGTTCTACCCTGAGTGAAACTTAGTAGACTACCAGACTGTGTGTTTTCTCTCAAAATATGCACAGTCAAACCTCAGTTGTTGAATGTAATCCATTCCAGAAGTCCGTTCAGCTTCCGAAATGTTCGACAACTGAGGTGAGGCTTCTGATTGGTTGCAGGAGCTTCCTGCACGCAAGCAGAAGCCACGTCAGACGTTTGGCTTCCGAAAAACGTTTGAAAACTGGAACACTTACCTCTGGGTTTTCAGCTTTCGGGAGCCAAAACATTCCAAAATGGAGGTGTTTGGGAAGTGAGGTTTGACTGTATTTAAATGTATACATAACTGAGATGTGTTTTTTGAGATGCTGAAACTGCATCCCAGCATTTAGGGAAGTGTAAAAACCTAATGGATATGAATGAAAGATCAAATTCAACACTTATACTGGTTGCAGCTCAACCTATGTCTGACTCCTGAAATTCTGAACATTGCTAGTCCCCCTATCTGAACACTGGTTGGACTATTGGCAAGAGCAGAACCCACATATGATGTTCCAGAGGAAAACTCAAACAATATTTTTCAGGGGGGAAAATTTGTCATGTGATTCCATCCTAGTTTTGTCTTTGAGAATAATTTTTCATAGATGAAGCTGAAAACTCTTCACGTGAATCTTATTTTGCATAAAGTGTATGGTGCTGAGGCAAACATACAGTAAGTTTCCTCTTGACATAGAAAGAACTGAAGTGAATCTCATTTTCTTTGAGCTGTTCCCAACTGCAAGTGCTGAAGAATTGTTATCATGTCATGCCAAACTGCTAAGTGATAAATTCTGGAATACATAACCCAGAGAATTTATATCTATTCAATATGACACTGTAGGGAAAAAAAAAAAAACAACCTCAAAGTAGGGGGAAATGTTATTTCAACAGAAATTCTAGAATGTTCTGGTGGATGATATGGATATTAATGTTATGCTTGAATAGTGTATACACTAATTATGCTTCTCATTCTTGGGGATGTTGAAAGTATTTTTTTTAAAAAAACAGGCATTTCTATCATTGGCTTATCCCCTCAAAAGTATTCCTTGACTAGTATTACTCATTTTTGAAGTATATTTTTTATACTATTTTGCTGTCTCTCCTAACATTCTACAGTCAAAAGAGTCCTTCATCTTTCTCCACAGAGGGGGGGGGGGGGAATCTGAGTGAGTATGCTACCAATGCCTGAATGAAATCTGTTACTTATGACATCATAAAGACCAGCTGAGATCTCAAGTTCTCGCAGACATGTTTTGCTGTATGAGGGTATTTTCAGAAGAAAAGTTTGGTGTGTGAAAATCAAATAAAAAAGTCACTTCTTTCAGAACATAAAGATTAATGTGAGAACTTAGCATTATTGAAACTGCCAAGCTTAATATTTGCACGTTGTGCCCATCACAATGAAGGAGGCATATGTGTGTCTTCTTATATACTCAGCATTTTTGACTCTCCTTCAACTCATTGTCCCCCACTTTGAGGTCCATCACTGTTTGTGTCTCTCTTGCTCAAGAAGCAAGGGAGGATTCCACACAATTCCACATCACCTCACAGGTTGAAAGCATGTGTGAGATAGTCATGGAGTCCCTGCAGCTTCCCCCACCCTTTGACCTGCTCCCCACAACTGATGGACATGCCTGCAGAAAGCTCCAAGTTTCGCAGCTATGTGTAGACACACTGGGTTTCTCCACTGTAGAGGAAATCTGGGTCAGTCAGGATTCCCCTTTATATAGAATAGTGCTCTTCTAGAGGTTGTTGAATTACAACTCCCACAACACCCAGTCAGCTTAGCCAATGGTAAGAAACAAAGGGAGTTGTAATCCAGAAATATCTCGAGACCAAAGGTTGAAAAACATTGATGTAGGGGAACTCTCCGTATGTTTGGTAGGTACTTAAGTGCCTTTGCATGGTTTTTGAATTGTGAAGCCATTGGGGCAGGGTGTGGAATTGGCCCATACTTCTAGTTTATGGAGCTAGCCAGCAGTGAGACACCTACACATATAGTTTCAATGCAGAAGGGGATCACATGAAGCCTTATCATATACGCTAAATAGTGTCCCAAATACTTTTCTATTCTTTTCAAGCATGCCTCATGAGGTGGGAAAAGAGCAGAGAAGTGGTGAGGAAGACAAGGGTACTTAAACATTTACAGTCTGCCCCACCCCACCCCACCCCACCCAGTTCAAAGCACACATTTGTCCTAATATTAGCCTTAAAGATTTAATTTGTCCTTAAGAGGCCTCCATCACAAAATAATCCACTCACCAGTCCTTATTAGATTTAAGACAGGGTTTCCTTTGGTTCCTGTGTCCAAAGCACACATACCACAAACTGGTTGAAGGTGTGTTAAAATTTATATAGTGCTTACGTTAGCTTTCTATATAACATAGTTTCACATGGTATAAAGGCTCTCTCACTATACCTGGACAGATCAATTGCTAAGACACAATAATTCAAATGTTTGCTACGGTGGCACTGGAATTGCATCTGCACAAAGGACATGCAGATAACAGAGCTATTAAATCCATGAATAAGATATAAGGCCAACAAACAGGAAGCGAAGGCTAAGCTAAAACTGATATTGGCGTCAAGATACTGAATCGAGAATGGCACAGCAATAAAAAAAAGAGCAGGAATTTAATCTGCCGGCTGCATGTGTTGCTAGCAGCCTGTGTAGGGCAATAAATAAATGGATCGGGCTGATGCATAATACATTGATGGAAAGGGAAATAAACAAATTAAAGAAATTCTCCTGGTGGTAGAAAACTGAAAACATTTTGAGAAGACTCCGAAAGATGCAGGAAATGAAAGCATAAGCGTACTAGCCGCTTCACCACATTCTTCCCATGGCAGGGAACTTGTGGTCCTTTAAGATGTGAAATAGAGCTCTGTTTTAAGAGGCAGAGGTTGGGAGCCGAAAGCTGCTTTAGGCCAGCCCCAGTGCTTGTGCACACTGAATGGGATCACTGACCTCCCCCTGCATCCCACCTTTTTATTTGAGCAGCTCCCTGTGCCACATCATACTGCTTCAGCTTCAAAAATCAGCTTGCCGTGCAGGATAGAAAGCTGCTGGTGTTCAAGAGACATGCAAGAGCAAAGCACCTTAACAGCTGTGCTTGTTTGACTCCTGATCTGGGAGTTAAAGGAAGGTTGGCTCTAGAACTTTTACTGTTCAAGTTACATAGCCTTTCTTGAATTAGCCATTGCTCAGAGCAAGCAGTGCTTGCAGGAGTCAACGTAGGGGTTACTTTGTGTTTTGTACAGGGGCATCTGTGATTTTATAGTTTTAACATCTCTACTTTTTAGACGTTTTGAAATGTTTAAATTATTTTATTTTTAATCATTTTGTTCTGTCACCTCCATTTTTAACCTCTCTGTGCCTCTTTGGGGGAAAGGGTAGCACAGAAATACGAATAAATAAATAAAGAAATATGTAAGCCACTCTGGATTGTCTTGGGCAAAATAAAGTGACTAACAAATTTAATAAACACACGATATCCACACGATGGATAAATAGGCTTACTTCACAGCTAACACACAGGCAGAAGTTTGAAAAATCCCTTCTTAAATTGTTTGCCACTGGGAACATGATTCTCTCTATCTAGTTCCATTTAACTACCATCTTTCCTTTCCTCAGTGTACTGCAAGAAGGGAAGGGATATTCTGTGCAGTACCTGAAAAAGACTTCTTCGTGCCTTTACCAAATGCTTCCTACTCTGGATTTTGATTTCCTTTTCCAGGTCTCACCCATCATTCTGTGTCTCTTGTTTCCACTGTAGTCACTTGCATTGCTGAGTTGGTCTGCTGCCTTTAATTAAGTCTTAAAATTCATGCTAGCTTGGCTCAATGGCATGTAGTGGAAACCTTGAAGACATGCCCCCTCCCTTCAGCATTTTTTTTTTGCTGTTTTTTGCAGGGAGTTGCAACCTGAAAATGGCCTGAGTCCCCTTGCATCCTTTCTGCTTCAGACTTCCAAGACTTTGCTTCCTCCTTTCCAACCCTTGGGAATAAACTCTGAGAGCTAAATGAGATTAGCTTCTCAGTAAACAGGCACTGGAATGGGTTGTACAAGATGTGAGGAAGAGCCCCAAAAGTCATAAGAATTCCTTTCTTAAAACAATGTACCCATTGAATAGGGTTGGGGGAGAAATTCAACCCACTTTGCATTGAAAAGCAATTCTAATTTGAACTTTCTGGAACAATGAATGAACCAAAACACAGCCAGCATTCAAAATTCGCACTTTTCTGAATTTTGCAATGTGAAGTGATGCATGCGAAAATGCATAGACTAGGGCATAGTGAGTGTAAATATGCATTTATTAGTGCAAATAGCATGCAAAAATGTTTTGCAAAAATTTATCTCTTGGAATAAATTTGCATTAAAATTAAGAACTTCCATGAGGGCTTTTTTAAAAAAGAGGCAAACTGATATGGAAATATGGAGAACGGAACTCAACAGTGGAAAAATCTGAGAAATTGACATATTTGCCCACTGCTACTGTTGGAGCAGCATGTGGATGGTGCCAAATATCTGTTGATGTTTCGAAACTGACTGCTGCTGATTCGGTACAAGTATGCCCAGGCAGTAAAGTGTAAGGAGTTTTGCTCTACAGCCACCATTCTCCTCTCTCTCTCCATCTGTCTATTAGGCATACACTCCAATGAATTAATAATGCTCCTGTCTGAACTGGGTTGCTTGGAAATTTCTTGTATAATGATACTAAGTGGTGCTGTTGGCCTGAAAGCTATTTCTTCTCCATGCATTTAGAAGACAAAGACCTATTTAAAGAAACATAAGTAATATTGTTACTAGCGGAAGTGCATTACAACTGACATTCTTCGTGAAGTGTTTATTGCAGCGCTGAGTGCTTTTAAGACAATAATTATGACTGCTCTTTAAGTTTAGATTAGCTATCCTTTCTGCCATGGCACTGATTCACAACTTAATGTGTTGTTTTCTGATGCAGGAAACAATGGGTGGTGGTTGTTTTCCCTTTCTCCTGTTGATTAATGTGCATTATTGTTTAAAACACAGGTTAATGTAGAGTTCTATGAAACATGACAACACTTGACTTCGAGATGTTCCATGCTTTTGTAAAAATGAAAAAAGTGATTCATCTGCTGCAGTTGCTTCATTGCAGAGGCCAATTGAAAGGAACCTGGATAACATGCAACGATTCCAGCACGTTATGGACTTGAAAGTTATATTTATTGTTATTGCTAGTTATAATAATAAAGTTTATATTGCTACCCATCAATAAATATTCATTGGGCAACATACAAGAAAATGGGTCAGGTTGGTGCATCCATTCATTATGGAAGTGAAGCAATTCTAATATCAATCAATCAGTTTTGTGATGGACCTCTAGAGACCAAAAACCCAAAACAAAACCCTATGCCAAAGATGAGGTATAAAAGACTGTGTGCCAGCAGGAGGAAGAGGAGTTGACCACCGCAACACCGACCACCGCAACACAGACTTGCGATGTCACACACCCACACCTGCCCGTCCACATTGTGGTGGCGGGCACACACAAGGTGGCACTGCTGCATTGCAGTCCAAATCCTGAACCAAGTTAGGCAATTTTGGCAAATCCAGATGTTGACTGGATTCAGTAGGGATCATATCCAATTATCTAGGTCAGGTCAATCCACCTGAAGTGATCTGGAGCTGTTGAAAGATGTTGGGTGGGGGGTTAGAAGGAAAGGCAGGAGGCAACGTCTGCAAAGAGCAGCATGGAACTGTTTACAAAAGGGCTTTCAAACAGCCCCCACTGTAGTTTTGCTGCAATTATCTGGTTTGCTAGTTCATTCCCTGCAGGGGGCACACTAGTGAAGCAGAGCTCAGCAGGACCAGGATCAGATGGAGGGGTGGGGGTGAGGCTGCACAGCCTAGTTCTTATCTAGGCAGCAGCTGAATGGGAGAAGGGGAGGGAAGAGACAGTGCACTAATGATCTGCCTGCAGCGGACAGGAGATTAGAGTGGGGAGCCAGCCCACTATTGCACAGCCTCAGTAAGACTCAGAGCAGACTCAGGAATAATGGTAAGAATTACCATAAGCCCAGTGTTGGCCAGTGCCAGTTGTGAGAGTGGTTTGGGATCTAGTGGAACCCAGGCAAGCTCAGCAATGCCCACAAAACACCACATTTCTGGGATTCTGCTGGGCTCTGCTGGTGGAGATATCACGCTGTTTGCCCACATGTTTGGTGGCCAGCAGGAGGATGGCTGAGCTGGCAGAAGTAAGCAGAGCCGTGGCATGGGAAGGTTCAGATTGCCTCCCCTAATCATTCATTCCGGTGGTTCCACTCCCATTTTCTCTCAAAATAACAAAATAATGTACTTGCTCTCAAAATACTTTTTTTTTTTTAAAGTAGCTTGCTAAGGTTTTGAGATGAGAACTTCATTAGAATATATGGGAAGTGCCAAAATCAGTTCCAGGCTGAATACCAATCCACACATTAATCCAGAAGATGTAAACAAGGCCCGTTTGTATTAGAATTAGCAAAGATAGAATCCCCCAAGTCTCCCTACTTAAATGCATTAGACGGTCTTGAAGCCTGCCCATATGAACACGACGAGCTTCAAAAGCTGAAATTATGTTAAAAGTTGAGCAGAGCATGCCCTGAAAATTTTCAGCTTGAAACATTCATAGTGCTATGAATCATTTACGAAACAGGTGCCATGGATGTTTACAACAACACAGGTCTACAAAAGTGCAACAAAACAACAACATAGTGTTAGAAGAAAATCTAACAGCAAATCCACTGTTTATGTTGAGCTTAAGATTTGGCAAATGCTTCTCACTAATTAAAGACAATTAAATTTAGTGTTTGCGGGAAATAGAAGCATTTTAAGGTTCAGAATGACTTGTGGGACAAAATAGAGGCCATCTTGATGGAAATGAAAAGAATATGCAACCTATATTCGTAATTATTATTTGAAAGGGACATAAGCAACTTTTAAGACATTAAAATTGTTTTATAATTTGTGTAGGGAGGAAAAACTATTCAGAATATCATACAGATATAGAGGTGTACTCAATGTCCTAATCAGAGTAGACCGAGTCCCAGTGCTTTTTTTCTAAAAAAAATATGTTTAGGGGTACTCTCATTTTGACTCAGGAAAATCACCATTCTATAGTTCAAATAGGGGAAAATAAATACAGTAAATGGACAAAAGTACAAAGATTCACAAAATGTTTAGGGGTATGTGTATCCCTGTGCCCCCCCCGAAAAAAACACACTGAGTAGACCTATTGAAATTAATGGACCTAGCTTAGCCATGTTCATTTACTTCACTGGGTCTACTCTGAGTAAAACTTAGTTGAATACCACCCGATGAGGAAATTGACTTTATCCATTGCTTTCTGCTGGTGGTTAAACCAATTAACAAGGCATATTATGTGTTCATGTCCAGTTTGCATGTTCCCCACAGGCATCTGTCTGGCCACTGTGACAACAGGATGCTGGACTAGATGGGCCATTGGCCTGATCCAGCAGGCTCTTCTTATGTTCATGTGGTCTTCAAAGGCTTACTTCTACTTTAACAAAAAAAGTGAGTTGCTTCCTTTTTAGCTACCTCCTGTCTAGCTTCCTGAAATAGTAAAACAATGAACAAAACCAAAACAAGTGACCAAACTATTAATAAACTGCTTAATTTTGCCACACTCTCCTAAATATTTCACATTGTTCAACAAAGAATAGAGAAGCTGAAGAGCTCTAATTGGAGGGAATTACTTTGGTTTTCTGTGCGTAAAGGACTAATTGATTTAATTCCTGTTCCTGGAAATGTACATGCAACTGTTCATTAATTTAGAAGTTCATATAATCCTCTCAGTCCAAACTAGAAATTCCTTTTCTGATAGGATTCCTGCAGCAGTTCCAGTGTTGTTACTTGAGCCAGGTTCATTGAAGGCCAATTTTATTGAAGAAGGATGACAGCCTGATATCACCTGGGGTTAGGGACAAAGACGGGTCAAAAGTCTACCCCAAACGCAGATTGCATCTGCACCAGTGAGGAGGATGGGGAATGGTGTGCACAATCCGATTAAGGCACAATCCTATTAAGGTGTGCACAATCCTATTATATACTGGAAATTACACACATTGAGTGGAATGGGACATGTGAAAAATGTGCTATCTCTATTCCCTGTTCCCTAAGCTCTCTGCAAGTTCAAGGGTGCAAGATTGGCACCAAGGGTTGACATAATCAGGTACTTGCCAACAGCAGGCCCCACTAACAAGACCTCCATAGACCAACTCCACCTCTTGCCCACTGCAATTTGTTTGTCCGCCAGCCTTTCACTGTGGCCCTGATAATGGTGGTGATAAGGAGTAGCAGATGCCACTGCCTGCTTGATCATCGGCCTGGTGGTAGCAACAATGAGCAAGAAGAGCATCTGCTGAAGATGGTGATGAAGAGGTTGACTCACTAAGAGAGGGAGGCCCTTGGAGGATGTCTTGCCCAAGGGCCTTACAAAACCTGGAACTGACAATGACTGTCAGATGTTGGGATCTTGCTTCTACATGTGTAGGCTTCCCACATGATGTAGAGCCCAGATTTTCCAGGGTTCTTGATCACACAAAAGCCTCTGAGTACAGAAGGCTTCATTGCTTCACGCCTGTTGTGAGGACATTTTGGCACTCTAGATGCTGCTGAGCTACATCTCCCATTATTTCAGCTTTTTGGACATGCTTGCTGAGGGTGCTGAGAGTTGTAGTTCAGCAATGTATGGAGAGTCAAAGGTTACGCACCCCTGATTCAGACAGTCAACCTCAAATTCCTGGAAGGTGAGGAGAATGGGCACAAGGGGGGTATAGTTAATATGCTTGACCCTCTGTTCCTCCTTGTATGTGGCATTGTACAATAACGCCTGGATAAGGCTATGATGGTAATTAAAGACCAGAAATCACAGTGTGGTCTGTTATTTGTAATGTAGCATCTTTTGTGGGAATCTCTCTTATTTTTAATGAGGAAGATTAACTAACCAATGAAGTCAAACAAGCTACGGTTCTTCATCCCACAGGTGAGCAGAACCCCTGAGAATTGTGGGCTTGCCTCTGACAGTTTTATTGGACTCGAACACCTTCTTTGTGCATCTTTTAAAGTACCCTTAAGTTGGCATTCAAACTGGATGCAGTGAAAATGGATGGGGAGAGGAACACTAGACTCCTAGTGTGTGTAATGTTGAATGTGTGAAGCAGGGTGCATCCATGAACTTGTTTATCACAATGCTCCCCTTCCTTTCATCCTACTCCCCTCCCCTTGCACTTTCATTATATCCAGGCTGAAGGCATGTTTGTTAAGTCTTTAATGCTCTTGGGCAACCAACACTCTGCAATAAATGCCAAGAAAGAAGAAATGCACCTAATGTAATTTATACTATCAACATAGGGGTACTCACAGACTTTTGATTTTATACACACATTTTATGCCAACTATATCTAAAAGTTTGGCCACAGATGGGGAAGGATTTGGGGTGGGGGAGCAGCCCACATTTTCTTTTCTGTCCTTTGTATGTAATAACATCAGTGATTCTTTCAGAAGGATCAGAGAATGTACCAAATGGAAGCACTATAATTAGTTTTATCGCAACTAACGCCTTCTCCAGAACACATGTAGGATATAGTCCCCTGATGTTATGGTGCTATTTCATTCCCTATGATCAAAAGATCTGTGTGACTCTTATATGTATTTGTGTCTTTATGGCACTGAAATGAGAGCCTCTTTCAGAGTTCAAAGTGCTTTTTAATGCACAAAGACCAGGTGAGGGTAAAAAATAGAGGCCTTCAAAAATCCAAGGAAGTGTCAAAGACTAATGGCATTTTATATCATTTGAGAAGTAAGGGATGAAGGTTAATGCTTAGAACATGTGAACCAAAGGGAATGTTTGAGGGTCATGAGGCCCAGAGGGAAATGGAATAAATGCACAGACAAGGCTCCTAAACCATGCCATGCATTATCACTTTTTAACACCTAATATCATATAGGAAAACAAGTGCCCTTCTACCAAGAAATGTTTTATAATTGCACCAGGTATTTAATGTATTTCTAGCTGTTCAGAACAAATAAGAAACTATACATTTGGGGTGCATTTTTCCATCTTGGTAGATATACCTGAGCACAGACCAAATAATAGTCATGGTTTATTCCCCCCCCCCCCCGTAACTGAACTGAACTGAATTGCCCATTAAAAGGAGAGGATAGGGATACTGAAAATAATAAGGACTGTGAAGTTGTTCACATTCAGTGTTGATTAAGTGTGAGAATAAGCATGGTTACTGTTGTTGTTTTGTTGATTCTAATGATTTTACTGTTTGTATTGCTATATGTTTTTTTAAGTTATACTTTAAATTAGTTTCATGTGCTTTGAAATTTTGCAAACCACCCTGAAAATTTTATTGAGGTCTGGGTGTAAAGCAAACAGATCAATCAAGAAACTACTCCCCCTTCCACACACATTTTGTCAACCTGGAGCATCATGTTTGCACAGTCTGTTAGCATTTTCCTTTTCTTGAATATTTGCATCTTGAATGGGAAACTGGTTTGTGAAAGTCACTGCTGAGTACACTGTGAAATATTCAGACAGTTCTGTCCTTTGAATGTGAAGCTGGTGAACAGTATGTTGCAAATGCAACATAACCAAACCAGAATTGTTTTTTTAACAATTCTGGGCAATAGACAGCATAATGCAAAGCAAAAATCCAATGCTGTACAGTGGAACCTCGGGTTAAGAACTTAATTCATTCTGGAGGTCCATTCTTAACCTGAAACTGTTCTTAACCTGAGGTATTATTTCTGGGTTAGCGGAGTCTGTAACCTGAAGCGTCTGTAACATGAAGCATCTGTAACCTGAGGTACCAGTGTATTACTCAGCAGCTAGCCAGGTCTAACTTTTAACTCAGTGGTGGGGTGCTATATCCTTTGATAAGGAACTTGCATCCACCCCAAGTTAGGGTTTTTGGTCGGGCTTGGAACTAATGCCATAGGAAAAAATAAAACCAGTGTACCAAAAGGTCAGGAAGGCTGTTGTGCTAGAATTTTGTTGCTTTCATTTTTCTTTTCATGCACAGGGATATTTTATCGTGGAGACCCATTCAGATGAGCAGCCCTCTTTCCAAGTATCCTGAGATGGAATAACCCTGTGAGGATTGTACCATGGACCCTTCCTGAACATTTAAATCAGGTATTAGTGTTTTAGCACAGCAGAAAAGAACAATCTTTTAAAAAAAGAGCATTAGGCAGCCAGAAATACATAAACCACAGCTCTATATGCTTTAGATTTAATCCATTCTCCTTGTCTCCTCCTGACCTTTTCCTTCTCTTGCAGAGTAGGTTGCTTAAACTCATTGGGGAAGGTCATGCAAACTGATTTTCAGTTCTGTGAGTCTTGATAGATAGTTTTCTAAGTCTCAGTAGTTTTCCCTTACTGTAAACCAATCACTGAGATTTTGTTTTTTCAGTACTGTATAATGTTCATTAGGAAAGAACTTGGCTTGGATACTAATGGACTCTAAAATTCTATGGCCTGTAAATGACTCATTAACAAATACCTAGAGAAACCAATCTTATTTGAAAGCAAATAAAATAAAACACTAAAAATCAGAAGCTTCTGCTAAAATCTAAATGCAGGCTCCTGATTAATCTCAAGCTGTTGTATTATGCAGGTATCCTCCCTCCTGACAGCAAACATCTTTTATCAATAGGAAGGTATTGATCACAGGTAGCAAAATGGATTAAGGCTGTGCCTCTGGCTACTCCATTCATGCATCCAGTGAGTGCAGAGAAAATTCTGATAGCTGTCATGTTTTTCTGCTGCAAACTTTGTGAATGAAGCAAACAGGAAACCAAGGAACTTTACCTGAAGAGTGCAACTCTTACCATTGAACCCCATTTGCCATTTTAATACCCTTCATCCAGTTCAGAGAGATCCTATCAGAGCTTTTCACAATCCCTGAACAATTTGTTGTTGTCAGTGGGACACCACCCTGCTCACCTCTATGAAACAAGTTTAAAAGCACCAGTCCCAATATAAATCATTTGGGGAGCCCGCTTCTTACACCCCTACTTTGTGAGATCGGTCCATTCATTCATTCTCTCTGCTTTCTTTCCTTCAGCCATTACTGATCTATTAGATGATCCATCCTCTTACCCCATGAATGCTAAACTTACTCAGGAGTCTTTAGTGAAGGAGACAAAGCCTACTTCACCACTCCTATCCATGAGCTTTTTGTTCCTCTCAAAGAACTCTAAAAGATTAGAATGCTGTTCTTCAGTACTTTTCTCCAGAACTTCTGCCTTCCATACAGCCATATGGAAGAATTTTGGTTCCTAAAATCAGTGAATATCTGTAGTGTTAATACTATTTTGAGCTCTCATTGTGTTTATTAGAGAGTCTGCAGTGTAGTGGTTAAGGTGTTGGAATAGGAGTTGGGAGGATTTGTGTTCAATTTCCAATTCAGCCATGATGCTCACTTTTAACCCAGCACAATATTTCAGCATAGCCTTTCCCATAGAGTTTTCATGAAGATAATAAAAACATCTATTCTATGCGAAGCTCCTTGGAAGAAGGATTAGGATACAATAGATGTGGGAGATAGGGTTCAACAACCACTTTTTGCATCCAAACCCCAAATGCACTCCCCACCCCCCACTTCCTGGTCAAACCCTAACATAGGCTACTGGTCATATCTCATAGGCATTTATTTCCTGGCAAACCATAACCTTAGCTCAAGTCTAATGTCTATACCACATCCATTTTGGTTAAACCATAAGCAACTTTCAGATAATCTTCACCAAATGCAATTGTCTAATGAAAAAATGTATTTAAATTACACATTTAAGCCACACAAAGTGTTCACCAAAAAATATAGCGACATTTAAGTACCTGCTTGATTTTCTGGAAGGCATATAGTTTCTCAAAATGCAATTCTGATACGCGCTTCAGTAATATGAAAATATCTCCTGATTTTGCAAAATGTCTAGAGAAATCTGTCTGTGAGTTCCCCATTTCTTGTGATGGAGAAACCTACAAGACCAGAAATTTTATAGCCCAGAATCACTACAGAAATAAGGTTGTTGTTGTTTTACGGCAGAAAGCATTTTTGAACACATAGTTGGCTGTAATGTCTCAGTTATATAGCTTCATATTCTCTCACTTGGTTTTTTAAAAATAAAAAATACAGTGGTGCCCCGCTAGACGAATGCCTCGCAAGACGAAAAACCCGCAAGACGAAAGGGTTTTTCGGTTTTTGCGACGCTTCGCTAGACGATTTTCCCTATGGGCTTGCATCGCAAGACGAAAGCCCATAGGGAAATCTCGGGGACCTTTTTTTAAATGCTGGCGGTGGGGAGCAAAGCCTTCCCCCCCCTCCGGACTTCAGAAGAGGTCCAGGAAGGCCGGCGGGGGCGAAAGGCTTTGCTCCCCACCGCCAGCATTTTAAAAGCGGTCCGGGATAGCAGGGAAGCGCTTCCCGCTATCCCGGACGGCTTTTGAAGGCAGGCGATTTAAAAGCCCCCTGCCTGCCTAACCGGGGGCTTTTAAATCGCCCCGGGACTGTCCGGGGCGATTTAAAAGCCCCCGGACGGCTTTTGAAGCCTCCCCCCCGCCCGGCTTCGGGGCATCATCCCGATGCCGGGCGGTGGGGCAGGAACGCCTCCCCCAGCCGCCCGGCTTCGGGGCATCGTCCCGATGCCGGGCGGTGGGGCAGGAAAGCCTCCCCCAGCCGCCCGGCATCGGAACGATGTCCCGAAGCCGGGCGGCCGGGCGGGAAAGCCTCCCCCCCCGCCCGGCTTCGGGGCATCGTCCCGATGCCGGGCGGTGGGGCAGGAACGCCTCCCCCAGCCGCCCGGCATCGGAACGATGTCCCGAAGCCGGGCGGCCGGGCGGGAAAGCCTCCCCCCCCGCCCGGCTTCGGGGCATCGTCCCGATGCCGGGCGGTGGGGCAGGAACGCCTCCCCCAGCCGCCCGGCATCGGAACGATGTCCCGAAGCCGGGCGGCCGGGCGGGAAAGCCTCCCCCCCCCGCCCGGCTTCGGGGCATCGTCCCGATGCCGGGCGGTGGGGCAGGAAAGCCTCCCCCAGCCGCCCGGCATCGGGGCATCGTCCCGATGCCGGGCGGTGGGGCAGGAACGCCTCCCCCAGCCGCCCGGCATCGGGGCATCGTCCCGATGCCGGGCGGTGGGGCAGGAAAGCCTCCCCCAGCCGCCCGGCATCGGAACGATGTCCCGAAGCCGGGCGGCCGGGCGGGAAAGCCTTTGTCCCCCCTGCCTGCCTTCCCAGGGGCTTTTAAATCGCCCGGGACAGCGGAGAAGTCCTCCGCTGTCCCGGGCGATTTTAAAATGCCGCCTGCCAGAAGAGGTCGGGGGAAGGCTTTTTCCATAGGAACGCATTAATTGATTTTCAATGCATTCCTATGGAAAACCGTGCATCGCAAGACGAAAAACTCGCAAGACGAAGAGACTTGCGGAACGAATTAATTTCGTCTTGCGAGGCACCACTGTACCCCAAATATTAGCCTGCACAGGAGCAGCCTTCCCAGAGAGGTTCACCTGGTTTTTCCCTCTCTGATCATTTCAGCACCTTTTAATTCACCCAGGGTTTTAATTGTTTTAAGTTTTGGTTGTAAATTGTTTTATGTTGTCTCATTGTTGTTGTTGTTGTCTTTTATTATTTATTGTTGATTTCTCTTATTCTTCCTTGCATTTTTATGTTGTTTTGTTTAAAGCCACATGAAGAATATCTATTGATAGGTGGCTATAAAAATAATAAATACATGCAAATAAATATAATATGTGAATGAGGAAGGCATGTGAATGGCTGCCGTCATCACATCTACTTTGCCCCCAATTCTTGGAACTCTAATGTGGAGTGATAGTTTATAAGATTGGTTATCCTAAGTGCAATTAATTACAGAAATCTGACTGCAACAAATGGCACTTTCTTCCAAGTAAATTTAGTTACATTGAGGCTGCAAGTCTGCTGTTATGGTAACAGAAGTGAGAAGTGTGATACAATATTGCATATAACCAGGAAAGCCACCATAATCTGATGGACTTGATTTCCACTGCAAATATTCTAGTTCTGTAAAAATAGAACAGCCCCAAACACACATGTATGTATGTATGTATGTATGTATGCATGCTTATTCTATTGTTCACAAGGTTGGCATTAAGGCAGTTTCCGAAAATAACACAGGGGGAGGGGACCCACACATGAAACAGCAACTAGTAACTGAATAAATGAATGAATGACCTATTACTAAAAAGCATTTGAGATCTTCTAGTACCATTTGAAAGAATGGGATGGACTATGCCTGGGGCATGACAGATAGCAAATATGGTGCCAAGCAAGTATGTTAAGTGAGTTTTGTAATTAAGGTGCTGCTATCAAAAAGGCCCTATTAAGTCTCTTATGTTCTTTTGAGAAGTTTGGAGAATGGATAGGTTTACAACAGGCAATGAATCAATAAATAAAACGCCTAACCTCTATCCTTTAAACACCTATAGCAGAGATGGCAAAACTGTGGCCCTACAAATGTTGCTGGATGCCAGTTCCCATCAGCCTCAGCCAGCAAAGTCAGGGATGATTGTCCCAGGTTCTCTAGCCCTGAGTTGGTGGATTGGTGGATGCTTGCAAACACTGTTGAGAGGTATTACTAGCCTTCTGATGCTTTATGTGTCAGAAATGTATTGCTGAGAAGAGCTTTCACCATTCACTCTTGTCTTACCTTCACATCTTTAACATTCATCCTTGTCCCTTCCTTCCCAACAAAGATGTCATCGATGTCGACAAGAATGTATCTATCCAAGGACAATGTAAGCCTCTTCCCTGACAGGAAGGAGATGGCATCTATAAAAATGAGTTTGTGCAGCCAAAAGTTCAAATTGTTTCCAAAAAGAACTCTTTGAATCCCATCATGAAGTCCCAGGTCCTGAATCACTGTGGCATAGAGAGAAGCCTTAGGCAGTGATACTGGGAATGGTTTGGAAGCTTGAAATTCTGTTAAAAGCACTGGTTGATAAGTGGAGTGATTATATTGGAAAATGGTCCAGTCTTCACCAGGTAATGGGCCTTTCTCAACCCTTGGGGCTTTGGTAATGTGAAGCAGAGGAGACTGGGGGTTTACTAAGCAGTTTTGCAGAGCGGCATTATTGTAGAGATGTAATGGAAATCCTTGGAGTTTAGTGCTCGACAAGCTGTTCTCATTGGCTTTATGAAAACCAATTATGCTAACACTGTATTCCACACAGTATTTTTCCAGGAGTTCTCTATTCCATGAATCCATGGAGGTGTACTTCAAAATATTTTCATAGATTACAAGGATGTATTTCCCTTTGCCATTGTCTGCCAGTGGAGGAAGGTCCCCTTTTCCTGATGCAATCACCATCTGAAACTGAAACCGACTTGACTCCAGAATGGCTATGATGTCTTGGCCGAGCTGAGAGTACTGGCTCTCCACAAAGAGCAGCACAGTCGGGTCAGTCCTAGATGGATCGAAGGGCTTCACCGTTTTAAGCTCCATTGACCTGTATGGCAAGAGTTTAAGATCCTCACACTCTGCCCCTCCTGTGGTATCAATGAGGGCTATTTCCTGCTTGTGACCTGTATACAAGTAATAAGCAGAAATGACTATGCTCGCTAAGCAGAAGGTGGCTAAGAGAACGACCAATGTTCGAAAACTTCTACGAAGCTTCACAATAAGATTCATGTTTTTTGCAGCACTTTATGTTTGTTCATTTAGTTACTAAAAAAACAACAATTGGCTTCTTCCTTCTAAAGTGCCATTATAAACAGAGCAAGTGATGGTGTCAGTACCACTCTCCAAACGTTCATGTGACCATTGCAATGCATTTATAAGGGGGGTGTTCAAAACTATGAAACTCTCAGAGCTGGAAGTCCAAAGAGTTGGAAATCTATATTGGAAGCCGTCTTCTCTGAATGCGCCAGTTGCCAATAATCAATGGAGAAGACAATTAACATTATCTGCAACAAAGTGAGAAATTAGAGTAGGTTAAGAAAAATCCATACAGCAATTAAAATGTGTTAATTAAATAAGCTAGTCACCTTTTAAAAAAAAGTTCTATTGATTCCACCATAGATGACGACAGTGGGATGCCTTCATGGTGTCAGTTAAGTGTGGGAAAATATTTATAATTTATCATTATTATTATTTTTTAAATGCTACAGTAATTAGAGTTGGAATGAATCGTGTTACATAAAAGCAGAATTAAGGTTAAGATAACTTGACTTTAAAGGTTAGTTGCAAGGACAGCAGAATGATGGCAAAGAGGTATTTTAGGTTAGGGTAAATCTTAAACAAACATTCAGCAAGTGAAATCTTTGGGATTTTTTGGTCTTGCTCTCAGAAGGGTCATTTGCATTATAGCAAGGCTGCTGGCAGATTCTAGACAACAACAACCCTATATCTGTTTTGGAGTGGTGGGGTGGAATGTTTATGTTTCTTGGCACCCATATCAATTTTTTAAGAGTCCAGGTGACTGGGAGAATAGAGACTGGTTTATAACTTGGCCTTCACAATTCAGGTCTTACCTCTAAGATCAGTAGGTGGAGCAGCCTTGATAAAATGCTGGGGGGGGGGGGCGAGAGATACTTGTTCCTTTCACAGAAGTCTCTAGTCCCTAGATATCACCCTCCCTCCCATGTAGATGGCCTTGTAGCTGAACCTTATTTTAAGACTGGCCATAGGGCATCTTCTTCCACTGCACATGAGGACAGTAGACTAGCTTAGGAAGCACGTGGCAAGTGTCATTCTAATGCTGTAGCAGAGCCAGCCCTGGCTCTGGGTAAATAAAATAACAGAATTGTAGAATTGAAATAGGCCACCAGGGCAATCTAGTCCACACCCCTGCAATGCTGGAAACTTTTGCCCAATGTGGGGCTTGAAACCGCAACCCAGAGTTTAAGAGTTTCATGCGTTGCCAACTGACTACCCATAGTAGTTTTCTGTTTAACTTCAATAATAATAATAATAAATTTTATTTATATCCCGCCCTCTCCAGCCAAAGCCGGGCCCAGAGCGGCTAACAACAATAAAACAGTACAAAGGTACAGCACAAACAACATTCTAAAATCATTCATTCTAAAATTAATTAAATTCAAGCCACTGGCCACCATTGGGCCAGAGCTCCGTGAAGATTGCCAAGGGAGGGAGTCAGGCTGTGCCCTGGCCAAAGGCCTGGCGGAACAGCTCTGTCTTGCAGGCGCTGCGGAAAGATGTCAAGTCCCGCAGGGCTCTAGTCTCTTCTGACAGAGTGTTCCACCAGGTCGGAGCCACAGCCGAAAAAGCCCTGGCTCTAGTTGAGGCCAGCCTAACTTCTCTGTGGCCTGGGACCTTCAATATGTTTTTATTTGAAGACTGTAAGTTTCTCTGTGGGGCATACCAGGAGAGGCGGTCCTGTAGGGTCAGTCTCAAGGGCAGCCCCACGTAGAGCGAGTTACAATAATCCAGTCTGGAGGTGACCGTCGCGTGGATCACAGTGGCTAGGTCAGGGCGAGAGAGGTAAGGAGCCAACTGCGTAGCTTGGTGGAGATGGAAAAATGCCGCCTTCGTTATAGCTGCAATCTGCGCCTCCATGGAAAGGGAGGTGTCGAAGATTACACCCAAACTCTTAACGGACAGTGCTGGCACTAACTGCGCCCCCGCAAGAGATGGGAGTTGCCCCCCCCAATCCCATATGGTCCCATCCCAGCCACTGGACCTCTGTCTTTGAAGGATTTAGCTTCAACCGACTCCCACGTAACCATCCAGCCACAGCTTCCAAACATCTGGTCAGTGTGTCTGGGGCCAAGTCAGGATGGCCATCCATCAACAGATAGAGTTGGGTGTCATCGGCATACACCCAAAACTCCGGACAAGCTGGACGAGGGGGCGCATAAAGACGTTGAAAAGCATCGGGGAGAGTATCGCACCCTGAGGTACTCCACACACCAAGGAGTAGCGCGATGACAATTCCCCCCCCAAGCGCCACCCTCTGTCCCCAACCAGAGAGAAACGAGCGCAGCCATTGAAGGACTGTGCCCTGGATCCCCACGTCGGCAAGGCGGTGGTCCAGAAGTTCATGATTGACCATGTCAAAAGCTGCTGACAGATCTAGAAGAATCAGCAGCCCCGACCCGCCTTGATCCAGCTGTCTACGAAGATCATCTGTTAGGGCAACCAGAGCCGTCTCGGTCCCATGACCAGTACGGAAGCCGGACTGGAATGGATCCAGATGTTTCATCCAGAAACCCACCAAGCTGTTCGGCAACCGCTCTCTCAATCACCTTACCCAGGAATGGAAGATTCGAAACCGGGCGGTAATTGGATAGATCTAAAGGATCTAATGATGTTTTCTTTAAGAGCGGGCGCACCACTGCCTCCTTCAGTTCCCCTGGGAATGTCCCCGTGCCAAGGGACAAATTGATGATATCCCCCAGGAGGGCCCGCACCTCGTCTGGACACGCTCTAATCAGCCAAGACGGGCATGGGTCAAGAGGACAGGTGGTGGGCTTTCCAGGAGGAGTCTGTCCACATCAGCTGGGGATATCCGGTTGAAGTGGTCCAATATTGGACCCGAGGACAGTCGAGGGGCCTCCAGTTCCTTTATTGTATCCAAATTGGCAGGGAGGTCATGGCGGAGCAACAAGACCTTCTCCGCAAAAAATCTCGCAAATGCCTCACAGCTGTGTGTCAAATTGTTATTTAAATTTGGCTGTCCCTCAAGGGCTATGAAGTGTATTCCTAGCCAGTGCTTTGTAGATTTTTACCAAATGTCATAAGCTTGGTCTTAGATGCTGTGATACATCACTTGAGCCACCTTGCTGCTTCTTCTTCTCAATCATTAATGATGACTTTCAGTCTTCTCCATGGAAAGCCAGCATACCCCACCCTCCATTTGGAGAGGTCTGACTCGTGGCAGTTTATAACTGTGATGTTTTTTTATAGGTCAAGCTTCAATCTTATACACATATACTTGGAAACAAGGCTGCAGACCTAACTATACTTACCTGGGAGTAAGCTTGCTGTATTTAATAGGACTTCTGAGTAGGCGTGCATAGGATTGTAAGTTCATGGAAGTCAGTGAGTCTTACATGTATATGATCGATTTGGCAGGCCCCCCCAAACATGACAATTGAGTAAATATAGAAATGAGAAATTAATGATGTTAAAATGGATATTTATATAATACTTATAGTATGCAAAGTGCTTTACACTCTTAACCTTGCTCAGCATTAGAATGCTATTGATTACTGCTCCCATACTACAGGTGGAGTATCAAGGATTAATATGTTTTCTAGATAAGGCTTCAAAAGCAGAGACAATATATAAAAATGTATAACTGGAATGTTAGAATGTATAACTGGAAAGTCCACCCCCCTCAACATAAGCCTACTAAAATGTAATAATACATATAGCCAGTTTACTGCGCCTATCATTTCTACTACTGATATTACTACAGCTAGTAACAGTTCAATTGCTGCTTAATTACTGAGATCATAATCATGATTAAGCCAATGTTTATAGATTTCTTGCTTAACTGTAATGTTTCAGATGCTTCCTGCAAAGCAATAAGGCTCTAGACAGATACAGCAGATCATGTGAAATCCTCCACAAGAGTTCATTGCAGTTTTGAAGCTCTGGTGACACTGATAAATCACTGCAACTTCACTTTTGGAGTACATCAAATATCACACACACATCTTGGGCTTTACAATCTCATTAGGGTTATTCACTGTCCCTAAACAAATCAATAAGTGGTCCTTACAGCAAGCAAGAACAAAAAAACAAAAAAAAACTTTTGAATTTTTGCTACCAGAAAGGGGGGGGGAGGGGGGAAGTAGAGCATTCTTAGATGAAATCTCATTTGTTTTCATTCCAGTTATATATTTTTCAACACTAGAGGGCAATATGTTCCTATTTTCCCTTCATACAAGAATTGCTATCACCTCTTTTACTATCAAGACAGCTTACAAAACAAAGGGCTTCGCAGTCAACCTCAGAGTCGCAAGGATCTAAAGAACAGGTTTAAAAGTGGATTGGAGACTTTACCGCTAAAACAATATAATGTAAATTCTCATAGATAATATATTGCTGTCATATTAATACTTACAATATTTCTTACTTTGGACCAGTAGAACAGGTGAAATTAGAAGGCTGTTGTTTTCTCTCTTTTTGTCTTTCTTTCTCTTAAGGTGAGTTCGGCACCAGAATACTAAGCTATGAAAATAATATTTGGTGGAAAAGAAAATCTGTTTTGGATTAATTTATTGATAATATAGCTAACAAAATCCCAATCATGAGGAAACATCTTGACAGATGCAGGTTTATTTTTAAATGCTCTCCTTCTGTTTTCTAATTTTGGAAATATGGAGGCCAAACTTATTCTGCTCTGTTTCAAAGCAGCTCATGGCACAAACTAGTCAAAATTAAGTACATTTAAGTTCTGTTCACATCAATGAAAGTGTTAAGGATATGCTTAAAATCTCTCATTAGATTTAATAGGATTTAAAAGCACTTAACTTTGGTGGGGCTGTATCTATGATCTGTAAATTAGTACGGCTATAGCAGGGTGATATTGAAAACAATGGCAACTTGTGACTGAAAACATAATATTCCTTGGAGTTATGAACAATATAGAAGACAGAGCCCCCCCTTTTCTCTCTCTTCTCTCTTGATTCCCCCCCTTCTCTCTTGATTGTACAACATACACATTTCTGTTTGGAGAACTGTATTACAAAACTCAGAAAAATGCTAATTTCAAAGGCCAGCTGTGTTTATATTTGTGTATATTTAAAGGAAATGACAATTACACATTTTTCATCTTTATAGTGAGGGGGTTTCTTGTCTATCAGTTTCACCACTGTTTTTTCAAGCCACTGTCGTAGAAAGAAAATAATGTCTAATACTGTATTGTATAAGATGGGATAATTTTGTGCAAAGATTGTGACAGACAGCAGTGAAATGGACAGTCTCTTCCTTCCACCAGTTACATAACAAATCGGAAGAAGCTCCTTCACTTTAACAGCAAAACTTACAATGGGCTTCAAAATCAAAACCCCTAGTCAATTTAAACTACGATGAAAGGAGCAATTCCTTCAAGATGGGAATTTACTTCAGCAGTTTTCAATAAGCAATGTGATCTAGACACTATTTATAAACTTCCTGTCCTTCTTAAAACTTTGATGATATCTCAAGAGCCAAATGCAAAGCAACCACTGTTCACTCACTTCTCATATTTAATGGGCGAAAGAGTGGAACTGTTCAAATGCTATTTCTGAAAGAACTACTGGGCAGTTTTCCTCTGAGTATCTGTTTATGGGAATCGCGGGTGGGGAGAATGCAATTGCACTTGGGTTCCGCCCATGGGCTTCCCATAGGGTCACTCTGAAAGCTGGGTGCTGGATGAGAAGGTCCAGCAGTGTTCTTCTTATGTTCTCATCTTAACATTGTCCCTTGACCTCATTGAACTTCGAACCCCAGAGATGACATCCCTTGGTGAAACTGGCTCCCTTAACACCATAGGTCTCATGCTCCTCAGTGCCTGTTGAGTGTGCAGAGTAGGAGCCGATTCATTGCTGGTGGAGTTCTAGGCTCTAGGCCAAAGGACTATCCCTTTAAGGCTTCAAAAGAGGTGAGTGGACAGAACTTAGGAGAGATAAAAGGCTTCAGTTTAACCCCAGACCTCGCTGGAGCCAGTCGTCTGCTTTGAGATACCCAAGATCCTGCAACTTTAGATCGACCCTAATCTCTACTTCCTTGATGAAGCGTGCATCATATCCCATGGACTTTTGTTCAGGACAGTATATCAACACTGCATATACTTTCTCTTTATATAGGGGTGATGCTAGTCATGTGGTTGAACTAGCCAGAGGCCACTGCATGGAATGCATGCAGAGAGAGCTTTGCAGCTAAAATTTGTCTCTGCTGTTAATGAGCAGTTATGGATTCTTCCATGCACGCCTGTGCCACACATTGCCTTCCCTGTCTCAGAAGAAAGAAGGATGCACAAATGAGGACCGTTGGGGAGATAGATTCTGTTTCCTGTTATTATTTTTTTTACCATTGTGAATGTTTAATTATATAAGGACCGTTGTACCGATTATGAGCATTTATAGCAATTATTCTTGAGAGGCAGCAAAGTGCAAGGCTGTAGACTACATCTCTTTGTCAGAGGTAATAGCAGGTCTTCAACAAAGTTTCACTCAGAGTAGAAACATTACATTAATAGACCTAACTTAGCCATGTCAATTCATTTCAGTAGGTGGATTTCAGTGTAGCGTTAACTGGGATATGCATGTGCAGAATGAGGTCTGCTTGCACACCAGGATTGCTCCCCTACATTTCTTCTGCAGGTTCCCCCAGCTCTCCAGAGCTAATTTTGGGAGCACAGGGTGCAGGTGGAGGAGAGGCAGGACAATCCCATTGCATGAGAGAAGCTTGTTCTATGCATGCAACAAGTTAGTTGAATCCAGCCTAATGGGTCTACTCTAACATAAAGTTAGTTGGATGCCACCATGTATAGCAGCTGTTCCCAGAGGGTTGGCTATGGGTCCATGTGGCTCTCACATTGACTAAACTGTACTTGAAGTGTGTATTTGGGTGTGTTTTGTAGTTTGTGACAGTAAACCTGTTGAAGGTTTGGTGCCAGAGATCGATGATTAGCAGCATCTGGCTCAGAGCACAATTATTTCATCTCTGGGTCTTTCATTATAAAAAGGACCCAGTCCCATGATTCCCTTTTATGCCCATGCTCATGTTTCCAGAATTTGCAAATCTAATGATTCTGTTCCGAACCACTTCTCTTCTCCTAAGTAATATACAGACTGAATACTGAAACAAAACTGTGGCCAGCGCCTAGACAGTTTCCAAGATACTACAACTCAATACATTAAAGCGTATCATTGGGATTTGAAAATGGGTTTTGGCTACATTTTGGACCATGTGTCAAGTCATTGCTCTGAGCCAATTTGATTTAATTGAATTTTGCAAGTAACTTTTTTTTTTTGTGAGACACTATCAAATGCTTTTTGGTGGAGTCCATATATATTACATTTACAGCTGTTTTTGTACTGCTGCCAGCAACACAATCAAGTTTCTGAGGTATGATTTGCTTTCCTCTTTCAGCCAGGAGACCTGCATTAATGCAACATTAAGGTAGCTCTGTTAAAAACAAAAAGAGCCGGGCGATGCAAATACAGAGGCTCAAACAGCAGCATTAATATGCACAGATACTCAGTGGGTTTTATGGCGCACAGCTGGTGACTGAACAGCGATGGTAAACTAAAAGCAAAACAGGGAAAATATTATCGATGTGATAGATAACTCTTTTATTTTATTTGTCTCCCACTCCTCATTTCTTTACTTATCCTTATCCGTTGCTTTTGTATCATACAGTACTCAAGAACGCAGTTAACCACCTCTCTGTAGCCAGGTCTCCTGGGACTAGATAGCATATGATGCCACATATCCTCTGCTGGGATATGATATAAATCTCCTTTCCCCTGCAAGCTCTTTGCATATGCCAGGGTTTACAAAGAGCATGGGATTAGAGCCAACAATAAGTGCAATGGGAAATAGATACCCACATACAAACACATTAAGGAATTCATACATTTGGTTCCTCTCAGTTTCTCATTTTTCAATTCCACATTTCCATATCACTTTTGTGACTTAAAAAATAATCCTAATGAAACTGCATCTGCATTTTAATGCAATTTTTACTACTTACATTTTTTTTAAATGCAATTTTGCGTATAAAGACATTTCTGCAAAGCAATTTCCCCCATTGTAATGCATTTGTATGTTATTTTCTCTAGCACGTATTTGTATGTAAATAATTTTTTATTTATACCCCGCCAAGACCAGGCTCAGGGCAGCTAACATAAAATATCAAATACATTAAAACACAATCAAACAATTGATTAAATTACAGCTTAAAATTAGAATCAGGATAAAATTAAATGACTGCCCATGAATTACAACCATAGGGGTCGGGAACCTCAAATATTCATCAGGGCCAGCTATCCATGTTGGTCCCACATGAGCAGATAAAAGGGCCAAAGAGGTAACTTGCAGGGTCCCATAGAGGGGGGGTCAAACTGGGCCCGGACCGAAGGCCAGGCGGAACAGCTCCATCTTGCAGGCCCTGCGGAAGGATGTCAAGTCCCGCAGGGCCCTGGTCTCCTGTGATAGAGTGTTCCACCAAGTTGGGGCCAAAGCCGAAAAGTATATTTATATGCACACTTTTTGAACACAGTACTTGGCTGGAGAACTGCATTGCGTAATTTGTTTCAAAGACTGTTGTGTTTTGGTTTGCATAAGAATTTGGAATGTGCACTTCCCAACCCAGCATGCTGGGGATCCGGTGTGCAAACAGAGCTCTGTATTACCCGAAGCTGTCCTTTTATCTCCTAAGAGTTGTGGACTATTTGGGGTATATGACAGGAATCCCCACATCATGGAAAAGAAAGAGCGTCATCTCAGATTGCAAGACGTTCCGCTGTGCACATAGTAACCCTGCAAAGCTTTGGACCACACACACAACATCCAGGAGCAATATGTCGTAATAGAATGTTTCACCAAGGAATGTAGAATAATTGTGATAGAGAAGATATGCACTTAAGGTTAAGCTGCACATGGAACAATTAATAGTATTACTAGACCACTGTTGTCTAGTCTTTTGTAGCCAGTTTGGCTATCTCAGCCCAATTAGAAAATCAGGATCTGAGATAGGAAGAGAAATATTTTTCCATACATTTTTTCTCCCCTCTCTACAACACTCCAGTGTTTTGATTTATAGTTGCTTTAGAAAAAGAAAAATCAGATTCAAGAGGCATATGTCTTGTTTGACCATTGTGGATTACTCTTAAAGTGCAGGTTTGCAGGACTACTTCTACTTAAACTCTCAGAAATCATACCTCATTAATGAGGTATAAATTAACTTTTGCTGTGTGTATAGCTTAATACCATGCACTCCACAGCTGATCCTCCTGTATCACAGGGAAGAGGTGGTAAATCTGAAGTCACAACCAGCACTGTGATACACAGGATAAATAACCACCACCACCACCACAAATTTCACTTTAAATGTTCTAAGCATTGTAAAGAGATAAAAGGCCACGTCACTCACTGCAAGCTCAGAATAACCTTCCCACACCATTTAGTTAAAGCACAATAAAAACACATTGAAAGCATCTTGGGAACTGTAGCTTGTTAACTGTAGTTCTGTAATAGGAAACAACAGTCTCCAAGAATCTCTGGGGGAAAGCTATGTGTTTTCAATGTCTTTTAAATGTATGTTGTGGATGTGATCTCATGATACAAAAGGGGGGAAAAAGGAATGATAGGGGAGAGGAAAGCAAGCATTAACACAGGGTGTTTTTTCTGGCAGGGAGGGAGAAACCGGGCTCCTTCAGCTGCTCCTTTCTCTGGTCGATAGATTTTTAAAAATAACCTTTGTAATGTGCCTTATTTCACTTTCTGGTTTTGTATTGCACTGTCTTGTGTTTTTAAGCTTCCTGGTGTGGACTACACTTAAAAAGAGAGCCTGTCAATGAGTTCGTGACGATAGATGGGCTCATACTGATCTCCTTGCCATGGCGGTCTTTCTGGGAGGCAGCAGGTGCAACTTCCCAGCGACTCTTGGTCCCCTGGCCAGGAGTGTATTTTCCTCCTGTTTTGCAGACCCAGGACAAGAGATAAATGCCGAGAGTTGTATAGATGTGGAAAGAATAAGTGAAAACTTCCCTAAATCCTGGGTTGTAATACGAAGGCATTTGTCTGATATTCAACTAAGCCAAAATCGTGGTCATAAATTTTAATGGGTCTGTTCTAAGTAAAACTGAGCTGAATACCACCCTTTTAGATTACATGCATTTTTACATTTCTTTAGTTGATTTCACTTGGCTAAACAAAATGGGAACTGGCAATGTAACAAAATCCTAATGCCTTTGAAGTAACGGATTTGGAGCGTGCATCTTTTTCTGTGTGCACATTCAGGACTTGTTTGCCTTTCAGAATGTAGATAAAACTCATGACAATGTTGGGGAAAGCTACTGAAGTTCATTGATGTGCTTTGGCACTCGAAAGACTAGCTCAGGTTAAATTTGCCATTCCTTTAGAAGAGATTTGCCAATGATTACCAAGGTGTTCCAGCTCTCAGCACATGTGTGAATCAGCGCATGAATTCTACTGCCTGGCACTTTTGTGGTGTACTAGAATCTTACAGTGTTCCATTACATGCTGTCTATGTATTTGACTACAGTGGTCTGTAAAATGGTTGGGGCAGCAGGGATATAAAAGTCCACAATGCAGTAAAAATATCACAAATGCAGCATGAATGCAAAACTCCACAAACCACTAAACATTTATGGGAGCAAAGAGATTGCATTTCCCTTTACAGCATAAAGTTTCCCGAACTTCTAGAAACAGTTCAGCTGTGTTGTGTTTCCAGGGTTAAAGATGCTGCGGCATTCCTGCCCCACCCCCCGGAATGATGACACTATTTGAAGCATCTTGCAATGGTTGCTTGAATGCAAACACAAAGTAAATTAAAAGGATTTATTTTTAATTAAAACAACAACAACACACTGATAGTGAATACAGAGTCAGTGGGCCTGGATTGGGGTCTTCTCTCGGTTGTGTTAGATAGCTGAGATTATTATTTCTTTGTCTTTCAAACTGACCAATTTGTTCATGGAGCAACAACCCCATTTTTTAAAAAGCAAAGTCTGGTTCTGTCATACGCCCTTTTTTGAGCAAATCCCATGGAAATCAGCATATGGAAAAAGATTACATGCATGAAAATCCATGTTGGTTTCTCAAGAAAAAAATAACCAAGTGGGATACTAGAGTCCTCCACAAGAATTTTTTTGGGGGTGGGATTTTACAAAACATTTTGAATTCCAGCACAGTATTATTTTCCGCGTATTGTTTTATGAGAACCACTTTATAAGCATGGTGGTGTAAGAAATTGCTACATAATAGGAGGTCTAAAGTCTTATTAAATGATTGAATGAGCTCTTGCACTTCGAAACAAACCTGGGTCATCAGTCCCCACTGATTTCAGTAGGTCTGAAACCAGATAAACTAATGTGCTTCCACTTCAATGATTTGTAGAAAGGGCTGTATGAAAAATTCCCTATACATTTATTTATTCATTCTAATGTGTACATCTGTAAAGACTTTAAGGTTATATGCATTTTTATATTACTTTAGTGGTTTTTACATGCTCAAGACATGGGCAAGGGCAATGTTACAAAATGCTAGAATCTTTAAAGAAGGGATATGAATACACCATGTACCACCAACTTCTGTGTGCTGTAGAAGTGGCACATTCAGTACCTGTTGCCTTTTTCTACCCATGATTGCTCTTACAATTACATTTCTATGCAATCCTTTCAACATAGCTCAGGTCAAGCAATGACTCGTTATAGGAAGAATTCTTTTGTGGCGCTATGTGATGGAAATGAGGCAGGTACAATAAATACACTGTTCTTTTTCCACCTTAAAAAATAAATCCCTTTATTTATTTATTGCCTCAAACCCAAGGAGGTTTACATCGACATGACCAAAGTAAACTTACAGTAATATTCAAAGTGACAATTCAAAGGCAGTGATACATAAATATCCAAAAAGTTAAAACATCCAGCTTCTCACATAAATGCATGATGTATGACCCACCATTAAAAACAACCCAGCAGATGAGAAAACATCACCAACCAAATGCTTGGCAGTCAAGGATTGGTGCTGAAAAGAGGACCATGTTTATGAAAGGCAGCATCCCTGAAGAGAACACTCCATAGTTGGGGGCCCACTATTAAGGAGTCCTCTGTCCTATAGCCACTCACTGTACTTTTGCTGGAGGATGGCCACCAATGATTTCCTAAGGGTCCAGACAGATTTATGCAGAGAGATATGTTCTAGAAGGTATGGGTTTGTCAGCCACGTAAGGCTTCATAAGTCAAATCCAGCACTTTGAATTGTGCCCCCAAATGTATTAGAAGCCAGTGCAGTCATGCCAGAACTGGTGCTATAAGTCTGAACTGCTGGTCCTCATTAGCAATCTGTTTGCAGAATTCTGTACTAGCAGATGTTTCTCGACAGGCCCACATATAATACATTGCAGTACTCTAACCAGAAGGTTTCCTGAACACAGATAATTAAAACTAGGTTACCCACATACTGGCTGTGGCATTTTTAAAGGCACTCTACACTACAGGGACCACTTGGATCACCAATGATAGTGATGGATCCAGGGGTATTCTGCAAGCTGCAACCCTACTCCATTGGGGGGAGGGCAACTTCACTGAAGACCCCACTGGCACCACACTGCCAAAAATCTGCAGCCACCACCATCCCATCAGCAGATTTTTTGGGGTGACATAGACTTTTTAAGTCAGGGTGGCTAAATATGGCCCTTCAGATGTTGTTAGACTCCAATCACTCCTTACTCCTAGCATGATGGGAGTTGTAGTGCACACCGTGTTAGACAACTCTAATTATATACCTGCTGGGATACCCTCCAATAAATCTAGAGAGTCACAGGTTTCCCGTTGCTATGTTATATGCGAATTTACACTAGGGATGGAGGAAAAAAATTGATTCCGTTTGCATTTAAAGGTGAACTGACCAAATTTGCATGTTCTAAAACAAAACAGGAACCAAAACCCAGCCATTCTTCAAAATTCGCACTTCTCCAAATTTTGCAATGCAGTTCTGCAGCCAAGTGTACAACCATGAATATACTAGGGTGAATTGTGCAACAACATGCATATACGGATGGAAAGAACGTAAAATAATGCATTATAAGAGAGGAAATTAGTCTGCAAAAATGTGCATATTGGGATAAATTCACACTAAAATGCTGATGAGTTTTCATATTATTTTTTTTAATGCAAACTGATGTGGAAATGAACTTAAGACTGAGAAAAGGAGAAACAGAGAGAAAACAACATTAACAGATTTGCCAGGCTCAACAGACAGCAAAGCTTAAAACTCCCACCTCTTACGGTTCTTGCTCTGTAACTTATATGGGGGAAACATAGCAGGAAAGAGGGAATCTGCAGAAATTTGGCAACTTTACTTCAATATACACAGGCTAGGATCCAAAGAGACATTTTCTGGATATTTGTGCTTTTCCAAACAACTTCTCCATATGTGGAGTTCTTCATCCTTCCCCCCCCCCAGTCTCCCCCACAAAGCAGTTATGTCAATCAATGGATTAAGAGCAATGTGATGTTAGTGGACATCAGCACCTGGATGCACAATTCAACCTTTGTTTTATTCCTCTCAAGCTAGCTTGCAGAAGAGCTTGTTTCACTAAAATGAATGGGGTTTTTGTGCATCCGGTTGCTAATTTGAAAACCAGGCAATCAAAAAATGGGTGGGAGGTGGGGAATTGTTCACAACTACAGAACAACTATATCTATATCAGAAATCAAGCAGGGCACATTACCCTGTATATTTACTTCTCCATTTAACTCTAGCCTGGTTTCCAAGTTGCACAAAGTAATAATGCTGCTTTATTCCTCACTATTCCTCACAGTACTCCACATCTAGAGTACTGTGCACAGTTTCAGACATCACATTTTAAGGATCTAGACTGCAGCAGGGGTGAGGCCACAATGCTGGCTTCTCAGCAGTAAGGGGGGCAAGCCAGAAGCAAGTTCAAGATGGTGGGGATGCACCAGTGGAGCCAATCCAGCATTCCCACTGGTGCACCTGCACAGCCCTGACCTTGCTGATGGCTGGCCCTTCCCTTCCTCTCTCCCCAGGAACAACAGCAACACTGCTGCTGGGAAGCTAGAACTGCAGCTCCACCCTACTGGGTGAACCACTTCTGGATTGGTAGATTGGAACAGGTTCACTGGAGGACAGCGAAGATGTGGAAACTAACTGATCCCAAGGGTCTAATTGAAGTGTTGGGGTGCAATTCAGGCTGTAGGCTGACATACCTTAATGAGAAGGGTACTGAGAGAAAAACATCTAACCTTCCTATACTGTCCTAGTTGTGCAGACCTATTGATCTTCCTTCAGTGACACCATCAGTGCTGCTGACCTCATTTCCTGCTTCCTCTTCATCCTCACCTTGGAAGAAGAGACACCAAAGCAATCATAGCTCTTTGTATCTCCACCTTAGTTAGACAAAACCAATATCTTTCCTATCAACTATGTATTTTCCTGAATACATTTTCCTGTCTTATTTTCCAAATCCAGAATCTCATTGTGATTATATCCACGAATAAAATGTGCTCCTCCAACTGGGATTCAGTTAAGCTTCCAAGCTGCATGTTAACTCTAAACACCAACAGGGTGCAAATTATACGAAGGTCAATTTCAGTTGAACATTAGGAGGTGCATCAAGCAGAGGGGTGGAGGGAAGATAGCCACATGTTTGGCATATGGGTTTCCTACACTGAATTGGAAGAGATGTTCTGACCTGCATGCCCTGCTCCAACTCTAGGGTTCTATGTGTTTCTTGCATGCGGGATTCTGTCTTTTAATTAACTAAGCAGAATGTGTATTTGTCCCCCAGGGGCTAAAAAGAAATGCTTGTTGCAGAGAACTGGCTGAGAAGAGGCTCAGACATATGGCTAAATTACCCCTCCAGGACAAGATACATCTTGCCAATGCAAGTCAGGATGCCTCATCCCCACTTGCTAACCTGTGCTTTGGGCCATGGGCTATTAGGCTTCTGGTTACTGCACACGCCTGCTGTCAATGTTTGTGCACATACCACACCCTATTACATTTCCAACTCCTTGAATGATAGAGGCATTCTGAGTGCATCAACATTGTGTTGGGCTGCTGCATCTCCCAGCACACTCTTGGGTGTTATTAAAGGATGCCAAATGTTCTCCTTCACACATTCAGTGGCATTCAAGAGCTGATGCTTTGTTCTCCATCTCCTTGTCTATCAGGATTTGTGAAAACTGCAAAAACAACACTTCACTTGTCGCTTTGCACTTTAGACCGATTTCCCTAGCCGCAACACACAGGTCAATCTGTATTATGAACACTAAACTGCATGCAAACAAAGCATGTATACTGCACATCCTTCCTTCCCCCCGCTTGCTGAAGTTGGTTCCTACTGAGCAGCCCTGAATGCCCCAAGATTCAAAGGTAAAAGTACACCACATTGTCAGAGTAGCCTTCCCACTATTCCAGCTATTATCTCACAAGGAATGGGGACTAGAATTTGTGAACAGAGCAGAGGCCAGTAAGGCTTACATGTTGCATCTTCATCTTAGTGCCGCTAACATCTGCCAAACTGTCAGTGTTCATCAGGCTGAAACTGCATTCCTAAACATCACTAGCAACACAGATATGGTACAGACAATTCTATATTAAAACTTAGAATAAAAGAATCATAGAGTTGGAAGGAACCCCAACGGTCATCTAGTCCAAACCCCTGCAATGCAGGAATCTCAACACACAGTCCCCCAACCACACTAGCAGTTTCATTGCTGCATAATCTTCTGCATTATGAACTTTCCTGCTTGTTCTGCTAAGTGGGGCCCTGGACACCTGTCCCAAAGTTTAGCCCTGATGGCACCACTGAAAATGTGAAGAAGCAGAGAGGGGCATCCTATGGAAAGGGTTGTAGCTCAATGGTAAAGCATCTGCTGTGCATGCAGAACGTCCCTTATTCTATGTGAACTGGAATTCTATGTGAACACATGAATATAGTTGGTGTACCACTGAATAATTTCTATGATCATGGGAGCTTGAAAAAATGCTACAGACAGAATCCACACATGCCTAATACTCATATTATGTTATGTATACTTGTGCATTCATAAGAAAGGTTGACAGAAAGACTCCCAGAGCAGCCAATACCTCTTCTGAAAACAACCTGTACATCAGCTCCCCTTAAAAAGATGGGTAAAAAACCCCACTTCTCCAGATTTACAGTCCAGAGAAGGGGGTGTTTTCATGACCATCTACTATTTCCTGAACTTGGAATGCTTGTTGACTTACCATATTTTCCCATTGTGTCTTTCTGTACCCTTCCACTTCCCAACTTAGGTTCTGCTTTCTATGCCCAGCCTTTTTCTCAGGAAGTGGAGAAGAAACAGGTTGGTCTCAAAAATCTCTGGATCTGAGCCATCTCTAATGACGTGCTGCAAGAAAGGCAGAATGGGAAGCAGCCTCAGGTGGAACACCCTGAAGATGGCCCTCAGGCTATTCAGGCGAATTTGGCGTCATATAATATTAATAGTCAGGAACACTTTGGGACCATTTTTAACAAGACAAGAAAAGTGTAGATGTAACCACCGCTCACTGTTAGTCATATCGAGATGGGGTCGAGGAGACAGCAAAATATGATCAGGAAAAGAAAAAGTTATTCTTTTGCTTTTTGATGCACTCATGGGAAAACCTGCCAAGCCTTCTAAAATGTTCAGTGGTGCAGGTAGGTAGTTTTAGACACTGGGCTGAGGGCAGATCCAAGGATGTTCAACACACATGTAAAGTACATGACTTACCCCAAAGAATGCTGGGAACTGTCGTTTGTCAAGGTTGTTGGAAATGGCTGTTTTGTGAAGGGAAAACGACCATATCCAGGATCCTTTGGAGAAGTTGTGGGCTTTAAAATGTTGAATATGCTTTAAATGTATAGTGTGGCTCTACCCTGGCTTGATCCCCACCTATTTAAATTGAAATGTGAGTGCTTCAAAATGTGGTGTGCCATCCGTGCAGTTTTTGAAGGTCCTTTTGCTCATTCTGTCAAATGGGGCTCTGGTCATTGGCCTTAAAGCCTCACAGCAAATACAAATAGCACATTAGGGGAATGTTAGGGTCAATGCATACAGCATGTTCCACATGGAGGGATATTTGCACAAAGCCCAATGCAATATGGTACCTCCTTTTCCAAGATACTGTTTTATGCATGATCCAATATTCAAGCACACACCATTGTGAGCATGAAACAGAACCGAGAATGAGACTAGTTAGGCAGAGAGGAGGAGCTTTGATTCAATATCTTATGTCACATGAGGCAGAAATCAGGCAGCCCTGCATCCCTTTCCTGACTCCTGTAAAACTGCATTGTTGCCATATACTCCTTGGGAATAGGGAGGGGAGGCAATTTTGTGGTGAGGGCTTTCTCCATTCATGTTATTGAGTGGTCCAGCACTCACTCACTCGGATCCTTTGGGATGTGTGTGTGAGTCTGTGCATGTTATGTATTCAGTGGTCTGTGTTTGCCTGAGCTTGAGTCTGGACTCAGGATTCTGAGCCTCTGTGGTCTGATTCGAGACATGATATCCAATCAGAATATTTCAGGATTTGGGGTATTGCCATTGGCCCTTAAACTCTGGGTTATGATTCATAGCGTGGGAATTTAGACAGCCAATCCCATTGAGAATGGGAGTGGCCCAGGCCTACAGAAATGTACATAAACAGTTGCTTTGCCCCGTTGCCCAGTTCTGTTAGTTCAATACAGGTTCTTGGTGTTATCACTGCATCTTGCTTCGTGGGAACCCACCTACACTTCAGTGCACACTGCATGAGTACTGCATCTCTGCAAACAGAGGATCCTGTGGATTCTTGCAATATAGTCCTCCCTCAAAGAGGGCACGTGTTGCGGTGAGACCTGGAAACTGACCTCCTGTGTTGTGGGTGGGTATATTGGACAGCCACAATACCTGATTGGTAGGTCCCTCATTGCTGGGTTTAATCTGGCCAATGGGGTGCAGTCTAAGCAGATCGAGGGACCTATATATGCCACTGCACATGACCCAGAGCTTCCTCTTTTGGCTCATGCATCGGAACACCTGGCAACCTCTCCCTATATTTAGGGTATTTTGCAATTGACCTTGATATGCCGTCATGTGTTGTCTGTCGTTGGGACAGGGGCACAGCAGGCAAGAATTTTCCCCACTTGGCTGATTGGCTGGTGCCATTTGGGTTTCGCCTGCCATGTAGCAAATCGTCACAACTTGTAAGGTTGTGGTTCAGGTGATAGGGATGGGAGAACGGTCTCGCCATCCCTATGTGAAGGGTATTGCGTTAAAGGAATCGAGGGAGTCAACTTGGTTTGGTCCACCCCCAAGAGGGGGTTGTGCCCGTGCCTGAATCCAGGGGAGCAACTGGGGAGTGGACATAGTCTGTTCCCAGCTTTCCACCTACCTCAGGTGTTCACCCTTGGCTGACCTATGATAGAGCTCTGGGTCAGCGCTACCTGCTAGGGTGCAGGGAGCTAGTCGAACCATAGCCTATGCAACCACTCACTTTCTGTAATCAATAAAGTTGTGGCCTAGATTCTGCCAAAAATCAAAACTAAAATTTGAGTCAAATGTGTGTTTCTTTAGGGGGGAGGTCTCTGGGTCTGAACACACAAACAGGCCCTTTAAACACACTCTGCCCAGCCATTTCACTAGGACTTTCTTTATATGCTCTAGAAATACTTGGAGCCATTCTGTAAGGTAGGTCAGTATGATCAAGTCCATGTTAAAGACAATAAACATGTATATAATGGATAGAGGATGGGTCAGGTGTGGCTGAGAGGTACCACCTTGCCAAAGACAAGCAAGTGAGAATGCAGGTGAACTGAAATGTGAGAAAACAATTGCCAGCACATAACCACATCAGACCAAACAAGTGAAGGAACAGGATGATCCTGCATGGATATGCCCACAGGTAAACATCTATTCTCTTAGCAAACTCCCAAGGAAGACTAACTTTACGCATTGGGTGGCATTCAACTCAGTGTTACTCAGAGCAGACTTACTGAAATGAATGAATCACTGAGTTATAGTCGTTCATTTCAATAGGGCTTCTCTGAGTAAAACTGAGTTGAATACCACCCTTTATGTGCTAGATTAATGTTTTGCCAAACTAAGGCACAATTTAACACACATCACCTGCAGTCATGTATTTTAACAATAGCTCAGATTTTGGGTTAATATGCATGATATTCCTTTTTTTTACACCACTCATTTTTATAGGTTAAACTCCATTCACTTATAAAATGATATTAAAGGACATTTGCACTTCCTTTTTAAAAAATGGATATAACACTCTTCTGCATGTCTTTCACAATGTATCGTATAGGAGGAGGAATTTAAAATTATTATTAAGTACAGCTACACTAGCTTCTCATTAGGAGAAAAGGAACACTTGCCAATATGAAATGGAAACTTTTCCGAGACAAAGCTAAGGTACAATAGTGTGCTTTTACATAATGTTTTAATGAAATTCAACCCAGAAAACATTCTTCTCACCAGCCATACCTGCCTAGTCTGGCTCACAGCCAGATACTAACATTCTCATTTTCTTAGCTGAGGTTCTGCAGATCTTGGAAATCAGAGATGATGGCCCAGGCATCAATGAGCTACCCAGGAGTTCAGCTCTCTGCTGTGTTACCCAGCAGGAGCCCAAGGCTCTGTTATCCATCCACCCATCTACTTACCTACCGGTACCTACGCAAATATAGGGGTGTGTGTGTGTGTAATGTCTAGCAGCATTAGCCACCTAATCCCTGTACTGGCAGCCTAAAAAATTATTCATGACATACTTCCTATATTGCAGTCAGCTTGCATTTCCCTACATAAGAGATTATTTCCATGTAGGAAAATGATAATATGTGAAGCAGCCCACCATATGTTAGGTATTCAAAATACTATATCCCTAGCAAATATGTTTGTATTCCAGTCCTTGAATCTATTGCTTTATAAAAGGTTATTAAATGACAATTCATACTGTTGTAGACTAATTTAAGTAATCACTAGATCACTAGATTTTCATGCAAATTGGGAGACAAAAGTTCTCCTCCCAGTTTGTGGAAGTGGGATTGAGAAGTGAAGCATCAAATTGCTGAGAGCCACTTGAATCGCAGGTGGAACTGAGATTCTGACCTAACTCTGTCAATAATTTACCTACCATGTATGGTAAATACTCGCTGTTAGAAAATGTTCACATTGGGTCAGAAAGAACATGCTTACTAAGCCTTTGCAATTCTCATTTTCTTAGGCTGCATCCTAACCCCACTAACATTGGAATAAGCCCCACTGAATTTAGCAGAATTTATTTCTGAGTAGATGGTTTAGGATGGCACTGTAGGGTATGCTCTTGCCCTGTAGCTATCCCAGGAGCATGATATGCTAAGGATTGCAACCAGGGGACTTATTTATTCCTTCATTGACCTCATTTGATTTTTATATGTGTTCCTCTAAGTGTTTTTGCTTGAATTTTTAACTCTATTTCAAAATATAATTCCAGGAAGAAGAAAAATCCGAAAGCTATCATTAGATTTGACATCTCTGTAATGTTGGAAACATTTGCTGAGTTGAATTTCTCATCCTGTCAGACAACTTTTGAGAAGTTAAGTTATAATTGACCTGGAAAGGAAAATTATTTTAGGAATATTGGATGTGAGCCAAAGGAAGCCTATACTTTCCAAGAACACTTTCCTAATCATTCCATGCACAAAGCAATTCTAGGCATGTCTACCTGGAAGTAAATCCCACTGAGTTAAAGGAGACATATTCTCAGATAAGTGTGCTTTGTGCTGTTGCCGAAACTTTCAGCCTGTCTATATATATATATATTCAAAATGCAGGATTATTTCATGCAGTTTCTTTCTTTTTTTAAAAGTGTGGTATGTACATTATATGCAATTTGTGTTTGTAGGTGTGTTAAACCTATGAAACAAATTTGTTCCGCGCAGTATGCTATTTCATTTCTTTCTGGGTTTCACAGCAGCCTTACTTGTGAGTAACAAATCTAGTATGGTCAACTTTGAAGGTTAGCAACTGGAGGAAATGCCCTGTTTCTGAAGTAAGGCATGATCACTGAGAATGATGATAAGTTTGATCACTGAGACAATTATGACAATGATGCCTTGCCATTGTCAAACCATCCAGCAGTTATCACAGGGTTTATAGACCCATGAAGTTCTGATCAAAGTTGCCAGAGTTGAAATTGTGGGCTTTTAAAAAGCTTATATACAGACCACTTGCTTGTCATTAACTCTGATTTCCCTCTTTATATACAAATATATAGAGAGGGAAATCAGAGTTAATGATAAGCAAGTGGTCTGTGACTCAGCCATTGCTATTTATATTTAAAACTAATTCACAGGCTTTGTTTTATTCTGTCAAACTGATGGGACAGATGAGAACTATTCAGTAGCATTGTAGAAATCCCTCACCCTGTGCCAGGTTGGCACTGAATTGTGAACATTTGCCTTTCTGGAGACTACAAGACATTACACATGTGCTGATAATCAAAGAAGCCCTAAACCTAAAGAGTGAAGGATAACTTTTAACGTTTCAGCAGAGAGCTCAGCTTGTGAAATAGACAGTTTCTCTGACAACATTTAGAAAATTTGCAAGCAAAACTTTTCCCTTGTCTTCCATGAGACTTTGGCTTATATCAGCCCCTTTACTCTACCAGAGCTCCATTAACGTCAGTGAAACTGCTTTCAAGTAACACATTGGTCCTGGGCATCTTTACACACTGCCCTGAACAGATGACTTGAATACAAGTCTTACTGATTCAAAAGTTTCCTCTGTGTATAGCTTTTGGAGAGTCCAGGATCTTCTGCTGTGAATTATTTTCTTCCTAAGTAGTCTTTGAAAGAGGACAGTTCTAAGGCTGCAGTCCTGTGTCCACTTACCTGGGAACAAGCACCATTCAACGTTTACTTCTAAGTAAACATGCACAGGCGCAGACTGCATGAGTAACAGGATCCAGGAATAAAATATTACTTTGCTTGGACTCTACACTTCTAAGGCAGTGTATATTAAGGGGCATAGAAGCAGGTTGTATGGGAAACATACAACACAAGTGGCTGTAGCTGCTTTCACTTCTGGCTTATGTGAAGATTATGAATCACTTCTAGGAATGGCTCTGTTTTGAGTACTTCTTCCTGGCAGCAGTGTGACTGGGAGCCAGAAGATAAAGCAGCTAGGATGCCCTGTTTTTCTTGCTGTAACTCTAGAGCAGAAGGCACTTTCTCTTCCAGTCTCATTGCACTCCCGCCCCCGGCCCCTGTTTTCTCCCATACTTAAGCAATTGGTAGTTGCAAACACAGAACAATCAGTCTCTCTTAAATGTCCCGGACAGATGTTGTTCAACTACAAAATCAGTGGAACAGAACAAATTTGCCTGGGCTGCCTTCCTCACAGATTAGTTATCAAGGGAAGAGCTTTAAATGGTTCAGTTTAAGGATCATCCCAGATAATCATAACCTTTTGATCTGCCTTTCTTGCCAGGCTTTTAATAGTCTCGTCTGTCAAAAAGTGTGGGGCAAAGAGCATGAAGTGCAAGTCCAGACTAAGATCCTCAACTTCGTTCTTCCCATCCCATTTCCCACCGTTTTCTAATTTGCTGCTAACTTATTCTACCCTTCTAACCTCGAGACAGACATCCACCAACAATCACCACAGTTATGCCTAGTGGATCGGAATACAGCAGCTTTGAAACCTGACTGAAAAGCGTTTGGGTTATGCTCCCCAGTTTCCCCACGATAGACTTTGTGAATAGTGGGTGTTATTTGGCGATTTCCTCCATTCCACCAGGCTTCATATATACTACAGAATTATGTATATACATACAGTTATTCCATATGTCCACATGCACACCATATGTTTACAAGTAAATACACACAAAACTCATCTGAAGCCATGCTCTGTGCAAAGTATGGTGCAACTTACCCAAAGATAATTTATTTTCAAGTAACGGTCCATGAGGGGAAAGGAGAGTCTGGTGTTGAGACGTCTTCATCCAGTTCCCGGCAAGGCAGGAGTTGCTCCTTTTTTTGCAAATATCATACCCACTGCTTGAATAGTATCCCGGGAAGACTCCTTCTGCTGTGCTCCCTGTCCGCTGGATTCCTTTGGAACAGTCACATTTTATTTATACACACACAGTCCTTTTCGGAATAAGCAGCCAGCTGGAATGATTCAAACCTCTGTTCAGCACACCGTTAAAATGCAGCCTCCTTTTCGGACATAGGAATTACACCAGGGAGCAGTCACCGAACAGCAAAGAGGCAATGAGAACTACTTAATCACCCGAATACCAGCTGCTGCTGCTGCTGCTACTCTGCCTCTTTCCTAGCTGTGCTCTTCCCTTTCTCCCTCCCTCTCCGCTCATGTCTACAGAACTATAAAGGCGGCTTTGGAGGATTATGATTGGCAGAAGCAGCCAATTCCTTCAGCTAATCATCCTCAAGGTTTTCAAGGACTAGAAGCTGTTGTGATGTCATTCAGACAGTGTGGGGTTACACACAAACACATTCCAGCAGAAGCTAATTCAGAGATCAGCTGCATTCCGCTCACACCCTAGTGATTGATTAGCTGCTCCTCGAGGATTTGCATAATCTGTCATTGTACAGTTGGGCCACCTCCTTTATAAACCTGGCCAAATTAAATCCAGGAGTGGAAATGCCACTGGCTGCTTTTTGATGTCTGCAGCCAAAGCTGTGAAAATAAAATCATAGAGAAATGTGCCGGGGGGGGGGGAAGAGAGAGAGAAAAGTTTGAAGAGTGATTTCCCGGCCATCAAAAAGACAGACATGAAGGATTCTGGGGTGGGGAAGGAGGAGAGGAGAATCGTAAGACAGACAAGGTCTCACCCTTCCAGCACAGAATTCATAACGGTATTAGCACCACTTTAACCCAGAAATGTCACAAGGGTTGTAGGTTTAAAAACAAGGGGTGGGCACGCACCTCCTTTTCCATGTATTTTCTGTACTGGGGGGGGAAGTCAAGTTTTGATTTGAGAAACCCTAATTTCCTTGATTCTGATAAATTAAACACACATTACATTACATTTATTTATTTATTTATTTATATTTGAACTAATCATTCTGCTGCCCATTGTGCTTGCTTACTAGAGGGCAAGTCCCATTGAAATCAGTGGGATTTGCTTCTCAGTAAAAAAAGGAAAGGCTTTTGCTGTGATGAGCAAGAGCAAAACACTATTGGACCAAGAAATTCCACACCTGGACCACTGATGATCTAGATCAACTGCCCCTTCCTTAGCTATGGAGATTCACCAGATGCTTCCCAAACACTTTCAAGTCCATCTTCTGAATCCTAAGGATTAGAAACTTTAGGGTTTTGTTTTGTTTGTTTGTTTGTTTAAAAGGAAGGACCAAATTTTAAATATGCTGAATTCTGTGCCAAATTTCAGTATAAGTCAGTCTGTCTATCATCTCTCTCTCTCTCTCTCTCTCTCTCTCTCTCTCTCTCTCTCTCTCTCTCTCTCTCTCATCTATCTATCATCTATCTATCAACTATCTATCATCTATCTATCATGGATGGATAGGTAGGTAGGTAGGTAGGTAGGTAGATGTTGTATGTGCTATACATTAACAGTTTTTGTTTCCCAAATATCCTCCTTTTTGAATGTTTCAGTCAAAAGTACAAATCATTTCCCCCCAACGACAATAAAATGCTACTCAATAACAGTGTTATCTGGCAGCTTACAAATAATACCAAACCATTTTTTTTTGTTTTTTGTTTGATCAACCATTTTTAGGGAACTAATTTGATTCAGTCCTGGTCATTTGTTCAGCATTTTTGGATTTTATATTGGTTTTTTTATATTTTATGATGTTCCAACGATTTTATTGTACACTGCTGTGATACTTTCCCCCTATGAGTTGGCAGTTTGTAAATACTCTTATAAGCAAGCAAGCAAGCAAACAAACAAATATATGAAATATGAAAATATAATAGTCACAGAACAATAAAAGCAGCAAACTAATTCCAGCATACAAATTCCAGTCACAGAAAGTAAAACAAGGTAGTGTCTCAAATATGCAGAAACTAAAACAAGGTAGTGTCTCAAATATGCAGCAGCAGAAATAATTTCTGCCATCACTTGTGTCTGTTGGTATTTATTAAATTTATATCCTGCATTCCCTCTCAAAGGAGCACAAAAATAATAAAACAATACCATTAAAAATAAAATATTTTTTAAAGTTAAAAATGTCTTACAAACACGTAAACAATCACACACTCTCACAGTTAATAATTTAAAGATCACCAGGAACAGGAGACGACACACATGGAGATAAAAATAATAAAATTGGATATGGAAAACTTGGGTTCAAATTCCTTCCAGTCCTAAACAGCCAACACCAGGCCTCCATCTTTCAGCTTCAGTTCCCATGACAACAGAAGCATTGTGGGAAATACAGCAGAGTGCTCAGAAGTACTATATACATGACTAGTAACAATAATCACCCTTGGGCTGCTGTGTCATTTGCTCACCGCCTGTCTCATACAGGTGAATATTAGCTGAACTCCACACAAACTGTTCCTTTTGAACAGAACATTGCACTTCAGAGCACAGCAGCAGCTTTGTTTTAAACTGTGTGGCTGAAGAACAGATGCCTCTGTGCCAATCATCCTAAAAATATCTAGCAATTATCCTCGGTATTACCCTATATCTAAGGTAATCTCCAACCTCTAGTGCAATATCTTATCAGTTGTTTATTGCATTTTCCTTACGGGTCCCTCTCCCCATCCTTCTGGTGATCATGGAGACATGAAAAGACCTGCCAAAAAATGTGTGAACAATGACAGCATTTTCAAAGTGATCAAAGTGGAGCATCCACTGCATTCCTCATTCCCAACTGCATAGCATTGTCCTTTTATTTAGAAAGCAAGCGAGCAAGAAAGAAAGCAAACCAACCTGTCATTGTTATCAAAGGGGATCTGAATCACAGGTGCAGGAATGAAGGAAATCAGCAGTTGTTATCTGGCTCAGTGATGCGCTTTTTCTGGAAGAGCTTTTCTTCCAAGAATAACTTCCTTAGGTGCATAGGGTTGTATCTCGGGGAAATCCTTGTTGGGCCAGGAATGGCTTGTTGGCCTTATGTTGGCAAGTGACAGATGCAATCATTACAACAGGCGCACATCAGCCTCCCTGTGTGTTGAGAACATCCTTGGAGTCTCTGACCCCACTGTCTGAGATGAGTGGGGAGAGGACCTTCTCAGTTGTGGCACCCAGCTTATATGCTCTTCAGTCAAATATTGCTAAATAAGCAAGAGCTGAATGAGCCCCCTGCTCCAAATGCAGCTGCTTCACTCCATAATTTTATTTCCTTGCTTGTCTTTTAAGCCATTAAGCATAGTTTCTTGGTTTTGATTCAATAGGCTTCCTGCCTTCTTCCAGAAGTCATGGAGCAACTGCATGTGGGTATATGAAGTTCAGTCATATCTTAGCTTATTCAGCTAAGACTTGATTATCCAAACACAGTGCCAGGTAAAATACTTTAAGAGCTTGAAAGTGGGATATCTGAAGTATTACCTTCTCCTGCATATGTCTACCTAAGCTCTGAGTTCAGCTTCACATACCTTTTTTCTAACTGTCTCCACCAACTAAAGTGAAGCTTCCAGGGACAGTGACTTCTTGATGGTGACACCCCAGTTTTGGAAAGCACCCCACCCCCAAGAAGTCTAGTGCCTTCTTTTTAAAGAAAATTTCTCCCAGGACTTTTTGAAGTATGTGGTTTTACTGATTAGTTCTGTTTTAGACCTCATTGTTCTTTTATGATATTTCAGTTGTGCTTTATCATGTTATGTTTGTGAGCCACCTAGAGAACAATGTTGCTGGAGGCCTTATACGAAAAGAACAAGTAAAAAACACCTCAAAATGCCTTTACCTTAATACATTTTTTAATGCTGCTTTATAGCACATGCATTTTTTGCAAGCAATTTCCCCAATCTAATGCATATTTTGTTATTGTCACTAAAATATACATTTTAAGAACACTTTTCAGTAATATAATGCATCTATGAGCACTGAAGACTTGCATTGCAAGATTTTGAAAAGTGCGAACTGTGTTTTGGTTCAAGTATTGCTTCACAACCCTGAATCCGGTAGTTTCTCATTAAAATGAAAACAAAATTGTATTTCTTCTCCATATAGCACCCATCAGCCCTAGATCTCTGGAAAATCGGCTTTCCCTCCCCAAATTCCTAATGCATCTCTAGCAAATTTACAGATTAAAACTCAGTATCAAATATGAATCTCACAGAATCCAAAATCCTGAAGCAACATAGGTCCAGTTCTGATGCAAAAAGAATAGGCTGTGATATTCCTTCTAATGGAATGTTTAGGGTGGAAAACATCCATCAATGTATGTTACTCAAAGAGAATCCTATGAACTTTTACAAGTCCTATGGCCAGTCACTGTCCTTCAGTCTAACCAACCTAGCCTACCTCATAGGTTTGTTGTGAAGATAAAATAGGAGAAGAAGCAGGCATGTCACATTGAGCTCTTTAGAGGAAGGAGATGAATACTGGTGTGTGAATTGAGACTCTAAAGTTACCGTATTTTTTGCTCTATAAGACTCACTTTTTCCCTCCCAAAAAGTAAGGGGAAATGTGTGTGCTTTTTATGGAGCAAATGCAGGCTGCGCAGCTATCCCAGAAGCCAGAACAGCAAGAAGGATTGCTGCTTTCACTGCACAGCAATCCCTCTTGCTGTTCTGGCTTCTGAGATTCAGAATTTTTTTTTCTTGTTTTCCTCCTCCAAAAGCTAGGTGCATCTTATGGTCTGGTGCATCTTATAGAGCGAAAAATACGGTATTAAAATGGCCCTTCTAAGCACAAATAGTTGTGCTCTCTCTCTCTCTCTCTCTCTCTCTCTCTCTCTCTCTCTCTCTCTCTCTGTGTGTGTGTGTGTGTGTGTGTGTGAGAGAGAGAGAAATAGATGATAATCACAACAAATACTCTAAATATAAGCAACCTTTTTACAGTGCAAAATGTATTCAAGTGAAATCAAGACTTTGGGATGTGTTTGAAGCCTTCTTCTCTCTCAACTTTAATCCCTCCTACTAAACTCAAACATATTGCAAACCTTGAAGCGTATAAACATTTTAAAATTTTGTGTGCAAAGGTAGTTTCGAAGACCTGGCATCTTCCTCTTGCCTTTCTGCCGTGCGTAGCAAGACACACACCATGTAATGGAACATCAATAGAATGCAACAGCACAGATGCTCCTACTGAGGGACTTCGGCCAAGTGGTTAAGCTTGTCCTCCAAAATTTGTTTTAATTTAGAAGCTAAAATCAATACGCTTAGTCTGTACCAAAGCTTTGTTCCTTAGCAGAATAGCCTGCTATACTGAAAGAATCCAGCATAAAACAGCTTGTCTGGTAATATATGTACTACCTCATATTTCCCTGTACCTTACAAGTATCTTGAATGGGAAAGCAAAGCATCCTAACTTTAGAGAATCTGCCATCAGAAAAGACATCCAAACTGTGTATTCCTTTCAAATCTTTCAGATCCAAACTTGAGCTATTATTATTATTAATTACTACTAGGCATGGGACTTCTTATATATATATTTTTTATTAAATTTTCTGTTTTACAATTTAGAATACTCATTTAAACAAGCTTAAAATATCAATGACTTCCCTTCTTCTCTTTCCATGGTTCATTTTGCATATCATAAATCCCTGAATATTTTACATAAACTAAACCATTCAGTATTCCATTATGATATCCATCAAAACTTATTTACACTGTTGAATTTATCTTAATGCAGCCAATGTTTTCAAGTGTACACAATTTCCCCCCATATATTTAATAAACATTTTCCAATCTTCTTTTAACGTATGTTCTTGTTCTCTTATTCTGTATGTTAGATCCACAAGCTGTGCATATTCCATCAGTTTAAGTTGCCACTAAACATGGGATTTCTTATCTGCTCTTCAACATAAGGTCTCTCGGTGGGTTACAAAATAATATAAAACTACGGTATTAAATCAGTTAAAACAATTTATAATAAGATGAATGCAGTGGGCCCTAAAGCACATATATATTGAGTTTCAAAGGCCAGGATGAAGAATATGTGTAGTTTCAGTTTTTTGCCCTAACACTTTATTGACTCTACCTTAAGGGTGCTTTCTTATTTTCCTACTCCTAAGGTTGCCTGCTTTTATCAGACTATCCCAGATCTGGTTGTTATGATCCCCTTGAATCAGATCATTTTTGGTCCATTTACCTCAGTATTGCCTGTGTTGTCTGGCAGCAGCTGTTCAGGTCATCTCTCCCAGACCTTCTTGGTGACACCAAGGATTGAACCCGAGTCCTTCTGCAGGCAGAGAACATGCTCTACCATGGAGTAATGGCCCTGCCTCCGTGTATGGTTAGAATATTTGAAAATGATCTGTGCAAGTGGAGGCACGAACACATCCAAATAAAGTAACCTGACAATCTGTACTTTTTTGTTTTAACAGTACGTTTCTAGCACTCATGTTACATCAGAAGAAAAAGTGCAGATATGGATCCAAAGAAAGGAAGCAAGTAGAAAGAAGCCAGTCCTTTTCAACAGCTGTGTCTCCTACAGCAGTTTTCTTCCCTCTCACTTTTTTTTGTGTGTATGTAAAATATTGGTACTGATTTGCTGAAATATGGCCAACAAGATAAAACTAACTTTGTAACAAGAGATGAAAAAACGCAGTCATCAACACACATTATTCACTTCTGTGAAAAAGAATTCAGAATATACAGGGCAAAAAAAGAGGCAGAGGATAAAATCAGTTTAAGGGAAAGAGAAAAAAGCAATTAAGGGCAAAGAAGAAGAAGAAGAAGAAGAAGAAGAAGAAGAAGAAGAAGAAGAAGAAGAAGAAGAAGAAGAAGAGGAAGAAGAAAAAGAAGAAATGAAAGTTCTAGCTCCAAGATGAAAGCAACATACAGTGGTACCTCGGGTTACAGACGCTTCGGGTTACAGACTCCACTAACCCAGAAATAGTACATCAGGTTAAGAACTTTGCTTCAGGATGAGAACAAAAATCGTGCAGCGGTGGCATGGTGGCAGCGGGAGGCCCCATTAGCTAAAGTGGTACCTCAGGTTAAGAACAGTTTCAGGTTAAGAACAGACCTCAGAACGAATTAAGTCCTTAACCTGAGGTACCACTGTATGTGTTTATGTCACCTTCCACCAACTTGGCTGGACTTATAGAAGATGTATTTTGAAGCATTTGGAGGGCACCAGGTTGGGAAAGCACTGTTTACACCATCGTATTTCAGATATCCTATACATTTCGCATGGCAGACTCTTCCAGTTAGCTAGGTTGTAATCTATAAACACTATAGATTGTCAATTTACTTGTCATTAATGGTTTTTGTTCCCATTAATGGGAAAGTTATAGATAGAACCCTGTGAATGCTGGTCAGTTACCTGCATCAGACAACAATCCATCTTTTAATTAACCATTTTGTATTCTATAGATTCTTTCCTGAGAATGTCCAGAAATGCCAGCCACTATTTTCACAAAACCTATTTTGCCTGAATTGTGGTAAAGTTCTTCATTTTATTGCCTGCCTCTGCTACAGGAATGTTTGGGGAACTATAGGTCCTGCACTTTATTATTGTCAAACGCACAACATTTCTGTTGACATTTTTATTATCGTCTTCCAGGAGGAACAGCAGATGTGAATGTGTTTCTCTCTCTCTCTCTCTCTCTCTCTCTCTCTCTCTCTCTCTCTCTCTCTCTTCATTCATATATATATATATGAGAATCCTATAGTACCAAGGGCTTTCACACACACACACACACACACACACACACACGTATATATGTGCTTGGTACTATAAGTTTCCAGAGTTATCTTTAAAAACAAGTCTCTGTGAGTTCCATGTGCCTCTCAGATAAATTTCATGGAGGTAGGAAAGAGGGAGAGGAAACAAGAGAAGAAGTGGTAGGAAAGAGAGAGAAAGAGGTTGGAGAGAGGGAGTGGAGTAGGTGAAGAAAGAAAGAGAGAGAGAGAGAGAGAAAGGGCTGCAGAAAGAGAGAGAAAAGGTGGAGAGACAGAGGGAGGGAGAAAGGAGTGACCGACTTACAGCTGGCTCTCATCCTGCACACTACTGACATTCAACCCTCCCCAAAACCCCTACCACCCAATTGTGGCCTGGAGGAAGTATGGCAGACCAAGATCCAGCCCCTCAGCTAAAATTTTTTGTCTATAATCAACATGCCAAGGGGTCATGAAAACTGGCATTTAGAAATGGACAGGTTTAAAATTTATGCTAAAAAAACTGACACACACACACACACACACACACACACAGGCAGGATAGCTTAGATATCTTCCTTCATTTCTTCCTGGATTTTGAAGTTTCAAATTACCTGGTCCTGTTTGCAAAGTAAAAGAGGCGTGCAAATCCTCCACTCTGCACATGCGTTTTGCCAAAGCCTTCAGTTACTTCAGCTGATGTGCGCCTTTCCCTCTCCACTTTGCATCACAGATGCAGATGGGCCCATTGATAAACGAAAGCAATCTTGATGTGATTTGGCCCAATATTATTCTTTGTGCGGTTTTATTAGCATGCAGGCACTCATGTGCACATTGGTTAAACATAGCAGAGGGGTGGGGGGAAGAATCTGAATGCAATCATAGGTACAAAGCGCTGCAAACACATTGCAATTGCTCCCCCCCCCCCCCGAATCCTATCAATTTGCAGATTCATATTGGTAATGTAGAGGGGAGAAACCACAGGAAATTGCACATGCTTCAATTATGGAACTAATTCTAACAATTCTACCACTTAAACAGAACTCAAAAGGGTCTGCTGATGGAAGGAATCCATCAACGAAATGGGAGCGGGAGGCAATTTGGGGGCATTCTCCTCCCCTTGCAATGTACCCGGCACTCCCACTCCACAAATCTACTCCCAACTTTTTTTGGGGGGGGGTAATTGTGTTGGATGGGGTAGGGCAGGGTGAAGGCAATCACCCTAAATTGCCTTCCTGCCAATTCTGCTGATGTGTTCCTTCCTTCAGCAGAAAGTGAGCACTGGATACCACCCAGAAAGAGTAGAATGCAGTGCAAATGCATATGGAAGACATCTTAAAATGAATAAATGGGTATGCTTCTATTCCTAAAACTTCAAAAAAAAAAATTTCCTTCCAGTAGCACCTTAAAGACCAACTAAGTTAGTTCTTGGTATGAGCTAGTTCAGGTATCTGAAGAAGTGTGCATGCACACGAAAGCTCATACCAAGAACTAACTTAGTTGGTCTTTAAGGTGCTACTGGAAGGAATTTTTTTTTTTTAACTATGGCAGACCAACACGGCTACCTATCTGTAACTGGAACTCCTAAAACTTCAGTATTGGAAAACAGCCACTAACAACTCTAGAGCTATGGTGGGATAGAATGTGGAATATAGCCCTTAAAGGTAAAGGTAAAGGGACCCCTGACCGTTTACCTTCCCACTGGAGCAGTACCTATTTATCTACTTGCACTTTGACGTGCTTTCGAACTGCTAGGTTGGCAGGAGCAGGGACTGAGCAACGGGAACTCACCCCATCACGGGGATTTGAACCATAGGCTCAGTGGTTTAACCCACAGCGCCACCCACATCCCTAATATAGCCCTTAAGGAGAAACTAACAAAGAAACTTAGAGAGCTCAGAAACACAAAGATGAAAGATGATTTTGAATCTGTATGGCACATGTTTATTCAGTACATCACTAAGGACAGTGTTGCCCTCTCACCACCATCCATGCACGGATGTCATCAATTCCAAACTACTTATAAACTCAATGTTTGACTGTATTATTGGCATGGTATATGCATGCAAATTTTCTTGTGGGGTGGGGTTATATACCCAACATTTCTCCAATGAAAATAGGGATGTCCTATGTCATCATGGGTAACTGTGCCCCTGAAAGACCAGGTGCGCATCCTGGGAGTCATTTTGGACTCACAACTGTCCATGGAGCCACAGGCCAATTCTGTGTCCAGGGCAGCTGTCTACCAGCTCCATCTGGTGTGCAGGCTGAGACCTTACCTCCCCACAGACTGTCTCGCCAGAGTGCTGCATTCTCTGGTTATCTCCCGCTTGAACTACTGCAATGCGCTGTACGTGGGGTATCTTTGAAGGTGACTTGGAAACTTCAACTAATCCAGAATGCAGCAGCTAGACTGGTGACTGGGAGTGGCCGCTGAGGCCATATAACACCGGTCCTGAAAGACCTACATTGGCTCCCAGTACATTTCTGAGCACAATTCAAAGGGTTGGTGCTGATCTTTAAAGCCCTAAACTGCCTTTGCCCAGTACACCTGAAAATGTGTCTCCACCCCCATCGTTCTGCCCAGACACTGAGGTCCAGCTCCAAGGGCCTTCTGGTGGTTCCCTCACTGTGAGAAGTAAGGTTACAGGGAACCAGGCAGAGGGCCTTCTTGGCAGTGGCACCCACCCTGTGGAACACCCTCCCTCCCTTCAGATGTCAAGGAAATAGACAACCCTATGAAATAAATACCCTATGAAAATGACCCCTCCGCCTTCTCCTGGACAGCCAGCCCTGTATCAAATTTTTTAAAATGTCTAATGCTTTACAATTTTCTATGTGCTGTAAGCCAGACAGATTTGACTGGGGAAACCCAGCCAGATGGGTTATCCTATGAAAACAGAGGCCTCCTAAGGAAAAGAAGGACATTCCAGGATCAAATCTGAAACTGGGCTGGCTTCTGTAAACCCGGGACTGTCCCTGGAAAACTGGGACACTTGGAGGGTCTGGAATTATATGGGGATTGTTTGCTGTATGGAACATAAATACAACAATAAAATAGAAATAAATAACAGAATAAAGAAAAATAAAGAGACAGAGGAGGATGTTGACAAGCAGTGATACCCATTGGACCAGTTGGAAGGCAGACAAGCAAGTGGAGGCTGGTTAACAGCCAACTGAGGCTGAAGAGGCAGGGCTCCATTTCCCCCAATGGTTGAGCCTTCACCGAATGTGCAAAGAGTAACTAACATCCCTTCTTCCACTTTTGCCTCTGTCTTCAACTGCCAGTGGCACACAGACCCCAGAAGGTTCCTTATGAGGAAATGCAGCCCTGGGGCTGAAAAGAGTTCCCTGCTCCTACCCTATGAAAATGACCCCTCCACCTTCTCCTGGATTGTATGGGGACGACTACAATATATTGGGTCCATAATGCTGCATTGATCTAGCATTGAAGTGGCTCTCTCCCACACCCATTCTTTTGAAACATCTTATCATTAATAGGGATGGAAGAGAATTCGGTTTGGACTGCATTTTTAAGATGACTGACTTAATTCACACCTCCCAGACTATCTCATTGATTGGAATGCATTTATCCTTTGGATTTTGCAATTCTCTGAATTTTGCCATACAGTTCTCAGCTTAAAAGGTACCAAAATGCATTAAAATGTGTGTTTTAAGATAAAATGTGTGTTTTAAGAACTACATACATTAAGATAAAATATGTGTTTAAATTTATTTTTTGTACATTTTTAAAAATAATAATAATTGCACACTGATGCAAAACTAGGATAAAATGGACTTCTGAATGAACATTCTGAAATAGACAATCCATCCATCCCTATCTACCTCTTCAACCACAAAGCTCAATTTGACATTGGACAGTGTAAGTTTTGTTACTCTTTTTCTGTTAAAATGCCATTGTATATTTTACGATTTACATTAATTTTTCAGGATTCAGTTACATTCTTTTTTTTTAATCTACAATGAAAGCCTTTCATGGGATGCATTTTCTTCTGTCTAAAGTCAATACAAATCCTCCTTGCTTTAAAAAGGAGTGAGACCTAGAAACCACAAAAGGCTTTCATGCTATGTAATATTAAAGAATGTGATTACTCCAGTTTGTTCTCATAATATAATTTAAGAATGACTGAAGGTATAGGGATGATGTTCCAGATTGTGATATAAACATGCTCTATGGTATTAGCTTTCTGATTTCAAAATGGTAATACAGTGGTACCTCCGGTTACGAACTTAATTAGCTCTGGAGGTCCGTTCGTAACTGGAAATCGCTCATGAGGTATGCTTTCACTAATGGTGTCTCCCACTGCTTGCGCGCCGCCAAAACACGACTTCCACTCACATCCCAGTGCAAAGTTCCCCAGCAAGGGGCATCTACTTCCGAATTAGCGGAGTGCATAACCCGAAGCGTTCGTAAGGGGGATGGTACGTAACACGAGGTACCACTGTAATTGATTAAATTGCATGTTGAGACATACTGATATTTTAGAAAGCGTGTTCACATAAAAGAGAGCACGTGTTGCGGTTGGGGCCGAACAAAACCCCATTTTAGTGGCCAGGCCATAGATGGCTAGAGGCCTGGGAGCAGATAGGTGGGTGTTGTTACTGGGGCAAATTTGATGTTGCCAATTTAGGGCTGGGGTCAATGGCTTTATAAGCAGGGTCCACAGCTTTCTCTTTCTCTTTTGCTGTGGACACCGGATCACATGGAGCGCTTGGACTGTCTGGAGGACAGTAATGCAATCTTCTCATTGTCTGGTTACATTTATTTATTTCCCCCTTCTTTTAATCCTCTTTAGTCCCTTAAATAATTTAATTCCCCCCTTTTCCTGTTCGATTTCCCACCCCACCCCTTACCCTGCCCTGTGGGAAGATTCTCCCTGTATCTGTGGCTTGCCTTTCCCAATAGGGAGAGGGCCCCTGGTAGGGGCTTTCTTTCGCAAATAGGTTTCCCCCATTTCTCCTGTTGTAAGTTGTGGGGCTAGTCAGGGCTGTTCCCAGCTTGGCTGGAATCATTTTCGTTTATAGCACCCCCGAAGGTTGGCTTTGTTTGGGTGTGTGCAGCGCTGTTGGCCAAGTATTGATCTAGCCTTGGGCGAGAGCACTGTTTTGAGTTCTTTTAATATTGCTATGAGACTAAGATTCTCAAGAGCAGAGGCAGGGAGGCCTATTTGGCCTGCACATTACTTCCAGGCCTAAGTCTGCTACAGGTAGCAGTTAATTGTTAAGTCTCTGACCTCTCTATAAGAATGTACCTGCTTGCAGGCTCAGTTGCTGCTAATGTATATCTGAGGCAGACAGGGCGGCAGAGGCTCCCTGTGCCTCCAATGGCTATGAGCACTCTGTATATGCTTTTGAACTATGCTGTTTCTGAACAAGTTTATTTTCGTTAAGTTTGTTTTGCCCTGATAGTGGCGACTGCCATTTTAGAGACGAGCCAGTGTGGCTTAGTGGCTAAAGTGTAGGACTAGGACCTGGGATACAGGGTTCATATCCCCCTCTTAGCCATTGTTATCACAAAACAAAACAAACTGCTCCTTTTGGGCTATTCTGTAGTTCGGCCCATTTGTGGCAAAAGAGCTTTGGGTTTCTTGAAGGGGTGCTTCCCTCTAAAAGGGCAAGCAGGGGTACCTGGACAGGCTGTGGGCTACCTCAACTCTGCTATTTCACTGGAGACATTTATGCCTGGCCTAGCAGGTGATCCTAGGGCTTTGCCCTAGAATTCGATGGCCTGGAAGCGTTTCCGGCCTGAATAGTGTCCCCATGTGGTCCATGAAGCATTAGTTTCACCGGTTCCTTACATGGTTTAGTTTTTGCAGACTATGACAGGGTTTTGCAGATGCCTCCAGAGCTTGCCTCTCCCGCAGGGGATGACTTGCGGACGCCCCAGGTGCCTTCTTCCAGAAGGAAGCATTTTTGAAGGCTGCAATCCAGGAGGAGGGCAAAGAGGAGCAGGGATGATAATTCAGACATCACCTTGGACCTCTACAGGGGTCAGGCTGAGGCTGTCCTGCGTCTTTAGGGATCATCCTTGATAGCTCAGCTGGTCAGTGCATAGTGCCGGTAATGCCTAGGTTGCAGGACTGGTCCCTATGCGGGACAGCTGCATGCTCCCCCATTGCTCTACCTGGACACTTAGGCCCAGTGTCGAGGGCCTGTTGGTGGTTCCCTCATTGCGAGGGATGTAACAGGCGCCATGTTTGCAATATGCAAGCGGGAGAAAGCACCTTTGCCTGCCCGCATTGCAGTTTGCTCTGTGCATTGCAGGGCACAGCGCTGCACGGGCTGCATTTGCATTGCTTTGCGTGAGAGATTTGCATTTGCATTGCACAGAGGTGTGCATTGCACGGAGGGTGTGTGTGCATTGCACAGAGTGTGTTGTTGCATTGCACGGAGTGTGTTGTTGCATTGCACGGAGTGTGGGTGTGGGCACATTGCACGGAATGTGTAGTTGCACTGCACCAAGTGTGTGAGCATTGCACGGAGTATGTAGTTGCATTGCACGGAGTGTGTAGTTGCATTGCATGGAGTGTGTGTGCATTGCACGGAGGGTGTAGTTGCATTGCACGGAGTGTGTAGTTGCATTGCGTGGAGGGTAGTTCCATTGCTTGAAGTGTGTTTTTGCATTGCACTGAGTGCGTTTTTGCATTGCACGGAGTGTGTAGTTGCATTGCACGGAGTGTGTAGTTGCATTGCATGGAGTGTGTAGTTGCATTGCACGGAGTGTGTAGTTGCATTGAACGGAGTGTGTAGTTGCATTGAACGGAGTGTGTAGTTGCATTGCATGGAGTGTGTGTGCATTGCACGGAGGGTGTAGTTGCATTGCACAGAGTGTGTAGTTGCATTGCATGGAGGGTAGTTCCATTTGCTTGAAGTGTGTTTTTGCATTGCACTGAGTGCGTTTTTGCATTGCACGGAGTGTGTAGTTGCATTGCATGGAGTGTGTAGTTGCATTGCGCGGAGCATGTTATTGCATTGCACGGAGTGTGTAGTTGCATTGCATGGAGTGTGTGTGCATTGCACGGAGGGTGTAGTTGCATTGCACGGAGTGTGTAGTTGCATTGCATGGAGGGTAGTTTCATTGCTTGAAATGTGTTTTTGCATTGCACTGAGTGCGTTTTTGCATTGCACGGAGTGTGTAGTTGCATTGAACGGAGTTTGTAGTTGCATTGCATGGAGTGTAGCTGCATTGCATGGAGCGTAGTTGCATTGCTTGAAGTGCATTTTTTGCATTGCACGGAGTGCGTTTTTGCATTGCACGGAATGTGTAGTTGTGTTGCACGGAGTGTAGTTGCATTGCATGGAGTGTGTGTGTGCTGCACGGAGTGTGTTTTTTGCATTACACAGAGTGTGTGTGTCGGAAAAGGAAGCTGGCTTGGCGGCAGCTTTGTCGGAACTTCTTTAGGGGTTCTGGCCAGCGTCGGCCCTGTAAATTTACGTATTATGATGGCAGCACAAGATGCCCTCTGCCCAAGAGGGGGCTGGAAGCTGGCATGCAATACCTCAATACCTTTTGCCATATTCCCATTTTATTTGGGATCCAGATGGATATCGTTGCTAAAACATGCCACTTGCCTATGGAGAAGCTGTCTGCCTTGAAGGAAGTTATTTTGTAATACTTCCTCTGTAGCAAGTGATTCTTCATCAGATCCGATCTTGCTGGGTCACTTAATTAATCTTGCATGCAGAGTGGTTGCCCCAGGCCGTCCCTTCCCACTAGGCCAGGCTGCCTGCGGCCTGAGGTCCCCTTTCATGCAATGGTTGCAATTCCTAAATGTCGAAGTCCCCTTGCCTTTCTCATGCAATGGGATCTCATGCAATGGTTGCAATTCCTAAATGTATGCAATAGTAGTTGGCCATGGCAGGATACCTGGAACTTGCACAGGGATTTTCAGGTTCATGCTGATGCTGCTGGATCTTTGCCCTTTGGGTTTTTATTTATTTATTTTATTTTAATTTATTTATTTATTTATTTATTTATTTATTTATTTTAGGAGCTGCTGGTGTGCAAAGCTATGGCCTCAAGCCCGGTGTGGTGAGGCAATCATGTGACCTAACTTTTCTTGAGTTTTCCCCATTGTAGTAGCGGTTCTCATGTGGCCCGAGGAGTTCAGTGAACATCGGATCTGCTTTTGGTCTGATAACCAGGCAGTGGTGACCGTCTTGGCAAAACGGTACTCACGCTCTGGCTGAGTCTCCGCCCCTCCGCTCACGCTGTCGAGCTGCGCCGCTTAAGGTTTAATATTGTGCTTTCTGCTCCTGATTACGGGATCCTCTAATGATGTCACTGTCACTCTATCCCATTTTCAGATGGAGCGGTTCAGATCCTGGGCTCCAGACACTCAGCTACTGCCAGACTTTTCCAGACCACCTGTGGCATTTTGGCAACATTTAGTAATTACAGAGAGCAGCAGCTTCCATTTCCCCTTCTGCTTTTAGCTCTTATGGGAAGGCCTGGATGGATTTCTTAGCCTTAAGCTGGCAGCCCTTGGCCATTCAGATGAACTGGCCCCCATCCTCTGAGCAGATCCTGCAGTATTTGGTCCACCTGCTGCAGATTGGGCGTGCTGTTAGAACTATAAGAATTCAGTCCGCTGCAATGTCTGTTATACTGAAGCTTTTTTTTTCAGAGACCCTTGTATAAAGTTTGTTGTGTGCAGGGCCTTGGAAGGTTGGAATAGGCTCCAACCTCATAGGACAGTGGGCAGGAAGTCGGTCAATTTTACCAATGCAGTATCTCCAACAAGTTAAAACTTATCTGCTGGTAAAAGATCAACGCGAGACTCCTTTCAGTATTCCATTGCATTTTGGTGCACTGAGGGTTGGGGAAATGGTTGTTGGAGCTAGCACGGGGCTGAGAGTCTGGAGGCTTATTGCTTCAGGACTTTTCCTTATCTGCTTTGGAGCTTGTCATTAGAGTCGGGATCTCTAAAACAGACTTAGTGGGCAGGAGTGCCACAATCTGGCTTCCTGTCACAGGTAAGGAGGGCCCTTGCCCAGTTATGGATACCAGAAATTTGGCTTTTCATTCCCCTGGGGGCTGGCCCGCTCCTAGTGCGTAAAAATGGGTTCCTGTTAGCCAGGCATCAATGTGCTTACGTCGTGCACCAGTTATTACGGCCTGCGGCTTGCCTACCGCTGAACACGCCTCATTCCTTCCAAATAGGGCTGCTGCAAAGGCTGCACACTGGGGGCCTGTCAGTAGACAGGATTGTGAAATCATTGAATGTCCGATGCTGAGAAGGGTTATATCAGGAAGCGTCACAATGATGTCTGTGCTGATGCTTGTCTGTTATTTCCTTTTTTTTTAATAGGAACAGCTGTGCACATTTGGGCCACAGCATTGTACGCTGGGCTGGCAAGCGCGCTGACGAGTCTGGACTGGGCGCCATCTCAGTCTTCCTGCCCATGTGAACATATACTGGATGTCCAGATGGGGAATGCTTTGGGAGGAGATCCTTTGGCGGTCGAGTGTGACCTGTGCTGGTCCTCCCGCAGTGCTGGTGGTACAGCTGGACAAGAATGATTTGCCATCTTTCTCCAGCATAAGTTTGCATTCCTGCATGCAAGAGGGCTTGGTTCGAGTTGATAGCAGCTCTCCCTGGACTCAAAATAATTAAAGGCATTGGTTCAAGGTGATCTGGAGGGGGGTTGGAGCACCTGTCCCCTCCAACCGCTAGATGCGGTTGCGTTGGAATTCATTGCTCCCCCACAATGTTTGCTTGTACTGATGATATGGTGGGGCCCAGTCGTCAGTGCTGCCCTGCTGAGGTCAGGTGCAGCTAGTCGGGAACCAATGCCTAGACAAACTACCACCATTTTGGCCCTCCTTCGGCGATTGTGGTCAGCTTGGGGAGAATGATATGGTTTCCTCTTCCTGCTATGAGCTGCGTGCGGCCATTTTACAGGACCTGAGGGAACTGGCGGCACTGGTGCCGACCGCTAGGTTAATTTGGTCACAGCTGCTTCAACGACGCACTTGGAGGGGTAGCCCTTGCCCAGCTGCCACCGAACGAGTGAGGAAGCGGATTAACTCCGCTGCGAGTAAGCTGGTGGTCGATTTGGGTGGGTGCGTGATCCCTCACCCTCTTATTTCATTCCGGGCGGTTGAATTTTATAGGGATGACGGGGTTCATCTCTCGCCAGTTGGGAAGAGATGTGTGGTTGGATGCGATGGTGTCCAGGCTGAGGGTGTGGCTTAATTTGTGAGTGGTTGGCGGCGAGCGTAAGGGCTCGAATGGCGGTTAGGCATTGGTTAAAATTGGTTGGTGGAGGGGTATGGATTGGCTGTGCCTGCCCCTCCAATGCTGCTGCTGACGGGTATTCCGTTAAAGGAATTCTGAAGCTTACCATCCCCTTTGTCCAAACCCTGACGGCAGGGTGCGGGCCGCGTAAGCTTCAAGGAACATGCGCGGAGTAGCTGAGGGCCTGTGACGCAGCTCCAGCTGACTCTGTCCCGTGTTCCTCCGGGACTGACTAGGGAGTCAGTGCTGTCCCCCATGGCGGGGGGTGACAGATAGTCATAACCAATGCCTAAGCAACCACTCTCAATTTGTATGCAAATAAAGTTGTGGCCAAAATTATGCCAAAAACCTTAAACAAAAATTACGTGTGATGTGTGAGTTATTGGGGAAGGGGTTTTGGGGGACCTCAACACGCAAAGGGAAGTTCAATGATTGCAGGCATTGCTATCAAAACGTAGGCCTTAACATTCCATAAATACAGATGTCGTACAGAACATCTCAGCAAGAATCCCTTTTACCAGCAAATATGCATAGAATGAATGCAAGGAAGAACCATGCTTGCAGTTCTTGTCCTCTGCTTCCTGGTCCTCACGCAAATGCTCATACAACTTGAATATGTATAGCCCTCCTCCATTCAATCTGTGTCTAGGGTTTTTCAGGGATCACAATAGCTGACAAAGTTGCACATGTATAAACTTTGGTCCCACCTTTGAAATAACACGAAGACAAAGTCTGCAAATGCTATCCTTATTTGTGTTGCTTTGTTGTATGTGAAAGGAACTAGAGAATGCAACACACAATAAATGCAAGTCCTGCCTCACCATGAAGTAAACATCAGATTTTCAACAGGTGGTAGAGGGTGATTTTGGGGGAAAGGGGGGGCCTCCTCCGCTTGTGGAGCTCCCTGAAAATCAAAATTATAAGATGCATGGGGAGCCCCCAGGAGTACAAAGGTCTCCACATTTCTCAGTATTGCCCTCTACACATGGGAGATAACAAAAATGTTGACAAGTGGAGTAGAACTAGCACATTCATCCCTGCTGAATCCCTTAGCCTTTCTTAGTAACACCAGAAGAGGTTCTGTGTGCCATTTAAAAATGCCTAAGACAGAGGGGGATAACCTGTAACCCTGCACATATTATTGGATTCTAACTCCCACCAAGTCAGGCTATGTTGGTGAGAATTGTAGCTGAGCAAAATTGGGAGGGCCACAGCTTAGCCATCACTGATCTAAAACAGGAGTCAGCAGACCCTCCAAGTGTCCCTATTTTCCAGGGCCATCCCTGATTTAGAGAAGTCATCCTGGTTTCTGATTTGATCCTGGAATGTCCCACTCTTCCTTAGGATGTAGGAGGGTATGGTAGAATGTCCCTATTTTCACTGGAGAAATGTTGGATGGTATGGAGCTATCCAACCCCTGAGTCGCCTGAAGGCAACCCTGTATAGGGAGGTTTTTGTAAGGTTTAATGTTTTATTGTGTTTTTATATATGTTGGAAGCTGCCCAGAGTGGTTGGGGCAACCCAGTAAGATGTGTGGGGTATAAATAGTACAATTATCACTATGGATTGGAATGTCCCTATTTTCATTGGAGAAATGTTGGAGGGTATGAGTGAGTTAGAGCTATGCAGATAGGCTTGGGCAGCTTAAGCTTCTGCAGGAAAATAAAGCAGGTTGAAAACAGCAAAGACAGGAGTTGAAAGGCACCATGTTTTTCCCCCATGAACTCAGCTGCTACCTCAGGCATGTCTCTCAAGAATCCCCACTACCTTCTCCCATTTTTATGAATGTCATTCATTATTATGAGAGAGCATGAAGTTCTGCAAATTGACTCAAGCTAACCCAGCCTATACTAAGCCGTCCACAATCTACAGACAGATATCGTGCACTTCCTGAACCTTGGCATTTTACTCCTGTAAATATAAGTATGAATATATTGGATATTTTGGTAGCCCTTTCATAAAAGGCAAAGGCAGTGGGGTTTTTTGGGGGGGGGAGGACTTAAGGGTACGCAGTACCAGCACTTTTTTTTCTGGAAGAAAAACTCTGGTTAAAAGTGTGGCACTTACTATAACAACTTCATGGTGAGTACTGGCACCTTTTTCTAGAAGAAAAGCACTGGGCAGTAGGAAACAGATGTTCCATCTCTCATTTTCTGTTAAGGTATGTGAGGTAAAAGTAAAGGGTGAAGGTCAAAGGTCAGTGCGGTTGCTGACCTTGAGCCAGACATCCTGGAGAGTGAAGTCAAATGGTCCTTAGAAAGCACTGCTAATAACAAGGCCAGTGGAAGTGATGATATTCCAGCTGAACTATTTAAAATTTTAAAAGATGATGCTGTTAAGGTGCTACACTCAATATGCCAGCAAGTTTGGAAAACTCAGCAGTGGCCAGAGGATTGGAGAAGATCAGTCTACATCCCAATCCCAAAGAAGGGCAGTGCCAATGAATGTGCCAACTACCGCACAATTGCACTCATTTCACATGCTAGCAAGGTTATGCTTAAAATTCTACAAGGCAGGCTTAAGCAATATGTGGACCAAGAACATGCGCTGGATTATGGACAACGCTAGAGAGTTCCAGAAAGACATCTACTTCTGCTTCATTGACTATGCAAAAGCCTTTGACTGTGTCGACCACAGCAAACTATGGCAAGTTCTTAAAGAAATGGGAGTGCCTGATCACCTCATCTGTCTCCTGAGAAATCTCTATGTGGGACAAAAAGCTACAGTTAGAACTGGATATGGAACAACTGATTGGTTCAAAATTGAGAAAGAAGTACGACAAGGCTGCATATTGTCTCCCTGTTTATTTAACTTATATGCAGAATTCATCATGCGAAAGGCTGGGCTAGATGAATCCCAAACCGGAATTAAGATTGCAGGAAGAAATATCAACAACCTCAGATATGCAGATGACACAACCTTGATGGCAGAAATTGAGGAGGAATTAAAGACCCTTTTAATGAGGGTGAAAGAGGAGAGCACAAAATACGGTCCGAAGCTCAACATAAAAAAAAACGAAGATCATGGCCACTGGTCCCACCACCTCCTGGCAAATAGCAGGGGGAGAAATGGAGGCAGTGAGAGATTTTACTTTCTTGGGCTCCATGATCACTGCAGATGGTGACAGCAGCCATGAAATTAAAAGACGCCTGCTTCTTGGGAGAAAGGCAATGACAAACCTAGACAGAATCTTAAAAAGCATAGACATCACCTTGCCAACAAAGGTCTGTATAGTTAAAGCTATGGTTTTCCCAAAAGTGATGTATGGAAGTGAGAGCTGGACCATAAAGAAGGCTGATCACCAAAGAATTGATGCTTTTGAATTATGGTGCTGGAGGAGACTCTTGAGAGTCCCATGGACTGCAAGAAGATCAAACCTATCCATTCTTAAGGTAATCAGCCCTGAGTGCTCACTGGAAGGACAGATCCTGAAGCTGAGACTCCAATACTTAGGCCACCCCATGAGAAGACTCCCTGGAAAAGACCCTGATGTTGGGAAAGATGTAGGGCACAAGGAGAAGGGGACGACAGAGGATGAGATGGTTAGACAGTGTTCTCAAAGCTACCAACATGAGTTTGACCAAGCTGTGGGAGACAGTGGAAGAGAGTGCCTGGCATGCTCTGGTCCATGGGGTCATGAAGAGTCGGACACGACTAAACAACGAAACAACAACAAAAGGACCCCTGGGCTGTTAAAAATACTTTGATGTGGTTAGAGCGTAGTGCTGATAATGCCAAGGTTGCAGGTTCAATGCCCATATGGGGCAGCTGCATATTCTAGCATTGCAGGGGGTTGGACTAGATCAGGGTCCCTTCCAACTCTATGACTCTATATTACTTTTGGAAAAGTCATTATGGGCTAGATCCTGCCTCTTGCACAGCTCCAGAATTTGCACGCCCATTACATACTCAGTTCTTCCCTTCCAACACCCCATCTGCCTCTGACTTCCTACATGATTTCCCTACATGCATTTAACACAGCGAGAAGGGAGGTTCATTTGGGGAAAATGGGGATTAGCACTTTAATTCCTCTAATTGATGGCAAGCAGTTTCAGTATGTTCCTTGCCTGTTCAGGTTTTTAACTCTCAAGTGTGTCAGGTACAGGGCTGGTGACAGCACTCTAATCCTTTCACTTAGAAAGGCTTTACTTTATTTTTGTCCCCCTGGGTTGCAATTCTTCTGCCATATATTGCTGATTTGATTTATGATATATTGTGTTTATTTTCCTTGACTATACTGTCTGCACCTTGGGGTGGGCGGTCTTTGGGTCCACATGAACCACAACAACAGTAGCAACAACAATCCTAGTTAGTAGCTTACTTGGAGGCAACTTTTGAAATTGATGTGACCAAATAATCATGCATAGGACCAGGTGGCAAAACAGCGTAGAGAATGAAGCCTTTTGCAAATAAAAGCTGGGGTTAAATAGGAAGTGACTGTCATTCCTATCCTGCTGATCTCATAGCATTATAGAGCGTGGAAACAAAATGAAAGAGTATAACATCATTCATTGACATGTTCATCAGTTGCATGTGTCAGTCAAAAGAGCTTTGTAAGAAAGGACAGAGAGAAACAGATTGCTTATATCACTGTGGCACATTGTTCTACAAGTGGGTAAAGCAGTATGGCAAGACTTCAGATGTATCCTTTGAAGAGCCAACAGTCGAAAGCTCACGCAAGAGAACAAACGATCTAAAGAGTCAAAGCCTACTTTGGCTCACAAGTTGCCTAAAGGCACATAGATTCTAATAAACAGAAATCAAAAGCAGCTTTTGGCAAACCAATCCCCACATCAGACAGCACCATTCTGTAACCCAAGTCATGGCATGCAAATACCAATCTGGGGGTTTTCTTTCTCCTTGATGGTTTGAAATCAGAGGGCTCTGCTTGTGAGCTCTTGGTTTAAGAGCTTAAGTGATTCTTTCTATTCCCCCCACTCTCCTCTTGTTATTCAAACATGCTGAAAGGCTTATAAAGGGCCTTAATTAGACAGACACCAGTTCCAAAGGGAGACTCCTTTAACATATCCATGGAGGTGGATCTTTCAATACCCCAAGACACTGCAGAATAAAAGGTGAAACTACAAAAGGCATTTTTCAAAGGTGAAACTACAAAAGCATTTATCTTTCCCTTTTGCAGCAATCCAGATATCAAGTTTCCATTGCACTTTATCGATCATTTCTTTCCACACTGGCTTTTACAACAGTGGCTAAAATAATTTGAAACCCCCAAACCCTTGGTGCATTCCCCCCCCCCAATAAAAGCACATAATCCTACTGCTAAATTAATTCAAATCACTGTAAAGCTTGAATCTGCCTAATTATGGGCTTCTAGCTTTTATGTTAGCCCAACACAATTTATTTTCTGTTTCTGTTTTTTTAAAAAAAGAAGCATCTTATTTATGAGTTCCTCTTAATAATGTTCCAGCCAAAATGGGAACTCTTAATGTTGCACTAAGATTCCTGCAAAGGGTTTCTGTTCTTTCAGGTAGCTTTCTCATCTGTAAAATACCACTGTTCTGTGATGAAGTATTGCAGCATTGCCTCCTTCACCTTTTCCTTCTCTCTCTCACACATTAACAAACTGATTTTGATTTTCAGTGGAAAGGCAGCAGAAGAACACCGCTCAGTTTGAAAAGATGGTTCAAAGTTTCCTGTGATGCACCTAGCACGGTGAATGTCTTAGGGGGGAATGAAGAAATTCAGTTTGAAAGTTTCTTCAAGAGCGAAATCCAACTGGCCTGACACACACGTAGAAGCAACATTTTGGAATTCAGTCAGAACAGCAGAGGGCTCGGCACTGATGTGTGTCTTCATGGAGCACCATCAATCACCATCTGCATGCTTACTTTCAACTAATGCCACCAAATTCCACCCAGTGCAAGAACAAAGCCAGAGAATTCTTGCGTGACATGATCGTGACAGCCTCCCATTCATATCGCCCTGAATGTGTGAAACATCTGAATGCTCACATTCTTTGGGAACTGTGACATGAGCCCCTTATTCCAAGGTCTGACTTAATTTCTTTCCTGGACCATAATGAGCACAATGGCCAACTCTATCTATGTTGAGATTTGGGGGTGGGGGACAAGACACAGGGAGGGGGAAATCCCAGGGCATTCTTAACGTAAAAAAAAATGAAAGACCCATTAACAAAATATACTGGTTCATAAATGTGCAGAAAACACTGGATGTTGCTTTTTCGGTTATTATTTCAGACAATATTATTCACCTGATTAATATAATCAAAATGCTTGATAAAAGAAGAGTATGATCTCACTCCATTTTAATATTAAAAATATAGTCATCTTTTATTTATTAATTGCCTTCTAAACAACTGTCTCAAAGCAACAAAAAACTAACACCAAAATAGCAAAAAACATTTAAAACAAAACTACAACCACACAAAGTGGACACTCATGGTAAATATCTACTTCACAAAGTAGTCTGTGTCTAGTGGATACCTGAGTTATCACAATGAGATATTTATATATGAATAACTGTCCTATTTTCATCATAATATGCACTGTTGAATATATTTTCATGCAAGTCAAACTATTATGCACACTACTCAGTCTATTATATTCAAGTCACTCTGGTACACATTCACATGGTTTTCCGAAAATCTTTGAAAAATAAGTACCGGTAATTTTTGCAAAATATCAGCTAAACTCAAGTATGGCATTGGGAGAATTCCAAAAGGAAAATGCACCAACATGACAAATTGGATGTGTTTTCTTGCTTGCATTCATCTGGTCCAGAGGCATGTGCTGCAGAGGTTTTTTTGCATGCATGCATGCACCCACCCACACAAACCCCAGCATCTCCATTCACTTCAATAGAGGAAACACTTATCATCGGTAGGCAAACTAAGGCCCAGGGGCTGGATCAAGCCCAATCGCCTTCTAAATCTGGCCTGCGGATGGTCTGAGAATCAGTGTGCTTTACATGAGTAGAATGTGTCCTTTTATTTAAAATGCATCTCTGAGTTATTTTTGGGGTGTAGGAATTCATTCACCACCACCCCACTTCAAAATATAGTCCGGAACCCCACAAAGTCTGAGGGATAGTGGACCGGCCCCCTGATGAAAAGGTTTGCTGACCCTTGCTAAATCCACCTTTGCAAAGTGTTTTTAAAGATCTTTATCTTCCTTCTGAAAACTAATCTAATCCTTAGGTCTCACTTACTTGAACCTGTGGGCCTGTAAAGGTAAAGGTATCCCTGACCATTAGGTCCAGTTGCGGACAACTCTGGGGTTGTGGCACTCATCTCGCTTTACTGGCTGAGGGAGCCGGCATACAGCTTCTGGGTCATGTGGCCAGCATGACTAAGCTGCTTCTGGCGAACCAGAGCAGCACACAGAAATGCCGTTTACCTTCCCGCCGGAGTGGTACCTATTTATCTACTTGCATTTAACGTGCTTTGGAACTGCTAGGTGAGCAGGGGCTGGGACCAAACAACGGGAGCTCACCCCGTTGTGGGGATTCGAACTGCCAACCTTCTGATCAGCAAGCCCTAGGCTCTGTGATTTAGATGCCACCCATGTCCTGAGCGGGCCTATAAAAGGTATTAGTAAATATCCCCCTAAAAATCTGTGAGAAGTTATTCCTTCTCAATTCCTTTTTGCACTGGCTCAGCCTCCCCTACATTGAACACACACTCTGAAACATGCCTACATTTGATTGGATGCTAAATTGTGATGCCCATCCTCTCATCTGTTTTGAGCAGAAGAGAAGTGTTATGTGTTAACACCACAGCTGCTAATAAAGGTGCATTTCCCATGTGACTGAAACATGGGGCTTGATATGCCCATGCCATTTTATGGGTCTGCCTGTTTTAGACCTAGAAGTCATTCTCCATGGCATCAATTTTGTCTTTTATCATGCCAGCAGCTATGTTGTGAATGGTGCCTACAGCGCTTCTTTAAAAATCCAAATATTCCAAAAGCTTGACAGCCCCTGCATTAAGCACACGTACTGGCAATAGTTCACATTCTTCCCTCCCTACAGTTGTCTTCTACTGTTTCTCCACTGTATATTTCAGATTGTGATCTCCTTGGACCAGGGATCTGTTTACGTTTCCTATGCAGCTTAGCAAGATGCAGTGTTTTATTATGAAATGTCAGTGCTCTGATTTCAGGGGCGGGGGGAATACATAAGAAACCCAAAGGGTTTTATGGCTAAGTAATATGCATTGTTATTGTAATATGCTCTGAAATAACTACCTTTGACAGAAATAGGATAAAAATAAAAGAACCATTGCTACCCAGATAGGATTTTTTTAAAAGCAACTTGACAAATACAGGTACAGAAATTCAGCAACTTAGGAAAAAGCTAAACATCATAGATAGAGAAGTTTGTTGCTGATCTAGAAAATATCTGGTGCTCCCATAGAGGGCAATATTGCATAAAATATTGGCTACTGCAAATGAACTAAGAATCTGCCAATTCGTCTTTTAATATACTTTAAAGAAAATTGCTGTGACAATAAATTTGATGCTGCATTTCCCCTCAGTGAAGCTATGACTAATACATACAATAATGCACACAAAACTACAGAACAGAGTCTCATTAAAGGTGAAGGAAATTAATTTTGTAGACTGCTCACCAGCAGAGTACAGAGGATAAACAGCCACATTTTAACTTACAGGTTTTCACCAAATAAATGGAATCAGAGTAAATACAGTGATTGCATCCCTATTAAAAATGATTACTCAGACTAATTAGAAATTACAAAACATGCCATTTTATGGAACATTTGTTATGTGAAGTTCAGTAATCTGCCAATCTAACTTATTGATCAAGGCACAAGAATATCAATGTTTTGAGATTTTAAAAATCACCATGTACAATGAAGAAAGTCACAACTATATGATTTACTTTGATATTTATTATTATTATTATCATTAAATTTAATTTCTGTACCACCCTTCTGAGGATCACAGGGCAGTTTACAATAGAAAAACACAAAAATACATATCATAGTAACACACTTTGTATCCCCCTTTCCATTCATGGAGCCAAACATGATGTACATAATTATGTTACTTTATCATCCTAATGATTGTATAAGGTAGACCAGGAACCTTTTCTACAAAAAACTTCATTTGGTTAACTGCATATGCTCCACAATTCCTATTTATTGGGAACCTTCCTTATTTTCTGGCACCCTGATCAAACTCCCTCTCCATATCATGTTCCTTTTTTAGCCTTGGGAAGAGATGCCTTGATAAAATATTGTTGGTGTGATTTGCTACTGTTGTCAAATTAGTAATAATAAGCAATGCATATTATCCCCCTCTCTCTGGGGTGGGGGTAGCCAACACTGTGTCCTCCAGTTGTGGTTAGGCAAACAAAAACTCCAGTCATCCCTGCATATTTGTCACACATATCAAGCCTGATATCCAACTATAAGTGGAGGGCACCACATTGACAACCCTTGATAAGCATGCAGAATAAGGGTACCTTTCTACATCATCACACATCAAACATTCTTGTTGGTGAGATACGATAAGTAACCAGATACATGGGGGGAAGCCTCCCATCTAAAAGATGAGCTGTTTCCGCATGATCTCTAGAAGTTTAATTCCTTGATAGGGAGACGGTGCATTTTGTCCATAGCTCGTATATATTTAATTATGCACACGATATTTAAGAGCAAATTGTGATCGTCAGGAAAAATAGCTTTCCAGCCTTGCAAATAATCAGAGACAAAAGCCCCATTTAAAGCAGTATCATGCCACTTTACACAGTCACGGCCTTCCCCTAGAGAATCCTGGAAACTATGGCTTCTTAAGGGTGCTGAAAGTTGTTTGGGGAGCCCTATAACCTTGCCAACAAAGGTCCGTATAGTTAAAGCTATGGTTTTCCCAGTAGTAATGTATGAAAGTGAGAGCTGGACCATAAAGAAGGCTGATCGCCAAAGAATTGATGCTTTTGAATTATGGTGCTGGAGGAGACTCTTGAGAGTCCCATGGACTGCAAGAAGATCAAACCTATGCATTCTGAAGGAAATCAGCCCTGAGTGCTCACTGGAAGGACAGATTCTGAAGCTGAGGCTCCAATACTTTGGCCACCTCATGAGAAGAGAAGACTCCCTGGAAAAGACCCTGATACTGGGAAAGATGAAGGGCACAAGGAGAAGGGGACGACAGAGGACGAGATGGTTGGACAGTGTTCTCAAAGCTACCAGCATGAGTTTGACCAAACTGCGGGAGACAGTGGAAGACAGAAGTGCCTGGCGTGCTCTGTTCCATGGGGTCACGAAGAGTTGGACATGACTAAATGACTAAACAACAACATAACCCTCCTGGAGCTACAATTCCCAGAGTTCCCTGGAAAGGAGGATTCACTGTTAAACCACTCTGAGAAAGCCACACACAGGCGATGATCATTTTAGACGCGTCCAATTGATGCGCAATTCCAGACGCATGGGTCCTTTGGGACCTGAAAGAGGGAAGAATGAGGGTGCAATGAGGTGGGGCAGGTGTCACATGGTTATCCACACTTTCTTGGTAGTAGCTAGCCTGATTAGTACCCCTTTAACCACTGAGATGCACCTCTTGGAGGCCCCTCTGCAAGTCAGACAAAAAGATGATGTTACCAACATTTATAAGGCCTGAACTCTAGTGGACATGATGTTTGCATGGTGAATCACCAAGCCACCAGCTCATGTGCAGTGAGCCTTCCTTTCCTGCTAACTTTTTTGAGGGCCCTATTAATTGCCTTATGGTCCTCCTCACATCACCAAACTATGCATGGTAGAATGTCTGACCACACAATTTTAATATCAGACCAATAGGGCTTGATTAACTGAAAATCGCAGGTGGCCGAAGGCTTAAAGCCTTCGTTTCAAGCAAACCCAAATCATTGCCACCCAGGTACACAACCAAAATGTAGGCTGCCACTTTCGGCTCGAATAGGCTGCAAAGAATGCCTCGCTGGTTGGCACCGATGTGTAATGAGCAGCAGAACAAGCCATGCTCAGCTTCTAAAAAGAAAGCCTTGTATTATCATTGCTGACTTTTTTTTAAAAAAAAGATCCTTCATATTTTATTTTATTTACAGAATGTTTCTCCTTCTGTTTAATTGCCTCATTTCTTCTGATTGTATTAGACATTCTTTTTTTTTTAATTGCTGTTTTATTTGGTTAGTTATTGATGCATATGTTTCAAGAAGCATATGTTTGCTACTTTGGAAGTGTATTTTTTACCAAGAGGTAGATTAAACATTTTAAGTAAATAAACAAGGCAACAGAACAGGAGGGACTTTTAGTTATCAAGAGAAAAAATGAATTACAATGAGAAATAGATACATGGCTACAGCTGAATCATGTGATAAATGCTATTTTGCCTGTGTCTTCAATTCATCATATAACTTAGGTATCTGTCATTTTTTGTCACCACAAATGGAGGGCAAGAAAGAGGGGCCATCTGCGTATCTAAACATCTAAGCACAGCAATGGTGCAGATTGTGAGGAATGACCAGGTATTTAAAGAGGGAAATGGCTTGCAGGTAAGAAGGGGGGGGGGGGAGGAATCACATTAACCATTAAGGTTTATATATGTATATATATAACTTAATCTTAAGGTCAATCATGCAATGGAATAATTTAAGCAGGGAAAGCAAATGAGACATCACTACACAGCGAGGCAATGAAGTGAAAATTCAAAATAAAAAGTGGGGAAATATTGTACAGCAAGAAAGTAGTAGAAGATATCCTTTAGGGAGCCATTTTGCAATGGCAAGGCATTAAATGTCTAATATATTCCTTAAACCTCCTCTGTTTAAAAAAGTTCTAGTATTTTAACTTTTGTGGTTGTTAAGAGGCTAGATGGAAAGATTTAACAAGGTGGGTCACAAGATCCATAAGTTGGCCCTATTTTTTTTTTTTTTAATCCCTAATGCATAGCAGAGAAAATATTATATCTTGCTCAAAATGCTAAAAACTAACTGGTACTTAAGGGATTCGTATTAGCATTTCTCCCATAACGTCTACTGCTGCCCACTGTCCGGAAGCAAATTAAGCACTTTGTAATGATTATGCCCATAATAGGCAATGGTTGTAATCTACAATATATACTGCTCAAAGACTTGTAGCAATCATAAAGATTACTTTCTGTACTGTCAGGTTCCTGTACTGTGGAATTACAAGGATTTATTGTACAGGGAGAAAGAGAGAGAGAGAGGGGGAAAAAAGCTGTCTGCTGTTAAGATCAAATATCAAAAATATGCAAAAAAGTTCCATTTTCCTTTGGCTAAAAGATGCAGCTGCATTCATCTCCTGCATTCTAATTTGACAAAAATATAATAATAGGAAGAACATAAAGAATCCTCCCCTACAATCTTCTTGTACCACATTCATCCACTTGGGTGAGAAGGGAATGAGATTACAATTATTCATTGAGGATATGTAGCTACTTTATAATGAGTCAGGCCATTGGTTATTTTAGCCTAGTGTTGTCTAATTCAGAGATAGTCAATGTTGTGGGACCACACCTCTCCTCATCCCAACACTTCTGATCATTGGCTATGCTAGCTGAGGCTGATGGGAGATGGAGCCCAACAATATGTGAAGGGCACCACATTGCCCCATACTCAGTGACGGAGGAAGCCTCTTTGGCACCCGGGGCGGGGTGCCGAAGGGTGGGGTGAAGTGTGGTGGCATACAGACTGCACATGCGTGGCGCCTGTTATGTATTGAAGTTCTCACCCTGGCCACCCGGGGTATTGTGTATATAGTTTTCACTCAGGTCCACATAAGTTAATTTAGGCGGGAAACCCTGGGCTGTAGTTGTTACAATGTTGACAGCCAGCTGCCTATAAAAGCAGGCCGGCTGAGCTGTTTGCAGTTCAGTTCAGTTCCAGCTTACTTATAAAGAACTACTTGGAGAAATCTCTGTGTCATCTGCTATGTCCACCCACTACTAAATAGCACCCATATGGACTGTGCATGCGCGGCGCCCGTACGGACAGGGCTCAAGCCCCAGCCCATACGTACGTCACGTGCGTGCCCTCAGCCGTTCTACAGTTGGGGGGAGGCAGCGGGCCATCTTGTCACCCCTCCCCCGAGGGTGGCACCTGGGGCAGGGTGCCCCCGCCCCCCTTCGTACGCCCCTGCCCCTACCTGGTAATTTGACTGGCACTGTTTTTTGTTGTTGTTTTTTAATAAAAGGATCCAGCAGATGTCCCTTCTGCTTGCTGTATCTGAATGTCCTTTTTCCACTGGATATTCACATGGACCTTTTGAATGGAAAGGATTCACTATACTTTTAAGCTATGGTTACTCTTATTTATTTTGACAATCGATATATGTCATAGTCCTATGCTGCCAGCCATGGCAGAGCTCAGTGGAATAAGAAGTCAGCCAACCAGCCAAGTCCCAGGGGGGGTTCTTGCCTGCTGGCAGAGTCCACATGCAAGATTCTGTCCAGTCCTAAGATAAGGAGTTTCAGTTCACGTAGTCAGACGATCCGGGGGTCAAGGAGCCTGAGGGTCCAAGGTCATGAGAAGCAAGAACAGTGGCGTAGCGTGGGGGGGTGCAGGGGGGCCCGGCCGCACTGGGTGCAACATCTGGGGGTTAGGGGCGCAAATCCACGGGTTAGGGGGCACAAATCCACGGGGGTGCAAATTACTTGCCTTGCCCCGGGTGCTGACAACCCACGCTACGCCACTGAGCAAGAAGCAGCAAGGTCTGGCCAGGTATGATGAATGTTGTTTCCAGCAACAGACTGAGACTGGAAACCCTGCTTTAAGAGAGCTGGAGCCTGCTGTTTCTCATTAGGAGCAAGAAGGCTGATCAGGAGCAGGTAGAGTCACTTTTCCTTCTGTTCTTTCAGGCTGCTGCTCAGCAGATGAAGCCTACTCCTGGCCCAGAACAATATACCACCTAACTATAATTGTCTCTAAGCAGTGTATAAGAAAATCAACACAGTGCAAAGCACCACCAATTCAAAAACAAGCATTTAGTGGGAAAGAACCTATTTCTTTTGTGAATATCAATTGCATTTGATTCTGAGAAAACTGCACTCCATTCTCTTCCTTGTTGCCAGTGCCAGTTCCCCTACACAGGGCACTGAGCCGTGGGGAGGCAAATTGAGAAGATCCATTTGGGGGAACCAAACTTTGGCTTAGTTCAGGGCACCATATTACATACAGTCATAGAACTGTAGAGTTAGAAGGGATCCCAAGAGTCATCTAGTCCAAGGAGTGCAGTACAGGAATCTTAGCTAAAGCTAAAGCAGGAAACTTAGGTCTAAACCACAGAGCATAGGGCTTGCTGATCAGAAGGTCAGAGGTTTGAATCCCCGCAACGGGGTGAGCTCCCCTTGTTCGGTCACAGCTCCTACCCACCTAGCAGTTTGAAAGCATGTCAAAGTGCAAGTAGATAAATAGGTACCACTCCAGTGGGAAGGTAAACAGCATTTCTGTGTGCTGCTCTGGTTCACCAGAAGCGGCTTAGTCAAGCTGGGCACATGACCTGGAAGCTGTCTGTGGACAAACGCCAGCTCCCTCATCCTATAGAGCGAGATGAGCACGCAACCCCAGAGTCGTCCGCGACTGGACCTAACGGTCAGGGGTACCTTTACCTTACTATTTAAAAAGTAACAAAATCTGCACCAGGATGCACATTTAAATAAATAATTTTAAAACATTCCCCCCCCCACAAGAAACACATTTTTAAATACATTCTAATGCCTTTACAAACTGAGCATTGCTTTAGAATGTTCAGGAAGCAAGAAAGCCTTGCCGATCACCAAGTTCTGATCGTCACATTACTCTGGGAGTGCAGATGAGGTCAGCTGATATCAGAATTCACAAATATTGAAATCCTCAACCTTCCCTAATCCTGTTGAGTCTTGTTTCAATTCAAGACAATCTCTCTCACTAGAGGTTCCCCTGAAGTCATTAATACAATTGTGAAGGAAACAGATATGCCACAAGCTTTAAAAAAACACAAAAAAGACACTAATTATGTTTGCTGCTATCATCCTACATTAAGTGGCAGCTGTCACAGCTATATTCTATTGATGAGCAGAGCCTTAGGTGTGAAGTTCTCTCTCTCTCTCACGTGCTAAAAAACATATGTGCCAACAGCTGCAAGTTACTGCTCAAGGCATGCTATAAAGAGTCAAACCCTTTCAAAAAATTACTGGAAAGCTTGAGATGTTCTAGCTGAATGTCAGTCATGTTTGACAACTGCCAGGCATGGATTATGTTACGTAAGGCAGAGTGGAGCCCCAATCCATTCATTCCCCCTGTTCAAATCACATGCAAACTCTGGGAGAGGTTTAAAGGGAGAAGGATTAGGATCTGAATTCAGATTGTGAATAGGATTCAAATATGTGTTTGACTCACCACCAATATGCCAAGGAAACTGATCTAGGAGCTTTGAGACTCTAGCCCAGATCGTACAAAAAGCAGTGTTGTCCCACAAGAAAAAAGATCAAAATCTGCTTTTTGGCAATACCTTTATTTGGCCAATCAAAATGATACAATATAATGTGCAAGCCTTTGATTTTCCCAGAAATCTTTATAAGGCTAGATGGCAAAGTGGTACCCCTCTTTGGGAAATAGGGTGGGATAGACAGAAAAATATATTTACTTTCTGGTGAAGCTATCTCTGGTTGCATTTTGTAAGATGGAATGATGGATGAAATAGCAGACATTCAATCTGGTATCAGCATTATCCCGGTGCTACTAGATTCTCAGAGCCCAGTCTTGCTAGATCAGGTGTAGCCAACCTGGTGGTCATACCAGCGGAGGCTGGTGTGAATTTTAGTCCAACAGAAGTAGATGGACAATGCAATGTTGATTATCCAGTGCTACTGGATTCCAAGCACACACTTACAGCTCCTTTGAACAATATAGGTGACCATCTTAACTTCCCATTCGAAATGCCTGTCCACGTGGGTGGGTCCTTTTAATGATAGGTTTGTCTGTCTGGGCAGTCAGCCCTTGAGAAAGGTTGAGATTTCCAGCCATTACATGCGCCTAAAGAGCATAAAAACCCAGGGTTTCAGCCAAACCTATTAAAGCGACTGCCTCAGCAGGAGTTCCGCTTGCCAATTTCTCATGCCAAAATGATGCTAAATTAAAATGCTTCTCTGCAAAAAGAGTCAATGCTTGCAGCTACCTCATCTAAACTCAAGTCTGAAAGAGAAGTTGCTTGGAAACGATTACATTTAATTTCACCAGGACTTTAAAAGAGATTTTAGCTATAGAATTTGTAGAAGAACCTGCCAGAAGAAGATTCGAGCATTTTATGATGCTGCTCATTTAAATTCTCAACAGGTACTTATAAAAGCCAGCCATATTTTACATGTTACTATATTCTTTGAAGTATTGGCAGCTCCTGCTTCATTTACATGAAAACTCTCTTGAATTATAGCCTCCCCAAAAGGCTGCAAATTACTCTAATGTTATACTAATGTTTTTATGTGCTACGGAATCAGAGAGTCTACATCCAATTCATCCTGTGACGGTTAAGGTTAACAAGTTGACATTATTTACTGTAATATTGTTTGGGGACACTACTGACAGTCAATTCCTAACACAACAAAGCACATTTAAAACCTTGTCCTCTGTTGAAATTTAAAGTGCAAACTCTATGGTGCATGAGAACATTAAGAAATGCCCGGACGCAAGCAGGATTATTTAAGCAAGCATCCTGTTTCCGCAGTCAGATGCCTATGGGAAACCCCAGAGCAGGACATGAGTGCAGTAGCCCTCTCCTGTAGCTGTTCCCCAACAACAGGTATTCCCCTCTTCCTGCAGGTAGTATGTTGCTATCATGAATAGAAGGAGAAGTTTAATCTTTCTAAAACTGTTTAAAGTTGGTGGGCATCAACTGAATCCCATAGTTTAGCTGCTTCTGAATATCAGTTGCTGGAAACCGCAGAAGGGTAGAGTACAGTTGTGTTCAGGTCCTAGTTATGGACTTTCCCACAGGAATCAGGTTGGCCACTGTGAGAAGAGGATGCTAGATTATATGGACCACTGATCTGCTCCAGCAGGACTCATCTTCTGTTCTTCTGAATGACTCTGAGTTCTAGCATTATGAGTGGCAGGAGGAAAATACCTTTCTACCTGCTTTCTCCATACCATGAATAATCATATAGACTTCTATAAGATTTCTTGATTGATCCCAGGGCAGTCTCCAACATAATATATTTCTTTTAAGATAAAGCAACCATCAAGCAAAATACTAAAAACCAATCATGAATAAAATACAGCAGTGCCGAGAGAAAAGCTTGAAACATTAAACAGCATCAACTAATTTCTTTCAAGCATCTAGGAGAGCAGATAGGTCCCTTGACTCACTCATTCTCCTGCTGGAGATTTGGAGACTAGTGGTCCCCGTTCTATTCTTCAGTAGGGAAAGATGGTCTTCTGGGGCCCTGGGAGAACCCACCAGTGTCCTCAAGGCTGGACCTTGGGGAAGTGAGAGATGATGGAGTGAGAGTCTGAAGGAAGGCCACTACTCCCTGCTCACCTTGATCGCGCTTGTGAGTAAATCCTGATAGCTACATGTGCGTTGCTGTCAATACCAATGGCTACATGTCGGGTCCTCTTAAGCACCGGCTGCTCCTACATGCCAACTGTCAGATTCTATCAAAGACAAGACCTTCAGATGTCAGATGCAGATGCCAAACATAAAATATTCAGCAAATATTCACACTCCCAGAGAATATTCACCATCAAAATTCAGAGGATAATTCTGAGAAGGAAGGGTTGAGGACAAATTCATTCAGGTCTATATTTTGCCTAAGGGCATGAATGGCCTGCTATCCTAAACTGCCTGAGGGAGCCTGATGCTGTTGCTTAGATACAGGCTAGTAACCACTGCTGGAATACTTACCTGGCAACACAGTGGATTGGATAAACAGTGATTCTTGCAGCAGCTGTGGATCTGAAAAACTGGTTCCTTGCCACTGCATCTAATTGGTTGCCAGAATATTATATTCAGCAGCTGGTGAGGCTGATTGGTTAAAGTGAAATAATAGATTGGAGAAGCAAGGACTGGAGCTAATACTTGCTTGTTAGTGACCTGGACTGGAGCTAAGTTGTTGAGTACAGTATTTATATGAATATGTTGTGTTCTAAAGAAAGTCTTGTGCAAGAGTTAGGATTTTGTAAGTTTAATATCTATATTGGAACTGCATTTTTGACAGCTTTATTAGGGAAATAGTAACTGGCTTTTGTACTGAAACCAAAGTGTGGGAGTCAGAAATGGGAATATAGGAAGCTGCCTTATAAAAAGTCAGACCATTTGTCCTTCTGGCCTAGTACTGCTGACTTTGACTTGCAGTGGGTTTTTTTAGGGTTTCATATAGGGTGATTTCCAGCCCTACTTGGGGATGCAGGGTATTGAACCCAGTGCCTTCTACATGCAAAGCATGTAGCTACAGACCTCCGCCTCTGACAATTAAAAATGTGCCAACAAAGACTGAACATGCTGCTGTTCTAGATGCTCACGCCTCTTTGGGACCAGATGCAACACCCCTACACTTGGGGGCATGGGGGGAGGGAAGGAAGGAGTAGAATTCAAGTGGTTTCTGAAATTGCTGTGAACACACTGTGTCAATACTATTTTCTTTTTTGAAAATCATTTCCTCATTCTTCTTTGTTACAGTAATTTCAGCAATGAGCAAACATGTGCCAGGCAGCCAAAGCACACAGCCATTGCCTTCTCAATAATCTAGTCTGAGCAACCCAGAAAATACAAATGCAAAATGGGTATTGGAACTCATAAAATTCTGATTTATTTATTTTTTGTGAGCAGAATATTATCTTCAGTTAAGGGTAGCTTGTCTTCTCAAAATATATTTGTATACCTCAAGCTAGCTAAATTTGTATTGTGAGCCAGATGTTATCAAACTGTGAAGGGGAGTGCTGTTTCACTCAGGTCCTGTTTTTGGGCTTCAAATCAGTATTGGTTTGGGTACTGTGATAACAGAATGCTGGACTCAGTGGGACATTGGTGTGATCCAGCAAGCTCTTCTTATCTTCTTATGGGAGTATCACTAATATTTGGTGGTAGATACGGCTAACTGAGAAGGGACGCGGGTGGCGCTGTGGGTAAAACCTCAGTGCCTAGGACTTGCCGATTGTATGGTCGGCGGTTCGAATCCCCGTGGCGGGGTGAGCTCCTGTCTTTCGGTCCCAGCTCCTGCCCACCTAGCAGTTCGAAAGCACCCTTAAGTGCAAGTAGATAAATAGGTACCGCTTTATAGCGGGAAGGTAAATGGCATTTCCATGTGCTGCACTGGTGCTGGCTCGCCAGAGCAGCTTCATCATGCTGGCCACGTGACCCAGAAGTGTCTCCGGACAGCGCTGGCCCCCGGCCTCTTAAGTGAAATGGGCGCACAACCCTAGAGTCGGACACGACTGGCCCGAACGGGCAGGGGTACCTTTACCTTTTTTGACTGAGAAACTTTTGCACCAGTTTAAGATAATAGAAATTCAACTTGTCTGAAAGACTTTTCACTAATTTTGGTATCGTTTCTGAAGTATACAGAGTTCACTTTGTTTCAGTTTTCTTCAGTTCCACCATTTTGTCAGAGGTAGCCAACTTTATTCATGATGAAATGCATCCAGTCTACAAATATAGAAAATCTTTTAAAACAAATTTCCATAGATTTTCAAGAATATTAATAACTTGGCACAAACAACCAAAGTTATACACTTTTAAGTTCCATTGATTTCAGTATCAGAAGGTGATGGTTCTTGTCATTTATATACTGCTTTGTACTTCAACGAAGTCTCAAAGCAGTTTAAAACATTGTAAAAATATCACAAATGAATTAAGCACCAACTTCAAAATTCTATTTTCTGTGTTCTTGAAAAAGGTTTGCAGAAGGTAACCCTTCAGCATAATTATTTTGTAGGAAATGAAAACTTTAAAACCATCACCAGCTGTTACATTTTAAATGTTGCTTCTTCAAAGAGGGATAGACATATTGGATTTGGGGAACACGCTAGATGAAATAGGTTCAGTTAGATAACTAGGAAAACAGGCTCATAGGATGCAAAGAGATGGAATTGTTTTCAGTTGCGGGGGGAAAAGTGCTGTGTGGGAGATTGGATTCTGTATACACCCTAAAGTTCCATTATTCACAGGAGCTTTGCTATTATTAGCCAATGTTAGTTGGTGTGTGACAGGTTAGGTCTGATCTAAAGTTTTACCTGAAATACAAAGACATATTTCAATTTTTCAGAGAAATGTGTTGTGGCAGCTGGAGAGCAGAGTATGAACAATGTAAGTGAGAAGGATACTGAGAAGAAAGCAATTCCTGACAATTAATCACAAATGTCGAGAAAAAGTCAAGAGGATCCATTGGAGTGGACAAAACAGGGCACTCCAGACAGCCCATCTTCCACTTACTGATGTGACTCTCTTGCTATATCGCAAGGTGCAGATTGTATATATTCCCAGCTGACATCATGAATGGACTGTGAAACCGGGATGACATTCCTGTCAGACTTTTGGGAAAGTATCATTTATAATAATATGGTGCCAAGTGTTACTTTTTGGTGATTCCTATTTTGCTTCCTAGCATTTTGATGTCTGCCTGAATAAGGCCTCAATTAAAAAGGTACTTTTCTTGGCATCCATCTGTCTCAAGACACAATAGAGTACACCTCCAGGGGTGAACTCAATTTGCTGGAGAATCACAGCACCTAATATGCCTCCAGGAACTGGTAACTCATAACTGCTGCCTCCTGTGTTGTTTTTGCTGCATTTGCAGCACCAAAGTAACCTCTTCTGCATGCCAGTCTGGGTAGCGTGTATAGAGGTCCTGGCCTCCCTGATGTGGTCCAAAGGAAAACAGACCAATACATTGTCCTGAATCCTGCCCTACCTGGCAGCAAGTCCCCATCCAGGGTCAACCCATATGTCCAAAGCCCCACAAAGATCCTGGGCCATCCAAGCTGAGGTCCATCAACATGGGCAGTTCAGCAGACACAGCACCTCAGCCCTGCTGCCCTTTAATACTTTGCATGCTGATTGCAGCAACGGACCAGCGCTGTGGCCCCTGGTCTGCCTCTGCCTCCTAGAGTGCCTTGCCTGCTGCTCCCTACCATGTTTGTGGCGACAGGAACCCCTCTGGCTCCGGTGATAGGTCCTGCAGCTCTGGTTCCTGTGCACTGACCCCCATCCCTTCATCCTCCTCTGTCACCCCATGAGTACTTCCTATGCCATCTTCTCCTTCCCCATCCCCAGCTTGCCCTGGTGTGTCCCAGCTACACCTCTCACTGGGATCCTCTCCCTTCTTTTCTTCCTCCCTATTGTCTTGCCAGTTCATGACATACAGTTAGCACCAGCTTGGTTGCAGGAGTTGCCAGAAGGAAGTGTACAAGCAGAAAACTGGTTGGTCCTAACCTAACTTCAGAGGGGAAGGCATTTCATAAGGGGGGGGCCAACACGGAGAAGGCCCTAGTAAAATATATCTCCTCTAGTAACTGGACAGTGATTAGGTTCTCCCCTAAAGATTTCAAGACATGGACAGGCTGGTACAAAGAGAGGTGTTCCTTCAAGTATTTGGGTCCCTTGTCATTTATGACCAATAAGACCTTGAACTGGCCACAGAAATTAAGTCATGTTTGTACTTCATTTTTGACTGCCTTGTGTAAGGTCATACTGTGCTCAAAATAAACTTCCACAAATAAATATCACTGAGTTGTAATGCTGAGACAAAATCCTAATCAGTGTTCAATTGTAAGCTTATAGGAACGTGTTATAACATACAGCTTTCACCTTCATTGATTTCAAGGACTCTGTCATTATGCCATTTTCTAGGTTGAGGTTATTTCTAATTATGCAGATTTCTGGTGTTTAATTCCAAGTGATAAGCTTGAAACGAATAGTTGATTGGCAGGAGCCCTTTACATTCGGAGGACGACATATCATTGGTAGAAAACAGTGGATGAAAAACAAACATTTGAAAAGCAGTGGCCATGGATGGTAAAGAGAAGCATCAATTCCACACTGTCGAGTAACTTTTAAACAGTGCTCACCTGCAATTTACTTGCAGGACACAGATATTCGTTCTGTTTTGTCCTTTCCAACCCTGCCAGACAGCACTCTAAACCCTAGAGTCTAAACTATGCCAAAATAAGCAAATTGTTTTATCTTCTGAACTAAAGAACAGCTATACAAGGAACAGAAAGGGTTCTTTTCATGGCTCCATTGGAGTTTTCCCCCTCAATAACCGGGAGGTAAAAATTGAGATTATTTCATATCTAGTGACAGCTTTGCTTTATACATTTCTTTTTTGTTTGAATTGTTATAAAATCTTACTTGTGAATCATTGCTTTTGTTATATTCCTTTGCAGAGCTCATGAAGAAATAAAGCACATAAAATGTCTACATGTGTTATGGTTTGCCTAAACAAAAATGTTTTAAGTAGGCACCCAAAAGAGTACAGTGAAGACGCCGTGTTTCAAAAAGTAAAAACCAGGACACACCAACAAATTCCCTGCAGACATCAATTCTGCCTTTGACATCCTGGTAATATCCAGGAACATCTGCATGTATGGCAGCCCTAGCCTGATGCCAACAGGCAGGGAGTTCCAAAGTGTTTCTTGTTGTTTGTTGTTTAGTCATTTAGTCGTGTCCGACTCTTCGTGACCCCATGGACCAGAGCACTCCAAGCACTCCTGTCTTCCACTGCCTCCCGCAGTTTGGTCAGACTCATGTTTGTAGCTTCGAGAACACTGTCCAACCATCTTGCCCTCTGTCGTCCCCTTCTCCTTGTGTACTCCATCTTTCCCAACATCAGCGTCTTTTCCAGGGAGTCTTCTCATGTGGCCAAAGTTTTGGAGCCTCATCTTCATGATCTGTCCTTCCAGTGGGCACTCAGGGCTAATTTCCTTAAGAATGGATAGGTTGGATTTCCATGCAGTCCATGAGACTCTCAAGAGTCTCCTCCAGCACCATAATTCAAAAGCATTAATTATTTGGCGATCAGCCTTTTTTCTGGTCCAGCTCTCACTTCCATACATCACTACTGGGAAAACCATGGCTTTAACTATACGGACCTTTGTTGGGAAGGTGATGTCTCTGCTTTTTAAGCTGCTGTCTAGGTTTGTCATTGCTTTTCTCCCAAGAAGCAGGTGTCTTTTAATTTCGTGACTGCTGCCATCATCTGCAGTGATCATGGAACCCAAGAAAGTAAAATCTCTCACTGCCTCCATTTCTTCCCCTTCTATTTGCCTGGAGGTGATGGGACCAGTGGCTATGATCTTCGTTTTTTTGATGTTGAGCTTCAGACCATATTTTGCGCTCTCCTCTTTCACCCTCATTAAGAGGTTCTTTAATTCCTCCTCAATTTCTGCCATCAAGGTTGTGTCATCTGCATATCTGAGGTTGTTGTTATTTCTTCCTGCAATCTTAATTCTGGTTTGGGATTCATCCAGCCCGGCCTTTCGCATGGTGAATTCTCCATTCTACTTACAAGTGGCATATTATGTAGCACCTGCGGCATATTATGTAGCACATCAATGAGGTTGAATGGGCATATATTGACTATGGTGATATCCTACCTGCTATTCCCTGCCATCAGATGGCTCTTGCACTATTATTTACTTAATTTAAAAAGAACCAAATTCTACTGCTACCTTAAAGAACCATTTAAAAAATAAAAAGTCATAGAAAGCAAAGCCTCATCCTTTTCCTCCCTCGTAAATCCGCTTTTGTTAGAGGGAGGTGTGTGGGGGGGCGCGAATCAATAGCAGCAAGTTGATGAAGCCTAAGTCCATTTGATTCCTTTTCACCAATGCTATTATGCAGGCAGTCAATTGTGATGTATTTAGTTCATGCCGCACTTATTACTCCCAAGCACGGCTTGTCATCAGGGAAAAATTAAAGCAGATGAGAAGCAATCAAGCCATTCTGGAGGGGCAGGAAAAAGCTCTGCTTCTGCCGACTTCCTGCTACACTCATGCTTTCACCCTTTCAGGGCCCTGAGAGTGGTTGTCTAGGGTGCAGCTGCTGCACCTCTGTACAAAAGGCTTTGCCAGCTATTGATGTCATTTGCTGCCTTGTCTCCATCTGAAATAGAAATGGCAGGACCCTGGCAGAAATAGTAAAAGGAGACAGCGATGTGTGTGCTGTTTTTTTTGGGGGGAGGGGCAAATTGCTTGAGAAGCTCCTATAGCTTATTTAAAAATCACGATCTCATTCCAAGTTTCTTTGCAAAGCCTTGTAGTTCAGTTTCTGCTTATTAAAAACAGTGAACGTTTGGAAATGGGTAAACTGCCATCAGTTTTCTTTCCAGGGCTCAGTTAAAGTGTTGGTTGGTTTGTTTTTAAATCACACATCATAAATAGAAACAACAATGATGCTTATGGCTCTTCATTGTTTGGAACCACAGCATCTCAAGAACAGCCTCTTCCTGTATGAACTTGCCTGAGTACTGAGATCTGCCTCAACTCTAGCTTCTTTTGGGCAAGCAGAGGGTACAGGACCATTTCTGTTGTGGCACAGAGACATTGGCACAACCTGTCGACCTGAGGGAAACCTACTTGACCCCTCACTGAATGCTTTTTGGGGGGAGGCATCCAATTCTTTTCTTTTTTAATGGTTATTTTGGACAAGGAGAGGGAGCTTAATTTGTCTGGCTTAAAATGCAATTATTGATTTGTCTGCCATTTTTAAGACATATTAGCAAGTTAAAGCCAGTAACATATTATTATTATTATTATTATTATTACTACTACTACTACTACTACATACTACATTTGTATCCTATCTTTTTTTCAAGGAGCTCCAGGTGGCTTAGACTGTTTTCCTCAGCCATCAGTTCATCCTCACAACAACTCGGGTTAGGCTGAGGTTCAATGACTGGCCCAAGGTCACCTAGCAGACTTCATAGCAAAGCAGCTCCCTGGCCAATGCTCTAACTACTGCACCACACTGCCCTAATGTAGTTGCATGCTTTTGTTATATTGTTTGCTGCCTTGAGAATTCCAACAGAAAGAAGAGATATCTGAAATTAATTAATATAAGATGTCTCCTACTCAGCTAAGAAACATTCAGATGCAATTCAGCGAGATCTGAAATGTACTTTTCTGGGAATACAGTGGTACCTCGGGTTACATACGCTTCAGGTTACATATGCTTCAGGTTACAGACTCCATTAACCCAGAAATAGTACCTCGGGTTAAGAACTTTGCTTCAGGATGAGAACAGAAATTTGCCCTGGCAGCACGGCAGCAGCAGCAGGCCCCATAAGCTAAAGTGGTGCTTCAGGTTAAGAACAGTTTCAGGTTAAGAACGGACCTCCGGAACAAATTAAGTACTTAACCCGAGGTACCAGTGTATTGGGATTTGAGTCCAACAGTGGATCCTGAAGAATGTGAAGTAGAGATTCACTTGACATACTTCAATGCATGTGTCATTCAACTATGCCTGCATGAATGGGTGTCTGATGACACATGGCAATAGTACAGAATTCTGATAAGATTATATATTTTGTATTTTGAGGAATTGTATCATTTCTACAAGACATCTGTTTTTGAATTTTGTAATTAGCTGATTTTTTTGGGGGGGTGTGCAAATAGTTTGCCTTGTTTAGGGCACAAAATAGCCTAGCACAAGCACTGAGATAACCCAAGGGTTAATCTTATTCCCCTCCAATTATTACTAACGAGTCCTTCCATGCAATGGAAAAGAAAGCGTGCATTTTAAAATTAATGCCCGTAATGTGAAACTCCAATTGGGGCCGAGGCTAGAATTATTTAACAAGAACTCTCACTTTGATTACTAGCTCTCACACACCATGCTAAGGAGACTTAATATTGTATGATGTACATCTTAAATCCATTAAAAATAAAGTTAGGGGCTGTCTGCTTCCCACTGTAAAGCCTGTAAATCATGTTTGAATTGATTATATTTGTTAGTTTAATGAAGTAAAGTAGACCTTTTCTGACGGATGCTTTGGAGAGTAGTTATATCATATGGAAGTGCAGGCACCATATATCACTTGCTCAATGCAACAGTCCACCCTCCTTTCTTTCCTTTTGCATCAGAGTTCACACGTTGGCAACAAAATCAATTAAAATGAAATCTCGCTGAAGCCATATAAGTCAGAAGAGTGCAATAGAATTAATATGTTATGTCCTTGTTCTGTGAATATACCAAGAGAGAAAAGGATTAGCACTTGGTTGGGAATAAGAGGGAAAGAGAAAGAACTTCTTATGTGCCATTACAGCCGGAGGTCATCAAACTCCCAGCATTTTTGACCTGAGTAATACTGAATGAGGAAGCTGGAAACTATTGTTCTGTGGGCTGTTTTAGAAGTATATAGTCTGATTTACTCCCCTACAAATTTACTTTAAAAAAGAAAGAAAGATTGACTACACTGCTCTTACAAGAAATTATTTCTGGAAAACCGCTTTCACATCCAGTTCCCTGCACTTACTCCTGAGTCATCTAGTTGTTGTGGTTGGCATTTGTGAAGTCACCTCATTACTTGAATAACAGGAAATCGGCACTCATGTTTCTTAATTTTGTTTGAGAAAAGAAAGTGAATGAAAGGAAAACGTCCCATTTTAAAGGAAGTGGCAGGATGAAGAGGATACATAAAAATGTCCAGGTGATGACAAACACATAGAATCCATGGTCCCCTTTCCTCCCATCGTTGCTTCCTTAAACCAGAACACAGAGAGCCAAATTAGATGGAGCTAAACGGCTTACTTGACATAACATTTTTTTTCCTTGCTAGCAGCTGTTAAACGCCCTCCTTCCCATTTTCATTGCTCAGTTTTGATGAGCCACCACCACCACGATGCACTGGAAGGTCACCTCCTAGAGGCACCTGTGCAATCTTACCTTCCAGGACTTATTAACCACCATGGGGTGGGGGAACAATTTTCATTTGGATTGTAGCAGGGAAGAAAAGCGTTAGCTCTTTTTTTCCACTCATGCCATAATTAGAGTGAAAATCTCACACCACAATGGTTCTCTATCACCATTATCTTAATGAACAATGCGTGATGCATTTAGCTTTAGTATCCCATCTAATCTGCTCCTTTGCTGGGTCATTTTGGGAGCATCAAGAAAACTCTCCACTTTGATTAGTACAGTTCTTTCACTACAGATGGTGAAAGTTCATCTAGTCAAACATTCAACCTCGAGCATTTACTCACCATCAATCTCACAGCAGAGGCAGGAGCCAGATTTGCTTAGGAAAAGAGACATTTCAAGGAAAGAACTCAGCAGACATGGGATAGCTTTCATCATATATTAGAGACAGGCTTGGGTACACCTGAAAAACCACCCATTGAGTTTGATTGCTCTGCTCCTTCCACCTTGCCAAATATTTATTTGGCTTGCCAGATGCCCAAACCTAAGTGCTCTCAGCCTGAGGTGCGCATTTGAGCTCAGGAGATTGCTACCAGCTTCTTTGCATCTGAGTGATTAAGAACCCACAGAGGGGAGAAGATGCAGTGTTAGCAAACCAGGCCTCCGAAGCTGCATTGTATGATTTGTGTGATTCACACGCCTGTCTGTGAGGAGTGTGAGAAGGGAAGACAGGCTTATCTTTCTTCCGGTATGAGACTGTAAAATTGTACCTTCACTATTACGCTGTGGATTCTTCAGCTCTCGGAGCTGAGGGAGAGCACCATGATTGCTTGTCTGTATATTCTGTAAATAAATTAGTAGTTTAGAACTACGATGTCTCTAACTTCTTGCTGTGTTAAGCCAGAAGGATATTGTGCTTATACCAGCTGGTGTAGGTCACTGGGAGTGCTCTGGAGTTTGCATTTGATATCCCGCTTTATCACTACCCTAAGGAGTCTCAAAGCATCTAACAATCTCCTTTCCCTTCCTCCCCCACAACAAACACTCTGTGAGGTGAGTGGGGCTGAGAGACTTCAGAGAAGTGAGACTAGCCCAAGGTCACCCAGCAGCTGCATGTGGAGGAGCAGGGAATCGAACCCGGTTCACCAGATTACAAGTCCATCGCTCTTAACTACTACACCACACTGGCTCCCTGGAGAAGAAGAGGATGCCTTTTCCAGAGCTACGCTCACCGGAGTACATCCAGAGAAATGGGGGCTGCAGGCACCCCAGGGCGTTTTCTCCCAACATGCAGAACCTTAGGAATAAGCTTGAACCAACACCCCCCTCTAGTGCTTTGCATATTCCCCATCACAACTGAGTAACCAGACTTGAAATGCTAAAGAAGCGGAAAAAGGTTTCTACTCAGACTGAGTTTGGTGATGCACAGAGCCTGGAATTTTGTAATACACTGGGACTAAGAGTGTTGAGTGGTATGACCAAAGGCTAAAGTCAGAAAATTTAACACTGGTTTAAACTAACAGGAAACCGGATATTGCATCTAATTGACAGAAACAATGGGGAACTTCTAGTGAAAGCAGAACAGTTCCAATTTACTGATAAAAATGAAGGATGTGGTGACAAGGGGAAGCTAATTCCAGCTACTTCTGGGAAGTTCCAAAAACTTCCTATTTCCAAACCTCTCCAAAAAAGGTGATGAAATCACATCTGATTAGTTATTTGGCACTGTTCTCCGACACTCTGATTGTTGAAGGGAAATGTTGGTTTTGGAATATTGACAGTAAAATCTTTTCCCCCCAAACAGCTTTTGAGAAAGTCCTCACCAAAATCTGCTATATAAGCTCAGCAGTCATAGGATAAGAAGTCAGGTCCTCTTCTAATTCAGTAGCTGGTTAAAGAACAGGAACCGGAGAGTAGGAATAAATGGACAGTTCTCACAGTGGAGGGATGGAAGAAACGGGGTGACCTAAAAATTGGTACTGCTTTTAAGCGTTTTCATAAATTATCAGGAATTAAGGGTGAGCCATGACGTGGCCAAGTTCGCTGCTGAGACTAAATTGTTCAGGATGGAAAGAACAAAAAAGTGGTTGCAATGAAGTTTTAATGTTTGTTGTTTTATTGTGGTTTTATAGTTTGTTGGAAGCTGCCCAGAGTGGCTGGGGCAACCCAGTCAGATGGGCGGAGTACAAATAATAACAATTATTATTATTATTATTATTATTAGTGCTTTTTCAAAAAAATGTTTAGGGGTACTCTCATTTTGACTCAAGAAAACCACCCTTTTATAGCTCAAATTGGGGAAAATAAATACACTAAATGGGCAAAAGTACAAATATTAACAAAATGTTTAAGGGTATGTGTACCACTGCATCCTTCCTGAAAAAAACACTTATTAACTAATTATTATTTCCATACTGATTTTTCTGAACTATGTGAATGGGCAGTAAAATAACATATGCAGTTCAATGTAAGCAACTGTAAAGTGATGCGTATTGGGGCAAAAATACTGTATGTAGCGTCATGCAAATGAGGCCAGAAGTGGTGATTGTTGACCAGTAAGAAAGAGATTTTAGGTAGTGTTATGCCCAGCCTGCTCTCTCCGTCCCCTGCCCCAAATCCTCACTCCCTGAGAAAGTGACAGTGACTGAATCCCAAGTTGCGCTATCGCCACTGCTAATGAGGAGCCTGCTCTACGAAACTGGACAAACCAGGTGAAATCTTTTCATCTACGAGTAGGGTGAAGAATATTAAGAGGCCGTTTGTGTGAAGCTGTAGCTTGAACCATCTCAGGGCTGCATTTTTAACAAAAACTTAAACTAAGTTTAAGCAGGACTCCCAGGGAATTCTTTTTGCATGAATGATGAGAGTCACGTGGAACACAGAGGCTGCAGCTCTAAATGCTGGGGTAGGCAGGGGCTTGCCTGACTGATGTGAAGTGGTTGTGACATGCGGTGCTTCTACCATCTTTCCCCTTTCATTGCAAAAGGCACACTGGGTGTCTTGTACAGTTACATAACCCCACTTTTAACACAAATGAGCTTGATTTTGCTAAATGCCAATGCGGTATTTTCTGTGCTAAATTTATACCTAACAAATAATTCTCCAGACTGAACTTGTCTAGCTCATTATGTGATGCATTATTTACAATGCAGAATGTATTCTGAGTTCTGCAGCATTCTCGCGGTTTGAGAACTAACTTTAAAAGTCAGTGTGGTGCTCGAAGTGACTAATCTCAAAAAGGAGCTTTGGCAAACCTCCAGGAGGCAAGAAGCTAAAAACATTAGAAGAACCCTGCTGGATGAAACCAAAGGTTTATTTACTCCAGGATTCTGTTTTCAGAGTGACCAACCAGATGCCCACGGGAAGCTCTCCTGAAACAGAAATCTCTACTTCATCATCCAGCCAGCAACTATGGGCCTAATCCCCCTGATATTGGCAGTAATACAGCCACAAAGAGTAGCAATCACAGACAGCATTATTCTCTACAGCTAAACATGGTTTTTTATCATACATTAACTCTGGATTTGGCAAGGGACGCGGGTGGCGCTGTGGGTTAAACCACAGAGCCTAGGACTTGCTTGCTGATCAGAAGGTCTGTGGTTCGAATCCCTGCAATGGGGTGAGCGCCCGTTGCTCGGTCTCTGCTCCTGCCAACCTAGCAGTTCGAAAGCATGTCAACGTGCAAGTAGATAAATAGGTACCACTCCTGCGGGAAGGTAAATGGCATTTCCATGTGCTGCTCTGGTTCACCAGAAGCAGCTTAGTCATGCTGGCCACATGACCCAGAAGCTGTACACCGGCTCCCTTGGCCAATAAAGTGAGATGAGCGCCGCAACCCCAGAGTCGGTCATGACTGGACCTAATGGTCAGGGGTCCCTTTACCTTTACCTAACTCTAGATTTGAGAAATGGAGAGCAAATGCAATTGGCATCGTGCTGCACAGAGGAAGAAGAAAATCCTTTTGGTTTTTGAGCCGAACCATTCATGGCTTCATTGGTCAATGAAGCCAGTGTATTGAAGCAAGCCCATTAGACATAGGAAGCTGCATTATACTGAGTCAGGCCATTGGTCCATCCACAGTATTGTCTACATGGACCGGTAGTGGCTGCCATGGTTTCAGGCACAGAGCCCTCCCAGTGCTACTTGATGGTGTCAGGGATTGAACTAAGGATCTTCGGCATGCATAGCAGAGACTCCGCCACTGAGCAATGACCAATTGAGAAATAAGAGAACTAGTCCAATGTGAACACAATGATCTATCTAGCCAAATACTGGGCATGTGATTGACAGCAACAGGTTATCTAGGACAGTTCCACAGAAGAAGAAGAAGAAGAAGAAGAAGAAGAAGAAGAAGAAGAAGAAGAAGAAGAAGAGGAGGAGTTTGGATTTGATATCCCGCCTTTCACTCCCTTTTAAGGAGTCTCAAAGCGGCTAACATTCTCCTTTCCCTTCCTCCCCCACAACAAACACTCTGTGAGGTGAGTGGGGCTGAGAGACTTCAGAGAAGTGTGACTGGCCCAAGGTCACCCAGCAGCTGCAGGTGGAGGAGCGGAGACGCGAACCCGGTTCCCCAGATTACGAGTCCACCGCTCTTAACCACTGCACCACACTGGCTCCCTGCACCACACTGGCTCCCCAGTACACTATTGTAGATGCATCTCACAGCTACACAGAAAAGAAAGATAGATATGACTTAACATATTGTAATTTCGGTTCAAAAGCAGTCACATTGTTCTCCCTCCTACCCTACATATTTGTTTTGCACTTTGAAGACCCCAGGTCACCCCCCCCCCCGCAAACAAATTCACACAGACACGTATTTCAGTTTAAAGGTTGATGGGCAAAATTTAGGCCACAACTTTATTGATTACACAATGTGAGCAGTATTGGCTTAGGCATTGGCAAGACTATAACTGACTCCTGCCCTCCCAGCAGGAAGTCTGAAAGGGTAAACGTCAGATGAGGGAGCTACATCGATGCAAATTGACTGAAGCTTACCCCGGGGTTCCTGTGGTGCTGGCATGGCCCTAGCCCCTCAAGCAGACTTCGGGTGAGATCCAGGACCCCCAGATTCCTTTAACAGAATACCTTTCTCATGGAGGGGCAGGTGATGGCCACACCTCCCCTCCCACACACTTCACTAAGCCAATGCCTAACCACCAAACCTCACAAAGTTGTGACGATTGCTGGGAGATAGGTGTAAACCAAAATGGCCAGTGCCAATCTGCCAAATGGAAAAATTCCTACCAGGCCCCTGACATAAGACAGGTGACCAAGCGAAGTCCCAAGCAAGGCCAGAGCACCGAAACCAAGAAAGGGCGGGTGGGTGTTTGGCAGCACAAAGCAAGAGGCTGAGCCACGTTGCACTGCCGCTTAAATACTACCCCCCACAATCATGCCATTCCAGGTGATTGCCTAATAAGCCTGGCGCAATCGTGGGGCTATCCTGGATAGAACTGGGCAACGCCCAGCCCCAATGAGGTAGGAGGTGTCCCAGGATCCCACATGCAAGCTGGACCCTCGTTGAAGAGGATCCCATTTCTAGTCTTTCTTCTGCATATGTAGACAGATGTAGGTGTTTCAAAAGCGGGTTCTTACAAGAGAAATATAGGTACTCTAGGAAGAAGAAGGGCAACCATTTGGTCAAAACCTATTGGGACATGCTTGTTTCTGTGACTGACTGCTATCCAGTATTTAGATCCAGGAGGTCTCCCACTTACCAGATTCAGATCTAAATACCTTCATCAGGGTAATAGTCTCATATTCCTCAAGGCTATAACCTGGGATGGCCAGTGTTTTCCTGGTGTATTTCAACCAAATTATTGCTTCTCCTCCTTCCAAGAGCTCTTTTATTCTTCTTCTAAACCTCCCCATTTATCCTCCCACCCTTATTTTTAGATAGCATTACAAAGCTATCAATATAGTTCCAAATGCATTGACATGCACTCCTGATATGCAACCCATGCCTTTCTTCCCACCTAATGGCCAACCCTACATTGCAACCAGGTTATACAATGCTGCTTGAAGTAGCATATTGTCTCTTACTTTTAGTGCTGTAGAGAGACATAGCAATTAGGACAAGAGATAATTTTTAAAACCAGGACAGGGCAACAACATCATTATAGGCTACTTGAACCATCCGTAAAGGGTATAAAAGAGCCCTGACCCCGAATCTATAGAAAGATACAAAGTCATTGCAGATGGCCTGAACATAAATTGAAGGCAAGTCAGGTTTCTGAACGTCATAAAAACAGAAATAGCAGTAAGTGCACTTAACAGGTGCTTTGGATGTGGAAACACCAGGAGGTCAGGTTCTCAGCATGAAGAATCAATGGCTGAAAAATGCAGTGGCTAAGAATGGATTGTGTGTGTGTTTCACTTATGGAGAGGCACTTAAAATTTATAGAGCATTTTCATACAATAAGTATATATCAAAACACTCGAAAAAGAAAAGCGATAAGGACAAGCAGTACAGCGATTGCATAAAAGCAAATGTCAGTGTCTCTATGCCTTTCTTGTACTACTCATAGATAGCAGATGCATTGCTTTCTTTCATTGAAAGTATACTCACCAGGAAATTGATGCTGTATTTTTTTCTTAACAGAAAGCATTTTCTCGTGTATAGCTTAGAAGTTGGGGGAAAAAATATTGGATATATGCATCTTGATTCAGGAATTATCCTTGTAAGACAATGAAGGTTAGCCTATATATGCAACTCTATTACACCTTATATCAAGCATAGGCAAACTCAGCCCTCCAGATATTTTGGGACTACAACTCCCATCATCCCTGACCACTGGTCCTGTTAGCTAGGGATGATGGGAGTTGTAGTCCCAAAACATCTGGAGGGCTGAGTTTGCCTATGCCTGCCTTATATTAAATAAGACTTTCATTTACCTCGTGACCGGTATGTGCCGAAGCTTGATGGAAATGCTACTTCAAAATGCACCATTCTCCCTGCACTCTCAAACTCTCATTACCCTGTATTATGCTGGTGCTTTCTCCCACCCCCAACAGGTACCTAATGTTTGGCATGGAGGATGGCTGCACTAATTAAGCCATTCATTTTGAAAGATGCCACACAAGAACCATGGTAAAGTCATATTATCTGGACATTAAGAAAGCTGTATTGTGTTTTCCCCCTCTGAAAATCTCAATGGCAGAAATTCTAAAGCAAGCCCAGCACTTGCAAATTACCCGTGGCGAGTTTGAAAGAGGCAGTGAGAAAATTTGTTTCTAAAGCCAAGCCATTGGCTGCAGTTACACCCAAGTGGACGTGATGAAGACAGGGTTCAGGAAGCTGAGGAATGAGCTGGAGGTGCCCATTTACCTTTTCTAAGCATCAGAGAATGCCGAGGAGGAAAGAAAAAAGGGGGACTTACAAAACAGAAGAAGATTGCATAGGAAGAAAGGTAGCAGCAAAAATTCTTGAGAAGAATCAGTACGGAGTGTGTAGGACAAGGGAAGCGGGAGGGCTAGGGTGTTCTCAACGCTCCCCTGAGTGGGCGGAACCTTTTTCAGATTGAGAGAGAAACATGGACAATGCAATGGAGGTTTATTTTAATTTTGTATAATAGGCTAGTTTCTTCATGCATTCAGACATCCTGCTCTAGGTCAGTGTACTGGAGACAGAAGTTCAAAAGTAATCAGTCAATTCCAAGCTTAAAGCAGCTTGCTTGCTAGGAGCTGTCCATGGTGCTGTGACAACTGATCTGCATTACCAGATAGGTTCCTTTGTGCAACCAGAACTGGACAAAGCACAAAAAGGCACAGAGAAGGAAGAATGCAGCAGAAGTGGAATAGCAGAGAGATGAAAGACAGTGATAGAAACAAAACCTCATCCATAAAGCCCATGAAAAGCAAAATATTTCAACACCATGCTAGAGGTCCAGGATCAAGGAGGCCATATGTGCTTCTTTGGGACAGTCCCTGATTCTGGGTACTGCAGTGCTCTCTCCTGAATACCCAAATGGCTAACTTCTGAATGCAGGGAAGATCTAGAAAGCCTTCAGCTGGCAAGCTGGAACAAGTGTCCAAACCACCATTTAAACAACATGTTTAAAGAAGCATTAAAGAACATACTGAATTTAGTTTTAAATAAAAACCGCTAGCAGACAGAAATATTTGACCTGAAGGCCACATTTACTTTTGGCTGACCCTCTGAGGGCCTCAGATCAGCGATGAGTGGGCCATCCAACAGTCTCCCTGCTCAGGCCAGAGCATCCATGTAATGTTGATGGAAGACAACATAGTTCTGAGAAGACCAAGCGAAATTTCTCAGAGGAGATTTCACACTATCCAAGTTGAAACATCAATATTATTGCTAGAAATGATGCCTTAGCACCGTGTGAGGCATCAACACAGGCCTCCTGAAGAGGTTTAAACTTCAAGTGTGATACTATGATCAAACATTTGACACATGGCTTCACAGTGGGTGCCCCAGAATGCATGCCAAATGTAGTGAAATTTTGTAGCTGGTGGTATATTTAAGTGGAAGTGTGTATACAGTTCTAGATCTTGAAATCTTAATAACTGGGTTTTCCTTCCTGTTTTTGCTTATGGAAATGGTTCCATGCCTGCCTTATACATACTACTTTCATTTCATTGCTTGAAACCCCAACACAACTTTAAAGAAACTTACAGCAATATTCTGTTTTTCGGTAAATTGATATGTACAGCCCGCCCCAAGTCTACTCAAAAGTAAGCTGCAGCCATTTCATCTAAGGCAGGGTGTGGAATTTTCCAGGGGTCACATGCTGGTGGTGTTGGGCAGCAGAGGCAAAAGGGGATAGAGCAATGGATGGGGTTCTTACCTTTGTAGAGTAGACTATATTCCACCCACCTAAATGACAGGGCTTTTTACATTCACACACATCTCTCCATTCCCCCATCCAACCAAGCAAGCCAAACTATCACTGTCCAAGGACACATTGCTGCCAGACAGAAGCACTTGAAAAGGGGGTAGTGTAGGACCAGTGAGGGGTGTGGCCTGTGGAGAGAGGGTGTGGCCTTTGGAAGTCCTTATGGGCCACATTTGGCCCCTGGCCTGATGTTCCTGATCCCTGTCTTAAAAGATGTATGATTTTCACCTAGGGAATTTCACAAATGTTATTAAAAAATTTCCTTGGGTCCTTCAAAAACCCTTCAGGTTTGTTTGTTTGCTGCTGCTCCTGCTGTTGTTTTAAAAAAACCTGAATCCCCCCCCCCAGACCAAGTTCACCTTGTAGATATGCTTTAGTTGAAATTTGCTGGCAAATCTAGCTGTTATACTTCTCTAAAGAGCAAACACTGCTGATTACAATCTACACTTAATATTTCCCAAACTCAGGAGATTTTGCTCTGTTTCTGATGCAGCTAAGTTCTGGATGAACCATCTTGAGACAGCAACATCATTCATATTTAAGAAGTGTGGCAACCCATTTTGAATGAAAGGCAGTTTGGGGCTATTGGAGTTTTCAGATAAATGTAACTGTGATGTATGCAAAATGTACAACTTCAATGGAGCCAGCAACAAATACAGTGTTGGTAGCTAAGAGGGGGGAAACAGTAAACAGAGAAGAATGTAAGAGAAGTGCTGCTATTGTAATGAAACATGAATAGGAGCTTCCAAACTGGTATAAATAAACAAAAAAGTCTCTGGCATTTAACATCTCATACAAAAGAACTGACACATCACACAGTGTTCTGAGCAAACATCCACTAATCCAAAATGCAGGGAGAATTGAAGACATTTGCATAATACAAGAACCTATGAATGGAAATTAACATTATGGTCCTCAACTGACCCCAGTGAGAAACTTTTCTGCAGTAAGTAGTTTTGTACTGTAATCTTGATGCTGTATTTTAAACACCCTGGAAAGACTAAAACCTTGCATACTTCATTTTGATTGTTTCTAGGACTAGCCTTTCTACTTTCTATTTGATGTCAGCATTCTATTTTCCTCCACCCCCCACAAAAATCTGAGTAAAAGCTCAATGCACATTTGTAAGGTGCCTGATAGGGGAATGAATGGCAGGCAGGCAGATTCCTGCAACAAGACCCACTTCACCCCTGGAATAAGAAAAGATATGGAAGTTCTCCAAAGCAAGTATAATTACTATCCCCCCCCCAAAAAAAAAACACTACCAAAAGATTCAATGGATAATTAATCCACTTTGATAGTGATGGAGCTTCCTATGTCGTTTCAGGTCTATTCCACTTTTTGTTATGGATTTTCACATGGAAAAGAAGCCAAGGCAACCGAATTTAAACAGCTGATTAGCATTTCATAATCTTCTGTAGGTGTTTCAGTCACTTCATCCTTTTCTTTTTATTGTTGCCATGTTGATATCAGTTCTACCAGAGCTGTGAGAGCTGCTTAGCTTAAAACAAACCTTCTTGCCTGAAACTCAGTGAATTGCCAAAGAATGAAAGTAGATGGGATGAGGAAGCTGTTGCCCTCCAGATATTGTTGGGCAACAACTTCCATGATCCATGACTGTGCTGGAATCACCCATCAATCTATGGTTATCTTTATATACTTAACTAAGATGCCCATACATGAGGCCAACAGGGGTAGAGAACCTCTAAATGTAGCATAAATTCCATAATCCCTTGTCACTGACTATGCTGAATAGGGATTGTGGGAATTGGAATCCAATAACCTTTCAAGGCCCATGGACCCTCCATTCATGCCCTACAATTTTAGAAGTGAGATAGAGATAGATACAGATAGGATATTAGGATAGTTACATCTTATGCTTCATATATGTACTATCCGAAACATTTGTGATTCTCTTTTTAACCCAGAAATTACTCCAAATGCCATTGAACTAATGCTCACATAGCCCCAGTGCTCAAATTACAGGATGACAAAATGGACTCAAGTGCCTGGACCTTTGTGAAAGCCTCTTCAATTACGGTTTTTAGATGGCTACTGGGGGGTGGGTGTGCCAAGAGATTGGATTTTCTCATTTCATTTAGGCACATCTATCTTTTCTACCATAATCTGATCACAGCATTCCATAACCCAGTCCAATGCCTGTTTGATCAAAACCAACATATCTCCTAGTGTGTCTGGAATTGCAGCCCCAGAAAACAATAAAGGAATAGAATGTTACATCATGGACTAAGCATCTCTTTTGTAAAGGAAACTGCCTTATGCAGAGCCAGAACATTGGTCCTTCAAGCTCAGTATTGTCTACTGTGGCTGTCAGTGGTTCTCTAGGGTTTTAGACAGTGGTCTTCCTACTTGGAGATACCAGGAATTGAACCCGGAGCTTCTGCATGCAAGGCAGGTGGTCCGCCACTGATCTACACCCCTTCCCTGAAGAGTGGATTTAACTTCTTTCTTTCAGACCCTATTTTAGAACTTTCCCCCTTTGAGGAAACAGGATGAATTCTTTGCTAGCAAACTTATTCCACAGATGCACAAGTCTTCCATTTGTCCTTATCACATACCTTCTTTTGGAACAGAAACAATTATGGGTACCCATTTCAGAACACCACCCATTTCTTTACTTGAATGATAATGGCATGAAACCCACGACTCTTGTTGACTTTGCTATGTTGTCCTTTGGAGACGCTTGCAGGTTTTCACATCATATTTTCTTCTCTAGCATTATTCAAGTGTTTTTGCTCTTGTGCAGGATGAGAGAGGTTAAAAAAGTAAAAATAATAAAAGGGACTCCTTCATTTGTTCCCTTAATGTACAAGCCAAAGGGCCAGCACTAGTCTATTACTGAGCTCTGCATGACTTCTTAAATCTCTAGAATTAGGATGGCAGTGAGGAGAAAAGAGAAAATGAAAAGTCAATTTAAGGTGAACAAAAAGTGACTCCAGATCGGAGGCTCAGTACATTCTGAATTACTCTGATAACAGGCTTGAAGAAAGTTCCAGTGCATGTAAGGCAGCTCTGTCCTTTGGGCTTACTTTTTCTCTGCATGGTGCTCCTGACCACAAAGGGAGGTGCAAAGGGGGTTCCCTGTTTAGCAATATGTGTCTACATACTGTCACTAGTTTGGCCAGTTGTGTTTAATGGAGGCATGTTACTAAAACAGGATGTAGTAGCTTGTTATGTGTGTGTCTCCCCTTGCTTGACAGTATCGTGCAGAGACTGGTTGACTTAGGTAATTATAGATTCTTGACTTATATGGTCTTATGGAGGCCTCCTCTTTGAATGGTATTAGGTATTACTTCATGTTGTGATAAGCCAGGCCTACTTGTGCACTTATGCCCTTGCTCATTTTGCTTAGTGGGGCTCTGGATTTCTGCCTACAAAGTCCTGCCACTGCATGCCACCTTATGGCAGATGGATATCTGATCAAGTTCCCATGATTCAGTAGGGCACACACCTTTGAAGAGGGCTCTCTTGTCTTCCTCTCTTCCTTTTACCTGTTCTCAGAGGCAAATGGGCAGCCCCACATTCAGTAGTGTCCGTTTCCTACAGACTACTGGCTGGCCACTGTGAGAAAGAATTGCTAGACTAGATGGGCCATTGGTATGATCCAAAAGGCTCTACTTACATTCTTATGTCCAGGCACTTACCCAAGTGACAGCAGTCCTGAGTGGTGAAGGAGCAACCAAGTGCTCCCCTTTTCCATCACCCATACAACAGAAGTTAAGTGCAGGTACTCCAAATGGAAGCATGTACACATGGCTGCCTGATTAGCAGTGTCAGCTGAGATGGGGCCCCAAATAACCCCTCCCCCAAGGCCCAAAACATTATAACAGGGATTGATAACCTGTAGCTTTCCATATATGTCATCAGACTCCAAAATCACATCATCTCTAAACACTGGCTGTCCTGGATGGGGCTGATGGGAGTTGTAATCTGACCACTTCTGGAAAGCCACAGGTTCCCCATGCCTGTTTTAAAGACATATTTTTGCATCATCAGATGCTAATTCTGGTCTCTACTCCGTGACACCATGATGCCCTGACAATGGGTGTTCATTATTACCACTCCAAAAAAGCAAAGAAATAAAAGTAGAAAGATGGTGTAAATCAGATTTCCATACGTATTATTTAGCACATAGCACACTTCATTGTATGTTCTGTTCTGTTGTGTTAGTGGCAGTGGAGAACTGCACATCCGTGCTCCTCCACCACACAGAGACTTATGATCAGCCACCTCAACACAGTGACCTACTGGTCTGACAGAGTTCTTATACATGTAGTACATGAAAAAGGATTATTACAAAAATGCAATAACAGACTGGCTGTTCTTTAGCCAACAATTTAATTTCATTCTACTGAGGGTAGAGAAATGACAACCGCGCTCGTGGGGGAGTTCCTAATAGGAACAGTAGTTATTTTGGGCTGCCTTGCATCCCTTGAAGTATATTTGCATTACTCAGAGATAATAAAGAAGTCACAGCACAACAACTTCTGCAGATTTTCCAATTTTGTAGGTGACGCTGACATATGAAAGGTTTAATTTAGAGTCCAAACACAAGCATTAGGGGCGGTGGCAGGGTGGGGGTGGGGAAAGAGTGCTCACAGCACTCACACTGAGGACATTAATGCATCCAGAGGCTGTGCAAATCCCTGCTGTTTCTGTGGAAGTAGATTTATGGTAGCATGAGGATAGATTTGCCTAAGTGCGTGCTACAGAAGAAGGAGGGAAAGGGGAGCTGATATTCTGTTTGGATCAAGAGAGGATAACATAGCTGTGCTCAGAGCCATCAAAGGAATGACACACATGCACAGGCATCTTGTTGGGTTGACTGTTATAATAAAAGCTATGTATACAACAGGGATTTAGTAATGCCTTTTCATCTTGTGCCTTCTTTCTTAAAGGTGTAGTAGCGAAATAGCATCTAACAGATGGATTTTAAAAAAATAAAATAAAGGAAACTGTGATTTCTAATAATCTGTGGAAAATGCAAAGTTGATGCAATCTCAAGTCATTAAGCTGCTAGGATGGCCCAGGTCATTACTTTCAACCACGGCATGACCCAGGGAGGAGCTTAAGGTCCATAAATAGTAACACCCTAGAGGTCCCAGGCCCTAAGGAAGTTAGATTAGCCTTAACCAGAGCCAGGGCTTTTTCAACACTGGCTCCGGCCTGGTGGAGCGCTCTGTCTCATGAGACGAGGGCCCTGCAGGATCTGATTTCTTTCCGCAGAGCCTGTAAGACAGAGTTGTTCCGTCTGGCCTTTGGCTTGGAGTCAATTTGATTCCCTCCCCCTCTTTCTTTTCCCCTTTCTCCTCCTGTGATGAGGCTGCATTTTAAAGTTTCAATGTTGTATTTTAATTTTGTTTTTAAGTTGTAATCATTCAACTTGTTTTTATTACTGCTTATTAGCCACCCTGAGCCCGGCCTTGGCTGGGGGGGGGGGCGGGGTATAAATAAAAGTAGTAGTTGTAGTAGTTATTTAGGGGCTTTAATCACTCACAAGTGGTGCATCAGGGATCACGGAGAATGCTGGAGCAAATAAATGTGAACGCCTGTCTACTGTTAGACATTATGGCAGTCAGATGGGAGCCGGTATGGTATAATGGTTAGAACGTAGGACAAAGGTCAAATCCCCACTCAGCTCTAAAGCTCACTGTGTGACTGGAGCAGGAATAGCCAAAGCAGTGCCCTTCAGATGTTGCTGCACTCCAACTCCCATCATCCCTGACCACTGGACCATATTGTCTGTGTATGGCACTTGTGGTCCAACAACCTCTGAAGGGCATCACATTAGCCACCCCTATTGACGCACTAGACTAATGTTTTAGGGATATTCTGGAAAACTGGCAATATAGAAAGGGAGATCCCAGGAAGCTGCCTTACCCAGAGGCAAATCATTGGTCCTCCTAGCCCAGTATTGTCTAAACTCACTGGGTGATTTCAAGCTGGGATATTTCCCAGCCCTACCTGGAGATGCCAGAGCTTGAATTCAGGAGCTTCTGAATGCAAAGCAGATGCTCCACACCTGAGTTATGGACAGTGTATAGTCCTTGAGAGTCCCATGGACTGCAAGAAGATCAAACCTCTCCATTCTTAAGGAAATCAGCCCTGAGTGCTCACTGGAAGGACAGATCCTGAAGCTGAGGCTCCAATACTTTGGCCACCTCATGAGAAGAGAAGACTCCCTGGAAAAGACCCTGGTGTTGGGAAAGATGGAGGGCACAAGAAGAAGGGGACGACAGAGGATGAGATGGTTGGACAGTGTTCTCGAAGCTACAAACATGAATCTGACCAAACTGCGGGAGGCAGTGGAAGACAAGAGTGCCTGGCGTGCTCTGGTCCATGGGGTCACAAAGAGTCGGACACAACTAAACGACAACAACAACAACAACGTCCTTTTACAGTGAATTTAACATGCATAAAGCCCAGCATGAGAACTGACCCTCTTTGATTCACAAATGTGGCTACTAATTATGATTGTTATTCTCATCAGAATGTGACTTTTTGATTGCCAAGTACTTTATAGCTTTTGAAAAGTGGGATCCTATTGATCTCATTTTCTAGAAGTTGAATGTGTCCTCTCAAGTCAGCTGATTATATGAAGAAATCAGTTGTTCTTTTTCTGGTGCCCTGTCTTCGTGAATCGTCATTTTTTAAAAGTGCCCTGGATCTCTCTGAACCTCTGAGAAACCCTGCTCCTTAGGTCATTTTACTCGATTTGTCCCATAAGATGACCCGTGATACACTGAGGACTGTAATCAGCAATTTCCCCCTTAAATGGCAATCTGCTTGTATCATTATGTGCATTCTTCCTTTTCAAAATAAAAGGAAATGTTTTCAAGTTCAAAATAAAAGCCCACATTAAAGCAACGATTTAGGCCTATTTTCCACAGCTGTTGATGATGATGTTCACCACTATGTTGAAACTGAGCCCCCTTTCCTACCATCACATAACCTATTGTTTCTCGGAGTTCTTCAGCCTACAGCCAAAAGCATCACTCTAAGCCCATCTCATTACATTTTGCAAACCTCCTGCCGTCAATAACTACAAATGAAACTCAGGCACAATGGCTCCCTCTAGACCACAGACAATTTCCAACTTCCCGTAATTCAGCCGCAGAGCTGGACAAAAGAAAGACTTTTGACTACTTGTCACGGCCACCCAGGTCTGGTCCCAGCTCACAAGAGACCTCACTCCGTTGCAGCTTATTTACAGGAAAAGTTTATTGAAGATTTCTGCTTCTCATACAGTTCAGCATTGTGGCCGTACGTCTGCCACGTTAGACCGCTGAAGTCCCCTCTGACTCCTCCCCTCTTCCGCACCAACTTAATAGCCTGGCTCTAGACCACCTCTTCCTCTCCTTTCTTTTCCGCAGGGTCTTCCTGCCCCCCTGGGTTCCCTCTCTCCGTGACTCGCCTGAGGCTGAATCCTCTGCCGCCTCTTCCCCCCTCTTTCTGGCTTTAGGGCCGGGCTCCTCCCCTGAGCTCTCTCCACTTCCGCGCGCCTCTACGTTTGAACTTGGCGCGCGTACGTTGCTGCTGACCTTTCTTTCGACCGCTACACCACCCCCTGCTCTGCTCTCCACCCTTTCCGGCTGAACACCCTGCTCCAACCCCCTCTCTCTGTTCTCTCCTAATCCTGCTCCCTCCGAGAGGCTGACGACCCCACCCCCTTTACTCCGTTCCGGCTGAGACGTCTCTTGCTTCCTCTGTCTTCCACTGGGCTCCTCTCCGCTTCTCCCTTCTCCTCCCCTTTGCTTGATTAAGGTAACCCCCTTTTGAGAATCCTCTGACTCGCTGCTCAGACTCGTGGATTCCCTCAGAATTCCGTCATCTTCTTCCTCATCCTTCTGCCCCTCCTCCCACTCGCTCTCCGTCTCCTCTGTCATCTCCTCCTCTCTCCCAGAAACCCTGACATCCATCCCCCCCTCGAAGCCCCCCCTTCCCCCCTCCCGCTCGCCGGGGACCGGTTGTGGAAACTGCGGCTCTTCGGGGGTAGGCTCAGGATACAGGTCGTCTACGGCAATGTTCTCTGCTGGCAGTTCTGTGTAAGTGTATTCGAAGTCGGGTTCTTCCCCCAAATGCTTCTCAGTCTCTGCTTCCATCGCTACTTCCTCCGGTGCTGCCCGCCAAGGACCTATCAGCCACCTCTTACGCCATTCCTCCTCTGGCTGCTCCTCCCACCAATAAGGGGTTTCCGTGTCCACCCCCGAGCACGATCCCCTGGGCGGGCTTGATTCTGGTGTTCTTTCCTCGGGGGAAGAGAAACCCCTGAACGTGCTATCTGACAATGTGGGTGTGAAAAGCCAGTCATCAAAGTACTCAGCTGGCATGGGTCTATGTGGGAAAAGTGCATGGAACTCTTCTTTCAAAAGGGGTTCGTCTAACTCGTAGCCTGGCACCCAACTATTAGCAGCGGCTGGTGTGCCCTCCCTGGCGAGAAAATATTCAACTCCCTCCTCCCCCCATCTCGAGTCCAGTATCTCTGTGACCTCGTTAAGAGGTTCTGGTCTTGGCGATTCCCCCCTCTCAGGCGCCCTCCTACGTGGCTCTGGGGGTGCTCCTGACTCTTGAAACCTGTGTGGGGTTTTGTAGGGAGTGAGCACCGACCTATGAAAGACCGGGTGCACCCTGGAACCTTCCGGAAGGGCTATACGAAAAGCCACCGGATTGATCTTAGCCTCAACTTGATATGGCCCTAGCTGCCTGTGTCCTAACTTCTTCTTGGCCAATGACCTGGCCGGCATCGCGTGGGCTGCTAACCACACCCAGTCCCCAACCTGGATGTCCTCTCCCGCCCTCCTGTGCTTATCGGCCTGCACCTTATACGCCTGTTTTGCCAGCTCCAAATGTCTCCGCAGCTCCTCGTGCACCTCTTGCAACTCCGCTGCAAACTGGTCGGCATCTTGAGGCCCCCCCCCTCCTGGTGCCGCAAATCTCGGGAAGGTTCTGGGATGACGGCCATTGTTCGCGAAGAAAGGCGTCACCCCGGTGGAAGCGTGTTTCGTGTTGTTGTAGGCGAATTCAGCCATCGGCAGATAGTCCACCCACGCCGCAGGTCGCTGGTTGGCGTAGCACCGCAGGTACTGCTGCATGATCGCGTTGACCCTCTCCGCTTGACCGTTGGTTTGTGGATGCCTCGCCGATGTCAGGTTGATTTTGACGTGCAAGATGCCCAGAAGCTTTCGCCAGAAAGTGGAAACAAACTGGCGCCCCCTGTCGGACAAGACGGACTGCGGAAGTCCATGCACTCTGAAGACGTGATCGATGAAGAGCTTTGCGGTCTGTTCTGCCGTCGCCACCTTGGCACAAGGGATGAAATGCGCCATCTTGGTGAACAAGTCCACCACCACTAACACCGCCGTCTTACCTCTGGAGCTGGGCAGGTCTGTAACAAAGTCCAACGCTACCCTCTCCCATGGTTGCTGCGGTGTCTCCAGCGGTTCTAGCAATCCCGCCTGCTTCTGGTGCACTGGTTTGGACCTCTGGCAGATATCACACCTGGCGACGTAGTCCGCCACCTCTCCTCTCATCTGGGGCCACCAAAAGTCTCTAGCCACCAACTCCATCGTCTTTTCTTTGCCGAAATGGCCTGCACTAGGGGCGTCATGCAACTGTTGCAGAACCTTGGCTCGAAGATCGTCGGTGGGCACGTAAAGGGCACCCTTACGAGTCAAAAGTCCATCTTGTAATTGAAACTCATCGTTGTGTCGCGACCCTCCGCGTAGCTCCTCCATCTTGGACTGTGCAAACTGATCCCTTTGCAACGCGCGTCGCACCGCGTCCAGGTCGACTGCGATGGTAGCGCACGTCCACGCCTGCGGTGCGAAAATGTGCTTTGCTGCGATTGGAGCTGCTTCCTCCAAGTATTGCGGCTTTCGGGACAGCGCGTCTGCAATAACATTGGAGTCTCCTGGGATGTATTCTATTTTGAAGTCGAAATCCGCAAAGAACTCCGCCCAGCGCATGTGTCGCTGGGTCTGTAACTTAGCCGTCCGCCAATACTCTAAGTTCTTGTGATCCGTGCGGACCTGCACCGTGTGCTTGGCTCCTATTAAGAAGTGTCGCCACGCTTTGAAAGCTGCATGAATGGCCAACAACTCCCTGTCCCATATGGTATAATTGCGCTCCGTCTTGCTGAGCTTCCGGGAGTAGAACGCACCCGGTCGCCAGTTGCCTTGTGAATCCTCTTGCAAAAGAACGGCCCCAACCGCTCTATCCGACGCATCGGTCTCTACCCGCATGGGTCTGCCGGGATTCACGTGGAGCAGCTGCTCTTCGGAGGCGAAAAGACCCTTAAGCGTCCGGAAGGACCGCTCCGCTTGTTCGGTCCAGACGAACTTCTTCTTCTTGGAACTGAGGGTGTCAGTGATCGCCGCCGTCGCGTTCGCAAAACCTTTAATAAACTTGCGGTAAAAATTGGCAAAGCCGATGAACCTCTGGACCTCTTTCCGATTTCGAGGGCTTTTCCAGTCCAACAGCGCTTGAACCTTAGCCCTGTCCATGGCCAGTCCCTCGTCGGACAACTTGTAGCCAAGGAAATCAACCTCTCTGACATCAAACTGGCACTTTTCCAACTTGGCGTACAGCCTGTGTTCCTTCAGCCTCTGCAGGACCTCCCTCACGTCCTTATCGTGATCCTCCGGCGATTCCGAGAAAATCAGGATATCGTCGAGAAAGCAGACACACTTTTTGTAGAGGAGACCTGCTAGCACGTGGTGCATAAATGCTTGAAAAACGTGGCTGCCATTTTGGAGGCCGAAAGGCATGACCCTGTATTCGTATGTGCCCAGAGGGGTGAACATGGCGGTCTTCCACTCATCTCCTTTCCGGATGCGGATGAGATTGTAAGCTCCACGTAGGTCCAGCTTGGTGAAAACCTTGCCCCTCCTGACGGTCGCTAAAAGGTCGTCAATCTTGGGCATGGGGAAAGCTTTGGGCTTAGTCAAGCTGTTGATGAACCTGTAATCCACTATAAGCCTTTTTTGGGGCGTGTCCTTCTTCTTCACAAAGAAAACAGGGCTGCCTCCCGCTGCTTTAGATTCCTGGATGAAACCGCGCTTGAGGTTATGGTCTATGAACTCCCGAAGCTCTTGCATTTCGTCCTCCGACATGGAGTACAGCTTGGCAGCAGGCAATTGCGCCCCTGGCACTAAATCAATCGCGCAGTCGTAAGGTCTATGAGGCGGCAACTTGTCAGCTTCCTTCTCACAGAAAACCTCCAAGAAGTCCTGGTACTTGTGAGGCACTGTTTGCACCATACCCAGATGCAATGGCTGCTCAGCTTCTCCTCCCTGATCGGTCTGAAAGCAATGCTGAGCACAATACGATGAACAAAAGTTGATCTGCCTCTGGTACCACGCAACCGCGGGACTGTGCCTCTCCAGCCAACTCATGCCTAACACGATGGGTGTGTCCGATAAGTGGGTGACATTGAAACTAATAAGCTCTCGATGGTTGCCAATCTGCATCATCATGGGAGGGGTTTGCTGCACCACTTGCCCCCCCAGTAACTTCCTGCCGTCCACCGTGACCACGTTCAGAGGCGTCGTTGCAGGCAGGAGCGCCATGTTGTGCTGCTTAACGAACTGCAGTCCCATGAAGTCGGCGTTGCTTCCCGAATCGATCGTTATTGGAACCTCGAGGAGTCTCCCATCAGGCAACTGGAGTGTTGCTGTGAGCAGAACTGCCGGTTTGGGAGGCAAAGGGTCCACGCTCTGCAGTGATGCTGGGGGCTTGTCTACAGATCCGCCTGGCTGAGCCCCAGTAGCTCTGCTTCCAGCCAGGCACTGTCGTTTCCCTGAAGCTGCTCCCCTGGTTGCACCTCTGCTGTTACAGTTGCCAGCGCTGCAGTGTGCTTCTGGAGCCTCTGGGGGCACTCTTTCGCCATATGGTGCGCACTGTCACAGATGTAACACTTCCTGGTTCCTCTAGGAGGCTTCGCTTTGGCTGCACCAGGGACAGGGCTCTGGGATGGCTTCTGAGCCCTAGCACCACCAATCTCCATTGGCTCCTCTCTGTCCTTCCCCATTGGCGAGGGGTGCGCACGGCTGAAGTCCCTGTGCCCAAAAGGGAGAGTCCTTGCTTGCGCACGCGCTTGGGGCCCGTCCTCCTCATGCCACGGACGCCCCTCATGTCGAATTCCAAGAGCTAAAGCCCGTTGCACCACGTCTTCTAGGGTCTGGGGTCTGTCCCCCCTAGCGATCTCATCCTTGATGGGGGGGCTCAATCCCTCCCAAAAAAGATCTCTGACCGGTTTACTGTCCTTTGGCCAATCTAAGGCGGTGAGCAATGCAAAAAATTTAGAGTGGTATTGGCGCACAGTCGCTTTCCCCTGCCTCAGCCCGTGCATTTGACGGCGCGCAATGTCCACATCCACAGAGGATTGAAAACAAGAATCCATCGCTTTGATGAACGCAGTTGAATCGCGACGGGCCGGTCCATCTTCGCGCCACAAATTGCGTAGCCAAGCCCTGGCCTCCCCATGCAGGTGCGAAACAATGAACCCCACTCTCTCCTCCTCATCTTTAAAATCGTGACGGAGTAAGTGCAGTGCATATACAACGTCCGCTCTGAAATTGGGATAGTCTTGCAAGTTGCCATTAAAATGCGGAACTAGGGCACCCCCCCTCCGTCCAAGCGCAATGCCCTCCGCTCTGGATCCTGGGGCCCCCGCCTTGTCCGCGCGCTCCCACCTTGCCTGCAAATCCTGGCACGTCTTCTCCAAGTCGTCATTCTTCTTCTGCGAAGCAATGACTGCCGATGTGAGAGCGGTAACCTGATTCCGCAATGCAACCAGCTGCTCCTCAGCGCTCATGGCTGCTCCCGTTCGTGAGCTTCGCAAAAAAAAAATTTTTGCTTTGAGTGAGGGGACTTACTGTCACGGCCACCCAGGTCTGGTCCCAGCTCACAAGAGACCTCACTCCGTTGCAGCTTATTTACAGGAAAAGTTTATTGAAGATTTCTGCTTCTCATACAGTTCAGCATTGTGGCCGTACGTCTGCCACGTTAGACCGCTGAAGTCCCCTCTGACTCCTCCCCTCTTCCGCACCAACTTAATAGCCTGGCTCTAGACCACCTCTTCCTCTCCTTTCTTTTCCGCAGGGTCTTCCTGCCCCCCTGGGTTCCCTCTCTCCGTGACTCGCCTGAGGCTGAATCCTCTGCCGCCTCTTCCCCCCTCTTTCTGGCTTTAGGGCCGGGCTCCTCCCCTGAGCTCTCTCCACTTCCGCGCGCCTCTACGTTTGAACTTGGCGCGCGTACGTTGCTGCTGACCTTTCTTTCGACCGCTACACCACCCCCTGCTCTGCTCTCCACCCTTTCCGGCTGAACACCCTGCTCCAACCCCCTCTCTCTGTTCTCTCCTAATCCTGCTCCCTCCGAGAGGCTGACGACCCCACCCCCTTTACTCCGTTCCGGCTGAGACGTCTCTTGCTTCCTCTGTCTTCCACTGGGCTCCTCTCCGCTTCTCCCTTCTCCTCCCCTTTGCTTGATTAAGGTAACCCCCTTTTGAGAATCCTCTGACTCGCTGCTCAGACTCGTGGATTCCCTCAGAATTCCGTCATCTTCTTCCTCATCCTTCTGCCCCTCCTCCCACTCGCTCTCCGTCTCCTCTGTCATCTCCTCCTCTCTCCCAGAAACCCTGACACTACTTGTCACCACTAGTGCAGTACCAGAGCTAGATGGAACAACTTGCTGTTTATAGGTGCAAGGCAACCATCAGCTACAAGAAGCCTTGTGTGGTATGGTGCCATTTGGCAACAGATTTAGGATGGCTTAACATCACTTCAAAATGTGACTATCCCCTTGGCAGGATGCCTGCAAAAAGAACAGGGTCAAGGGTACAAGAACAATTGAGATAAGGAAAGAGTCTAGGGTAAGAGCTTAGTGGTGTAGCACAGGCTTTGATATCTCTCATGGATATCTCTTTTTAGACCTGGAACAGACATCCATCTGAATCCCAGGAGAGCTTCTGCCAGTTAGGGTTGTCAATACTAAACTCAATGAACCAATGGTCTGAATCAGTGTAAGGTAGCTTTTTAACTTCCTTCCTCTGCTCTTCCTACCAAAAAACACATATTTGTTACTTTAGCTGCCACAAAATCAAGTATAGATATTTAAATCCCAAATATTATAATGTTTAGAATTGCAAAACAACTTATGCTAGTTATATGATTAGCTGCTAAAATAAACACACTGGTATTCTTCCACTGGCACATCTGAAGGATATAGTCCAATATCAGGTACACAAATTTGCTTGGGCTGGTTGCAGCTACTGAAGGTTTGTTTTGAACAGTTCTCTGTGTTAAAAGTAAATGTAAGATTCTTCTTCGGTCTTGAAAAAAACACTTTATATAGCCAAATACAGTAGTACCTCTAGTTACGGACTTGGTCCGTTCCGGGGTGCCATTCGCACCCCAAAAAGTCTGTAACTAGAGTGCTGCTTCTGTGCATGCACATAGCACGATAGAGTGCTTCTGTGCATGTGTGAAGTGTGCAGAACGCTTCTGTGCACACATGCTTCCGGGTTTGCCACGTTCGCAAGCCGAAAAGACGCAACGTGAACCTAACGCAACACAAGGTATGACTATGACTGTACATTGGAAGTATGATGTATGCAACTGGTTTATTTCTGTATTGGATGCCTCTTACAGCCATGCTGATACCTCCTAATTGCATTAGTGTACAAAAGTAGTTTGCACCCAGGGTATTAAAATAGGAACATGTATGTAGAGTTCCACAGTGTTCAGTGCATTCCACTCTAAAATTGTCAGCTGCAATCTTGTGCGCACTTTGTTTGCTTAAATGCTTAAGTGGTATTTAAACAACAAAACTGCCTGAAGCCTTTATTTTCTTGTGAGAAGCATAAGAGAAATTGGACCTTGCATCTCCCCAACTGAAGATGGAGGGCCTTAGATAAACTGGCAAACTAAACACTTAAAGGATTTTATGTAACCCGTTGGCAAGCATAACCAAATCATGTGCAAGCTATTCAGTCATATTGACATGCTCTAGATTTGCATTACATTGAGTTGTTAAATACATAAAATTTGTCTTAAGGTGTGGAAGAGGATACAATCGCCAAGTCGATGCAAAATTACAATCTACAATTCATGTGGCTTTATTTGCTTAAGTGGGAAATTCTAAGGCTACACAGGTGGTTTGGACTCTTGCACAAGGTATATGTGCACAATGATCTATCATTTCAGTGTTGATCTCTTCACAAAGAGGCAAAGGAAATTTTGCCATAAGCATAACCATAAGCAGATGATAAACTGCAAGTCCCTCTAAAAGGGATCTTTCTGTTCCCCTGACAGGAGCCCTATGCAAGAATGGGGCAGGGGGGCATGAATGGGGCAGGGGGGCAGATTTCCTGACACTGAGAGCCACAGTAGACACTGGGAGCTCTGTGATTGCAAGCATAGAATAAAAGGTTTACTACCCCTATCACAACATTACACCTCCAATATTATTTGGGTTCCCCGGTGGGCCTAAAAAACAGTGCAGGAAATCTGACCAAGGCTCTCTTACCTTCTTCTTTACTTTGCCCCCCAAATCCTCTTAATTGAGACCACCTGGTCCTCTAGCAACAGAGATGATCCAGGAGCACCATAAAGCTGCTCCTTCAGGGGGATTATAATCTTATACAAAATAGACAATTGACCAATTATTCAGACTCAGGAACTGCCCACTCACAGCACCTCCCTCTTGCCAGGAGTATTATCAATAGCGAGACTATTTTTTTGCTGCCAGCTTTGTCACAATTATCTTCATTGAAGTTTCATAATGGACAAAATGACAAAAACACACACACAAAAACAACCAAGCAGAGCAGGAGCATTTCCTTAAAAGGCATGGGAATGAAAAAGAGGTGGTTATGGAAACATAAAAAGGGGGAAATGTAATACTTTGTCTCCTGCAGATTTCCTATCAGAACATCTTAACTATGATAGAATAGGCTTCCTGCAGGTGCATTCAAGGGAAGAGAGGCTTGAAAACCCTCTTTTTGTTCTGACAGTAGAAAGCTGCCTGCCTGCCAGCAGCAACAAAGATATATAGAAGATGACAGAACTTCTTTTTGAGTGGGATATTTTACAAAACATTTTTGTTTTGTTTTGCTTGTGATCTGGAGGCTTGTCTCATAGCGATCCCTCAAAACTCGGAGACATATTAAAGATGAGAAACCATTTGCCTGATCTTAAGACAAGCTAAGGCTGTCATCCTATGCACAATTACCCCAGAATAAGCCCCATTAAACATAGTGGCTCTGAGTAACCATGCGTAGGATTGAGCTACTACACAAGTCTGGTCTAACAACTACATGTGACCGGTAAGAGCCAACGGTATGGATGCTAATGACCACTGACTCAAAGAAAAGTTGAATACATTCACAAAGGATAGAACTTCAGTTGCTATTAGCCATGATACTAATGGAGAATGTTCAGATCCTTCCCAATAGGGGGCTTAATATTTTAAATGAGATCTTGAGATATCATGAAGAGGTTGTTGGCAGCAGCCTTAAAGTTATTTTGAAGATATTTCGTGGTGTAGAAATGAATAAAATAGATGAATAGAAAAAATGTATATTGCTCTGTAAAGTCTCTCTCTCTCTCTGTGTGTGTGTGTGTGTGTGTGCCAGAGAGAGTTTGGTTCAGAAGGGTTTGTGACACACCATCTCTCATAATGGGTGTTAAAATCATCCAAAATAATAGCCACAGGCTTGCAGTAGTTCTGGTTGATTACTCTTATACTTGCAAAGACTAGAACAATTTATTTTTTTATTCGAGAAGCTCGTTCCAACTTGCACTTGCAGTGCCTTGAATATCCCACATAAAGGCTGCCTTGCTGGACAAACTTAGGCGTAACTGACACCAGCTGTTTGAACTTTTTCCCAATGAAGCTGTTAAACTTTAGCCTGCTGAATCTTCCAGGTGATGCATCTCAGCACCTGTGTGTAACTAGCAGGGACATGATTGCTCAATCTCGTGGAAGCTATTAAGATTGCTCACAGGACACATTGCAATCTGCATTAATAAGATAAATTTGTTCTAAGAGCAGACTTGGTCCATAACACTTGGAGTGATGTTATTGCAAGAAATAAAAGATCCAATAAGGAGAGGACTTGTAAATAAATATTTAAGGAGTAAAACAAATCTCTCCTGAAGGATGCTTGGAAGCCTTCTCTTCCTAAAGCTGTTTTTACCTGAGAATATTCTTGGCAATCCCAGACAGGGTGTCTATTAACAGATACACACCGTGTATTTAAAGTACAATTAATACAAATTTAAAACACATGGCTTCTCTAAAAGAATCCTTGGAATTGTAGTTTACCCCATACAGAGCTTCAGTTCCCAGGATTCCTTGGGTGAAGTAATACATTTTAAATGTGTGTTAAATGTACTTTAAATGTATGGTGAGTTTGCTCTACCTCTGTTATTTCACACATGATAAAGCTCCTCAAATGTTTAGTCCCATAAGATTTCTACATCTATAAGTGATTTCCTTTTAAAAATCTGTATGAAAATTCATTTGCATTTCATTGTGAATATCTCTTAATATACGTGTTTTATGCTAAATATGCACATTTTTGCGAAAAAAAATCACCTAATACAACACAGTTTATATTATTTTTCAAAGATATATGCCTTTTGCATGTTCAGCCCTAGAGACCTCTCCCTTAAATAAACACACATTTGACTCAAATTTTAGTTTTGGTTTTTGGCAGAATTTAGGCCACTTTATTGATTACAGAAAAGTGAGTGGTTGCATAGGCTCTGGCTTGACTAGCTCCCTGAACCCTTGCAGGTAGCGCTGACCCTCTAGCATAGGTCAGCCAAGGGTGAACACCTGAGGTAGGTGAAAAGCCCGGGAACAGACTCTGTTCACTCCCCAGATGCTCCCCTAGACTCAGGCACAGGCACAACCCCCTCTCAGGGGTTGACCAAACCAAGTTGAGTCCCTGGATTCCTTTAACACAATACCCTTCACATAGGGATGGCGAGACTGTTCTCCCGTCCCTATCATATGAACCAGTGCCTATCCACCACACGAGCACCCTCGCTCGCCGCCAACCACTCACACCTGTAACCAATTCCTTAAACCCGCTGACACAGTGGTCAGCCACAAATCATTCACAGTCGCAGACAGATGAACCCCATCAAGCCTGTAAAGGGATGCATCACAGAAGGTAATGCCCGGGTGATGGATCAGAACCTTCTTAGCCACTGCACTCTGGACATGCTTCCTGGCCCTCTCGGTGGTAGCTGGGCATTGGCCACCTCGCCACACACATCACTGCCATCAGTGACCACAAATTTTGAGTCCAGGAAGAGGTGCCATCAACTCTTCCAAGTCCTCCTACATGCGTGTCTGCAAGCTCAAGCTGGGGGCTTCCGGCAATTATTCATGCCTCTGCAGACACCTTCACCTGCACCGCTTGGGAGAAGCCCCTCCCAACACATTCCTTGTCTGGACACCCAGGAGACGCACACATGGTCAGGGAGTCCGGGCCTGCATCTGAGTCCAGACTCTGCTGCCCTCCTGCCGGCCTCAAGGTCAGCCCTGATGAGACTGTGCAGGGGTTGCACCTTCTAGGTTCCTTGGTGTCACCATTCAAGTACAGACTCATTGACTTGTTATGGAAATAAAGGGGGGAAACACTTATTGGAAATCAGTTTTGTCACCTCTTCCCCCCAAAACCCCAAGGCAATGAGCCCAGCTACCTTTTATTCACAGTCACATAAGCACTACACTACAGCATGAACGTACATAAACTTGTACGTTCAACAGCTGAAATATACACCCAATATGTAGCAATGGAGATTTATGTTACTGCTTTATGAATGAACACTGTGTTTTATGAATGGACTCTGTATTTTGTGAATTACCTAAGAGCCACCAATAGGGAGCTCTAGAATCTGACAGCTAACCAATTGGGTACTACCAAACAGTGACCCCTATTGCTGAAAGCAGGTAACCAGCAGAGAACGCTTCAGCTCAGTCTTTGCACTGTTGACTGAACACCCCCTGCTGTGCAGATAATGGAGAAAGCTCATAAATTGTATCCCTTCTGGCATCCTGGCCAACTCTATTATGCTGGTGTAAACCCTGGTGCACCAGAAGCACAGAATAGCAGCAAATAAAATCTGCTCATACATCAGCAACTGATAAGACTTGTCAACCAGTTCTTCCAAAGTCTTCTTAAATTATAAAGCTCCAAAATACAGGTCAAAGGAGAGCAGGTCTGGGAAGAGTGAGGCATACAATGGGCACCACCAGTGAAAAGGCCCTGCTCCGTGTCATTTGATAGAGTGCCCACTTGCCCTCCTTCTTGACATGGAATGCTCTCTATTGGAGTCTCCAGGTCCAGTACAAAGACCATAAGTAGGGAAAGCAGGGACCTTGAAGTTCCCAACAGCTGTAAATCAATCAAGCAAGCACACACACAGGTCACCTTCGTCACAGTCAGGACACCTGTCCTGGCCAGGCCTGCACCCAGTCTTGTTTTTGTACAATCTTGTTTGTCCTCAGTAACCAAAATTATATTACCAACATATACAAGCAGAAAAGTTGTTTTCCTTCATTTGCAAGGAATTGTACAAAACAAAGTGGCACTAATAAAAAAAAGTTCCAGGGTGGTAACAGAAAGCAAACTAAAAATCTTTTGCAGTTCATCAAAACTATCTAGCAATATCAAGTTATAGGAAAACTGGTGCTATTAACAGTAATCCTTCTAGTTGGTTAATTGGTTCAGCAACTTTAATGCACATGATGTGCGATGCTAATGATTTCCCCCAAGAGTTAAATGCTAACCAATCAGAGGCAGCTACAGGAGGGCTATGAGATTCAGGTGAGGGTCAGATGCTTTGTCAATCCCAGCAGGTATATAAGAGGACGACCCAGCCTGCCCAGGCCTCCGGCCTGCCCACCATTCTCCTAAACCACCCAAAAGGTATGCTGAAGAGTTTTCTAAAACAGTCATAGCAGATACAGCTGTTGTTAGTAACTCAGAGAAGGTTGAGGAACCTTCAAGCTTCCAAAAGGTCCAAAATTTAACTTCAGAGGATGCTGAGCCATGGTTAAATGCCATGAAGGCTGAACTTGATTCCTCAGAGAGGAACAAGACATGGGAAGTAGTTCCAGGCCTGCCCAGGCCACAAAAGGTTTACAAAGTTCTGTTCGACTTCCAAAACATTCAGAAACCAAAGCATGGCTTTTGATTGGTTGTAAGAAGCTCCTGCAGCCAATCAGAAGCTGTGGAAGCCCCATGAGACATTCAGCTTCCAAAAATAGTTTGCAAACTGGAATAGTTTGCGACATTCGGAAGCCAAAACGTTCGACTTGCAAGGTGTTTGGGATCCAAGGTACGACTGTATTAGGTTGGTGAATAATTTGGCATTTGACCCCCAACTCTAATAAGCATACAGTAGGTTTCAAGAACCCCATTCTTCAGAATTGTTCCATATGGGTTGCTACTGGCTTGCCGATGTGGTAAAAAGATCATGCAAGCTCACAGCACATAGCTTGTTTTCTGAATGAAATATTTTGAAATACATCCTCTCCCATAATGGAGCAAAGGCTAATTAAACAGCGACAAAAACCCCCACAGAAATGTTTATTTTGAGCAGTGAAGTTTGGATGAAATTTTCTTTATAAACAAGTTGCAAGACCTGCTCTGTGTTTGGCTTCTTTTGATGATATCTATCAAAAGTTCTTTGAAGTGGAGACTTTTGGATAACACATACTAAGCTTTAATTTAGGTGATCCTGGTTTCTGCCTGATAAGAGGAGCTATTTGTTTCTGTCTAGTGTCGATATTTATAAATTTAACAAGGGAAACAGAGTAAAGCGTGAGTACCGCAATGTGTTTCTTGTATTTATTCTTCCTCTGCTTAATCCACAGAGAACAGTCTCTGCTAAGTGGCAATACCTTGAGGAAGGATCAGGGCTGTTCCTCACAGTTTCTAAAATGGGATCTGAAAACTAAATGTGTTTTTTAAGAGATTTCCATTACAATGATTCTTTTAGGCATCCACAAGGTAGCAATCATAATCATATTATGATGCACATCAAACAAAGCTGGAATGAACTGAGAATTTACTATAGACATACACCGATAGCACCTGTGAGGAGATTGCATGTTTGCATTGCTTCCGCTGCTGGCGCACTCTTGCCACACTCTACAATAGTTGGATATTTGGTGCCATGTAAAGGTAAACGGCGTTTCCGTGCACTGCTCTGGTTTGCCAGAAGCGACTTAGTCATGCTGGCCACATGACCCGGAAGCTGTACACCGGCTCCCTTGGCCAATAAAGCAAGATGAGCACCTCAACCCCAGAGTCGGTCACAACTGGACCTAATGATCAGGGGTCCCTTTACCTTTACCTTTAAAGGTACCCTACCACCATACATGTATAGTTTCTCCATGCAAGGTAGAATCCTGAATGGTCTAGGACTATGCATTTACATTGGTTTTCTCATAGGGCTACTCACATAGCTGTCAAATGCTTGACCAACAGGTGTGTGGATGGACTTATTTGTGGGGATGGAGCTATTCAGCACAACTCCACAATTCTCTAATGCAATGGTGTGGGAGGGCCTTCTTAACCCCCTAAACTGAGGTAGATTTTCTGATTTTCTAATTAAGGTTTATAGTTTCCATACTTGCTTTTCTCTCTCCTTTCTCACAGGTAAAGATAAAGGGATGCCTGACCATTAGGTCCAGTCGTGACTGACTCTGGGGTTGTGGTGCTCATCTCGCTTTATTGGCTGAGGGAGCTGGTGTACAGCTTCTGGGTCATGTGGCCAGTATGACTAAGCTGCTTCTGGCAAATCAGAGCAGCTCACAGAAACGCCGTTTACCTTCCCGCTGGAGCGGTACCTATTTATCTACTTGCACTTTGATGTGCTTTCGAACTGCTAGGTTGGCAGGAGCAGGGACCAAGCAATGGGAGCTCACTCCGTCGCAGGGATTCAAACTGCCGACCTTCTGATCAGCAAATCCTAGGCTCTGTGGTTTAACCCACAGCGCCACCCGCATCCCTTTCCTCCTTTCTCATAAAACTGTTCAAATGCAATTTTGTCATCAGGGAAGGGAAATTGTAGGGAACCTTCAGTTCATGAAAATATTTGTGGTTTGGATATCAGGGTAGAGATTTGGACAGGAGTGAGGTGATAACACTCACCTACAGAGTCCATTATTCTGTGGGGAAGAGCCAAAGACGCCACCAAATCAGACACCATTTAATCAATCAAGACAGAAGAAGTAGAAACATAGGCAAGGTATGTAGTGGAAACGTCAGTTTAGATGTGGAAGAGGAAGTAACAATGTATGGGACAGAGGAGCAAGTGGAGGATTAATAACAGTGACATCAGGATTGGCAAGAGTTGCAAGGATTAGATGCTGGCATAAAAGGAGCAGGTAGAACAAATCTTCAGTAGAGTTCAAAAGCCAACTCATAGAAATGGACCAGTTCAAGTATTTGACCTTAAGAGTGAGAAGTCACTAGCTCTCTTTTCTTTGGACCAATTTCTGCTGGCTATGTTAATAGGGATTGGTGAATTTGTCAATTTCAGTTTCTTATTTTTCCAGTCTTAAGTTCGGTTTGGCACATTTCTGCAACCGTTGGTGGCTAGCTACTTTTCTTTTCTTTTCTAAAAAAAGTTCTCATGAATATTTATCAGCATTTTAGCATGTATTTTCCTAAGATACACATTTTTTTGCATGCTCTTTTGCCTAGTAAACATGGTTTTGCAAGCAATTTCCCTCAATTTAAAGTATTTTGTATGTTATTTTCACAGACACATGCATTTTTATGAACACTTTCTCCCCCATCCCTACGTGTGTATACTGTCAGATTCTCCTCAGTGTTCCCCATGCTGTGGAATTAACTCCCCCTAGAGATCAGGCAGCACCATTGAGGATCATGCTCCACTGGTTTGTAGAAATATACCTATTTGCAAGTGCATTCTCGAGAACTGGCTTTCAATAGAGTTACACTGCAATTTCTAGATATCTGTTATCTTTCATATATATATATATATATATATATATATATATATATATATATATATATATATATTTGCTTTCGTAGATTTTCACGGGTACAGGAATGCAGGTTTTGGTGTCCTCGGGTGTCTTCCCGTGTAAAAGTTGGGGTGTCTAGGCGACGTTTCGACGAGGTCTCACTCGTCATCTTCAGGCTGGTGCTTTCGGCTTCTTGTTACTGGAACAGAGCAGGATCTCAGTGTTTGAGTTCCTATAAATACTGTTGAGGGGGTGTGGTGTATAGCCTCCAATGTTCTGGGCAGAGAGGAAGTTCCCAGGCTAGTGTGCCTTTTCTTCTTTTGTTCCTTAATTACTTGAGGGATATCTTGAGTGATTTCTTGAGTGATATCCTGAGTACCACTTAGGTGGGTCATTAGGTGTGGATTAGTTGCTAAAGTCTTTGTGTCTTGACCTCTTGAACTTTGTGAAGAGTTTTTCTGAGAAGATGGCTGTACTGCACTTAGTTGTGCTCTGGCTTGGCTTCGTGTATAGGGGCGAGCTGTGGTTTTGTGGCCTGTGTCAGCCAGATCTGTGTAGGGATTGCAGGGGGGTGCAGCATCCGGAGGTGCCACCATGGTTTGGCTACTGGATGGTGTCTGTAATTTATCTGTGGAGAGGGTCTGGGTTTGGGTCTGGTGTGGTTGATTGGTGATGGCGTTCTGTGTGCCTCTGGATCTGGTGTCAGTTTTTGTGGGGAGGGCTAATTTCCAGATGTCTGGCAAGCGGGATGTGTCGTCACGCTTGTTCATGTTGTGAGGGTGTTTCTCTATCTCGATGGCTTCCATGATTATTCTCTTGTGGTGATGTTCCATGTTAAAGAGCAATTTGGAATCTGCAAAATTAATTTCGTGTCCTGTTTCTTTCATGTGTTGGAAAAGAGAGGAAGTTTTTTCTTCTTTTTTGACGGCATTCTTGTGTTCTGCGATACGTGCATTTATTCGTCTGTTTGTTTGTCCAATGTACGTGGCTGGGCAGACTTTGCAGGGTATTTCATAGACCCCTTGGTTTTCCAACTGGATTTTATCCTTGGGGTTTCTGAGGATATTGGCTATTTTTTGGTTGGTGCAAAAGGCTGTTTTGATATTGTGTTTATGGAGGATTTTGCTAATTTTATCTGTAGTGCCCTTGATATAAGGAAGGAGGGCCATGCCATTGTTTTCTTCTGTGTCTTGGTTTTTGGGGGGTGTTTCTTTTTGGATTAGCTTCGTAACCCTGTTTTGCTGGTATCCATTGGCAATTAACACATTTGAGAGATTCTGTAACTCAGTTGTCAAGTGGTCTTTGTCAGCCAGGCGTTTGGTTCTGGAGATGAGAGTCTTGGCTACGGAGTTTATTTGTGCAGGGTGGTGGTGTGATTGTGCATGTAAGTAGCGGTTGGTGTGTGTTTTTTTCCGGTAGATAGTGTGTCCTAGGGAGCCATCAGGTTTTTTGTAGATTAGGACACCAAACCATGGTGGCACCTCCGGATGCTGCACCCCCCTGCAATCCCTACACAGATCTGGCTGACACAGGCCACAAAACCACAGCTCGCCCCTATACACGAAGCCAAGCCAGAGCACAACTAAGTGCAGTACAGCCATCTTCTCAGAAAAACTCTTCACAAAGTTCAAGAGGTCAAGACACAAAGACTTTAGCAACTAATCCACACCTAATGACCCACCTAAGTGGTACTCAGGATATCACTCAAGAAATCACTCAAGATATCCCTCAAGTAATTAAGGAACAAAAGAAGAAAAGGCACACTAGCCTGGGAACTTCCTCTCTGCCCAGAACATTGGAGGCTATACACCACACCCCCTCAACAGTATTTATAGGAACTCAAACACTGAGATCCTGCTCTGTTCCAGTAGCAAGAAGCCGAAAGCACCAGCCTGAAGATGACGAGTGAGACCTCGTCGAAACGTCGCCTAGACACCCCAACTTTTACACGGGAAGACACCCGAGGACACCAAAACCTGCATATATATATATATATATATATATATATATATATATATATATATATGATTATATTGATTTTATATTGTAAACTGCCTTGCAATTTTACAGTGAAAGATCATCTATAAAATATTTTCTAAAATAAAGTAAGTGAAAGCAAGTTTGCTCTTATGTCAGCTAAAGTCAATCCAAAAAAGGATGTCACATTGCCTGTTCAGTATAGCGCTTAAATCCCATACTTTAGTTTAAAACAAAATCTATTGAAGGAAACAGAAGCACTGAGCATGCCAGAGTAACTTGGCCTATCCTGAGGTTAAGCCCACATTTTGAGTCACTGAGCTGAGACGTTAACACCACCAAGTTTGATAGAAAGTTTCTGAAGTTTCATTTTGATTAATACTTAATTTTCCTTCCTAACAGAATTCAAGAGAAGTTCATTTTCTGTTCCTTTAGCCTGGCACCTTGCCAATGGAAGGAGACTGATTTATTTCTTTTATTTCCCCTTTCTTCTGCGGAATGCAAAGAATTCTGAACAGCAGAGATAATCACTGTACATTTGTATGTTAATGTTACCAGGTAATCATCTTGAAAGACTGAATATGATTAACACCTTGAATCATAAACTAAAGGAAATGTACAGCACTTGGCAGGGAGCGAAACATCCAGCACAATGAAAAATCATCTGGCCAGGAAATTGTTTTCCAAACACTGAAAATTATAAGCAATTATCAAGCATTTTACTCGACTGTACTCATAACTCTGTTTTAGTGACACTTTCGCTGAGAATATGCTGTCTCCCTGTGCCACCCCAGCACTCTGATTTTTGGATAAGCACCCTGAGTCTGTGATTTACGCTGTTTCATCATGTTCCTTTATGCATGTAGCAAAATATCTCCATGGTGTACTTTAAGGGTGCAATCAAGGCTGAAGGCACTCTTGTTGCAAGTAAAAGGAAGAGTGTATTCTGGCAATTTTCATCAGCTAAGGTGCTAATAGAAAATTCAGATGCCCTAAAAACAACTCTCTCTCAATCACACTCTTCTGTAAGGCAGACCACATCTCTTTTTATTGCTCGTTGTGTATTATCCTCGGGAAATGTGGGCAAGGAGGAGATCTCAGAGCAGAAACAAATTAGTCTAGTCAACTTTGTGAATCAAAACAGGCATGCCTTCAATTGAAGGGATCTGCTGACTGTAGCTGTGTTGGAAATCTGGTTGTCAGAACTTCCTTGCACACAAGAGCACACAATGGCCAGGATCCACCTTGGCTGCCTAAGGGAAAGAAAAGATGGTACCCTCTCCTATTGTATGTGCAAAAGCCAGCTAAAAGCTGAATCTTACTTCAACATGGGGGATGCCACAGCATCTGACATGTCATTCTGTCTAATGGTAGGATTGACCATAGCATGCAATGGAACTTTGGGATGTTAAGACACTTAACGTGGACTGGATACTCCCAAATACTTAGCACACAGTATATCCTACCTTAAAAGAAAAGGACAGCACTGCAAATGTATGCAAATTCTCTATCCCCTAGTACAGTGGTTCTCAACCTGTGGGTCCCCAGATGTTGTTGTACTACAACTCCCATCATCCCTGAGCTCTGGCCTTGCTAGCTAGGGGTGATGGGAGTTGTAGTTCAACAACATCTGGGGACCCACAGGTTGAGAAAGGCTGCCCTAGTACAGTACTCAGTTTGTGAGCATCATGTCCTCAGTTCATGATCACCAAGCTAGAGATGCTTTCAAGTTGAGGTCCTCTATGAGTTTAAGAGCTGCTAAATATTACCACAGAGGGTGAGGGGTGGGCCATGGTAGCATGACATATTCTGCTCAGAGCAGTAGATACACATACTCAGTTCACTGAGAGAAGCAGCAGAAGCAAACTTTTCAAGCCTCTCCATCATGGTTGTCACACCTCCAGTGGTCACAGGGGTGAGGTAGGAATCTGTCAGATTTGGATTCCAAAGCAGACTCACCCAATTCTATCCAGGGGGATCATGACCTGGATCAGATCATGGGGCCACTTCAGAAAACATATTCCTGTGGATCCAAGGCAGTTCTAGGGCTGCGGCACTACCTCTGTTGTAGTGTAAACTGTCTTGCCTTTTAGAATGTTCAAACAGGTCATCCAGCTGCTCACAGCATATGGGGATCATTGCCATCACAAGATTTGAATACAATATAGCAAGTCCCCTTGGGAGTAATGAGACTTGATGATGTCTTGTTGATCTTGGGGGGTAATGCATGGCATATATACAACTGTCCCCTGTCTTTATGTGGTCCATTCCTAAGCATTTTCCAAATTGGGAATGCTGTGACAGTGCATATGAACACCTGATTCTTCACCTGACTATTAGTTAAGGAGTATTTCATTGCTGTTATTGTTTTTTCTTTGTATCAATTTATCAGAATTTCTATAGAATTTAATCATCTAAACCTCTAAGCAGCTTATATAAATTATTCAGGGAACAAGCAATTCACACGTGACCAAGGACTTCACAACTGCAGGCACACGTGCCACTTTCAGCCCTGGAAGGCGGTGGAGCGGGCTTACACTGATGTGTACAATGACCCGGAATGCAACCCTCACGCAAATGGGGAGTTGCCTTTACCTTAAAATTATGGATAGACTCAGAGGTTAGAAACAAGTCAGCATGGCTCAGAGTCTCAGAATGCATTTATGTGCTGTGCTTCAACAAATGCACATGGTAATGCTGTAAATGGGGGAAACCCAGCCATATGGGTGGGGTATAAATATATTATTATTATTATTATTATTATTATTATTATTATTATTATTATTCCCATTGGCTACTGGAAAACCAAATCCAGCTATATTTGTAATGCTCACTCCCTGTGATCATTACAGCTGGAAAAAGGTACACTTAAAAATCAATCAATCAATGGAATTATTTGCTATAGAAGGGTCTTCCTTGCTCTCTTTAATGGGAACAGGAAATCTGTAAAAATGAAAGAACCTGAGCAGCATGATGCTGTCTCTATCTCCCTCTTCAAAGGGGAAATTCAAAGTATGACTTGTACCACCAAGCTCCATCATAAAAACTGCATTTGGTGCAGAAGTCCTTTTTGCAGAATGAGAAGAAAACTGAAGATATGACAAGTAAAATACATGCTATTGATGTCAGAGTTTGTGATGTTGAAAACTTTCACACCGCTATATCTCTCTGAAAGTGAGAGGTTCATAAAAAAATTAGAGCAGTCAGATATAAGGAGAAAAACGAGATGGAGATATGCAATTTAGCTTTGTATTGTTTCATAATCACAGTGCTGGTATTGATACTGCCCTGGACAGCTTGGATTCCTTACTTAATGATTCACTCCTTCCTCATATGCCATCTATGTGCCTCATATGGCACCACATCATGAGTAGCCTCTGCAAGATCTGCTTTGCCAGCATTCCCCCGTGAGCAGCTGGTTAGCAGAGTTCAATCCTGCTGGGTGCTGCTTAACCAGCATATTCCCCACTGGGAAACATTGGCAAAACAGACCTTACAGAAGCATAGCTGTCAAGCGTCCCTTATTTGGAGGGACAGTCCCTTATTCCTGCGCCATGTCCCGCTGCTGTCCCTTATTGATGGATGTCCCTTAAATGTCCCTTAAATGATGTCCCTTAAATTTCAAAGGAAGCAGCTCCTCTGCCTCCCTCCCTGCCGGCCAGGGAGGAGGGAGGCTCCAACTGTGTTGCTTGGCTGTGTTGCTCACCCAATAAGAAGTTTAAGAATGACTGGGGGTGGAGCTTGCATGCCTTGTGCTGATCAAATCGGCTGCATTCCCTGGGGACTCACCTTTGCTCAGCGCTTCCCAGCGGAGAGGTGACGCTGGTTTTCCTTGAGGCTTCGTTTGGCTGCTGGCTGGGCTTTCTGCCTTTGGCTCAAAGGGGCTCAGAAGTTGAACATACCTGTGCTGAGTGCACAGATCGGAATTGGATGGATACGTCATCGACAGCCCACTCATCCTTGCCGGCAAAAAGGTCTGTCTGGAGCGGGGGCACATAGTGGGGGAAAAGGAAAGGAGATCTCATGGGAGGGGGGGAGGCTGTGTGTGTGTGGCTAGTTAATACAAGCTGAGGGGTTTTTTGAATGCTGGACGCCATTTTGTTGCACGTGCTGCTGCAAACATTGCAGTGCAAAGCCAGGCTGGGGAGCCATCTTAATTTGAGGCTGCATAGGCCTTGTGGTGCATGTGATACAGATTCTATTCAGTTGAACCTCTGGTTACAAAGTTGGTTGGACAGTGTTCTCGAAGCTACCAGCATGAGTTTGACCAGATGCAGGAGGACAGGAAGACTGGAGTGCCTGGAACAGGTGAGGCTTTAGGTCTCTTATTTTGGCTGCTGGTCCTTTATTTTCAAGGCTGCTGGTCCCTTATTTTCAAGGCTGCTGGTCCCTTATTTTCAAATCTGTAAGTTGACAGCTGTGTACAGAGGCTGCCTGTCTTTCCTGTCTCCTGCCACCCAAGTGCCATGTCCTTTGACAGCCTTAGATCATTCTGGACTGGACAAGGTAACTGTTACGTGGATTTGTAGGTGGGTTGACTAAACCCAAAGATTGCTCACTAACGGTTCCTCATCATCCTGGAAAAAAGTGACAAGCGGGGTGCCGTAGGGTTCTGTCCTGGGTCTGCTGTTGTTCAATGTCTTATAAATGACTTGGATGAAGGAATTGGGGGATGTTCATTCAATTTGCAGATGACACCAAACTGGGAGGTTTAGCCAATGCAGCAGAAGACAGGAACCTGGATTCAAGATGACCTTAACAATTTGGAGAACTTGGCCCAAACTAATAGAATGAGTTTCAGGGGAGACAAATGTAAGGTTCTGCATTTAGGCAGGAATAACCAGCTGCTCAAATATAAAATGGAGGACACCTGGCTTGTCAGTAGTATGTGGGAAAAGGATCTAGGGGTCTTAGTAGACCACAAACTGGACATGAGTCAATGGCGTGATGCATCGGGGGGTGGGGAGGGACTAATGCTTTTCTAGATTGCATCAACAGAAATATAGTGTCCAGATCAAGGCAAATAATAGTACCATTCTATTCTGCCTTGGTCAGACCACACCTGGAATACTGTGTCCAGTTCTGGGTGCTACAATTTAAGAAGGATATTGACAAGGTGGAACATTTGCAGAGGAGGGCAACCAAGATTATCAAGGGTCTGAAAACCAAGCCTTATGAGGAACAGTTGAGTGAGTTGGGTATGTTTAGCCTAGATAAGAGGAATCTGAGAGGAGATATGATCGCCATGTTTAAATACCTAAAGGGCTGTCACATGAAAGATGCATCAAGCTTGTTTTCTCCTGCTCCGAGCGTAGGACTCGAACCAATGGATTCAAGTTACAAGAAACAAGATTCCGACTTAACATTAGGAAGAACTTTCTGATGGTAAGAGCTGCACGACAGTCGAACAGACACCCTCAGGTGGTGGTACATTCTCCTTCCTTGGAGATTTTAAAAGAGAGGCTGGATAACTATCTGTCATATATGCTTTAGTTGAGATTCTGTATTGCAAGGGGTTGGACTATATGACCCTTGGGATCCCTCCCACCTCTGCAATTCTATGATTCTGTGACCCAATCCATTCAAAGACTAGTTCAGTTTGGTATCTAGGCTTCAACCAGATTGGTTGCACAGTTCTAGTTACTGCCTAATTACATTTGCCAGAAATCCTAGAAGTCAATATTTGGACTTCCTGTCTGTGGCTAAAGTTAAAGTGTATATCACATATGTGTATATGTAGAATTCTGTATGTTTACACCAAAATAAGATTGTTAAGTCTGTATCAACACATTTCTTGCTGTGTCAGTTGAGGCATATAGTTGAAGTGATGACTGATGGAAGGACAGTCAGAATGCAAGGCTAGGGGACTTCATGGGGTACAGACATCTGTCATCAACAATATTAATTTAATTAACTGAATTATTTTTCTGCCCCAGTAAAAATGAGGAAGAACTAAAATTATAATATTTTAAAAAGTGTTTTAGTAATCACACTTATATTATCCAAGTGGAGTGTAAGAAATGCTACTTTTAATTTAAAATAAACCCAACTACTGTCTGGTGTGTGTGTGTCTAGCAATTTGCAATTATGATCTTCTTGATGAGTTTCCTCCATAAAAAAACAAGAGGTATTATAATTTAAATGAAGTTGTAGATATGGTTGATTTTAATTTGTGACCCAGGGGTCAATAGTTATTGGGTGTAATAACCCTGCAGTAATATGACTCTTCATGGTACATTTGTATAATGAGAAATCATAACTAGTTAGAGGAAGTACAATTTTATTTTATTCTTTTGCCTTTGCTATTCACAAATGCTACTATATTGGCTTTAATTTTATAGACCTAAACTTCCAGCAATTGAAATATCCCTTTTCCCCTCAACAAAGCAACAAACAATATTATATGGCTGTTTATACATGTATTTCAGCTCCCAATGCAAAATCGCTTTCAGTTTTTAAAACGATATAAGCTGCCCCCCTTCTCAGCCAAAGATAAGTTGTTGCAAAATTTTAAAATTGGAATGATTTTGTGCTTCCCTAACGTTAATGTGAATTTCAGCTGGATGGCTGAAGCTGGATTCTCAAGAAGTCTGCCTACAATGATGCGCTATAGGTTGTATCCCAAGTTTGTTACATTCAGCATAGACCCCAAAGTAAGATCTGTTGGGGACACAGGTGGCGCTGTGGGTTAAAGCCTCAGCGCCTAGGACTTGCTGATCGAAAGGTTGGCGGTTCGAATCCCTGCGGCAGGGTGCGCTCCCGCTGCTCGGTCCCAGCGCCTGCCAACCTAGCAGTTCGAAAGCACCTCCGGGTGCAAGTAGATAAATAGGGACCGCTTACCAGCGGGAAGGTAAACGGCGTTTCCGTGTGCGGCTCTGGCTCGCCAGAGCAGCGATGTCACACTGGCCATGTGACCCGGAAGTGTCTCCGGACAGCGCTGGCCCCTGGCCTCTTAAGTGAGATGGGCGCACAACCCCAGAGTCTGTCAAGACTGGCCCGTACGGGCAGGGGTACCTTTACATTTACCTTTAAGATCTGTTGAGTTAAATGGGGGCTTAGTCCCAGGTACAGGGGTTCTAGCTTAGTTATTTCTATTTCTTTCTAGCTAAATTTAAGCAGACAGCAAAATACATCATGTTACATTAAAACGGTAAAAAGAGAGAGGGTCATGTGCTTCAATAGTACCACAAAAAATACCACAAAACAAAAATCCTAAACAAACCAACAGACAGACACTAAAACATTTTTCTGAAATAACTCATTTGTCTTTTCCACTCTGCTTGACTGTGTGATTTGAAACTGCTTTCTCTACCAGTTGACTTCATAGGAGGACCCCTCTGGCAATATTTGTATGCAAACAACAACTGGCCATTGGGGTGTTAAAATTATTACTAAATTACTAGTTTTAATTTGTTAATCACTTTTATATTCCATCTGTCTTCCACAGAGCTCAGATAATAATATGTATAGATGTCCCCATTCCCCCTCCAGCTTCCACAGTCCTGTGACGCAGCTAAAGGTGAGAGATTGTGAGTGACTCAAATTCACCCAGTGAGCTTTGTGGACAGTTTCATTACATAGTTATACAGTCACTAAATGGACTTGGTTATATCTAGGTAAAGTCAGATGTGGCTGCTGCTGGGGAGAGACCAGAAAGTTATTGTTTAGCTTCTTGGTGGTTATGTCCTCAAAGCCTTCCATGACAAAGACTGAGCAGATATTGGAGTCCAAATATCGCTACTCAAAGGCCAGCTTCCTATGTACAGTATTACATTGGGTCCTGTATGCAGGAAACTTGTGAGTTTGAAGGGAATATGCAACCTTGCAGCAGAAGAATGTGCCAGGATGGACATTGGTTACTTGATCCCTGATATGCTAGATTTCCACACAAGGATTGTCTTTATGCCATAGCATTTAAACAAAACTTGTTATCACCACTACCACTGGAAGTGGTACAATCAAGAAAAAGAATTTATCCAGTGGATTCTATTGGCTGGATAAACCAAATCAAGAACCCTAAACAACTGCTCCTGATATCCTCTACCTCTAGGAGTTCCTTAAAATGGGACCATTTCACCAGCAGTAAATATCACTAGAAATAACAATTTGGGAGCATGTTTAAATGGTAGAGAAGAGATGGGAAAGAAACTGAATGAGCAGGATGGGATGAGATTGTTGTTACAGACAGAGCACTAACATCTGCCAAACTTGTACCATTTTCTATGAGTCTTTCTAGAGAGCTTTTCATTTCAACGCTGCTCTTGGTTTTAATAACCTATCATTAAAATCCAAGCTGCTTTGTTAATTAGTTCCATAGATTATATAATATGGGGTATACCACCTTTCCAAAGTTCGCTGTATACATAGAAGGAATACTCTCCCCACAAGTTACTTTCTGCCAAAAATCCTACAGTAGTTTGCTAAGTACTGCAGAAAACCCAGTCATTAAGTGCAACAATCTATTTATCAGAATATAAACACTGTTATACAGCTGTGCCAATGTGTTAAGAACATTAATAGGGTTTATTTACTGAGCGAGGCAGACGCTGCTCCTGCAGCAAAACTAAAGCGACCACGAATGTGTAAAAGAATAATTACTCAGGGAATGAGATGATAAAACTGTTTACACCCCACCTCTCCCGGCCACCATTCAACATTATTTCTGAGAGTCTGTTCCCTGGTTGTTCTTGGTTAGCTGAGTTTAGGCTTAGTTATTCAAAGCATGTTTCAATTTATCTAAATAGCTGGGTGTAAGCAGACAGCAAAATGTCGTGTGTTTATGTAATATTTTTAAAAAGGGCTCATATGCTTCAACGGTGAAGTAGGATATCAATACTTAACATAAATAATGTAAAAGCACAGAAAACTAATGGGAATTCAATTTGATTAAATCTCTTGGCTGTGACAAAAAGCAGGGAGAAAGTTACACAGTTCGTAGCCTGCAACATAGTAGTTCTTCAAAATTATCAAGCTGCCTTCTTTAACTAAGTCAACATGTCTTAGCCTTCCCCAGTTACAGGGAAACCTCAGTTCTTGAACGAAATCTGTTCCAGGAGCTTGTTTGGCTTCTGACACTTTCAAAAACTGAGGCACAGCTTCCCATTGGTTGCAAGAGCTTCTTGCACTCAGTGGACGCTTCATTGCACGTTCGGGTTTCAAAAAACATTCAAAACAGAAGCATTTACTTCTAGGTTTTCAGCGTTTGAGAACTGAAATGTATGACAACAGAGGCGTTCTGGAACTGAGATTCCACTGTATCTGCATGAATCTCTTGTTGATTATTGTTCTATTAAGGAAGTGACTTTAACAATTTCAGGTTCCTTGGAAGGAGGAACTGGAAGGGCTAAATGTAGGTTTGCCATATGTCAGGGAAATCCTGACATGTCCTGGTTTTCGGATGTAAAAATGACTTGGGGGGGGGGGTTGTCAAATTGGCAAAATGTCAGGGAAAACTGGATGTATGGCAACGTGATGGAAAAAGCAGCAGAAACAGCTCCAAAGCTTAAAATCACTATTTATGGCAACCCTAGCTAAATGTAAAGACTGTGATTAGTGGGAGGGACAGTATGCTAAAATGTGACATTGGGACTTTGATTAACTTGAACAATGTATATTCAATGTTCAACTTAGCACAATGACTTTGGGAGAAAGAGACTGTGTACAAGCGCTGAACCAAAATGGAGGGTGCATTTTGTGATTTTCTACCCTTGTAAAGCATTCTCCCTTCTGCAAAACTTTGCACAAGGTTAGATTACTGCAGCATGTTATACATGGGGCTTCTGCTGAAGACGGTTTGGAAACTTCAGCTGGTGCAGAATTCAGCAATTAGGTGTTAACTAGGGCAGGACAGTTTGAGTATATTACACTAATCCTCGCCCGATTGTACTGGTTCCTGATTAGTTTCCAAGCTCAATTCAAAGCACTGGTTTTGACCTATAAAGTCTTAAATGACTCAGGACTGCAATATTGTTTTGGTTTGTTACTTTGGTGTGCAGTTTTGGTATATTTAGATTATAAAGCACCCTGTGAACCTTGGATGAAGCATGGTATAGAAATTTAAGAAATGAAATAGAAATAAAATAAATAAGGAGGTAGGAAAGACTTGTTTTATGAGAGGAGATCTCTGGATCAAAGCCTAAATGTTTAGGAAACTTACAAATCCTGTCAATCCCTGTGCCCAAGAAGCATGAGGCATGCCCAGATCAGCTAGAACAGGAATGAAGAATCCCAAGCCAGGAGGCCAAATGTTACCTTCCAGGGTTCACTGTCTGATCTCAGGTTATACCCCATCACTCACAGTGTTTCACACTGTCCTTGAGTGTTTGAGCCTGGCTATGGTGGCATGCGGGGTTTGCTGATCAGAAGGTCAGCGGTTCGAATCCCCGCGATGGGGTGAGCGCCCGTTGCTAGGTCCCAGCTCCTGCCAACCTAGCAGTTCAAAAGCACATCAAAGTGCAAGTAGATAGGTATCACTCCGGCGGGAAGGTAAACGGCATTTCCGTGCACTGCTCTGGTTCGCCAGAAACGGCTTCGTCATGCTGGCCACATGACCCGGAAGCTGTACGTCGGCTCCCTCGGCCAAAAAAGCGAGATGAGTGCTCCAACCCCAGAGTTGTCTGTGACTAGTGGTCAGGGGTCCCTTTATCTTTATGCCTGGCTGGAATATGCCCCTGAACTCTGATCATTCCTTTTGATTGTCTGAATGGAGCATAGAGAGGGGTGTATGAGTGTGTGCAGAAAGTAGCCCATGGCACAAAGCAGATAGCATAATGAACGTAAAATTTATATTCCATTCCCTTTTGCCTCTAGGCTCACTCACCCCCCCCCCCATGTGGTGCCAAGGCTGGGGCTGAAACAGGTTTCTCCTGCATCTTCTAGAGCAGTGAATTAAGGAGAAGAAATGATAAAATACTCTTTCATACTCTTGCATTTTCAACTTCATAAAATGTTTTTTTTATTCTATTTAAGGAATCCAGATCAGTGGGTGGATTTTCTTTTGGGTACAGAAAAATAGGATTTTGAGAACATGACTATTGTTCCAGGAATCTGTCATAAAATGATAGAACTGTAGAGTTGGAAGGGGCTCAGTGGGTCATCTAGTCTAACACCTGCAATGCAGGAATCTCAGCTAAGGCATCCATAACAGATGGCCATCCAACCTCTGCTCAAAAACCTCCAAGGAAGGAGAGTCCACAACCTGGTGAGGAAGTCTGTTCCACTGTTGAACAGCTCTTACTGTCAGAAAGTTCTTCCTGATGTTCAGTCGGAATCTCCTTTCTTGTCCTTCCATACCAGCACAGTATTTGCTAACAAGGATTTGCATGTAAAAAGCTCTTGAATAATCAAGAGCTGAGCCTAGGGGCAAATTGTGGGTAGTTCCCAAGTTGCTCATTTTGGGCAAAAGAGTTGATTCCCCTCCAAAAGCAAACCCTTATTACAAACCATGGCGCATGCCTGTTAATAACAGCATCTGAAATTTGCTCATGTGGCCAAAAATCTTTGTAAAGAAGCACTGGATTTCTAGTAGATAGGATTCCCTTGGAGAACACAGTTTTGATAAAGTGCCTTCTGAAAATGCTTCCTCCCACCTCCAGACCTAAACTCCACATGCAACTTCCTAGAAAGATGAGATATAAATATTCCTACATTGTGAGGCTTTTCATTATTGCAGGCAAACTTCCAAGCAACTGTCCTTCAACTCTACTCCAATTAAGTCCAACAAGCTTGAACTCCATTTATCTGCCTCTTAAGTGAATGCTTTGCCATAGATAATAGACTAATTGGATGGTTACTAACCAGGACTCTTCCTTGCTTGTATTTGAGAAGCCATACTTCCTGACATAAATGAGTTTAGGTTAGTATCATTAACCCTGAAGCCTTAAAGGTTAAGATTTCAGGGACACATCCCTCCCCTCTTTCCCCCAGTCCTCAGTAGATTTACTTGCTCACTACATAGATGGATAGATAGTTAGATGATTGATTGATTGATTGATTGATTGATTGAAAGATAGATAGATGATAGATAGATAGATAGATATAGATGATAGATAGATAGATAGATAGATAGATAGATAGATAGATAGATAGATAGATAGATAGATAGATGATAGATAGATGATAGATAGATGATAGAGAACACACAGTTTATGACAGATTCCTTAGACTGAGCTCTTCTCTGGTTCTCACAGTGTCCCTTTATTCTCCTCCCTCCAGCTAAAATTAGGCTTGAAAGAAATATTCCATTGTGCCCCCAATGAAGTAGGTTGTGGTGTGTGCTTAGTTGTGTGTGTGGTGCCCATGAGCCTAAAAAGGTTGGTGGCAACCATCGTAGACACACCTCTAAAAGGTTGTCTTCTATGGGTCATGCCAGATGTGATAGAGCTCTTGTTCACAATACAGGGTGCAGAATTTTGAGAGTTCCTTTCCGCACACCTATAATTAACACCACCTGCCTTGCAAAGTCGATCAAACTCAAGAAACATCCTGTTCCAGGAAGAGAAGGGAAAGTATATGTCAAAGACTGAAGTCAAAGATTTTTAGGGTGTTTAAAATTGTTCAGTGTTGAAAAGCAGTAATGCTCACAATCAGAAAAACATTCAAATACTGATCAGAATATGGATATAATTCTGTTATATCCACAGTCCACAGTCATGGGAGCCAACTTGAATAAAATATTTGGGTGAGGGGTGGGGAGGAAGCTAAACCCTGTCCCTCATCTTATGCACCTTAGGCTTGGTTTTTTCACTAACCCTAGATCATCTCCAGCAACTTCACCTGCTCTTTAGCAGTGCCATGCACCCCTTGCACAGGGCACAGAATCCCGTTCAGGTTCTCCACTCTACATCACGAGGCCTGGCCCACTGCCCAACACCCCTGCCAACAGGCAATGCTGCGCTGAGAGTAGTAGGAAAGGCATGCGGCATCAGGCAAGCTAAGGGCCATGGCTGCCATCACACGCCACAGTTGCACTTGATTATGTGTTCTTGCACAGAGACCAGCACCTGCGAGGATCTGGCCATAAGCAGTTCTCAGAGAGTGCTCCCTGTAGCACAGATAGGAGCAATAAAAAGTTCTGGGTGGGAGAGGGTTGCTCGTGGCCTCCAGCTTGTCTACTCCTCTTTCTTCCCTATGGGCCCATGTGGGATCCAGAGACATTTTGGAGAAAGGTCAAGGTGTCCCTAAATGCCCACATGCCACTTTCCAGTCACTTCAGCACCATCCATGGTTAAAAAGGCAACCCTAAAAAATATATCACCTGGGCATCCACCGGTGAGACACAAAAATTATTAATTTTTTTTTTTTGCGGTGGGAGGGGGCAAAGTTGTTGAGGTTTTGGCCAACGTCAAAAAATACTGTTGTTTTTGAGCTATTTTTAAGGAACATTGGCAAGAACGACACATATGGATTGCCATGTTGTTGTTGTTGTTTAGTCGTTTAGTCGTGTCCGACTCTTCGTGACCCCATGGTCCAGAGAACGCCAGGCACCTCTGTCCTCCACTGCCTCCCACAGTTTGGTCAAACTCATGCTGGTAACCTCGAAAACACTATCCAACCATCTCGTCCTCTGCCGTCCCCTTCTCCTTGTGCCCTCCATCTTTCCCAACATCAGGGTCTTTTCCAGGGAGTCTTCTCTTCTCATGAGGTGGCCAAAGTACTGGAGCCTCAGCTTCACAATCTGTCCTTCCAGTGAGCACTCAGGGTTGATTTCCTTCAGTATGGAGAGGTTTGATCTTCTTGCAGTCCATGGGACTCTCAAGAGTCTCCTCCAGCACCATAATTCAAAAGCATCAATTCTTCGGCGATCAGCCTTCTTTATGGTCCAGCTCTCACTTCCATACATCACTACTGGGAAAACCATAGCTTTAACTATACGAACCTTTGTTGGCAAGGTGATGTCTCTACTTCTCAAGATGCTGTCTAGGCCTGTCATTGCCCTTCTCCCAAAAAGCAGGCGTCTTTTAATTTCGTGGCTGCTGTCACCATCTGCAGTGATCATTGAGCCCAAGAAAGTAAAATCTCTCACTACCTCCATTTCTTCCCCTTCTATTTGCCAGGAGGTGATGGGACCAGTGGCCATGATCTTCGTTTTTTTGATGTTGAGCTTCAGACCATATTTTGCGCTCTCCTCTTTCACCCTCATTAAAAGGTTCTTTAATTCCTCCTCACTTTCTGCCATCAAGGTTGTGTCATCTGCATATCTGAGGTTGTTGATATTTCTTCCGGCAATCTTAATTCCGGCTAGGGATTCATCCAGCCCAGTCTTTCGCATGATGAATTCTGCATATAAGTTAAATAAGCAGGGAGACAAAATACAGCCTTGTCGTACTCCTTTCCCAATTTTGAACCAATCAGTTGTTCCATATCCAGTTCTAACTGTAGCTTCTTGTCCCACATAGAGATTTCTCAGGAGACAGATGAGGTGATCTGGCACTCCCATTTCTTTAAGAACTTGCCATAGTTTGCCGTGGTCGACACAGTCAAAGGCTTTTGCATAGTCAATGAAGCAGAAGTAGATGTCTTTCTGGAACTCTCTAGCTTTCTCCATAATCCAGCGCATGTTTGCAATTTGGTCTCTGGTTCCTCTGCCTCTTCCTCCATACACCCCCTAACCCTAACCCTAACCCTAACCCATGGATTGCCATACGTCTGGACATTTTGCTGTTTTTTTGTCTGGATACTATTCTGGGGTTGTCCTACCATTGCCATAGTGCCACATTGGGAAATCCAGCTATTAGCTGACTTGAGTGTCCATTTTGCCTAGAAAACACACACACACAATGTTGTTGGCTGTGTCCCTAATACAATTCTCTTGAATTTCGCAGTCAGAGTGCAGAAAAACAATGCGAGAAATATGCATGTATATGAATGCTGTTTGAAGATGCACAATGCGGTGTGACTTTAAATGAAACTATGGATGAAACATCAGGGCTTAGATTGAAACATTTAAAAGTAGGCCATGCTGGAAATAGACACACTACATGGTACTGAGCAAATTTGCAAATTCCACTGTGCTGCAGAGCTGAGGGAGAGAGAGGAAGGAAGCAGGGGTTATTCTATCACTGCTGCTCTTCCACAACTGTCACCTAGCGGCGGTTTTCCTCCACTCACATTCGAGGTGTATCCCACTTTGTTTTCTCATCACCCTAAGCTCTGGAGTATACCAGGGAACCAAATGGGCTACACAAAGTGGGAGAGGGTGCTCATGGGTGATTGTATCAATGGCCCGAGCCATCAGGATATTCCAGAGGTCAGCCAGGGCAAGTCATATCAGCTAGAAAATCCTCCAGTGCCATTGGACCCATCAGCCTCTGAGGGCAGATCATCCCAATAGGTCCTCTGCTTCCACAGAGGATGAAAGGTGCTGAAAGCCTAAATCTCAACAGGAAGTGATTTGACTACAGTGGTACCTTGGGTTGCATACACTTCAGGTTACAGCCTCAACTAACCCAGAAATAGTGCTTCAGGTTAAGAACTTTGCTTCAAGATGAGAACAGAAATTGTGCTCTGGCAGCGCAGCAGCAGCGGGAGGCCCCATTAGCTAAAGTGGTGCTTCAGGTTAAGTTTCAGGTTAAGTACGGACCTCCGGAACAAATTAAGTACTTAACCCGAGGTACCACTGTATGACAATGGCCCCTGCTTTCAGATCTCCCTCTTCCTGCCCAGTCAAGAAAGCAAGGTCCACAGTTTGGCCTGCCAAATGTGTTGGCCAACAAAGTTCTGAGCCACCCCAGAACCAGGCACCTCAGCATGGATGTTAAAGTCCCTCCAAATCAGCATTCTGGGAGTCCTCAGCACCACTCCATCAGTGAGTCTCCCCCCCCCCCACACACACTTGAATTGTGTGGGACATGGCATGTTGGAATGGTATACATTGGTCATCAAATGGTTTGGTTAGCTTGGTGAATTGTTTGATTGATTTGTATATTTTTGCATATTGTATATATTTGTATACTGTACATGGATCCAACCTGCTGCCTGTAGTTTTGGACTCTCCTTGGAGAGGAGTCTCCAGTGGCTGCCATGATAAGTTCCCAGAATTCAAAATTGACCACTATGCCTATGTCTATTGTTCTTATGCCGTGAAGAAGCAGAAGTTAGATCATGGTATAATTGTCCATATCAATGCCTGCAGCCAAATTATCCTGTATTAACACCTTCAGATTGAAGTTCAGGGGAAAAGTCTCAATGTGTCAGAAGGAGACAGCTAAAATAGAGTAATAAAAATGATTTAGAGGGACATTTTACTGCCTCTGTAGTCCAAAAGGTGGAGATCTGGTTGCTTTGGAAGCCTTCGACTATGTCTCCTTTGCTATTGGGGAAGAGTCTGATCTTGCTTCTTAGGATTCAACTTGAAGATTTAACTGTATGTAACACAGACTGCGGTGAACTATGCTCAATAGATCTGTTATTCAGAACTGCTGGAGAGGCATCTATTCAAGGCAATGGAAGTATAATCAGAAATCTCAGGTGATATTAAGATGCACTGCCAGTACATGCAGACAAAATACCAATTCAATCTTGTCCTTAAGCAAATGCATTTTGGTAAATGAGAAACAACATTCTTTCTGAATAAGGGTCCTTTATGTCCTGATCATCAACTTGTTTTAGAACAAGTGTCCTTTACGTCCTTATTGTCAGAGGTTTAAACAACCAGATGATCAGGAATGTAATGTAAAATACTTCCTCGGCACCCACTTCAGTACCCAGCTGATGATTTGTGTAGGTCGATGATGATCAGTACCCAGCTGGCAATGAGATGTTTTAAGCTGTTCCTCAATACTAGTATCAAGCCGCTGGTTCCAAAATTCTCATAGCTGCTACAAATCTCAGCTCCCATTTGCAATATGAATGTCTTCACTAGGCACCAAAGCATCATTGCACTAGGCACCTGTTTATTTTCAGCTGGTAATTGATTCCAGAGAGCTGGAGCTGCAAAACTAAAAGCCAAGCTAAGCACGCCTCTTGGGCATATGGTACTCTCAGCAGTGCCCCATCATGCAGAGTGTGAAACATCTACACACTGAGGTTTTCATTTCCACACCTATATGGGCCATGCACGGACATAGGAGAATTGAACTCATGACAGGAGAGGAGGGTGTTATATGCTCCCCTCCACATGTGATTGTCCTGCATAGAGCTGGCGTGGTGAATTTTAGCTTTATAAGTGGCACTTTCTTCAGCAGAATTCAATGTTCCTATATTTTAATATGGTGTTATCAGTGCTCAGCCTCAACTACTATTTCCCAAGTTGACAAAGGAGAGGCAATGCAACTTAGGAGAAGTTTTTACCAGGCTTGAATTGATGTTTGGATTGCTGCTGAGCTCATCTACTACCTTTCTCAAAACTATCCTGCCTTGCAGAAGAACAAAGGTACCTACTGAACATAAAATTCTGGAGTTTTCATTTTTCGCATATATGTTCCACAAAGCTTCCCCTGCCAAGTATATTTGAAATGCCTACAATTCAGAAGCTTTCCTCCTGCGCTTTGTACTGTGACATGATGATAATGATGGATAAGATGCACCAGTGCATTTCCCAGCATTGCAAAAGGAAGATTACTTCCCTTTTCTACCAACGTAACTTTGACTTAAACATTCTGTAGCAGCTTCACATTTCCCCCAGCATTGATTTAATTGTAGATAGAGTCTATGTTAATATGGACTATGTAAATCCACTACATTTTTTAATGTATTTCGTAGTTCACATATTTTAATTTGCCCCTTAAACTATACATTTATAATTTTATTTTACAAGTGGGACCTGCATGCCTTGTTCTTCTTTTGGCATGTTTGTGAATTTGTTGTTTGTATACAGCATGGATGGAAAACCTGTGGCCCTCCAGATGTTGGACTCCCATTGTCCCTATGTGGTATTTGTTGTGTCAAACATCTGCAGAGTCACAGTTTCTCAGTGCTTGGTATATCGGGTGCTATTATCTTCTGCCCATTTGAGTTTTTAGGTATTGCAGGAACAAATGTGTCTAGCTCAATTGGTATCTCAAAATAGAGCCTGTACAATTTTTTTTGGGGGGGAGAGCAGAGATGAAACCGCGTATCATCCTAATAAAAGTTTGCACAAATTGGACCTCATATGCAACTTCTCAGTTAATTTAATGGACAGTTCCTGGATTGCTTCCTAAGTCATTAGCAAAACCCAAGTACAAAATGTTACTTAATTCCACCCACTACCAAAAAAAGAGGCAATGATGAGAAAATTATGCTTCTCCAAAAAGTACTTTTCTATGTCATGATGTATTGTTCCCTGATTAAGTGAAGAAAGCCTCAACAAAGACTCCTAAATTAGATATTGGTTATCCTCCAGGGTAGAAGGTTTTCTAAGCAGAAGGAAATATTGATCCTTTGCCTGGCTTAAAGTCCATGAATATAGAGTGCAATCCATTATCAGGGAAAGCAAAAACCATTAAACTCCTCAAGCATTCAATTAGACTATTACTTTATCTGCCTTAATTGATGCTGCTAATAGTATCATATATAATTGTTCCATACAGGCAGAAAACGTGCTTGTTAATGACTGTTAGCTAATTCACACTGTGACATTTAAGCAATAGCAGCAGCCCTGTACACAAGTTCGTGATCAATGTGCAACTCGTCACCTTAGCTGTGCACTATGCTAATCTAAAATAGTTCTTGTTTGTTTAAACCCAGAATCTAATGTATAGCAGCCAATTTGCATCACAATGGGAGATGCTCTGGGAGGGACATTCAGCTGCTTGTTGACCACAGCATTATCCTGATTAGTTATGCTATCCTAGCTTTGGCAAGAATTTGCACTTACAGAAAGTATATGATGGTTGTGCTGCTACCAAGGTTTAAATCTGCTTGGTAATTAGAGCCAGGGTGTGTGTTGCTTTACAGAACATGTGTCAGCAGAAATAAGAGTGGAGAACACATTGGTTTGTGTCAAGGGCAGGGAACCCTTTTCAGCTGTGTATGTGTGCACTGGATGCACAGGTATGTGTTGATAGCCAAAATTACCTCCCATGCTCATTCCTCTAACTGAGATCATTTCATATAATCAGTCTTGGCACACTTGTTAGAATTCCTGCTCCATGACTGCACTCATGGGATTTTTGTCTATCACATGACAGTATATGTTTTGACTCCACAAAGTGGGAAGTGACGGAGACAGGATGTTTGTGTTACTGTGTTCCGTGAAGTGGGACTATTGTCCTTTGTTCTTTTTCTCTTTGCTGTCTGATGCTAGAGAGAGCCATGTTGTGTTTATATGTAAATAAAGTAGATTAGCCAAAATGCTGAGTTGCTGAGGTCTGTTACGCAAGCTGCGAAGACTCTGCAGATCCCTAAGTGTGCCGATGTCTTTTGGCAACAGTCACTGTGATGTTCAGGCAGAAGAAAGCTTTTCAAGCTCCTGAACGATTGACCAGGAGGGAGGGAACATGCCAGTCGGTCATGTGTCTCTGCCAGGGTCCTACTCAAGAGTAGGACGAGCTCCTGACAACACTTATATGTTTTAAGTCTCTGGGCTTAATGGTCTTATGGGCGTGCACTCTTTAGATAGTAATGTACACTATTTCACTTACTTCAAAATGTAGTATACCAGCCTTCCTGCATTTAGAGGCTCTCCTACTGAGCTAAAATAGTACTCCTACTGAGTGGGCCTAGACTTCAACTCCAAAGTCCTGCCTTGATGGTACCAGTGCAAAGGTAGCCAACATGCTGCTCTCCAGATGTTGTCCTATCAGCCTCAGCCACCATGGTGAATGGTCAGGCATGATGGGAGTTGTGGTTCAGCAACATCTGGAGGGTACCATGTTGACTACTCCTGCACCAGTGTTTGTTACTTCTGGTAATACTGGGATATGAGGAGTTGCATAAGGGGAGTATTTAGTAATTTGAATTGCATAATGTTGGCATTTGGAAATAAACTGTAGGTATTCTTTGTTGGGAGTGTTGGGAGTGTAGCACCGTGAGTGATCCCGCAAAGGGCACCCACAATGTAAAGTGTGAGTGCTCATTTTGCATGTAATTAGCAATTCTGTTTATAAATCTTTGTAGCATTTGTTGCATTGTCAAAACTAGGTAAGGAAATGTTCAACTGACAAAGAAGTTCTGAAAACCAAAACTGCATATAAGATGTAAATGTCGGGGGGGGGGTATTTAGTTTCATCTGAAGAATCTCCTTCTCCCCAGCCTTTGCTAATCTAAAGAAATTTGAAATCCTGTAGTTTAATGAATATCCTATATGTACTGAACTTCATATTCTTTATGCGTGTGATTGCGACAAAACAGTTTCTTTGGGAAAGAAAAAGAGTAGGATGTTCAGTCAAAGATAAGATGGTAACAATAGCTTTAAAGAATGCTGTTCTGTTAAACATAAAAGGGCATTTACAAAGTTTCCATTGAGATGTTAGCGCACGAAACCCAATGAGGCAAGACATTAACAAAGGCATGGCTCCAAACTTTTCCATCGTTTGCTGTACTTTTTGAACCATCATCACTAAAATTAGACTACATTCTCCACCTACTATAAATATTCTCACTGACTCATGCCACATAAATCCTTAGCTCTGAAGCTTTGTTCAGGGCATCTCAATTATTTTCCCTTCCAGTATGGAAAGTTTCCAGTGTGTTGAAGTGTTATGGAAGAAATAAAAGTTCCCAAAATTGTAAGTGTGAATAAAAGACAGCTTTTTCGGAATGGCCTTCTGTTTGTTCTTGCATCCAAGGAAAAAGGAAGAGCAAGGATTGCTTTTCAAGGTGCACCAGTTTAGCCCTCGCGTCCCAGATTTTTTCTTAAAGGTAAGTGTGCATTTCCATGGGTAAAAAAATAAAATCTCACAAGAATGTTCACCTTTGACTCCTATTAATGTACAGTCTTAACAAAGTATTATCTCATATGCCAAGTCCTAATGTTAGCCCTACATATTATGTAACCCCAAAAGATTTAAATACTATAAATCCATAGCAAATCATTCAGTGCTCATAGATTATATCCAAATGTTTGGATGCTGCTGGTGCTAATGTAGGGCTTGGACACACATTTGCTTGTACTGTGCCTAGAAAGCATGGATCTGGGCAGTTTTGCCTTTGCCCCACCACAGAAGACCCACAGTTTAGCACTAAATTGGAACAAAGAGCAATTTGTGGGAAACCTGATTGCCGTTTATTTCGGTTCAATGTTAAAGTGCAGGTTTTCCCAGGGGAACAGTGGTATAGTGTGGGGGGTGCAGGGGGGGCTGCACCGGGTGCAACATCTGGGGGTTAAGGTTAGGGGGCGCAAATCCACGGGTTAGGGGGCGCAAATCCACGGGTTAGGGAGCACAAATTACTTGCCTTGCCCCGGGTGCTGACAACCCAAGCTACGCCACTGCAGGGGAAAGTGTGGATGAGCCCATATAGTGCATGTTTAAAAAAGAAAGAAAAAAGAAAGAAGGAATGATACAGATAAAATATCATGACCTGGAGGTCCAAGGAAGGTGTTTGAAATAGCACAGCTATAATAGTTCAACATGAGTCTTCTGTCTTCTCCAGAGATTAGCACTATTTGTGTTGTTCCCCCGTTACTGTGAAACCCTTCTTTGTGTTGTTTCCTACGCCTTCTCCAGCTGAGGAATATTTCTGTAGATTTATTCTTCTGATGAGCAAAGCCTTGTGCATGATCATCCGTGTACAATGAACATCTGGAACAAACGCTGGCTGAATTTGGAAAGGTTGGATCCTGTGCTGTTTCTATAACATACAGGGTGAGTCCTTTAAGAGTACACATGTTCCTTGGGACCTCTTTTAAAAGACTCACCCTGTATAAAGGGTAGGACTGTGCACTGGAGTTGGCCAAGCCAAATCAGGCCTTTTTGGAGGGATTCAAGCTATGGCAGGTTGAGACAGCCACAGATCACTGGTGCTATCAGGAGACTGCAGATCAGGGAGGAAGGAAAGGCAGGCGTTGGTCAGCAAAACTCTGAGAAAAGGCTGAGCTGCATCTTTCTGTAAGAATGTCGGCGCTTGATGCCACCTGATTCTCTTTCCTGTTTGATGCCCTGTCCATGAAGCAGCTCCCTGCAGGATTGATGTTTCTACACAATAGCTGCTGAGTAGAGGCACAGATCCTGTGGGATGCATCATGTAGGATCCTGTAGGGTGCCATGTTGTTAGCATCCATCTGTCTCAAGAGACAATGGAGTATGTTTCTGGGGTTGAATTCAAACCACTGAAGAATCACAGAGAGTGGTGACTCATAACTGCCACCTCCTATATTGTTTTTCCTGTGTTAGCAGCACTGAAGTGACCTACGACAAGACACCTCCCACCATCTCAACCTCGCTGATGTGGTCTAAATGAAAAAGAGCAATACATTTGGCACCAGCTTGCCTGCAGGAGTTGCCAGAAGGAGGTGTACAAGATGCTATCCAATAGTCTTAGGGACTCCATTCCGGATTTGTGTAGGGTTTATTCCTTAGCCTTTCCTTCTTCTGAAGATGTCCTGTAAAACAGGGGGAATGGATTTTTACTCAGGGTTTACTCCTGAAACCTTTCTCAATAATGAGTGTAGCTGCAAGGCAGCAAAGGCTTAGAATCTATGTTTTCCTTCTCCTAGATGGGTTACCTTCCCGAGCACCATCTGCCCCTCAATTCCCTCTACAGTACATCCAGTAACCATCTTCTTGGACCCACTATTGCTCTTGTATGCTGAATCTGCCAGAGCCTATGTTCGCATGCAGGGGAAGTCCCTAACTCACTGAGGGTTTGGGACCCATCAACTACCCTCACCTGCTTTAGTCAGCAAGTCGAAGTCATTCTGGGGTGTGGCCACGGACACATGCTGACAGCTTCTATGAGCCACAGATTAAAGTTGAGTGCAGAGTGCAGACTAAACGTGGACAAACTACACCAGAAGTAACATGATGAGTACTATGATTCTCCTAACAACCCATATTCTCCTTCCCCTTTTAGCTATGTTTAATTAGGAGATTTTCTCAGCCTTTTGGCTAAGATCAAGTGTGTGTGTGTGTGTGTGTGTGTGTGTAAAAAGCAACATTAAAATTAGCCCTTAATTTAGGATTAAATGCAATGTGTGGCATGTGATCCCTGGGTTGGGCCCAGGGTCCAATGGCATAATTGGGGCCACAGGGCAGATTAGGGGTGTGTGCAAAGCCCTAATAAAGGACACATAACAGCATTGCATACCTTCAATGTTTTTATATTTGAATACAATACAATTCAAGAAATCTCTTCTATAAACTGTAGTAAAATCCTTGTTTCATATGATTACTTATAGACCCCATTAAGAAAGGTTTAGATAATACTCAGTTTCTCATAAACACATAATTTAAAATGTATAGAAAAGTGTGCCCATCCAGCAAAGGAAGTCATTCATTCTTCTTCTATTCTGACCTCCATAAAATTCACCAAACACATCAGTCAGATTATATTCATAGAACACATGAACAGTCAACTGCTTTTTTCTTTTCTTTTTAAAACTGACTTCCAGACTCAAAACAGGATTATGCTGCTGGACTGGAAAATAACTGAAGAACAAATTCAAAAAGTCTCTGTCTATTTTCCAGCTCAATAAGATCTTTGTTACATAAACTCTAAACTATATAGCATGTAATGTTTGAAAAGCACTTTAGACTTGAACACTAGGTAAGTGTTTTCGTTCTTATATTGCAACAGTCTGGGATGGGGGGGAGAACCTCAGATAATCAAATGGTGTCACTAAACCGTAAGCATGCAATTATCTTCCCACAGCTATTCTTCTTCTCTCTTTGAGTACTTGGGCAACTGAGTAACTCTCTGGCAAACTCTGCATTGAATTTGGAACCTTTTCCAACAATGTGTTGTGACTTCCCTTTGTTTTCTTTTACTTGCTATTTTGTTATGAGTCTCTTTTCTATGACTTTTTGCTCAATTTTTCTTTCTTTCATGCCAGCTGTATAAATAATAGGTAGAATTCACTTGCATGCTGAACTTAAATTTAAAAGATATCAGTTCATCTTACTATGAAACATATATTGTCAGGATTGTGTTATTTTTGTCTGCATCCCTATAAACACAAAAAAGTAAGCACCACTGGAAAAATATATATTTTTGCATTGTTTTGCTGTTTCTTTCAGTTGATTAGAAAAGTGTAATATACTAGATTGTGGCCTCCAAACTTTTCTCCCCAAGGACCACTTGAAAATTGCCAAAGATCTTGGCAGACCACGTAATGATTTTTCTGTCTGTTGTAGCAAGTGTGTGAAAGGTACTGTATGATTTAGAACTGAATTTTTGAAGACAGGCTGTGGACTACCTGAATGCAGCTCACAGACCACTGTTGGTCCATGGACCACCATTTAGGAACCCCATGCACTGTATCAATTTAATACTTTAAATTTACCAGCAGACTAAGAATTAAGGGGCCGTTTCCCCTATTCTCCAATCCTGTGACCCTGTCACACATTCTGCTCTCTCTTCCTTGATATATCATGCAGAATTTCTAAAAGTAATGGGCCCAGCTTCCAGTTACTGCTAGCAGAGGCATTTGAACAACGTGAAGAAGAGTCCAAAGATGGAATTCTGACAAAAGTTTACTAAAGAAACTAGAGAAATATTTAAGTACATAACCTGAGCAAAAAGAAACAGAGGGATTTTGACTTTTTTTGAGAGCAGAGAGATATTCAACTAAACATCAACGAGAAAATTCCTTCACTGTTAGACAACCTATCAGAGCACACTGATGTAGACACATCAGTGTGCTCTGATAGGTTGTAACAACTGATAGGCGTAACAACTGTTGGGAGGCAGCATTGATTCTTTTGGGTGCTGCTTCACTAAAGTAAAGCTGCTTGCAAAAGATCAATGCCTCCACCCCACAGCAGCTATGTGGAGGCATCAGGCTCATGGGGTTCTGCCTCAGGCATGTTGGACTCCTACCTACTTTTGGGAAGACACAGCCAGCAGCCAGGTAGGTCTTTCTGCAGGGTTTTCCTGCCTGAGGCCTGCCTATTCTTCCTATATAATTCCCTGCCCCCTGACAGCCCTGGATCACTCTGGCCCATCCAACATGATCTGCCATCTGTGGCTGTCTCAGCCTGACTCAGATGATCCCTCTGAATAAGCCTGATGGCTTGAGACTCAGCTAAATCTGGATACAGCCCTAGAAATGCTTTAATAAATAACCTAAGGGTAGTATCTATATTCTTTGTTTTTATGAGGCTATTTGATGTGCAAATGCATTTGAAATCCTGACTGAACTCACTTTCGCTTACCTGTAAGGTGTTACCTTGTGAGTTTAGTTAGTAAGTTACTTTCACTGTACAGATTGTGTAAATGAGCTAGAGTTTTAACCAGCATTTACTATTGTTCTTCCCACTGGACCATGCTGAATCTACAGAGACTCTTTGAATTATCAGACATAATAAAAGTTTGCTTCAGGACCAGAGCTAATCTATTTCTTCACCACAATACTTCTTGTAGCACCTTGATTTCTTTCTCTTTCTCTCTCCCCCCAACCCTAGTTCTCATTCCAGTACGTACTAACTTGGGAAAATTTCTTAAGAGCTTTTGAGACCTCATAAAATCATGGCCTGGGGTGATACTTCTACCCAGATTTAATCTTTTGGTCAAGACAACATCATATTGTCCATTCTTCCTCAGAGGTTAGGAATAATGCTCTTATCAGTATCATAATATGTGATGAACTCCTCAAGGACAGATTGAAGTCAGATACTGGATTAAGTTCTGTTCAGGATGTGACTGATTGGTCTCACAAGTGTGGGAAAGAGAGAGAAACCCCACTTATGAAAGGGTGAAAGGCTCAAAGCTAAGGACAATCTCCACACAGTGGTTTCAGAAGCTTTGTTATTAATATAACAAAAAATATATTCCTAGGGTGGGAGAAAGGCTCCAGAAAAAAACCCCAGAGTTTTCAGCTGCCAAAAAGGCATCAAATCTCTTAGGGTTTTTTTTTATGACAGATATATCATTAGCCAGTAATGAAAAGCAAAGTATGGCCAGACTTCAGAGTGTCAGAAGCTGCCTCAGATTTTTCTCAACTAACATACCTGCTGGAGTAAGCTACCATTTCTGAAAGGCCAGTTGCCTTGTTGCTAGGATACACCATGGGTGTAAAATTCAAGCTGCCATTCAAGCTTGTTGAAGAACTAATCGGGCCTTCATGACTTGCAAGTAATTTCTGGCTGAAAAGGAAAATACAGTCTACTTTTTATTTTTTTAGCAGCTGTACAGATACCACTTAGTGAGCCTTAAAAAAAAAAAAAAGATGTCAGCAGCAATAGAGAAGCAATAGACAGCAAAGGGGCAATAGAGTAGGAAGAATTACCGGTAAGTAAGGTGATAACAAACAAACAAAAAATTGGGAGCAGGGAGAGGAAGGACAGCAGAATTGGAAAATTATTTTATTTTTTTGCTGGCTGTTGGAGAGTAGGAGTATCTTAGACCTGTCAGCAGAATCATAAAAAGAGATGTACCATCTTATTATAGATTATATAGCTCTCTGGGTTTGTATCATTTCACCAACAGACCATACTAAGAATTCATTCTTCCTCCAATATACATGAGGAACTTTACAGTATTCTCTTGGTATTGCCAATATACTAGTCTCTCAGTATATTTGTATGTCACAGTTTTCCATCACAATATTCTCTCTTGTTAAAACTATTCCTCTTCCCCTAGCATCTCCCCCCACCTGACTTCCACACTCTGATTGTGTTTATTCCTTGAAAGTTGGAATTCTGTTTAATATTGCTAAGGTATAATGCTACTATTCTGAAAGACTTTTTAAAGCAAATGTTAGTAGTACCCTTGTGCCTGGACCTCCAGGTGGAAGTCCATACACTTGCAGCCCCCATTCATGGGACAACCACAAACAAAGTGCCCTGGCCCTACTCTCTCCCGCCCTGGATTGAGCCAGGGTGACTGGGACCTGTTCTGCTGCTGGTCTCTCCCAAACAAAGCAGGTTTGAGCTGCAGTTTCCTTGGGTTTTAAAATACAACCAAAGGAGGAGACACTCTGAATTCCAGGCCATGTTGCCCTGTCTCAAAATGGTACTTTTAGTGAGAGAGTTCAAATAACCATCAACCCTGGTACCCAGTCCTTTTTCCAAATCAGCTAAGCAGCCAATCACTGCTTGATTCATTACAGTGAGGCACGGCCAATGGTGGGCCCCCTAGCATGTGGGGCATAGAGTAGGATTGCCCCTACAGAAAATCAACTGAAGCCTGCTTTTCCTTTAAAGAAATGACGAGGAGGGGAAACTTCTCAATGGAGTTAAGTGCAGTTTGTATTTTAATCTTATCAGGAAAGGTGGAGAGGGGGAAGGCAACCCAAACCATTTTGCTATGGCATCATGGTGGGTTTAAAAACTGTTTTATGCATGTGACCGACCTCTGTATTTTAGCTTCTTTTGAAAGGAAACGGGGAAGAAAAGTGCAATACACCTAGGCCATTCAAACATCTCATTCTGCCGTGTGAAAATATGCAATTATAATGTCTGCTTTTCTTAAGCAACAATTTCAGAAGTGTATCCTTCAGAGCTGGTGGTCTTTAGAGCTTCAGTTAGCCAGTCTACTGCACACTGGAGTGCTGTCCTCTTCCCTAGCCCTGCTAACATGGCAAGCTTCCCCCCTTCTCTCTTTTAAATGGTGACAAGTGTCATTGAAACAGCAGGGCCAGAATAGATACATCAGCCTTTTCCACCTTGGAAAGTTGATGGACCGCTACTTCAAATAGGTTCAATTTATCTGTCAGAACATGATATATATTTGTAACATTATTTCTGAAATTGCAACTTATTTTTATCACCTCAACCAGCTGGATGACTCTGTCACAAATTCAGTGTACATGTTGAAATGACAGAAAAGAAAAGCGTGAGAACAGATTTCAGGGGGGGGAATTAACAGGGGCTTTTTGTTTTGTTTTGTTAGTGGTAATGCAGAATAGGACGGGGAATGGAAGAAGAGTTACTTCTTAATTTTTATTTTCGCTATCTGAGAACTTCTCAATTTTCATGAAGTTAACAGACCAACATCAACCAAAGGAAATAAGGGCCATGGATTTTACTAACCATATAGTGCAGCCTTCATGAGCCTGCCCTTTCCAGCATGATTTCTTCCCCTCTCCATTGTTATCCTTGCAATAACCATCGGAGATAAGTTAGGCTATGAGATAAGAGGCAGTGACTGACCCACAGGTCACCCAGTAAGCTTTATAGCTGAGTGGAGATCTGAACTCTTGTCTCCCAGGTCCTAGTCCAGCCCTCTAACCACTACACCACACTGGCACTTTGGGTAGAAATTTTTAAAGCACCAAATATTCTTTGCAGTTTTTAAGTACATCATGTAAATAGGAAAGCAAATCACAACTCTATATCATCTAGAAAAGATCATTGCCCTTATCTAAGTCTAAGTATATGCAGATAACATGTTGACTTTATCACTTATAGCCTGCCAGTTTAATTTGCAGAGTGGAATATAGCTGTAAAAGCAATGACAGACCATTTTGCTGCAGTTAGTGTGTCCATTTAGCTGGAAAGGACTGTAGTTAAAGTGAAGTGATCCTGATAAAACATTTATAAATAAAGATGACCATCCGTTAGAAGATACACTTGAAATACCATAATTACTATGAGAAGAAAACCCATGTATTGACATATATCTTCTTAATGAAGGGTAGGGGACAGTGCAACCTTCAATTGAATTTTATCTCTTCTTTAATCACACAAGACAATGGGATAATTAGACCCTGCCTTGTGGTGAAAAACCATTTAAGACACCTTTACCAAAATTGTCAAAGGGTGTGCTAAATAGAAATGAGTAGATGCCCTTAGTTTCATTTTGAAATCATTCCAAGATTCTGAAATCCCTTTGGCAACTTGAACATTGCCAAAGCGATTTAAGAATCTCACACCTATATCTACCATGGAATTATATTGCTTGCTCAAAAATACTAAGTCTTCAACATACACATCCATATAGATGAAACTGAGAAGGAAATGTATGAAATTGCAGGGGGGAAAGGGGGTGGAGGAGCCAAAACCATTAAGAGCTTGAAAGACAGTGGGGAATGGCTAAGGGTAGTTTTGAACCATAAGATGGTGAAGAGCTGATGGAGTGGTGAAGATACTAAAGATGACAGAAAGACAGAACATGCACGGTATAAATCAGCAGACAGAAAAATCCAGAAGCCCAGATGCAGCAGAAGAAAGAAAAAGAACATTAGCACTAGCTAATTATTTTGACAGCCTTCTCAGGATCCCCAGAAAGATGACATCTGTCTTAGAAAAAGACTTCCTACAACTTCCTTTGCCGAATATAGGTAATTATAGACAGGATTTCACTCATTGTGCAGGTAGGAGATGGGGAAGTTTTGTAAAGGTCATGAAAAACTGGCTGATGTTATACAGGTTGCTTAACTGGCCCAGAGGAAGGGATCGAGTGCAGTGCTATGATCTCTTGGATGGTGTTTCAGGGGACATAGGGCAGATTGGAAGTGGATCTACACCCTCAATGGGATAGAGCTCCCACACTGGACAAGAAGATCCTTCCGCACTGCTGCTGGCTGCCCTGATGCCCCTCGCCCAATCAATAGTGGAGCTGCAATGTCAACAGGCCCAGTAAAGGAAAACAATTTGAATCTGAAGGATACAAAGTCCCTTCTGGGTTCTCCATGCCCCCTAAATAAGGACACACAATTAGTCACACTCTCAAGCATTACTAAATCTTTCCCGCCTTTCCCTCCCACCATCTCCAATGGGATATATTATTTTTTTGTAAGAAAAGAGCATTTAAAGCTGAAAAAGGACATAGAAACACAGAGCCTTGGCATTGGATAAGGTGTTAAAAAGGTATCTCTTTTCTACCTAAACACACAAACCCCTTAGACTTGCACTGTCAGGCACTTTTAATTTCTACCATGTTCTAATTTGTTTCCCAAATCTCCAGGGATGCATTCATCTTGATTATACTGAGGACTAGTGTATCCAATTGCATTGGGGACACCAAAATTATTGAAAGTATCTGTGAACATCATCTGGAAATAAATATGGGAAGAATGCTGAGGTCGAAAAGCTTCCTGCTTCAGTCTTGCTGATAACAAAAATGTCTGGGGTTGAAATCCTCTAGGTGGCTAGAACTGCAGCCTCTAAATGGGTCTCATGGTATTTTTCTTTATCTGGGCCGTGTGCTTCATTTCCTATTGCATGTATTTTGCACAAAATCACACTGTTCCGGTGCTGCTGAAATGTCAGAGGAGCTTAACAAGGTTACGCTTAAGCTGGAAGGATTACAGTCAAGCAAAACTCATCTATGCATTCCGATGCACAATTTGCACTAAACACAGGATAGGAAAGAACACCACATCAGCAATGGGATGTAAAGGAATGCTTGAAAATCCAGTCTAGGTTTTACCATTGTACAGCTGGAACGTTGCCCTCAATGTGGCACAATATATTGTGTTAATGATTACATGCACCTTCACTTAATAAGGCGAAACTGGAGCATGCAGCCCCATAACATATATTGCTGTGAAACATATAGCACAGTGGGGTAAAGGAAAGTGGTTTAAGAATCAGTGCATACAGAAATCTCCAGTTCCACTCAACATAAGGAAAGCCTCTGTTCTCCCAGCCTAATTCCCACCTACATTATTGGCCTGCCATACAGGAATGTTGTGAGCTTTACTAATATAGTGTATCTGAACTCTGCGAATGTGCTTGTCAAATGCAAAATATGATCATTAACAGAAACAAATTGTGATTCCCAAATATCAAAGAGCTACACATGGCAAGTAAAGTGCACCTAAAATTATACATATTTTTAAATGAAAGCGTTAAATGTAAACGGTGCACAATAGGCAGGAAGTTGCAGGTGATGTCTGGATGCAACTTATGCCAATTATGTTGAAGTTCAAGCATACTGAATTCAGTGGGTGTTCTTCCAATTAACTAAACAGATAAAAAGCAGGGCTATGGATATAACTATGAGATTTGTCCAAAAGACAATTAAATTACATCAACTGCAGTGTTCGTACTCACATCCCTCCCATCAAAAAGAAGTTGAGACGTAAAACCCTTGCTCCTGAATTTTTGAAATTAAGAATGTCAGGGTGTACAGGCTTCTCTGTTTTCATTAGCTTTCCTAAGTAATGAAACTCTTCTTATCAGTTGCCAAGAGGCTGGAAATGTTACATTGTGAGCTACAGTAGATAATGCCGTTCTTTCTTTTAGTCTTCAGAACTCAGTAATATCCTTTGTTTCTGTTGTGATCAAAAGTGGCTTTATCTTTCTGAACTGCAGCTGCACAAAATTACCAGATGCTCATAGCTCTGTCCATTTAATTTGCCTGTTCCCAGATGTATCTGTTTTTCTTTTAAGTGTAGATAAACAGAAGCCTCATTCCCAACACTGTTCAGGAATTCTAAGAAACAAACAATCAGTGCAGTTTTGAAATCTGTGGTTAAAATCAGTGAGGTTTTGAATGGTTCAGTTCACTATCTTGATTCAAATGGCATACAATTGTACTCAAACCTAGATAGAGGTATCAGGAGCCATAATGCAAAATTTGTTTATGATGTTCTTAAGAGGTCTTCAAATAAATGGTGAACAAACACATTTCCAGAATATATAGCAGATTTGGGGTCATATTAATTTCTTCCAAATCAAGAAATGGGTACTTAATTCAGCACCACACCTTTCCCCATTTTACTTAAATAAATGTAAAACTAGATCCACCATTATTGAGATGTCATGGTCAAATAGTTATGACATCTGATGTCAACCTTGAAAGCTAACTTTCAGTGGATGGTTATTTCTAATCGACTCACTGCCATCACATTTCATACCACACACATCAGATTACCCTGTAAATTACGCTGTTAGTGACTTGAGAATTATGCAATTTGTTTATGCAGCTTGATGAGTTTGTGCGCGTCAATTGTTCTTGCACTGGAAAAAAAATGGGCATGCTTTAATGTTATTCAAAGTTGTTGAAATGAAGTAAATACTCTCTGACAGGATAGGAACAAACAGTAGTGTAAGAATGAATCACCAACTTAGAATGCTAGAATTCACATTTTTCATCTATCAGAAGTAACAAAGAATTTGAGTCATATGCATATAGTTTTTAAAAACCTCATAATGTGAAAGAAGGAATTTGCATGAAATTCACTCTTCTTGTGAAGTTATTGACTATAGAAATGGATCATATTTATCATTTTGTGCTTAAAATGTGAAATATTTCATTACCAGATAAATCCAATTGCTGTCTCATTTGCCGGAATAATGAAAAAAATATTCCCAAACCAAGTTTTGTACCAGTGTACAAAACAAAGGTTTAATACCTGCTCTGTGGCAGTAGATTACAAATGATGGAAGTCTTCAAAGCTCTCATCTACTTTATTTCTTCATCTTGTAGGACACCTGCAAAGTAATCTTCCCTGGAGGTGCTGAATAAAATGGCAGCATTTCAATTAAATCCAAATGTAATAGGCTCTGAGAGATTATAAGCAAGTTTTATCCTCTTGCATTTGGCCTCTCTCTCATTAGAAAACTAGTTTTCTTTCTTTCTTTCTTTCTTTCTTTCTTTCTTTCTTTCTTTCTTTCTTTCTTTCTTTCTTTCTTTCTTTCTTTCTTTCTTCAGGAAAGAATGCAGTATGAGCCAACATACAAAGTTTTTATAGTATGAGAAGAGTAAAATATATTTGAAACACAGGGTGCAGGTTTTGACTTCTGGTTGCTGTTAGAGTTGGGACCAAGCTGGATTTCAACTCTGAAGAAACCCTAGACAAGACCACCAGCACTAATAGGAACAACCCACACTAGACCTTCCTGGTCCTCAGGAGATGAGGTGATAATAAATGTGACTGAGAGCCCACTAGAGCCCAGTTGACTGTTTGGTGCATTCCTTTCTATAGTTGTAATTGGGAGGTACTGAAGCAGATATATATAGCTGCATGCCCTGGACTGGTTCCCAATTGACAGCTAGGAAAATGTGGATCAACCAGCTGTTATATATGTCATTCAGTTTCCATGTGGCACAGCTGATACCAGAGCTCCCTATAGGCTCACATCAAGGGTACAGCTGCAAAGTTTGCATATTAAGCATCAATGCCCAGGTTTCCACCTCAGTAACTGTGAAAAGTAACCTGGGACTTTCAAATCATGTATCTGCAAAAGTGAATATGCACTTTTCATGCACATAGGATTTTGCCAGTTGTTATTGCACAAGTGAATTTTGCCAGTTGTTATTGATGCAATTGATGCTTTTGAGCTGTGGTGCTGGAGGAGACTCTTGAGAGTCCCATGGACTGCAAGAAGATCAAACCTCTCCATTCTGAAGGAAAACAGCCCTGAGTGCTCACTGGAAGGACAGATCCTGAAGCTGAGGCTCCAATACTTTGGCCACCTCATGAGAAGAGAAGACACCCTGGAAAAGACCCTGATGTTGGGAAAGAGAAGGAGAAGGGGACGACAGAGGACGAGATGGTTGGACAGTGTTCTCGAAGCTACGAACATGAGTCTGACCAAACTGCGGGAGGCAGTGGAAGACAGGAGTGTCTGGCGTGCTCTGGTCCATGGGGTCATGAAGAGTTGGACACGACTAAACGACTAAACAACAACAACAACATTGCATGAACGACTAAACAACAACAACAACATTGCATGAACGACTAAACAACAACAACAACATTGCATGAGTTAGTTCGGTTCCTGTTATTGTTGCATGGTGTTCCCCTTAAAAAGCAGCACAAAGTTTGCACAAGGTTTCTTCCTAAAAGAAACATGAAATCATCTAGCTATATTGACTCTTTCAACTCTGAGCTCATCATATTCTGTGCTACTTAGAATATGCTGAGTAGCTGTTTTATAGTCAGTCTGTCTTGTGCTTTTAATACTTACTCATTCAACTGATGACCAACATGCTATTGCACTTCTCCCCTATTGTGTACAATTGGCTTGTGAACACCCTTACGCGGTAGCCACTCACTCCCGTGCAAAAAAATGGTACCTGGGGCTTTAATATAAGATTGCATTGTCAGCTACAGGCTGGTTGGTTTCTGTTTCTTGTGGCTCTGTGTTACCCATTCAGAATACTTATCTACAATGGCAAATATTCAATTTTAACCCTGGAAATGAAAATCACACAGATGCATTCTACATCTCTTGGATAGGGGGTGACAGGGCAGCTTCAGCCAATCCATATGAATAGGCTACCTGAAAAGTAGTTCAGGCACACACAGATAAAAAATGTGCCTTTTGTATTAATGGAAGCTTCAAGCTTACACCTGACTCTTACAAATGCATTGGTATTTGCTTTGACCTTACTCTGCATATAGAAGTCAGGAAAATGGAGATATACAGTCTTCAGTATGTGATTATGAAGTAGGGAATGCGAAATCTCTTCTCTAAAAACTGACTCAAATGTCATCGCCTTATTTTGTTTTAACTCTAATTCATTAATTTGGTAATGTGCTAAATACCTATTTAATATGAATTATGCATATGCATGCCAGCTATAAAAGAAAGCATTCATAGAGGTTAATTGTTTAAGAGCAGATGCAGCAGGGGAATTGCAGTAGCCTAGTGATGTCTGACATCCACCGTTATAACTTGAAAGTTGAAATGTAACTCTGCGAGCACACGTCTGTGGCCTATTTTAATGCCAATTTCTACAATTAAGTAGATCAGAACCTCTGAGCAGAGAGCACCTCAGGAATAAGGATGAGGAAATTTTGGCATCAAATTCCTTGTGGAGGTTGGATTCCATGATGAAGGCTTTTTATGTTAGTGTGCAATCTGAGACTTATGTGCCCTCAACAAAGAGCAGAAATAAATGAATACAAAGAAAATAAAAAGGATTATTAAATTGGGGTTGCGGCGCTCATCTCACTTTATTGGCCGAGGGAGCCGGTGTACAGCTTCCGGGTCATGTGGCCAGCACCACTAAACCGCTTCTGGCAAACCAGAGCAGCACACAGAAACGTCGTTTACCTTCCTGCCGGAGTGGTACCTATTTATCTACTTGCACTTTGACGTGCTTTTGAACTGCTTGGTTGGCAGGAGCAGGGACCGAGGAACAGGAGCTTCCCCCGTCATGGGGATTCGAACCACTGACCTTCTTATTGGCAAGCCCTGGGCTCTGTGGTTTAACCCACAGCACCACCCGCGTCCCCACCTTAAGCATAGAAATAGCCATTGTTGGTTTTTGCAGTCAAACCTTTCATACCTTATCTCTACATGTGCACAGAACAAGTGGATGTTCAAAGCAGTTTCCAATGTTCACACATCCAGGGGAAAATGTGAAACAGGTCATTTTATGTCTACACACCTGTAAGTCCCATTGAACAGAAGAGGCAGTGGGAAGAATGACCAAGATGAACATAATTCTCCCTCCACGTCTTCAATATGTATGCGAAAGTAGGGTCAGCATTGATAGGTCAGCCACCTGCCAATATCTCAGCATTTTAGGGGTACTGTTGCAGAAAAGGTAAATCCTAACCTCCAACCATTTGACACTATATGGCTCAGCCCCCACCAACAGAAGTGCAGTGTTTCCGTCCAAGACTTGTGCAAACTCAGTCTTAAGCAAGAGTCTTAAGCTCAGCCCCCACCAACAGAAGTGCAGTGTTTCCGTCCAAGACTTGCGCAAACTCAGTCTTAAGCAAGATTTGGGAAAGAGAAGGGCTGTTGTACCTGAAAGCGTTGACCAGATCTTAAAATTACAGTGAATGCTGATACCAGTCAACAGGTAGTGCTTGAGGCAAGCATCTCTAGATGTTCCTGCTATTGAAAACAAATTACTGCAGGACTGGGATCAACTCTGAAAGCACTAGAAAAGAAGGAACTTCAGCATCCTGAATTCATTCAGCAAGGACCAGGATTGTCTAATGCTTAAAATATGAGGCAGAATATTCACATCTGTGCTCCTGAAAAATGTGGAGTGACTTGCGTTGCACTAGCTCTGTATAATTTTTGAAAGGTTGTTTTTAAAAATAATAATAGAACCACACATTTGCCTCCTTGCTTTATGATCATATGTCATTGGTCTCACACAGGTTCAACATTTGATCAGAACTGTTGCTTCAACCAAATTATTATACTGCTTATTCTAGTATTTTTGTCACTTGGTATAAAAGTTACTTTTAAATGCTGATTTGCATTACGCAACTGATACAGACTAGAGTTTCAAACTAAATTACCACCAAAATGAAAAGGACCTCCCATACGAATGCTTGTTTGTCCGTGAACCGCCCTGAGACCTCTGGGTATGGGGCGGTTATATAAATTCAATAATTAGATAATTTGTGTAAATGTTTTTAAATGACTTTTCCTATAAACAGTGAAGAAGAAGAAGAAGAAGAGTTTGGATTTGATATCCCACCTTTCACTCCCCTTCAGGAGTCTCAAAGCGGCTAACATTCTCCTTTCCCTTCCTCCCCCACAACAAACACTATGTGAGGTGAGTGGGGCTGAGAGACTTCAGAGAATGTGACTAGCCCAAGGTCACCCAGCAGCTGCATGTGGAGGAGCGGGGAAGCGAACCCGGTTCCCCAGATTACGAGTCCACCGCTCTTAACCACTACACCATACTGGCTCTGTGACTGCAGTCCTTCCTGGTCAACCTAGAAAGGACCCATCCAAATGGCCTGCTTATTGAACATTGATCCTGATTTGCTTGCACAAAGCTCAGGTGGTGGTTAGATAATGCTTATTTGTATACAACAATGAGCATTCCTCCCAATTTGTTCATATGGCTTCCTGTTACCAATTTGTTCAACTCGCACTTTTCAATTGATTCCATTGTCACTTTCCAAACATCAACAACCCTGATACTTTTTGAAGGGCAATGGATCCCTTCAAGACACTTTAACTGCACAGACCTAAAATTCCAGTATGTACTTGAATCCACATGCAAAACAGTGATGGTCTGGAGGCACCCAAAGGTAATAAAAACCATTTCGCTGACCAAGTCCCTTTTACGTAATTTGTTTGCATTCAATTGAGTTTGGCACAAATAGGGTGTATGTGCAAGGGGAATATGTAAGAGCTTATTAGTGTGTGTGACTTTCAGATATTCCATTGGACACACTGAGGTTAGAGGATAGCTGGCAGGTAGAAACCCACTCCAGTTAGGGATAGATGAATATGTCATTCTGGATTTTACTCAGTTACTTGTTTTCCCATTCTTACTTCAGTTCTCCACAAGTCCTCAAGGAAATTTATAAGCATTTAGTGTGGATTCCTCCTAGTGTGCATATTTTTGCAAAGCAAATTTGCCTAACAAAGCACATTTTTGTGTGTCATTTCCCCTAATATATAATAATAATAATAATAATAATAATAATAATAATAATAATAATAATAATAATAATTTATTTATACCCCGCCCATCTGGCAGGGTTTTCCCAGCCACTCTATGCATTCATATGAAGCTTTACCTCAATATATTCCATTTTTCCACAAATTTCTTGGCTAAACAAAGGCATTGCAAAATTTGCAGAAGTGCAACTTTTGAAGGATGGTTGTGTTTTGCCTTGCACATTGTTTTAGAAGGTGTGAATTAGGTAAGTTTACCTTTAAATGTGAATTGAATCGAATTTACTCATCATCCCTAGGCCAGCCTCTGCATAGCCAGTGAACACCTGAACAGGTTTAGGACCACTCTTTTATTCCTGTAATCCTGAGCTGAGCCCAGGATCCAGATAAGCCTTGGGCAGGAGCTAGGTGGGGGGCAGGAAAACCTAAACATTTTTAAAGGTGCAATAATGAGTCTCCTTGGAATTTGCCCCATTACTCCGAGCATATGTTCCAGGAGAAGAGAAGTACGCTGCCAGTACACTGTTAATGGGAATAACAGTAGTAATGGTTTCCTGGTAAGTTACCAAATAGATTGTACTTAATGCTTTACTATTCATGTCGTGTCAGAACCTTGCAGTACTAAACTTTCCAATGTTCAAAATTTATTGAAGTTTACACTTTTAAAAACCTTCTCTCAGCTCCAAAATTAAATTAAAGACAGTCATCTGTTATTAGAATGCAGTACATGAATACTAATGACATCAAATGTACAATACTTGAGGGGGAAATTTCCAATACAGTAGGTGATTATGTTGGCATTACTTGCTGGCAAATGAAAATTTAATATAATCCGAACAGCAGGATGCAAGTATATTGTGGTGAATTATTTAAAAAAAAATTGGCACATGGCTAGAATGTTTCACTACATTAATAAATTCTCTTATTTGAAATACCATAATTAAAACGACACAGAATTTGAGGTCACACTGTACCCAAGTTGGTCTAACTTCGGAGATCTATTTATAAAGTTTTCCTTATTCAGGTAGTTAAAAACCCAAACTGAGATTTAGAAATGATTCTGTCTTAGAAACCCTGGCCTGAGTTGTTCATCCTCTGGATGAACAGCCTGGACTACTGTAATGTGTTCTATTTGGGGCTGTCCTTGAAGATAGTCCAGAGGCTACAGTCAAAGCAGAATGGGGTTCCCAGATTCGAAAGTGGAGCAGTCTGGTATTTAGAGCACTGCACACTGGCAGACAGTGAGGTACCTGGTCCAATTCATGTTATTAGTACTAGCATACAAAGCCCTAAACAGTTTGGGACACAAGTATCTAAAGGTGTGCCTTCCCCTATACCAACCAGCTCAGGTTCTATAAGCATCAGGGGAGGCCCTGTTGGTGGTGGTGCCACTGGAGGCCCTGTTGGTCGTAACTTGTGACAAGCCTGCTCCGTGGTGTTTCTGGGATGTCCTCCATAGTGAGATGCATCAGGTTCCCCGATTATTAACTTATGATAAAAAAAAGTTTAGCCAGGCATTTGATGGCTGAAAGACCTATCCCTGACAACCCTGAAATTGTTAGCTATGAGAGCCATTGCTTTTAAGAGTGTTTAACTGTTTTACAAGGTTGTTTTTATTTTATTTTTTTAAAATAATTTTTATTACCAAACCAATCAAATCACATTAATTCCAAATTACAAAACCGAATTTTAAATTTTTGTTGGGAGTACCCATGCTTCGAGCTTATGAGGTTGTTTTTTAACCTTCTTCCGAAGTTTTAATTGTATTGTTTTAGTATTGACATGTTTTCCACCCTAGGCTCCTTCGGAGGAAGAGTGGGATATAAATTTAGGAAATAAATGGAGCATAGTATTGGGCTGCCTCTCATTTGTCCACCCTTTGTCCAGAAGCACAAATATTAATTAAATGATAGACATGCTTGGATATATGGCTGGATGCTTCTTCAAGAGGTGCTGTCAATTTTCCTGTTTCAGGGATTGAATCTACTAACCTATGTATGCGGTCTACTTGTGCCACAGTCAATTGGAGGTTGCAACACCACTGGACAGGAACATGGCATAGAATCACTTCCTTATGTTCTAGTAGTGCTTTTTTCTCTAAATCAGTATAGGCATTGGCACATCTAGGGACAGGGGGATGGAAATGTACTTGAGTTCATACCAGAGGAACAGGTGCACCAACTCTAGGGGGCCGTGGTATCTTCGGCATCCTCAATATCTGTTGAAAGGGGGCAGAGCCCCCTCAATGTTGAGGGGGTGGAGTGCAGAGCTGAGTGTGGCGCTGCTTCAGTGGCCAGCTCCTCCAGAGAGCTCAGACTCCAGACATCGTGACATCACAACTTGGCACCTCTGCAGAGGAGTAACCTTAGTTTGGACCCAACTCTTGACGTGTTTGCTAGCAAGACTGACCACTACCAATGTAACAACAACAAAAAGTGACTCTGTTTCTCTTTCAGACCTCCAGTTATTCCACAACATACTTAAACATCTTCATCCAACACTACCGCCCCTCAGTTAAAAATAGTGATAGCACTGTGTTCACCAGAAAATTTATTCAAGGAAGAATATAAAAAGCAGAATCCACAATTTGTTATTTCCCTCATCTTCCTCTTCCTCCTCCTAGGTACAGGAATCTGAATTGGACATTTGTGATTCAGTTGAAGTTATTCAGCATGATATGTACTTTAATATACAGTAGGAATATTTAGCAGATGCGGATGAATCCCAAACACATAGGGTGTTTCAGAGGATTTGTGGCTTGTCCACTTTGGGAGGAAACAAAGCTTGTGGGGGTTTTTTCCCTGAAGCAGATTCAGTTTCAGACTTTGCTCTGAACTAATCACCCTCTCAAGCACTTCAGACCGAGACTGGCTATTTTCTGAAGTGCCAGATTGGGATCTGAATTGAATTTTGTGGTTCAGTGAATAACCCTAGAATACACAGTACCCATGATATAGTGTGGATGTTCACTAGGTGAAATCTAGTCAGGTGTCTGATTTTTCTGAATAAAGCTTTTGGTGCATTGCATTTATCTCTGCTTACTAATGTTTATCCTAAATATATTTGCTTGCTGTTAGATAGATAGTCCCCTAGTAGCAACTATGCTTTCCGTGGTTACTTGTGTAGGACTATTTACTTATCCTTATTAAATGTACGTGCTCATTAAATTTAATATCCTTAAATATTTCCAGTATGATCGTCATCTTGACTTATGCCTCAAGAGTAGCTGTAACCCCCTTCAATTTTCTACCAGCTGCAAAAATTTGATGACGATTTTCTATTCAATCCATCAAGTTTGCCTCAACTGGTATACTGCTGCTTCTACAGTTCAGTTAGGAGATGTGTGCATTTTTATCCAGGTTTATTGGCTGAATTCAGTTTGTTGAGGCTGAAAGATGTGGACATGTCACTTGGTAACCTAATCCACAGCTTTGTTTGACCCCCCCTCCATATCTTCCTGATAATATCAGGCAGGAAACAGATGGCCAGCTAGGTCAGGAGGAGAGTGGGCAAGGTATCATTCAGTCCTGAGAGGAAGTTCCATTGAAATCAATGGGGCATACTTCTGAGTATACATGCATAGGATTGTGTTGAAACTTGGTCATTTAAATAATACTCCATGACTACTCAAAAAGTTTCCTGATTAGTAACTCATTTGATTACACTTGTTTCAGTATTAAAAGAAGTTTAGCAGGGTGGCACATTGTTTCAACTTGATAACTTCACATATTATTTCTGAGGGTAAAAGGTGTTAAGACCTTTCTGTACAGACCAGCATTTAATCTCCTAAAATATTATAGAACAGAGAGCTCAGGATTTTTCAGCGCTGTTAATATTCAAACAGATAATATCAAATAGGATACAGCTTTATTTTCTTGATTAGAGCCAGTGTGTTGCATTCAATGGCATCTGCTACTCATGGAAAGACTATTAATATAAGAAAGCCTCTGATAATGGAAGGGCATGAGGTGGGAGAGAGGAGGCAGTTTTCATCAGTCCTCTCCTCAGTCTCCTAAAAACCTGCTCTACAAAGTTGCACAGCCATCTGGAATACCAAGAATTGCATTCAGCATTAACTGAGCTGAATTGTTCCCCTCTACCAAAAGGAGAGTTTTCCCTCCCTGGTCTGATGAGATTAAGGGAAACGCCACTTCTCCATATTAAGACAGGGTGAATAAATTTTTGGGACCATACAGAAGTTGGAATGTACAGAGCACTTATGGCACAGTCTCAACAGAATGTTTTTAGACACACTGAAATCTGCCTTCACCTGTGCACAATAAGCTCAATGCTGGGGCTCTTAAGAATTTCAAGATGTGCAAAAATAGTAACAATTAAACAGGATGGCAAATGAGAGGCTCAGATAGGTGTCCAAGTTCATGTATGACTTTTCTGAGCAAGTAAACTTCATAACAGGTTTGACCCCAATACAAGGCATGCACCCTTGGTAGCAATAAGCCAATGATAAACTCTGTTTCTGTGGCAGCTTACAATATGGATGACAATTCTAGCTTCTGTTTTTGTCCAGGTGGTGATCAAATGGAACTCCCAAACTGTCCTTTATTGATTGACAAAAGGTTGATTTCCCCAAGGTCACTTTGCATAGCTTTATGTCACATCTATGGCAGACAGTTAGATTTACTCGATGTTACTTATGCCCTTCAACTTTCGGTCCCTTGAGTCTGAAAGACAGAATAATTGCTGTTAAAGAACCAGAGTTGCTTTTCCTCCTCCAATACAGTGTCATTTCTTTTATGGCCCAATCCTGCGCAGAATGAAGATGCGGTTGCATCTTCACACTGTTGGAGAAGTCTGGTTGGTAAGACTTTCAGGATTTGCAAGAGCTGTATCAATTTAAGTAGAAAATAATGTTGATTCTTGGGGCAAGTCCAGGCTTCCTCAAACTCGGCCCTCCAGATGTTTTTAGCCTACAACTCCCATGATCCCTAGCTAGCAGGCCAGTGGTCAGGGATGATGGGAATTGTAGTCCCAAAACATCTGGAGGGCCAAGTTTGAGGAAGGCTGAGCAAGTCAGTCAGGGCTGGCTCCAAGTTTGCAAGGGGCCTTGGTATGTCTGCCAAGTTGGAGGGGGGCTAGTTCCTTTTCCACCCCCCTTGATCCTATTGCAAGTCATTTTTGTTTGATGAGTGGGACTTACAAACAGCAAAGAGAAGGAGGAAGCAAAAGAGGCTTTATGGGTGGGAAAGAATGAGGTGGTGGTGTTAGGCCATAGAAAAGATGGCGCCCCCTGACCTGAACATAATGAAGGTTGGGAACTTTCATGAACATATTTCTGAATAGAGTTATTTGTCTTGAATATCTCTAGCAATCCTATTTCTCTATTATAGTAAGGGAAAACTAGGAAGCTTCATTTCGCCACAACTTCTTATTTATTCTTTGGTGGAAAGAAGAATTATGGTTTCAAAATAAAAGTATATCCTTGGGGTGTGCATTGGCTGTGTGCAGAAGTCAAATAAAAAGTTGAATCAGGGTGCTTTAGAGGCTCCACGGTCTGAGTTGAAGCATGATGCCAATACCCCGCACCGTAGATCAGCATCCCCACAAAGCTGAAGTATGTCATGGTACAGAATAGGTTTATGTTTTTGTATATCTCTATTTCTCCATTTCTGTTGGGTTTGCAAGAAGTGAAAGAATCCAAAATGTTCCCTGTGGAGCACTGAAGAGCTCAGGATTATTTTTTGTTACACATAGCAGTGAAGGATTTTTTAAAGTTAGAAACTTCATTTAAGATTTTTTTAAAAAATACAAATCCTGTGCTTCTTTGCTTTAACAAAAACAAAGAAACCCAGAGCTCTTCAGACCTCCATGTGCAGCATTCTAGATAGTGTCACATTGTAAACTCTTTACATTGTAAGGAGGGCTGTGGACTCTCAGAGAACACGAAAAGGCACATTTGAAGGCACCGAATACTAAAGCTTGTGTGAAACTGACAACACTTAATTGTCTTAAAACAAGCAAGAACAAAAGATATCCTTTCCTCAGAAGAGCAAGAAAGAAACCTCCATTACCCATTTCTTAAGGAGAAAATTTGGTACTACTCTAAAGGGGCTCCTGCGCCTGCAAATTTCATCTACTTTGGCCAAAAGGGAAAAAAAAATTATAGCCATATTTAGATACTTTATTTTAATGAATGCAGAAATTCAGAACTTAATTTTATACTGAGTGGCTCAGGAGCCAAATTAAGATCAAAGTGGAGAGAGCGCAGAGCAATTGAAATAGATCAAAAAAATTGAAAATGCATTGTTTATCAAAAGAAATGTTAACAAAATTTTGAAAATGCATATATACAGGTTCAAGGTGAATCTTGGGGCCTGCAAGCACCTCAGTCTATCTTGTTACAAAATACTACAAACTTCTGAGTCAGGTTTTCTAGAGACAGACGTCACTGTTGTGTTTCTCAGTGTTCAACTTAAGGGAGCATTCTTTTCTTAATAGCTAAAACAACAACTAACTCTACTTGGTCAAATAAAGGAAAGGCTCAAACAGACTTAGAAGCCACACACAGGAGATTCCCTGAAAGCTCTGCTCTCTTGATTTGGTTGTTATGGCATGTCTTTGAGAAAAGTTCAGCAATTCAGTTTCCCAATCAGTCTGAGATAAATATTCTCAAAAATGAATGATGTGAAATTTAATATAGATTTTAGCCTAGGAAAACTAAATCCTGAAGCTAGGGAATTTTTCTAGTCCTCAAAGTAACCTGGTTCTCTTCATGCAGAAAGATGTAGATATTGTCCAACACAGAAAGGTAGCTGTAAAATGTTAAAACAAAGGCATAGCTCTCAGACCACATTATCTGTACAGTCCAGACTCTAGCACTGAGTGGTTTGCTGGTTATGTATCTAATTCATTGATCTGTATTCTGATCAGCACATGGATATAAGTGGAGCAAATGGAATCCTCATCATCCCTTTTCAGGGCAAGTCGGTTCATAGTGAAATTTTCAAAAATCAAATTCCTTAGGTACTATGACATGATAGACAGATGTTGGGTTCTTATGAAATTGGGGGTAAGGATTCTTCAGAAGTTTGCTTACAAGTACAGAAACATTTTAGAATAGCAACTTCTTTAGTATAATAGAAGAGTTTTGGGCAGAATGCCCAGATTAAATGAGCTTTAATAGTTTGTATTCAACGTGGATGCATTGAGGGCATTTTTCAGAAGCTTGATTGATTTGATTACATTTGCCAAATTAACAAAAATTGATTAGTTTTTCTTCATATCCATAGTAATACCAAAAGAGCAGCAATGTTGGTAAAAAGCATTCTTAATTATCTGCCAGGAGCATGCAAATGACTTTGTAATTGCTATAATAAAATTGAAAATGAATCAGACTTTGAGTTTCAAACCCAAATTGGTTAACCACATGTAGGTAGTAAATTACCTGTGTAAAGCATTGTATTAACACAATTTGTTTAAAAAAGAAAAATATATATATTAAGAGCCCAACAGATACCAGATGCTATTTTAAACATTAAATTTACATTCATATTTCAGACACACACTGTGAAAAACCTGCACTTGCACCAATCTCCAAACTTTCGGGGTTCTCTTTTAAATAGTCCTCTTTTTCAGGAGCTAAGGAAGATGTATACTTCTGTGAAACATTCAGATGTAAGCATCTGAACTCTGTTACATCCTTGAGAATCCCAAGCTCATCTTCATATTTCTGTAGACCATGTAAACATGATAAGACATTGCAGCCTATTCTTTGGTTCACAAAAGGTGCTGGAATAAGTGTTGTGGCATGATGGGATCACCCCCTCTTTTTCACCCTTACTCTTGTTTCATGACATAGGATTTAAAACTAGACTTCCTAACTCCAAGCTGCAATAATCAATCATGTTTGGCAATACAGAGTTTGACCCTTAAGCAAAAACTTAACTTGCAATAAGGAATAGATTTCCTCCTTGTACAATGTCACTATGGTGTAAATTAAGCTAGGGATTTATGACATGTCTGAGTAGGCAGAACAGTATCTGTTTACTCTATATTTTTGGATAAAACATAAAACTAACATCACACACATCATATAAATACAATGGTAATCCTGTGGGCCATCTTGAAGGATTGTTAAGCTTAGGGAAAAATAAGAAAATAAAGGAGGGATCTTCTAGAAGAATAATTTCCTAAACATTTACAGATAGGTAGCCGTGTTGGTCTGCCATAGTCAAAAAAAAAATTTTTTTTTCCAGTAGCACCTTAAAGACCAACTAAGTTAGTTCTTGGTATGAGCTTTCGTGTGCATGCACGAAGAAGTGTGTATCTGAAGAAGTGTGCATGCACACGAAAGCTCATACCAAGAACTAACTTAGTTGGTTTTTAAGGTGCTACTGGGGGGAAAAAAATTCCCCCTAAACATTAAACCTCTGCTTTTTTCCATACATTTCTATGAGATCCAAAAATATTTTCAAAAGGAGGAGTTTTTGGCTCCTTCAACCACCTTCACTACTGTCCTGAACCCCTGGCCTACCTGGCAGCAAGTCAGTATGCCAATTCCAAAGTTTGAAGTCCAAGGGTCAATTCACACAAGTAGAGTCTGAAGTCCAAAATCTAAAGTCCAAAGGTCAGGTAATGAGGTTCAGGGTCAACCCAAGTAGCCAAGTCCAAAATCCAGCAGTCAGGATACAGTCCAGCGTCAAACCCAAAGCACAGTCCTGTGGAGGTCCAGGAACATCCAAGTCAAGGTTGATCAAAATGGGCAGTTGAGGAAACACAGCACCTCCACTCTGCTGCCCTTTTATACTCTGTGCGATGATTGCAGCATCTGGGCTTGATGAGGCATGGGACCCTCAACTGTTCCAAGCCTACTCCAGCCAAGGAATCACACCCCTCCTCCCAGAGCTAGCAAGCCCCACCTGGCCAGCTAGAGAGCTGCTCACTATGCCTCAGAGCCCACCATGTTCATGGAGACAGGCACCCCTCTGGCTCTGGTGATGGGTCCTGTATCTGTAGTTCCTGTGCACTGACCCCATCCCCTCGTCATCCTCTATCAACCTTTCTACACCAACCTTTCCTTCCCCAACTCCAGCTTGCTGTGGTGTGTCCCAGTCCTGGCTAAACCCCTCCATGGGATTCTCTCCCTCCTCTCCCTCCTTCACGTTGTCCTGTCAGTTCACAACACCTACCCTTTCCCTCCTTCCAACTGCTCATGTGTTGGGTTTCCATGTGACTGCACAATCAACTGTTGGACTTGAATACTGACTTTACGTTGTAGGGTGGTGCTAACCCAGAGACATGCTTTTGGGGGAAGGGCCAGCAGTGTGGCCCTGCTCCTGCTTTGATGTGAGATTGTGCTACATGCAAGTAAAGCTGAAGACACACCTCTTTTCCTTGGCCTTTGATTCCTGGGATGTGTGTTTTCAGAGCCCACTCTATCTGTGCAGCTGTAGTGCATTTTAACTGTTTTAAATACTGAATTTTAAATGGTTGGAATCTGCTCTTGGACCTGCTGGTGAAGGGCTAAGGATGACAGTGATGATAATAATATAGAGTTATGGTTGTGCACTACAGCAAAACACCCTTCCAGTGATGGACCTTGGGATCTCAAATTTCAGTGATGTCCTGTGCAATGCCAACATTTGGTGCCCCAACGCCTACACTCCATAGTTGTGGCATCCCATGAGGTTCTGTGCCCAGTGTGGTCACACTTCCCTAAATCTACCTTCAACCTTTCCACAGTGTTTAGTGTTCATCCTTTAAAAGAATGAAGCAAATGTGGCCAATTCAGCAGATTGAATACGCTGCACACTCCTTGAAAGTAAGGCTTCTTGCTGTCTTAAGTGGAACTTTCTCCAAAGTGACTGCAGATAGGATTGAAGTCTTAAAGCTAATTATAATCACATTTACTCAGACCAATTCTGTACATGTTCATTCACAGCCAGGTGCTCAAATTGATGTAAACAAAAGGCAGAAGTCATAAACACACTCAAGTTCAAAATAGCCAGTATCTCATTCAATTGTCTCCTAATTGTGTTGTAATTACACAACCTATCCAAACTCTTGTACAAATCACAAGAACAACCATGGAACTTATTATAGCACTGAACAGATTATTGTACAGCAGTTTACAGAGAAGCGCAAGCAGCTATTTCCCCTTCCACTCATGAATTTTTGGACCCGTCTCAATAATATATAGACTATTTGTAATATATTTTGACACCAACATGTAAATAAAAAGAATTAAAGTGCCTTCTAAAAATCCCTAGACAAGTTGGCTTTGGATTCAACTCTTCCTCTTTATGAAGGTATTATTTTTCACCAAAGATAGAACAATTCTTAGTATATTATTGTGTCAGCATAGCCTTTATTTCTCTGGGATAATGCAAAGTGGGGTTTTGACAGTTATTGATTTTATCTTTGTCCAGATCTTAAATGTAAAGTGTGTGGTACTGCCAGGATAAAAGGGAAGCTATGTTATATAAAGCAAACCCTATAAAATAACTAGATCATAAAACTTCTGTATTGCAAGAGCTAAAACTTGCAATTATTTCTAAAGATGACATTATAATTCAAAACACCTTTCCTTTGTTACCTACTGAGCTGCATTGTGGAGGCAGGAAACCTACCTGATTTTCCCATCACATAGTAAAAGTGGTGAGCAAGTGAGAACTGAGTTTTGGTTTTTAAAAAGAAGAATGGTGCAAATTTGGCAAGCATGCAGCAGCAGACAAATTTCAGCACCTCATATGGACAGATGGAACCAAATGTGAGAAAAAGCGCAATCTCTCTCTCTCTCTCTCTCTCTCTCTCTCTCTCTCTCTCTCTCTCTCTCTCTCTCTCTCTCTCTCTCTCTCTCTCTTTTGGGGGGGTCAGTAAACTGAGATTTCTGATCATATGCTTTTCTGGCTAAGTCAGTCATCTTGGAATGGTGCCTGCAACAATTGTCTCAAAATCAAGACTGCTACCCACAAAATCAAAGTGGCTTAATCCATTGAATTGGAGTATGAGTTTCTGTAAACATTTCCAGATAAGTTCAGGGAAAATTGCATTTTTTTTAACCTTGATGCAATATGGCAGAAATAGCTATTCCTCAGATCCCAGCCCCCTGTTGAAAGGCATTTGGGCATATCCTGAGTTCACCCACACGTGACCTTAAAGATTAACACATGCAAATTTAGTTGCTAAGCACAGGATGCTCAACTCCTCACTAGGATCCATTCACGCAGTGTTCAGGTGATTTGAAGACAGGCAGCACAGGGATGCCTGGATTCATCAGATAATGGCTCACTATCACAAGTCTTTCATTCTTTTGTTAAGCAAACAGGATGGCCAGTTTTAACCATTTCACACTATTCTGGAAGGAATTATGGAAATTGTAGAAATCACTCAGTTCACAGCCCCCTCCACTGGCATGCCTTGGCAAAAAGGTATAAAAAACTATTAGATTCAAAAGTTAGTTTTCTAGTGCCAAGAGAACAGCACTTACCCAGCACTCCCCAGGACTCAGCACATTTCTGTTTCGCTTTAAGAACAGGTTTACTTTTCTCGGACGTGGTTGGTGCTGTGGGTTAAACCACAGAGCCTAGGGCTTGCCGATCAGAAGGTCAGCGGTTCGAATCTGCGCAACGGGGTGAGCTCCCGTTGCTCGGTCCCTGCTCCTGCCAACCTAGCAGTTCAAAAGCACGTCAAAGTGCAAGTAGATAAATAGGTACCGCTCTGGCAGGAAGGTAAACGGCATTTCCCTGCGCTGCTCTGGTTCACCAGAAGCGGCTTAGTCATGCTGGCCACATGACCCGGAAGCTGTACGCCAGTAAAACGAGATGAGTGCCACAACCCCAGAGTCGGCCACAACTGGACCTAATGGTCAGGGGTCCCTTTACCTTTACCTTTATACTTTCCTCACCAGCTTCTCTCCACTTCTAGTTTATGCCCACATTTCTGTAGGCCATTTTGAATAGTTAGGGAATCAGTTTTTTTCTTTAATTAAGGTATGTATTGTAATTTGCTACCTGCTTTGAATGTAACTTTGCTGTCTAAAGCAGCATTATACACACACTTAAAAAAATAAATAGTTTGTATAAAGAATTTATCCAGGTTAGGTATGTTACAGCGTTAATATTATCTAAGTCTAAGACACTTCAATTAACTCTCTAGTGAGGTTCTGCTGGAGCTATTACTGTGTCAGTGGTAATGTCTAAGCCTCTGCAATTAACTGCCTAACAGACAGATATGCAGGAATGGAAATTATTGTCAAAACATTGAAGTGTATCAGGCATTGCAATTACTATAACATCATAACACAGAGATGGGTGAAATATTGCAATTGACATTGCAATGATTTTGATGTCAACCGGCATACATAAGTCATTGGAACAACATCAGGCACTTTAAGGCATAAAGTGTTCATTGTCTCTGTCTGCAATACTTTAATGGAACCAAAACCCATGCTAGGTCATTGGAATGCTGTAAATTGCGGCTCTTGCAAACACAAAACTGTCATTTCTCAAACGACACATTTCTCTAAATATATAAGATAGAATTTCACAATGGATTTGGGAGACTGGGTTTGAAGTTCATCATGGAATGGCGGGTGGGGATATTGCAACTGAGGGAGACTCTCGAGTTGCCCCATTGACTACAGGCCACACAAGGCCTGTCTGGAGTCTGAGATGCTGTTGTTTGCATGAGGAGGAGCAGGACCTTTCCACTGGTCCTGTTATCTGGTGGAGTCACATAGAGGAACAAAAATGGGGATGGTCTGATCGTCATCACAAATGTAGCACCCTGTCCCCAGAAACTTGACCTATCTCTGGGCCATGAGGTCATACAGCATACTACCATGAACTTTGCAGCTAACCATACTAGACACAACCAGAATTGAACAGGCACATTGTATTGTATTGTATTTGGAGCCTTCCTGTACCCACAAGCTGAAACTTTTAAGGCTGGGGTGGCTTAACTCCACTTCATAGGTCTGATTCAGTCCCCAAGCAATTTTTGCTCTACTCTTGCAGGACTCCACCAATTTTGTCAATAGTAGCATAAAGAAAATAAATTCATGTAGACACAGTGCTGGAGTGGGTGGAGCCCAGACTTTGATAGAGAATGCAAATGTCCCCATCATCCCAGATCAACCAAATTATGAGCAAAGAGGAGCCAATAATTGCTCTTCCTCTGCTGACCTGCCCTGTGCCTATGTGTGTTTCTGCCTATATATTTGCATATGCAAGTGTGTGTGTGAGAGAGAGGTGGGAGCACCCAATTCTAGACACATACTATTTAATGAATGTCAGAGACTACAGTAGATTAACATCAAATCTTCTGTTGTCTGAAAGTGACTATGCAACACTTCTAACAAACTCACTGATGCAGACCTTTCTAGTACTTCAATCCTAGTTTCACTGTTGATGATTTACTATATAAGGCATTGTTTGTCTATTCTGGAGTACATTTCACTGCACACAGCACTAGCACATGGCCCCCCAGAGGGTTGGAGAAGACAGGATATCACCCACAAACCAGAAAAGGCTGCTACCCCTTTTGCAAGGAAATCTAATCAGGAGCACTTTTCTACAAAGTTTAGTTTACTGCTAATTAGCAGAATTTGTTCTGTGGCTGTTCAGAGTATGAAATCTAATCCACTACTCTAGCGTAAGCATTGGGGAAAGCACTGCATCCATTAACTAAATTCATTTAAACTGTCATAATCTCAGCAGTATATTATGCATTGAAAGGGAAGTGCAGAATAACAGATTGAGACTGAAAATTTCACAGAAAGGATGGATTTTGTGCTCACCTCAATTTAACAAATATATGTAATTTAATTCAAGGACTGAATTACATTATCTACAATCGTTGCTTCTTACATGGTGGAAGAGCTCTCCAATCTGTGTGTGGGTTTGCAGCCACATTGCAGTTCATTGGTCGACAAACAGGACACCAGGAATGGGTCCCACTTAAATTCCTATGTGGCATTGCTACTCAGAAATCATGACAAATGATTGAGCTCATGGTGGTGTATAACTTACTCAAGTGCAGTAGCTCTTTTCCCACAGTTACATTAAGATTTAAGCAACTTTATTCAAGGTTAATATTACACAGATCTGTATACACCTAATAGTTAGTACAGTGTTACCTCGGGTTACAGGCGTTACAGACGCTTCAAGTTACAGACGCTTCAGGTTACAGACTCTGCTAACCCAGAAATAGTTGTTGTTTAGTCGTTTAGTTGTGTCCAACTCTTCGTGACCCCATGGACCAGAGCACGCCAGGCACTCCTGTCTTCCACTGCCTCCCGCAGTTTGGTCAAACTCATGCTGGTAGCTTCGAGAACACTGTCCAACCAACTCGTCCTCTGTCGTCCCCTTCTCCTTTTGCCCTCAATCTTTCCCAACATCAGGGTCTTTTCCAGGGAGTCTTCTCTTCTCATGAGGTGGCCAAAGTACTGGAGCCTCAGCTTCACGATCTGTCCTTCCAGTGGGCACTCAGGCCTGCTTTTCGCAAGAATGGATGGGTTTGATCTTCTTGCAGTCCATGGGACTCTCAAGAGTCTCCTCCAATACCATAATTCAAAAGCATCAATTCTTTGGCAATCAGCCTTCTTTATGGTCCAGCTCTCACGTCCATACATCACTACTGGGAAAACCATAGCTTTAACTATACGGACCTTTGTTGGCAAGGTGATGTCTCTGCTCTTTAAGGTGCTGTCCAGAAATAGTACCTCAGGTTAAAAACTTTACTTCAGGATGAGAACAGAAATTGCATGGTGGCAGTGCAGCAGCTGTGGGAGGCCCCATTAGCTAAAGTGGTAACTCAGGTTAAGAACAGTTTCAGGTTAAGAATGGACCTCCAGAATGAATTAAGTTCTTAACCTGAGGTACCACTGTAATGTAGTTTGAAATGCACGTAGATAGAATTTTCTCAGTTTCCAAAGTGTGTCCCTACAGGCTGGATGAAACAAAGAGGGATAGGAAGTTAACCCTTGTGTGAAATTCTTCAAGATCTTCTTCTGCAATTGGAAATGATATGACTTATATAAAAGTTACCGCACTCCCCAGCCCATTTCAGTTGATGCCTTGTACAGAGAATTTGGGGTCGGTTGTGTTTCTGTTCTAGCAAATTCCCAATTTTAAAAGCATTTTAAATTCTGGTTTCTTTCCATCAAAGTGACTCAGAAGTAGCTTGTAGCTCTACAAAACTGTATTAAATCAGATACAAAAATTTAGCCCAGCAAGTGCTGTGATAAACTTATTTACCAGCCACAGAATTTAAATTAAATTCTACTTGATTTGATCTCTCCTTACTGATTGGCAGGTTGGCAGTTCGAATCCACGTGACAGGGTGAGTTCCTGTTGTTCGGTTCCAGCTCCTGCCAACCTAGCAGTTGGCAGAAAGCACGTCAAAGTGCAAGTAGATAAATAGGTACTGCTCTGGTGGGAAGGTAAACGGCGTTTCTGTGCACTGCTCTGGTTTCGCCAGAAGCGGCTTAGTCATGCTGGCCACATGACCCGGAAAAACTGTCTGCAGACAAATGTTGGCTCCCTCAGCCAGTAAAGTGAGATGAGTGCCGCAACCCCAGAGTCGTTTGTGACTGGACTTAACTGTCAGGGGTCCCTCACCTTTACCTTTAAAAAGGAATCTAATTCTTGTCTTAGACAATTATCAAGCTTGATTATATGAAGAAAACATACCAAACAGAAAGTGTTTTAACTATGACATTCCAAAGTCATATTTCATATTAGCATACGTGTGTTTGTGTGTACAGCAAACATATGCATCATAGTCTGTTGGATTAAGTAATGTATCTTCATTTGAGGAGTAAAGGTGTCTAAAAATGTTAAATATAAGAAAGCTTCACTTATTTTTCAGACCACAAGTTTACGGATACTGGTTTTTGTTCCATTTCAATTAATGTAGCTGGATTTTTAAAAAACAAAACCATCATACCAGGGGGTCTAATTCTGGTATAAAACCCAACTGATACTAATCAGAGGTGCAAGACAGGCCACAGGACACACATAGTTCTGTCCTCCAACAAATGGAATGGCTTGGCAGGTCAGGATAACAGCAGTACTTTACAATACATTCCAAACATTTTATTTACAGCTGTATAGCTGAGTCCCAAACATCTGTCACCTGAAGTAGTTGCTTCATTCTGCCTAAGGATAGGGTAGACCATACTCTGAACTGCTATTCATATGCAGAACTTTGACAAAAGAAACAGATAAATGCTTTCAGTTTCCATTCAGGTTGTTTTGCTATTTTACACAGGCACAAAAATGGGGGGGTTGTTTGAGTTCAGTTTGAATTAAAACAATATACACATGGTTGTCATCAGACTAGCTGCCAGACCTGCCCAGTCCCATTACGAATGAATCTGTCAATCTGACATGACTGCATAATCCCCTCTGCCAATTAAACCTCAGGCTCTGCTTCACCTCTCTTCACCTGTAGAGTCGGAATGGGGGGGAATAGTCTCCACAATTCACAGAAGTTTGTCCAATTAAAGGTATCAGCCTTACCTCCCGGAAAACTGTTCTTCAGGATCACAAAGTTCAGAAAAATGGTTCAGGAGGACCAGAAGTCAGGCTATCAGTCAAAGATGTATCTGCTCTGGGGTGAGTATTAGAGGGTTAAGATCAGAACTCAAAATGATCACTTTCAGATAAGTCAAGAGGAAAGGCCAGCAGGCAAAAGATTCAAATGGGGATGGAAGAGAGCTAGGATCATTGGGTATAATGAGCTATTGCCACTACAGTGGCACCTCAAGTTAAGAACTTAAATGGTTCTGAAGGTCTGTTCTTAACCTGAAACTGTTATTAACCTGAGATACCACTTTAGCTAATGGGGCCTCCCGCTGCCACTGCGCCACCACTGTGTGATTTCTGTTCTCATCCTGAAGTAAAGTTCTTAACCCAAGGTACTATTTCTGGGTTAGCGGAGTCTGTAACCTGAAGCGTCTGTAACCCGAGGTACCACTGTACAACAAAGTGTAGATCTTCATCTTGTTCAGGCCTAAGCAGTGAGTGTGACCCATGGAGCTGTTGGAAACTATCATGACTGCTTCTCAGCAATGAGGAGAAGAAACAGGAAATATTTGTCAGCCTTCTTGCTTTTTTATTTTTGTAAGCCCCAAACAGTGACTCACAGACACGCTTCTAGCTTGAGGAAGTGTGTTACGGTCCAGGTCAAATGTCTGTCTGTGGGTTTATAATGGTTGGGGCTCACGTTTTCTGGCACTGATACCACTGCAATACTCTCAAGAGCATCATAGACTTTCATCAGCTTGCCTGTGAATTTAAGTTGCCTAGGATGGAAGAAATAGTGTTAACTGTTCAGTTTCTGCTGTGAAGTTATGGCATTGTTGTGCGAGAGGCAACATTTGAAACCCTCATCAAGTCAACAAGGCATTAATTATTGAGATTGCTGCATTACCAATTCCGCGGTAGCACTGACAAGGGAAAGAAATGCTAAAGGTGGAATAAATAATGAGAAGCCATCACATGTATCCTAAAGAGATGTGCGTGTAAACAAAGTCTATTTTAGCCTCATTGCTTTGAAAGGGAGCATTTTGAACAGACTATATCTTGCTTATGAAAATAATCTCAAAAAAAATATATCTGAGGATAATACTAGTATAGTACATGAACACTGATGTCACAATAAATTTGTTAGATGTTTTTTGCCTAACAGACTAATAGGTCTCTACCCTTCCTGGAAATGATTTTTGCTGTATCAAGGCTTGTAAAACTATCCTCCAAAGGTTAAAATGATGGAGGGGCACTCTTTGATTGATGAGGCTAGGTCCTTGGAAGGATGGCAGCTAGAAGAGATGTAAGCCTTCCTAGCAAGGAAGGTACAGTTGTAGCATTTTCACTAATGCTGCCATTCTGAGTGCACCTTCTTGGGAGAGTTAGTCCCTTTGAACTCTCACTGAGGCTTCCTTCCTATTAAACATACTTGGGATTGGGCTGCACGAGATTCTAGACAAGGCAATGCATCTCAACCAATTCGCCTTTCCAAGAGGAAAATGGAGCTGCTGTTTTTAACAGGGCTCAGAACCTGAACTTCATTAAAAATAGAAAACCTGCTGCTGAAGGTGAAAACATCATCTGCAATTACAAATCACATTGTTTTTGTTGTTTCAAAGGAGGAAAGGGACAAGGTCAACCTATTTTATGTCACTGGAGTGCACTGATACAGAGGGGAAATTTAATTAGGACACCACATGGATAATACAAAACGAATCATTTATTTATTGTTATTTTCATTATGAAGCATCCTCCTTCCCCTAATCCATGCTAACAGATTATATTATTGTTCTGGGGACAAACATCAGTTGTTCTTTCCAGTGTCTTATATATCTGATTGATGACAATTTAATTTAACCCTTTTGGGGGGGTTACTATATAGAGTGGTTACTGTTATGCTTGTGAGAAGCAGAAAAAATGGCAACATTTAGCACTGTGGTGGATAATATTCATTGTACATATAGGTTTTGTACCTGTTATGTGGGACTTGTGTTGTACAGGCTTACATTTCTGCTTGAGTCTCAAATTCCAGCAGGATTTCACCACATACTTTTCATGCTTTGCTTTCTCTCATGATGAGATCACATGAGGTAACTGGGTAGCTATGAGGATTTCAAAATCATCTCCTTTCTTACTGGTCTTCTGAAGACAACATAATAAAATGATTTCAGATGGTGGGAACAGATGGTGACTCCTTAGCAGAAACTCAATGCCACATATATCCTTTCTATTCCATTCCAGAACTCCACACACCACTACCAAGTCAAGAAATTGTTCAGGATGCCACAAACTAGCTTTCCCACTTCTTACTGGCTCCCTCATGATAGCAGGCATCAGGGTAGGCTTTGTGGGACACCCACCAAGGCCCACACTCCTACAGGTGAGCACTGTCAACCCTTGGAGTCTTCTGTCCGTGTCCTCCCTGCTCCTTACTGCCACAGCCTGTTTACTTGCTTTTTTTTTGAGCATGCAAACCATATGTAGAGGAAGGAGAGAATTTCACTTGCTGCATGCTTTCCCTCTGGGTGGTTGTATAAATTGGGCCCAGAGAGGAAAAATGAATAGACAGCAGCAACAGAAGGGAAGAGGAAGTGTCTCAGGGGCACCACTAAGGGTATCTTGTCAGGGTTGCCTCAAGGCTTTTGGGGGGGCCCTTGGCTTCATAAACCCTCCCTCAGAGAGTTTGTGCATTTATTGCAGATCAAGAGAGCTCTTGTCAGTGTGCTCCCTGATGGGGTGCAGGCAGATGCCAGTTCAGACTGGCACTTGAGACGGGCCCAAGGGCCTGCCAAAACCTGGATCCATTACTGAACAATGGTTTCCAGCCAAACAACAAGTGTGCCAAAAAGTGACAGTAGAACCAGCCCTCACTTATTCAAGCTACAAATGTTGCTCCTCAGATTTATATGCATTTTATGTGAAAGAAACGTGCCTTAGAAGAAACCATGAAAAATATTTGTCAGGTTTGTTTTGTGACTTTTCCACAAAGCCTTTATCTTATTTACTTTAAATGTTTTGAAGTTGACTATCAATAAGGTATCTAAACGTCCTTGCAAATATAATTTTTACTTTTTCTCATTTGCAAATTAGACTGTCTCCTTCTCCCCATACTTGAGTAGCAAGGCAGAAAAACAACAACTGTTTATTTCTTGACAGGAAAGAGCATATTTGATGGATAGTGCACAAAATGTAAATCAATTAGACTTTTTATTAAAAAAAACCAAAAAAACACACACACCCACATTTTGTGTGAAGTGAGGTATTGTAGACAAGTAATGCTGTGCCAAAATTCCTTTCGGCGTTTTCCCCCCAACCACACACTGTAAATGAGAAAAGAATTCTGTTTGAGAATTCTTGAAAGAGAGATTAAATTTATGAGAAATTCTTGTGGGTCCCCACCATCACTGACCTTACATTTGAGGTGGGTGAGTTTTGTAAGTGTCCTTTCTTTCCTTTTACATTATGGGTGCATACATACCATACATTGAAAGCTCATTTCTCTCTCCCCAAGGTATCCTGGGAGCTTTAATTTGTTAAGTGTGCTGGGAACTGAAGCTCTTTGAAGAGTAAACTATAGATCACCACCTGGATGGAAGAACAGCAGAGCACCCATAAATATCTGCTCCTAGAAAGAAGAATTTTCAAAAGAATGGGAAAGGATATAAAATAAAAACTGAAGGACTTACCTCAGCAACCCCCTGTTAAAGACTTTCAGCCCTAACTTATTTTGCCAGATATTGCCAGAAGCTTTGAAGTAGTTTGGCTTATTGTCATTAATCCTGAACAAGATCATGGCCAATTCTGGTATGATGCCTTTAATTAAATCTACTGATTGTGATGCTGTTCAGGAACCTTGAAAGACTGGGGATTTTCTGTTTTGATAACCAGCTGGAAGCATCAGCTCAGTCTTTTAATAAATTCTACCTTTTATGGGTGACTCTGCTTAATCCTTTGGCTGCTATCATTGTCATCTCTCTCTGACAAGCAATTTTCTATCAGATTTGTGTTGGCAAAGTGATGTCCATATGTCCACCATGATCTCCTCTAGCCCAGTTTAAGCTGAATACTTGCTCTTAGCAAAGTTTCAGTGACATGACATATATTGTCAGTTTATTGTAAACTTTCCTAGTGAGGTCCAATTGTATTGCAGCAAAATCAACACAGATATATTCTTCTTTTTATGATTTTAGTTTTGGGTATGGTACAGGCAAAGTTGAACACATTTAAATCCCATCGAATTCAGTAGAAAAGATTTAAAGATACATTTGACTTCCTCATTGAAGTTAATGAGATTCCTTCATGCTGAATCTTGACCTTGCCATTGATAATAACATTTTTAAAATTTAAAACATTACTGTCCCCCAGGAAACTTCAAAGCTGCCAACAACAACAAGTTAAAAGAGGATCATAAAAAACTTCAGAAATTTTGAAGTAGCAAAGATTAATACAATAGTCACAGACCATTCAATAAAACACATAAAATGAGTTTCCATCCAATTTAAAACATTTAACCAAAAATCTTTCTAAAAAGGAAGCCAGAAGGCCATTAGAGAGGTAGCAAAGGCATATTGCTCCTCCACAGCTGGGTCTGTCCCTTTATAAAGCAGACTCGCTGCGGGACGACGACGACTGAGGAGGAGGCGGAGCTGGAGCCGCAGCATTAAGCTGCTAAACACGCCCCCCGGAGACACCTGGTTGGCTGCCTCCGGTGGGCGTGGGCGCCAGCCAGGTGAGGAGGGGCGGGGGCTAAGGCCCCCGGCCAGGGGCGGAGCTCGGGCTCCCGCCCACAACCACTCCCCTCTCTTCCAGGGAGGAGAGTCTTTGTTATAAAGATGTATAGAAGTTGTGGAGACCCTTTGCCCAGGGCAGTTCTTTCCAAACTTGCTCTGTCCTACTGCACAGTAGAAAATAAAGTAGCGTGCCTACTGACTGCTTTGCTTTATATTTCTTGGTCGTCTTATATTCAGTATCCCTATCTGGGAAACAAACTGCTTGAATGGATTCTCATGACAAAAAATAAATAAAACAATAAAAAAGCTGAAAACAGTTATTTAAAGCATTAAAAAATTAATTTAAATCAGTAAACCAAAACCCATATTGAAACACATGTCAACATCCTACACGTCTAGCACAGAATGGACCTATGGTTGAGTGCCATTAACACCAAAGTGAGATGGAATTGGCTGCTCAGCCTAAGGCAGAAATAGTGACCTACCTTGCTAAATGCAGTCCAACAACCACCTAAGGTTGACCATCTATCAGATGCTTGACAACCACTCTATTCTTTCAGTTCCAGATGAGTCAAAATGTATTGCTTTGATACAGTTTCATATGTACATCTATTTTTCCACATTTACTGTAATAATATCCTTCCTTCCAAAGGAGTCCAGGGTGGCAAACAAATGGGTATACTCTTGAGAATATTGATGGGAGATTCAGTTGGCCTATCTCATCACCTAAGAAAGATATAATTTTAAACCTTTGCCAGACTACAACAGGACATTTTGAAGTGATGTTTTTGGTGCCATCTTCTGGTGTGAAGTACTCCTTTGAGATAGATGATATAGATAGATAGATAGATGATAGACAGATATAGATAGATGATAGATAGATAGATAGATGATAGTTAGATAGATGATGATAGATAGATGATAGATAGATAGATAGATAGATAGATAGATAGATGATAGATTAGATAGATAGATAGATAGATAGATAGATGATAGATAGATAGATAGATAGATAGATAGATAGATAGATAGATGATAGATAGATAGATGGATAGATAGATGATAGATAGATAGATGATAGATAGATAGATAGATAGATATAGATAGATGATAGATAGATAGATAGATAGATAGATAGATGATAGATAGATAGATAGATGATGATGATGATGATGATAGATAGATAGATAGATAGATAGATAGATAGATGATAGATAGATAGATGATAGATAGATAGATGATAGATGATAGATAGATGATAGATATACATGTGCATATAACAAACATTTGCTTCAGGAGATGTCATAGGACATGATTACAGGAACAATACAAAATACAAATTCTTACTAATTAGGGTGTATAAAACAGATAAAATGTTTACTAAAAACAGAAAAAATGATAAAACTGCCTAATTCTATAAAATATATTTATGCTGACTGGGTACAAAATGTATAAGAGTCACAAGAATTACGTAATATAAAATACCCTCTTGTTATACCCTTTGAGCCCCCAAACAACCATGTCATTCATTCAATAAATGGATCTTCTAGATTGGCCCTGTGTTTTGCTTTTGAGAAATAGCCCGACTGCAGTTTGTTTGGGGGGAAATGACTGGTACAACCCTTCAGCAAATCACATCTACAAGACTTTGGAATGTGGTATATTTTATATCTGCATGCTACCCTATACAGTGGTACCTCGGGTTAAGTACTTAATTCATTCCGGAGGTCTGTTCGTAACCTGAAACTGTTCTTAACCTGAAGCACCACTTTAGCTAATGGGGCCTCCTGCTGCTGCTGCACCGTCGGAGCATGATTTCTGTTCTCATCCTGAAGCAAAGTTCTTAATCCGAGGTAATATTTCTGGGTTAGCGGAGTCTGTAACCTGAAGCGTATGTATAATAAAATACTTAGCATGCAATGGAAAAGAGCTAGCCTTCTTGACAGCATGCTAGCTTTCTATATGTGGAAGTGTTTTTGCTTTTTTACACTGCCAAGGATGGATCCCCAAATATGTGATCTCCTCACCTGTTCTCTGAAATGGTACAATCCCAAGAGAGCTGTTAACATATAGTTTGGTGCTGTAGATTTTATATGCTTCTAGTTTCATTGTATTGCTCTTATGGCAATTGTTTTAAACCACCTGGAAATTTTCAAGGGTGATGTATAAATGATGTTTGTTAAAAAACAAAAAAGCCAAGCTGTCAATATGTGCTTTCCTGGATATGTGGTTCAGCCTTAAAATTAAAAAGACTTGGCAATATCAGTGTTCTATCACAACATGGGTCTCCATCTAGCCCATTGGCTTGCATAGTACCATCTACTTGATCTTCCAGAAGAAGGGATAGGTTGCTCTGACCGGATGCAAACAGTTTGCCGTATGTCACTTACCCCCTCCACCATAATCAGTGGGGCAATAAAAATGAATTCAACCTGAGTTTCACTATGTCGCCAGTCAGAAATGATTTCTGAAAAAAGGAAAGGCTAGCAATCTTACAGAATTCGTACTCAGTAATGATGTCTCTGGCTTCACTAAGTACCTATTGGATATCATATCCAACTTAACTTTCTGAATTATGGTTAGCTGAGAAAAAGATACATATATATGAAGAACAGGATGAAACAGATAGATTACTGAGGTTCCGGTGCAGGTGCTCTAGGTACTCCACTGGGAAAAGAAAACATAGTAGTGTACTCCGTAGCCAATTCATTCTGCAGAACAGATGGCACATCCCTTTGCTTTCCCCATTCTCTCCACCACTTTATGACTCATTATGTCATAACTCATGCCATAGCTTCTGGATTTAGTTTGGCTGCACAAAACAGAATATTTCATTCTATCTAAATAGTATAGCAAACATGTTGTGCCAAGGGAACAAATTGGGCTAGATCTTCAGCTTGTTGCGATGGGCATAGATCCATTGAAGTCAACAGAGCTATGTTGATTTACACAGATGAGAATGTGGTCCAACAGTGATATGTTGCTTGAATGCAGATGGATTCCTGCTGGGTTTTTTCCCAACTAGGCGTTGACTGCTTCCAATATAACCATCACCAAGTACTGAAAGGTTGTAAAAAAGAAACTCATGTGCTCATCCAGGTAAGGCACACGGCTGTGCACACTGGTGACAGCTCAAAGGAGATCTTAAAGATGACTTCTCAAAACGCATTTGAAAATTAACAATACACTTTTTGACCGAGAGATCTTAATTCCAAGAACTATACACCATAGTAACAGCTGGTATTTCTGGCATTAGGACCAGCTGAAGATACCAGTGACATTGATTTATTCATCTTGTACATTCCATTTGATTGTATGGTATGTGTTGTGTTTATTTATTTATTCTTCCTATTTCTAGCCCAGCCTTCCTCACATCATATTACAAAAATTAAAACAAAACAAAAAATTACTCCAGGGAGGTGGTGTGAAATTTTGTAATCTATCTCCATCAGCCCCAGTCCTATGCAGTTGCTTTCATTTCACTTCTAGAGATCAAGTTTACTTTCTCACCATAAGCACAAAAGGAGAGCTTATTCCTTATTGGCAGCTATAATGACGTCTCTGGCATCTACTGGCCAAGAGGATATCATGGTAGATTCATGCCCATATGTCTGATCGCTGGAAGCAGAGTGCAGTCATATAAGCCCAGGGTGTTGTTATGTTGTTGTTATGTTATGTTTTGTTGTTATGTTATGTTATGTTATGTTATGTTATGTTATGTTATGTTATGCTATGTTATGCTATGTTGTTATGTTAAAGAGCTAGAGGAGGGCTCACTAGCACTTTCTACCCATGATTTGATGGAAGGAAGGAAGGAAGAGAAGATACTTTCATGCATCAAAGGTCAGAAGCTATAACTTATTTTTGTGTTGGGGACGAGTAATGAAATCTACTTGAACTTGAGGCTGCTTCTCTTCAGTACAGTACATGTTCCAATGAATTAGTAAGAGAAAATAAAATCAGCTGCATAGTAAATTCTTTCACCCTTCTTCCTGCCATAAAAGGCAGCAGTCAATTGCTTTTCAGATTAAAAAAAGAAACATGTTTTTTAAATAAATCACCAGAATGTAAAATGGCCTGTCCTGATCAAGTGTCATCAATGCATGAGGTTTACATTCTTTGAAGAACAGTATGGGTCGAATGCAAAACCCAAACTTTGTATGAGTAGAGTCAATACTCCTTGAAAATTTAAACATATGGTCAAATCCTTGTTTCCCAGCCTCTTATCTAAATTGAGAACTGAACACTCTCAGCATATGCCAAAGCTCTGCAAGTTCTCTAAAGCAAACACAGAGCTCCACATACATTGAGGATTTTCATTGTGTACAGTGACTGGAAACGGTCCAGTTGCTAAAAGTGATTTACAAAGCCAGGGATCCTTATTTTTAAGAAAAGAACGGGCGGGTTCTGTGTGTGTTTGGGGCTCCAAGTGCACACTAGAACCCTGGTTCCACATTGAAGAAACTGAGATAGTATTCATTTTCACTATGGTTGCTCTGGGTACTTTTAAGGAAGAGACTTCCATGCTCATTTATTCAGACCTAAGGTATAACATTATTTCAGTAATGCTTACATCTACCCTGTAGGCAGTTCTATATTATTATCCTCACACTGAAGATGGATTACTGAAACATAGTGACATGCTTAGGGCTTTTCCTTGTGAGATCACTGCAAAGCTAAAACCTGACCCAGGGGCTTCCAGCTCATAGCTTAGAATCCTAACCACTGTTCTGCACGTGCTCTCAATTGACATTAGTATAATGAGGGCTCTATTATACACCGATGCACTGTTCCCCTGCCGTGGCAGGTTTCCGTAGTGATCTGTTTGCATATTTATCTCACTTTGTGCATTCTGCGTCGGAGGAGGCAACCAGCTTGAAGCAGTTAATTTAATTACAAATAAATTAGCAGAATTGAAAAATAGCAACATTTCCACAATCCCCTGGCTACTGCAACAACAAGAACAGCAGGAAATAATCCAGAAGCTACTTATGGCCTTTGAATCTAGCTCCTCATAATTAAAATTATCAAGCTCTGCACAGGGATTTCATTTTCCCACATCTAATCAGAAGGTTCCTGTTATATGTATTTAACCCCTAGAGTGCTTTCCCGAGCAAATAGCTCAGCACCCTGATTCAGCACAATTCCTTTCAGCATTCAAGTTAGCTGACCAAGGAAAGAGAAATGCTTTTGACTTTCTGAACCGGGTCTTCAGTTGTGAGGCCCATTTGAAGCTTAGATTAGTTCTCTTGCTTTATTTATTAATTAAAGTAATTGTTCTTGTCCACTTGCCTGGAGCTGTATCTACCATTCTTGTTACTTAAACTGCACTCCTATGCAAACCTACCAAGGAATAGGTTCTATTGAAGTTAGAGAGTAAATATGCAAAGGTTAGCGTTGTTCATACATGTAGTTGCATAATGTGTGGAATACGGTGGAGTGGTTAGAGTAAAGATTGGGAACCCATGGCCCTGCAGAGGTTGTTGGACTTCCTACTTGCATCAGCATTGACAACATGTTCAGTGGCTAGAGGTGGTAGGAGTTGTAGGCAACCAGTATCTGGAGGGCCATAGGTTCCTCACCCTCTCAGAGTGCTGGATTGAAATCCGCACTCAGACATGAAGTCCACTGTCTGTTACTGTCTTTCTATCTCATAGGGTTGTTACAAGGTTAAAATAGTGGTGGTGACTATAGTGGAGAGGACCATATGCACTGCCTTTGTAAGAAACTTGGTCAAATGCAGTACATGAACATTATTAGACACAATGTCTGCTACTTTAGTGCCATATGTTTAGTTATACCATAGTGGAAATTAATCCTTAAATTACGGTACTTCCAACTGTCAGGCCTTCAGTCAGAAACGCAATACTGTACTGTATTATAAAGAAGATAAAGAGCCTCTCAGCTTCACTCATCTTGTCAAAATCAGCTGAATTCCATCAAAATCCCTCATATCGCCCCCAGTATGATATATTTGTGTTTGCTTTAAGATAATATCTGAAGCGATACTAATCTTACCTAGATTCACCCAAATTTCCCCAGAGTTTAGAATTTTCTCTTGTTCCCACAAATGGCATTGATACCTTTGGAATTTTCCACTGCTTCATGTCTTTAATGTACACACAATTTGTCACAGATATGCCACCCAAAAAACCAAATTTGAAGTGGTTGACTGTATCAAAGTCATATATCTCACAGATATTAGACACTAAATTTATTTGTTTTTTTTTAATGTTCCACCTTTTCTCGAAGGAGCTCAAGGTAGCATATATGGTTCGTTTGTTCTTTTTCCCAATCAACCTTGTGGGGTAGGTTAAGCTGAAAGACTTTGAAGGGCTTAAGGTCACTCAGCTTCATGGCTGAGTAGGGATTTGAGCCTTGGTCTGCCATGGTATAGTCCAACATTCTAACCAACCACTATGACAAGGTAGCTCTTGAAATGTTCCCATTTCTGTTTCTTTCTACTTATTTCCTCATCCCTCCTGTCTCAGTGCCCATTCTTTGATCAACACCATTCATTAAGGAAGGTGGGGTGGAATAAATAAGCTGGGCAAAGTTATGAGATGTTCATGTAACTTATCATGAAAGGCACTTTGAGATGCAAGGGAGAAGTGAGGGAATTACTAATAAGATGCAAACACCTTGAAAATGTGACTAGGATTAGATGAATACATTAGAATAATCACCATCCAAGAATATTTAGAAATTCCTCTTGTTTTTACTCAGGCCAAAAAACAGTAGCCTCCTCCATTCCAACACACACATATAGTTTCTATGCTTTTTTCCTCCTCCCAAAAGAGAAGAACATTTACAAGTAGCAATGTTATATAACGACACGAGAAGACAAGGCAAGATAAAGTGTATCATTTTTCCAAAATATATCCATGGAGAAACAATTTTATTTTAATCATTTTTCAAAACCAAAGTCCCAGGCAAGAAGCCAAGGACAAGAATAGCCTACTTTTTTCTTTTCTTTAAAAGGAAATGTAGTTCTTCAGAGCTGCAAAGAGAAGAAGAACAACTATATGTAAGTATAACATATTAGTCATTCAATTCATTTATGAATCACATATGTAAACACAGTCACATAGTTTGTTTTTTAAAAAGTTAAAACAATTTCAACTATAAAAACATTTTTTTAAAACAACAACCCACAATTAAAAATATAAAAACAGTTTAAAACATCAACAGCACATCTATAAAATCAATTCAAATCTAAAACAGGTACCAACCACGATGCCTATCTTAGAAAGCTTGTGGAAAGAGAATTGTTTTTAGCAGGTACCATAAATAAAATAGAGAAGGTATCTAATATGCAATGGGTACCTTCAGTAAAGTTATCACCATCATCACTATTAATTAGATTTGTATACTGCCCTATACCCATAGGTCTCAGGCCAAGCCACAACACAAAGTTACAAAATATCTCAGAAATTTTTGTTGTTTAGTCGTTCAGTCGTGTCTTTGTGACCCCATGGACCAGAGCACGCCAGGCACTCCTGTCTTCCACTGCCTCCCGCAGCTTGGTCAGACTCATGCTGGTAGCTTCGAGAACACTGTCCAGCCACCTCGTCCTCTGTCATCCCCTTCTCCTTGTGCCCTCCATCTTTCCCAACATCAGGGTCTTTTCCAGGGAGTCTTCTCTTCTCATGAGGTGGCCAAATTATTGGAGCCTCAGCTTCAGGATCTGTCCTTCCAGTGAGCACTCAGGGCTGCTTTCCTTCAGAATGGATAGGTTTGATCTTCTTGCAGCCCATGGGACTCTCAAGAGTCTCCTCCAGCACCATAATTCAAAAGCATCATTTTTTTTGGCAATCAGCCTTATTTATGGTCCAGCTCTCACTTCCATACATCACTACTGGGAAAATCATAGCTTTAACTATATGGACCTTTGTTGGCAAGGTGATGTCTCTGCTTTTTAAATCTCAGAAATACAGGATGGCAATTTCCCCTTATTCAGTTCTGTCTGACCTCTCCCTAATCTTAACAAAACGTCTTCATACTGGAACCTGGGATTTGACTGTACAGATTATGGACATTCCAAGGATTTCCTCCCTGAATGCCAGATTGAGGGGTTTTTTTCATGTTATATGCTTCAGTCAAGGGGAGAAAAAGGAGGGGAAACAGGCTGAATTTCCTTAGTAGAGAGTGACTGGGAATTTAGTTGGTCATTTCCCCCTTCCAAGTGGAAAAATAACTCACAGCTCATGGAGTTCCTTGTTCTCAGGAGCTAGAGGAAACTGAGAGTTGGTGGCAGCAGTAAGTTGCAGTACCGTGACTGGCCTTGCTTATAGGTAGCTAAGCACATCTTCACAGTCCATTCTTATTGGAATTCACAAAGATTGAATACTTTTAAGCACCTCTGAAAAGTCCTGATGAACTGAGTATTAAGCTGTGCATTACTGCTCTTTGTTGTGTAGGTGTATACAAATACTATTTTTAAAATGGATAAACACATTCACATTCTGTATCTTTGGAATTTTCTTGGGAGTCTGGCTATGGAGGCTGTTATAAAGAGCTCCTGTATTTAAGAACTTACCACAACACCAATACTGACCGATCCGTTTGTTAGCCAGTACACAGCATTCTGTCAGCTTGACTTAAAATAATTAATATTACACCATAGTGATAATAATTCATGCTGTTCAGTAATACTAATCAGTAATGATTTTTTTTTTATCAATTTCGCCAAGAGCAACTGTCACATCCTGCCTTGGGACCTATTACAAAATGCCTATGCTATCTCATCTCTCTGCTAAACGGAGCTGAAATGCTAGCCCAAATTAGTTTCTGATTGAAGCAGATATCTCCCATTTGACATGCCCCAACTAGAAAAAGATCTCCTTATAGCAGGAAATTGGGGAAGAGCTTAGTATGGCTTAATCCCATATTCAAGATTCTCTTCCAGAGTATATATGGGTAATTTTTGTAGTTTTATTTTATTTTTATCTTAAGCTGTAGCAATTACGTCACTAAAAATTGAGTTTGCTTCCTCTTTCCTACCAAATCTTCGAGGTGGATTCAGAATGCAATTTGGGACTTAACCAGCATGCATTCTGTTGGTCCTGGTTCAGAGCTGATAGCCCATTTAAGCAGACTGCTGAAATGGATGCTTAGAATGAGAGGGCAGAATTGTACCTTTTGCCCTCTTCTCCACCTCCACACATTGTTTGGAAGATGTGACAAGAGCCTAACTGCATACACTCCAAGACATGTATGCTCTGAAGGTGTGGCATGTAAAAATTGCATCATCAGAGCATGTATGTGTTGGAGTGTACATGCATAGACATGTATCTTCTAATCAGCTAATGTTGGATAAAGTAGGGCCAGAAGATGTGATTCTTGCCTCACTCACACATTTATTTCTACACAATTTGAGCCCAAAAAAGGGAAGCTGTCTTATAGTGAGACAGACCTTTGGTCCATCTAGCTCAATATTATCTACTTTGACTGGAATTGTTTCTCCAGTGTTTCAGACTGACTTCTCTTTCAGCCAGCAGGAGATGTTGGAGATTGAACATAGCACCTTTCTCATGCAAAGCAGATGGCCTACCATTGAGGTAACTCTCTTTCTACACAGCCTTAGTTTGTGAAGGTCTGAGACCTGTGAACCTAAATTTCATCTAAGTGACCTATCCGTACTTACATTATGCATAGCACTCACTTGAAAATGGGTATCTCTGTGCTGAGACTACTATTAACAAAAACAAAACACCCAACACAAACAATGGAAATATAATATAAATAACAACATCAAGAAAGCAAATGACCAGTTTCTTCCTGCTCAGATTTCTATCCACATAATCCCACCAGGACTGCAAAAATGCTACTTTTAATACTCTGTCACCTGTGTAAATATAAAAGATTTATTACTATTTACCTTTTCTAAATCAAAGCTGTTTTACTAGCAACTGTGCTTCATAGTCTTGGAAGAATAATGATTCTTTGTAAACTAAAATAATGGATATTCCCACTTTGATTGCCAACTTTATGATAGCAGAATTGATTCACATCACACCAAGGGGGCAAAAAACAACAACAGAAAAGCAAAACAAAAGCAATTAAAAATGAATTTTGTGTGCCTGATGGCTTAAAAACCCTGTGACCAATAGCAATAATACAAATGAACAGTTACAAAAGGGAAGCCTAATCTAATACACTCTCCTGTTAGTGCCTCGGGCCTACAGTGAATTTTCAGAGCAATATAATCGTGAGTTTTATGAACCTTCAGTTCATAACAAAATTAGGAGTTGACTATTTGTTACTGCCCATGAAGAGAGGGAGGCAGGCAAAATCAATGTGCAGTTCTCCCCTTATTTTAAGAACCTAGCTTGTAGAAAGAAATGTAATCTTAGCAGAAAAGTCCAGGAACCCTGAGTCATCTGTATAATGGTGGCAGGCATCAAAAGTGTTCTCTGAGTAGGTGTTTGGCGGGAAGCAGCTTAGAAGAAAACACCAACAGAGAATTGAAACTGAGAGCAGCCGTCACTGTGGCTTTAGAAATGGTTGCGAAGTGTAGCTAGGGAAAATTGGTTCAATCCTCACTTCAGTCTTTGTGCCATGGTTTTTTAAAGTCTGTGGCAGCAAATTTCATTTTGATTTGACGAGGCCCCAGTTTCAAAATATATTTGCTATTTTTACCCAGTGTTACTTTGCTTTGTTCTTAAAGATGAGGAGACCAATTACGGTAAGAACAAGCATGTTGTTGAACCAAAATATAATTGGAGAATGCGTAAGAATATGCACTCTTGGATCTGGAGAGCTCTTGCTATAAACCAGGTTCTTTCAGCATAACTTTATAACCTGTTAATCTAAAACTGCCTCCAAGCAAGTCTACAAATAAGGATGGGCTGAGAGGCTGGTTTCATCCCACTTTGTTGTTCCTTGTACTCAGTTATAGGTCCATACAGTTCCATTCCATGTTGTGCTGTTGCATCCTGTTGTTTTCATTTTGTGCACATTCTTCATGTAAAACACACCCTTTTCAATAAGTTCACCAGGAAAATCCATTTTTTCTACATATCTCTTATGTAAAATAATAAACACACTTTTGCATTGAAAATACATTGCAAAATGAGAAGTGTGTAATTCAGCCATAAGTAGTGTTCTGATCCACAAATAAGTTTGAGAGTATTGAATTGGGCCACTAAACAAATTCCTTCCTCAACCCTACCTACAAAAGAATACTATGACTGCATGGGAGATAACTAGACAACTATGACACTCTACATGAAGAAAGGTTATGCCTACAGTAGCTGTCTAGTGGCATTCCCATTCCCTTTGGTGAGTTTTGTCCTGCATTCTAAATACAGCTCTCTCTTTCAGGAGAACCCAAGAGCCTGCTGAATTAGGCCCATGGCCAATCTAGTTCAGCATCCTGCTCTCACAATGGCCAACCAGATGACTGTGGGAAACATAAGCACAAGTGCCCAGGGAGGAAGAGCACAGCCATCATGGCTAGCAACCATCAATAGCCTTCTCCGCCAAGAATGTGTCTAATCTTCTCCCTGTGATCTTTCTGAGAGCCAGCATGGTGTGGTAGTTAAGAGCGGTGGACTCGTAAGCTGGTGAACTGGGTTCACTTCCCCGCTCCTCCACATGCAGCTGCTTGGGCTAGTCACACTACTCTCTGAAGTCTCTCAGCCTCACTCACCTCACAGAGTGTTTGTTGTAGGGGAGGAGGGGAAAGGAGATTGATAGCCGCTTTGAGACTCCTTAGGGTAGTGATAAAGTGGGATATCAAATCCAAACTCTTCTGCTGCTGTTGCTGCTGCTTGGATCCCCCTCCTCTGTGACGGCTATTTACATTCTCTAAAATGTGTGCATCGAGTGCATTCTTACAATGAACTCTTCTTATTTTAGCATGACCCCGAGGGATATGCTTCTCCCAAGAGCTTAACGCATTTTAAAAGTCCCACCTTATACCTTGCATTGTGCTTTAAAATACGCCACAGTGCTGGAAATCGAAATGTGAAAGAAGGCTTATATAAAAGTGTACAATATAAAAAACCAGGATCATTTTACAAGTAAATAGACAGCAAATGAACCATATAATTTACTGTGGTTTAACAATACATTAACTTTAAAAACATACCTCTGTGAGCAGCATTTGTTTTCCTGTTCTAACAGTGGAGAGAAATGTTAGATTCAAAATGTTTGTGGAGGAAAGTGTATGGGGTGAAAATGTACTGTTTGAGAGTTGTTCCTAAACCTGACATTCATTCAACTGCTTGATTAATAATTTCCCTTGCACTTTGCTGCAGTACTGCTAACTCAGTCATTTTCTAATGGGAAAATCTATGGACAAATTGATGAACGTTGACGACATGTTAGGCTCTGCTATTAGTATGCTGGTGCATTGGAAGAATAATTCAGGATATTGTATTTAAAGCTGAAATAATGTGGAAAATACTAAACAGGCTTGCAACCAGCTTCATTTACCTGTGTCCAGCTGGAAAACATAGGGCATTTTCAGTGAGGATAGAACTTAGTTTCTATGATGGGTAACCAGAGTTTCAGTGCATGGGAAGACCTGTTGGTTAATGTGAATGATTTCAAGTGTTTACCACAGTGGTTCTCAAAGGGTGTGGTCCATCACATTTGTGAGGCAGGAGAGGATGGCAAGATTCAAGGACAACCAAAGAACCATTAGAACATTTCAGTGTAGTGTAGTGTATTATCAAAATACTTCTTTTATTTGCAGAATATGGATCAATATCTTTTCCAAACAAGAGCAAGAGCATCAAGTGATACTGAGGGCTATCCTAGTTGTGATCCAGAATTTCCATTGGAACAGAATGCTAGAGAATAGTATTGGCTCTTCTACAGTTCTCCACAATATATTGTGTGAACAGGGATTTTCAACTTCTGACAAATATGAAAGATCAGAAAAGAGAAAGGCTTCATTGTGTTGATAAGGAGATGAGAGTTTGCTTGTCTCAAATTAGACCTAATATAAATGAAATTACCCGGCAAAGGCAAACTCACACCTCTTATCGAGTTTGTACTTAAGGACACTCAGTCAACATGGCCAAATAACTACTTCACCTCAATCAGTTTTTCGTTTCCAGTCCAGTTCTCTCTCACCAATGGCCATAGGCCCTTTTGGCTATGGATATGCTTGGCCAGCACACCAGTGAACCATCATTTTTCATCATATTGAAACAATGACAACTTTACACATGTTTTAAATTTGTATTTCTACTGAACTGTTAGTGAGTCCACCATTTTTTGAGGGCCATGTGGCAAAATTTCAAAAGCTGGAACATGCAGGTAGGTCAATAAATGGACCCAAACCTTTCTAAGGCAGGAAAAGGGAATGGCAATTGTAGGAATGCCTACAAGATAGCAGATCATCTGCCCCTACACCAGACTTTTCTTTCACACACTCCAACATTTCTCCGATGAAAATAGAGACCTCCCATTACATAATTTTACTATTTATACCCCACACATCTTACTGGGTTGCCCCAGCCACTCTGGGCAGCTTCCAACATATATAAAAACATAATAAAACATTAAACATTGAAATCTTCCCTATACAGGATTGCCTTCAGATGGTTCGGGGGTCAGATAACTCCATACTCTCCAACATTTTTCCAATGAAAATAGGGACATCCGAAGGAAAAGTGGGACAATCCAGGATCAAATCAGAAACCGGGATGGCTTCTCTAAATGAGGGACGTCCCTGGACTTGGAGGGTCTGCGCATATATCTACCCACCAGACTTCTCTCTTTATTGGGAGGGGAGTACAGTAATTACCTTCCAAAACTCTGATGGATATTTATTTTCTTTCAAAACCACAGAAGTGTTCCCAAATATCCCCTCATCACTTGCTCCCCTTGAAGAGACATCAACTGACTGTTACTGACTATTAATTAGTGATCCGCCTAGTGAAGGATATTGTCAGCCATTTGCTCTAACAATATGTAGAAGCCTTGACTGCCCTTGCTGTTGCCACCAAGACTTCTCCAATAAAATGTAGAAATACATAGGTAGTGCAACATGTCCAGTGCTTTCTTTGGTTGTGTTTCACACACAGTAAAAGCAACATTCCTCCTATCTTTAAATACTGATATGAGTACAGGGATGGAAATAAGGAGTGCAAAATTATGGTCGATCTCTCCCCCCCCTTTATGCATTTATAATGCTATTGTTCTGTTGACAGTTTAAGGTATCTATCAGCTCATTACTACCAGCAAGACAGGTGTCTCGCCCATCTGCTGTGGTGGATGGTGTGTGCAGCTATTAACAGTACCTCCCTCCTATTATTTCCAAATATCTGAATGAGATCCTCTCTGATTAAAATGTGCAATTTATAGAGAACATTGCTCTGCCAGATTGCTGTGGCTAAGAACAAGCTCTCATTGTTTTGAGGCAGCTTCCAGACTGCTAAAGGCATATTTTATGTTCCAGTACTTATGGTCACAAATGAGGAGGGATGAAACAATCTACAAATTAATAAGTACCTACCTCTGCACACAGATATAAACACAACTGAGCATATGCACAGGAGGGGGATTAAGGGGGAAATATCCCCACATTTTTGTCTATGGCGAGGCCACCGTTCCACTGCAGCAGAAGAGGAACAGGTGGGGAAAATAGAAAGTGATTGACTGCTTGAAACTGAAATTCTGTACAGGTATGGCATGATAAAAATCTCACTGGAATGCCTGGATATGGCAGTGTGCTGTTCTGATGGTTCTGCCACTGCACTGACATACTGTGATGGCTAAGAGAATGAGTTACAAATCAGGAACTCTGGGGTTCAAATCTTGTCACTACTATGTAGTCTCTAGGTGACCTTAAGTGACCCAGATTCAGTGCCCTTCCAATAACTGAATAATAACACTGACCTACCTTACAATGACGTCATAAGATCGACAGCAAGATGTTATATATGAGATGCTTTAAATATCTGAACAGTGCTTTAGTATAACTGTGATTAGGATTCTTTATTCCATTTTAATGCTACAGATTCTATTTACATAATTTGCAGTTTGTCATAAGTTGAAGCGTAAATAAACTTATAAATAAATGTTGCTCTATATTTTTATTCTGTGTTTCTTTTATGTCATCTCTGCTACTAAAAGGTATGGATTCTATTCAATGGCAGCTTTGAATTGGCAGAAAATGTATTGGGGGCAGCCATTGTTGCTGGTCCCTCCATTAAGCCTCCTGTGTCCCACTTCCAAAGCTGCTCTTGAGGTTTGAGCTACGGAATATGGAGTGGAGGACTATATCAGGTAAGAGGATCTTGTCAAAACTGGGGAACTTAACTTGTGCTGTTGGAAGCACTTGCATCTAAGTCCCACTAATTCAAATAACATTCAGAAAGAGAGCTATGCAACTGTGGGGAAGCTGCACAACGTACCACACACAGGGTTGCTGCTGAGGAATACTTACCCTTGTCGTGACATCCTTGCACTGTGCATTTTTGGCCCCTGTTGGCTGATGGAGGCTAAGTTGTGCTGTGACAATTTCTCTATATGGATTAGTATTGCTATAAGGTAAAAGGTAAAAGACCCCTGGACGGTTAAGTCCAGTCGAAGGCGACTATGGGGTTGCGGTGCTCATCTCACTTTCAGGCCAAGGGAGCCGGCGTTTGTCCACAGACAATTTTCTGCATCATGTGGCCAGCATGACTAAACCGCTACTGGCGCACGAAGGATGGTGGCTAGTGCCAGAGTGCATGGAAACACCATTACCTTCCCACTGCAGTGGTACCTATTTATCTACTTGCACTGGCATGCTTTTAAACTGCTAGGTTGGCAGGAGCTGGGACAGAGCAACGGGAACTCACCACGTCTCATGGATTTGAAGCGCCAACCTTCCGATCAGCAAGCGCAACAGGCTCAGTGGTTTAGACCACAGCACTACCCGAGTCCCAGTATTGCTATACATTAAGGGGGAGAGAAGACAGTACTTCACACAGTGATGATAACTTTTGCGACAGTCCCACATTGTACACGGATAATTTAGCCTTGCGATTGAAGACAGATCCAATAACTCTTTACTTGACATATGCAATAAAACTTAACTTTGCGTATAGTAGTGTTGTGATTGAAACATTTTTTCCTGATTCTACCTAACTCATTCAACTTTAGATATCAATGAACAATGCTGGCCCAATATCTTTTGCTGCCTGAAGCAGAGGCCAAATGGTGCCTTCCCACCTTAGGGAAAATACATTAAATACTGTATGCTAAACTAATATACTGAAATGTTTTGTCTAGAAGCTTCCCTGAAATAGTTAAACTCGCCCAGGCAGATGTATGTGAGAACCTAACAATCAACAGAATCCTACCACCAATATAATACAGAACTAGTTAAAATTCAGCTCAAAATCTGATCTAAAATTTAAATTGGAATTTAAATCATAATATGGGCATAACTCTTCCCTATAAATATTAATGAAGTGTCTTATAGGAAAACAAAATTAATCTAATAAGTTCTGTTTTTCTCTTTTTAAAACCACCTAATTTAGTCACGGATCATAGGTTAATTTCACATTTGTAATGAACTCACAAAACTGCCTTAATTGAAGAGTTCATTTATTTTAGGCCACTTAGCTGAAAATAATAATGAGAGCAAATGACTTAAGCAGCTGATTTAGGTACTATTGTAATGCCAAAAAAGCCAAGAGAATATGCCCATGGTCCAAGAACTTCCAGAGTTTCATACAGAATCTAATACTATTATTTCCTGAACTTCTATAAAAGATCTTATATATTAAAGTATTTCCAATTGAGCAAAACATACATACACTGAAACCTCAAAGAATACAAAACCATGAGTGCTGTGAGGGTTGTTGGTTTGTTTGTTTTTTTAACAACTTCCTCTTCTTCTAAACTAGCAATGAGGGATGGGGAAGAAATCTGATTCAGTTTGAATTTAAAAGGAAACCTACCTAATTCATACTTTTTGAAACGATACGCAAACTAAGAAGCAACCCTCCTTCAAAATTCACTTGTTTGTCTTTTGTTGGTTGGTGGCAGCCATTTTGGTACAGAAACTATGTAGGGAGGGAAGGAGCTTGAACAAATCAGGGGACAGGAAAGTTCAGATAAATCAGTTTTTCCTTTGTTTCTCTTGTGCCGATTGGCTGAAGCCATTTCCAATAAACATTGGAGAGAAGTGTGTGAGAGAATGGACAAATCATGGTTTAGAAATTTTCGCATATGAAAGAATGGAAATTGGCAGTTTGTTATGCAAACACGAACGAACATTTTCCTGGGAATCCATGGTGTTCGGAAAGCGAGATCTGCATGTACAGGAAAATACACTGGAAAATGTTGAAAATACTTATTATGTCTTCCTTTTTAAAAAACCTGCACAAAATTAGATGTAACAGACCTTAACACCGAGCCAACGCCTTCATTTTGACAATTCCCGGGTGGCCAACGTGCAGAGCCTCCAGGACGCGCTGACGGAGTCCCTGGGGAATCACGACGTGGTCTCCCCACAGCAGACAGCCGCGATGAGCTGAGAGTTCATGTTGTCTGGTTGCGAAGGGCTGGAACTCTGATGCAAAAGGCCCTTGTGGCCACCCCTTCCACACCCAGTTGAGCACCCGGCTGATGGTGCGATCCTGGGCAGACGCGGAGGCCACAGTGGCAGCCGATACAGGCGCTGCCGGAAGATCCTCAATCAGAAGGAGCGATGAAGCTGGAGCCGGGTCTTCCACAAATGCTGGAAGAGGGCAACGGCTGAGGGCGTCGGCATGGCCCATCGATTTCCCCGGGCGATGGATGAGCCGGTAGTGGTAGGCAGCCAGGAAAACAGTCCATCGCAGCATGCGTGGCGAGAGGACCGGTGGAGTTGGACGATCACCAGCGAGGAGGCCCAGGAGTGGCTTGTGGTCAGTGATGAGGTCAAAAGTCCTGCCATAGAGGTATTCATGGAACCTCTTCACTCCAGCCACAAGTGCCAATGCCTCCTTGTCGAGCTGGCTGTAATTCCGTTCCGTCGGAGATAGTGTCCTGGAAAAGTAGGCGAGCGGTGCTTCTCTTCCATCTGGAAAACGGTGACTAAGGACAGCACCGATGCCAAAAGGTGAGGCGTCGCAGGCAAGGACCAGCGGCCTGGATTCACTGTACTGTACCAGCACACTGTCTGAAGAAAGGAGAGCCTTGACCGCGTTGAAGGCCGCCGTCTCCCGATGACCCCAGGCCCAAGGCGTCTTAGTGCTAAGGAGTCGGTGAAGAGGCTCAGCCACTGTGGCTTTGTGGGGCAGGAACATGTTATAAAAGTTCAGCAGCCCCAGGAATGCCTGCAACTCCGTTTTGTTCTTTGGGGTGGGGGCCTGCTGGATAGCGCGGATCTTGGATGTGGTTGGGTGAAGGCCGGAGGCATCGATAAGATAGCCCAGGAACTCTACCTGTGGAACGGCGATCTGGCACTTCTCCCTCTTTACCTTGAGCCCGGCCTCTTGGAACCTGGTCAGCACGGCACGGAGGCGCTCGAACAGCTGCTGGTGTGAGTCTGCAGACACCAAGACGTCATCAAAATATGGTACCACGCCCGGAAGCCCTTGCAGGAGACGCTCCATAAGGCTTTGGAAGATGCCAGGAGCCACACTCACCCCGAACTGCAACCGGCGGCAACGGAATGCCCCCCGGTGGGTGACGATCGTCTGGGCTTCAGCAGTGGCATCATCGACTGGCAGTTGTTGATATGCTTGGGCAAGGTCCAGCTTAGCGAAGACCTTACCCTCACCCAGGGAATGCAGCAGGTGTTGGACAACAGGAACCGGATAAGCGTGCTGCTGAAGTGCCTTGTTGATCGTGCACTTGTAGTCAGCGCAGATTCTCACCGACCCATCTGGCTTGACAGGCGTGACGATGGGGGTTTCCCACTTGGCGTGGTCAACCGGCTCCAAAACTCCTTGGGCGATCAGTTTGTCCAGTTGTTCGTCCACCTTAGCCTTGAGAGCAAAGGGAACCCGGCGTGGCTTTAGCTTGATGGGTGCAACTTGTGGATCAAGGCTAAAGGAGATGGGCGTACCTGTATATTGCCCCAAGGTGCCGTCAAAAACCTCGGCAAAGTCTTTGACCAGACCCTCAGTCTCTGCGTTAGAGATGCAGTTGATGCCGGTGACTTCCAGGCCGAGGGCATCAAACCAGTCTAGCCCTAGGAGGCTTGGCCGCTGACCTTCGACCACCACCAACCGGAGCAGGCCCGAAAAATCCTTGAAGGCGATCCGGAACCGGCCAACGCCTACCACGGGAATGTCGTTTCCCTGGTAGTCTCTCAGGTGTACACGGTGAGAGTCGAGTTGCCTTTTGGACACTCTGGGTACCAGTCTTTTGATGGTGCTCCATGACACGATGGACAGGACAGACCCGGTGTCGATCTCCATGTCACATGGAGCTCCTTCAATGAGCACTGTGACGTTCAGCTTGCGTCGCGTAGGCGAGTCGGTTTGGCCAATCGTGGTTCCAGACGGGCAGCGGCAGTTGGTGAGAGCGAAACAACTTTCCTTGGCAGACTGGAGTGAAGACTTGGACTTGCGAGTCGATGAAGGGGGGGTGTCAGACGGAGCCGATCGGCAGACCTTAGCGATGTGGCCCCTTCTGGAACACTTCCTACAGATGGCGTCTCTGAATCGACACTTGGCACGGGAATGGTTGCCTCCGCAGCCGGCACATTCCGGTTGGCCCTTGGACTTCTGTTGGAACTTCCTGCGCTCCCGCTTTGTCTGGTGCACGTCATCGTCTTCACTGGAGACCTCATCACTGCTGGCCTCTTCATGATGCACCGGAACTGGCTCCCTAGCAAGACGCGGGCTGCTGGACTTGCGGATCTCCTGGGCGGAGCGTTCAGCAGCTTCTGAGGCCACAGCCTCCTCAATGGCTTTCTGTAGCGTGAGGTCTGGCTTGGCTAGGAGACGCCGTTGCAGATGGATGTCCCGGACCCCGCAGACGATTCAATCCATCAGGGCATCGTCTAAGTCTCGGAACTCACAGTGCATTGCAGCCTGTCGCAGGGCGGTGGTGTAGTTGTTGATTGACTCCCCCTCTGCCTGGTTCCAGTGGTAGAACGCATGGCGGGCAGCAATCTTGGACGGCTTTGGTGCGTAGTGGTTGCGGAGCTTCTCTTGGATCGTGTCCCATGGTGTTGCCTGGACTGCTTCAGGCGCAACCAATGCTCGGGCCGTCTCAAACACCTCAGGCCCACAGAGGCTGAGGAATAGGCCCCGCTTCCGATCCTTTGATACTGCTGTCAGCTCGTTGGCTTGGAGGTAGCAGTCGAACCGAGCGAGGTAGGAATCCCATGATTCAGAGGCTGGCGCAAACGGCAGTAGAGGCACAAGTGAAGCCATGATTCCGATGCCGGCGTGAAGGGCGATGGATGGAACACAGTGCTCTAGCCAGAACAGTCAGCTCTGAATTGGTTCTGCCCAGTGATTTCGCTCAGTGATTTCGCTCTGTGATTCAGCTCAGTGATTCAGCTCAGTTCAGAGGCTGGCCGCATCTGGCTGTGCTCTGATGTCCATCCATCCCATCCTCGTCGCCAGTATTAAGTAGTGGGTTGACATAGCAGCCGGCACAGCGATTTCTTCAAGTAGCTCTTTATTTTGTAAGCTGGAATAGAACTGACTCCAAACAGCTCAGCCGGCCTGCTTTTATAGGCAGCCGGCTGTCAACATTGTAACAACAACAGCCCAGAGTTCCCGCCTAAAATAACTGATGCGGACCTGAGTGAAAACTATCTACAGACCTGAGTGAAAACTATATACAGTATCCCCCTGTTGGCCCAGGGTGAAACTACACTACATAACACCTTGATTGTGTTCCAGCAAAACAGAAATGGGATAGAAGTTGGGTACTGGCTTCAATGTGTACAGGGAGCTTTAAAGAAATCCAGATAGATTATGGCTTCTTTATTCTCTTCCAAGACCAAAGTACTTTTCTACATGTGCATGGAACCTTTACACTCAAGGAACATTTTCCCTCATGAAAGAATGGGGGCCATGTTGAGATTTAAGTTGTGCCCAATGTTTTTACCCACAAGAGTGCAATAAACTGCATCATATCAATTCCACTCTGCTCCACAACTTTTGAAAAATCCTGGTGTTTACTTTGCAGACTTTACAATGTGACTACAACTTTTACAATGAAAACTGGAGCATGAAAGCTACGGAGTTCACATTACCTTATTTGTAGTAGCATTAATTCCAGATTCCCACTCATTTGAAAGGCTTGGCAAGTGTAATTTTGTCATTTCAAGATAATAAAGCAGTCAAAGGTTGGGAAATGGTTCTTTTTAGTTCACAGGGGCACAGTCTTAAAATTAATAGTCATTATGTCATGTTGCTGCTTCCCCCCCTTTTTTGAATAGGAGTTGAAACTGTGGGGAAGTATTGTAAAACGTTCCAAACTGGAAGGCAAGAAAAAAGTCATTGGTGATTCAGTTATTTCCTACTGAACGAGAAGAAAAGAAAGCATACATTTCACCATTTTGATGAACGGCAGTCGACAGGCCTCGCAGTCTGCAGGATACAGGAAATCAAGGGCAGAATATGCATTGTGTATTCATCACTCATTGTCCATTAAAATGTTAAATAATATTGCAGTGCCTCAGAATGCCTAGCACACATGAAAGGTATTGTCTTTGGACTTAATCACACTCAGTACAAATCTTTCCTCTCAGGGGGGAGATGGGGCTTAAATTGCAATGTAAAACAAATTTCCTGTAGCTTATCAGGAAAGGATACAAAGAGCTATATAAAGGTCAGTCAGTGGGCTCTTTGATGTGGAATGATAACAGAGGCAGAGAAGCTCACACGAAAAGAAAAATCCCCACAGGCAGGGAGAGGATCCTGGAAGGATGACCTCAAGTTCAAGTTCATACTGGCAAGGTGGACATGTGTGCTCACACATATGTAAACCCTCACTATAAAAAGAACCTCTCATTTGGTAGTGTGCTATCCCCCACAATTGCACATGCTGCTCATATTTTAGCTCTGTCCCCAGGCCCATAGTGAGGAAGCCTAAGGGTGCAAGAGATTGGGGACAAGAGAATTAATGGGAAACACCAATAAGTGACACATTAAATAGGCTTACGTTTATTAATAGGGTGACCCCATGGGAATCTCAGTTGGGATGAGCATCTTGGGATGGTTCAGTCGGCTGATTCCTGTTTCAGCCAGGCTCAACTGGTGTTAAGTACCCAAATAAATATCCTAAATAAAAATACTTCAAAAAGCAACATGAGAGCTGAAACTTCAGATAAAGAAAGTGGAATCACCCTGAGGGTCCTAAGATATCTCTATGAACCTTTTCCTGGGCAGAGAGCCCAAGAGGATGTGTGAATACAGCCTAGCAATACAATACACTGATTGTGCTCTCTATGTTGCATGCTACCCCAATCTCTGAGTGGTTTGAGATTTCAGGGGTTGCAGGAGCTTACCCTTACCCATGGTTTCTTTTTCCTTTGCAATGAGGTACAGCGGAGACAGTAGTGTCTTTATTATATGTGGTCTATTTACACATATCTACAACCTAGAGCCTATGATGGAAGGGTTCACAGCACTAATGCCCCAAGTGGGGCTTGCTTCTCACATGGCTATAGCCTTGGATTCCAACAGAAACCAGAAATAGCTCTGTCTCCCAGCTGCCCAGCCTGCAGCCGGCCAGCTTCCAGCTTCCAGCTCACATAACCTCAATTCTGGCCTTTGTCTTTCTACCAGCAAGTTGAGGGCACAGAGCCACTTCCTTTGTTGCCTTAATGGCCCACACTTAGTGGGTCATCACCTCACCAGGAAGCTAGGTTGGTTATTCCAGGAATTGAATCCATGCTGGATTCAGGAATTAGAAGGGGATTCAAGCATGCAGCCTACCACTGCCCCTCCTAACTCATAGCAATAGCAATAGCAATCATACAGGAACTGAAAGATTGCTTTTGCTGCAGCGTGGACTGGCATAAAATAACAAATGGAATAATTTGTTTTTGCCTTACACTGACCCTAGAAGCATTCCCATCAGATATAATATAGTATAATAATTTTTAAAATCACCACCTCAAAATCCACATCCAATTATAACTGGAAAAACAATGCTCTTGTTAATATTTTAGGGGCTGATTGTAGCTTTTATTTTTAATTAATTTTTTTGCTATAATGTTTGTCACATCACTGCTTCAGTCGAGGAGGAGTGAATCTGGAAGTCTCATAAATTCTGTGAAAACACAAAAATGTGTTGATTAAATCTCTTGTACAGCTTCCCTTGGAAATAAGGGACATTTTCTTTCCTTTTCCTCCCCCCCCCCCCCCGAAATGTCTAATCTTCCTTGTGCCTAGAATATTTCTTTATGGGTAAAGAAGCAATTGCTAAATGGCAGATTCCATTTCAAGACATTAGAAACAGTGCTGACATTGGCAGTTGCTTACAGCCCTGCCGTCCTCTGCAGCATCAGGGACCCAGCACCAACTAAGGACAGGCTTCCCACTTAAACCACAAGGGTTTGTAATTTGACTATTCAGCTGGAACACTTGGAAAACCACCACTGCCTCCTCCATATCCCTTTCCCCCAAAAGAAAATAAAGTGGAATGGTCTCACTTTGAGGTTGTGGATTCTCCTTCCTTGGAGATTTTAAAGCAGAAGTTGGATGGCCATCTATCATGGATGCTTAAGCTGAGATTCCTGCATTGCAGGGCCTGGTACTAGATGAACTGGGGGAGGAGGTACCTTCAAACTCTTGTTGTTGTTTAGTCATTTAGTCGTGTCTGACTCTTCGTGACCCCATGGACCAGAGCACGCCAGGCACTCCTGTCTTCCACTGCCTCCCGCAGTTTGGTCAGACTCATGTTTGTAGCTTCAAGAACACTGTCCAACCATCTCATCCTTTGTCGTCCCCTTCTCCTTGTGCCCTCAATCTTTCCCAACATCAGGGTCTTTACCAGGGAGTCTTTTCTTCTCATGAGGTGGCCAAAGTGTTGGAGCCTCAGCTTCACGATCTGTCCTTCCAGTGAGCACTCAGGGCTAATTTCCTTAAGAATGGATGCATTTGATCTTCTTGCAGTCCACGGGACTCTCAAGAGTCTCCTCCAGCACCATAATTCAAAAGCATCAATTCTTCGGCGATCAGCCTTCTTGATGGTCCAGCTCTCACTTCCATACATCACTACTGGGAAAACCATAGCTTTAACTATATGGACCTTTGATGGCAAGGTGATGTCTCTGCTTTTTAAGAGGCTGTCTAGGTTTGCCATCGCCTTTCTCCCAAGGAGAAGCGTGACTGCTGTCACCATCTGCAGTGATCATGGAGCCCAAGAAAGTAAAATCTCTTACTGCCTCTATTTCTTCCCCTTCTATTTGCCAGGAGGTGATGGGCCCAGTGGCCATGATCTTCATTTTTTTGATGTTGAGCTTCAGACCATATTTCACCCTCATTAAAAGGTTCTTTAATTCCTCCTCACTTTCTGCCATCAAGGTTGTGTTATCTGCATATCTGAGGTTGTTGATATTTCTCCCGGTGATCTTAATTCCGGCTTGAGATTCATCCAGCCCAGCCTTTCACATCATGAATTCTGCATATAAGTTAAATAAGCAGGGAGACAATATACAGCCTTGCCGTACTCCTTTCCCAATTTTGAACCAGTCAGTTGTTCCATATCCAGTTCTAACTGTAGCTTCTTGTCCCACATAGAGATTTCTCAGGAGACAGATGAGGTGATCAGGCACTCCCATTTCTTTAAGAACTTGCCATAGTTTGCTGTGGTCCACACAGTCAACGGCTTTTGCATAGTCAATGAAGCAGAAGTAGATGTCTTTCTGGAACTCTCTAGCTTTCTCCATAATCCAGCGCATGTTTGCAATTTGGTCTCTGGTTCTTCTGCCCCTTTGAAATCCAGCTTGCACTTCTGGGAGTTCTCGGTCCACAAACTGCTTAAGCCAGTATGTCAAACTCTACAATTCTATGATTATATGGCTTGTAATAGTGCCACAGCTGACTGGTACAACATCTGCTTTCTACACAGAAGGCTCCAGGTTCCCACATCTCCAGGTAGGGCTAGAAAAATTCCCCTCTCTGAAACACTGGAGGGCTGCTGGCTGTCAGTGTGGTTGGTATGCATAAGGCAGCTGTATATGTTCATCAACCTAGGAAAAAGAAGAGGAAGGCCAGGAAAGGAAGAAGAGGAGTCAGTGCTGGGAGTATACCAGGGGTCATTAATGTGGTGCCTGCAGGCATTAGTGTAACTGCCAGCTTCTTTTCTGGCACATGCAGAATATCCCAATAAATATCCACTTTAGTCTTGTGCTTGGGACACCCTTGGGATGCTGATGGACATACAAAAATGTTAACAAAGTTCAAGCATCTGCAATTGTTTTGGACAGACACCCTGACGCTGAAAGGGTTGAGACAATCCAGCTGAAGTTTGCCATGATAAGTCCTATAGGAACAAGTTAAGTTGCGACAAACTTGTTTTGTTGTGTTCAAAGAGTCTGGCAGCACAATCCTAAATGTGTTCACTCAGAGATGAATCCCCTAGGGTTATATCCAAATGCTAGTTCTAGTCAGAGTAGACCCATTGAAATCAGTGGTCATGGTAAACTTAAGTCCATTGATTTCAATGGGTTTACTTTGTGTGGAACTCACTTGGAACCAACTCACAGTGTTCAATGAGACTTACTGCCTAGTAAGTGCAGTTTCTCATTAGTGTGCCTTGGTCATGATTAACCAACATTGAATCAGGGCCATAGTGGCCTGGCCATTCAGGAATATGCTCCCTAGAAAGACTAGGCAGTGGTTTCCATTAATGTTATACTGTTAAGCAGCTTGATGGAAAACAAATACAGTTATATTTTCATCCCCCGCGGATAAAATAGAAGTTATCATCAATTAGGTTTTCACAGCTCCTGCTAAGTTGCTTATGGCTACTTCGAAGCACACATTTGTTTTATAATTAAATTACACAAATGTCTGCTCTCCTACCTAGATTAACTAAATATAGAGAATATAGTTTCATATTGATTTCTGCTTTATAAAGTTCTTGTAACTTTTGTAATTGCATCTAATTTTAAGGTGGGGGATGAGGGGAGGGAACTTCTCAAGTAGCTAATTCCCCTGCTGATCAATGGAGTTTAACTTCGCGTGAGCAAAGATGCTCACCATATGTTGAGGTGAGTTGTAGCTGAATGCAGATCCCTCAATCCTCCTTCCTGTCACAAGTTCGTTTTTCTCCTTTGATTTCCTTGGCACTTCCTCTCTTCATTTCTCCTTTCCTAATTGTACTCTATTGCCTCTTCCTTACCCATGGAGGTGTGCTGGTCCAGGGGACAGTCCTCCACGGGCGAAGCGGGGTCCACAGTGAGGAGCCGGGCAAGGACAGGAACTCTGGGGGAACCGGACTGAGTGCTGGCCGAAACAGCTCTTCAACGACGTTGCTCCCGCAACCTGGGACCGGGCTGACTGGCCTTTATCTTCTCTGAGGCCAGGGGCGGTCCCGGCCCCCAGGAGACCCGCCTCTTCTGGCCGTAAGGCGAGCACTCCTCCTAGGAGAAACCAGTTCTCTCCGCATCTCTGCCCTGAGCCTCTGCAGTTCAGGAGAGGCTGAAGGGTTACTGGACCCAGGGGGAGACTCACCTGTAGGCACTGAGTCCTCAACCACCTCCGGAGCTAGAGTGAATTCACCTGGTGCTGTGCTCCTGCACAGGTGCAGGTGCTTCAGAATCAAGGCCCTGTCCCAGTTCAGCTGGCCCTGGAGGTGGGACTCCTGTGCAGGCTGGGATTCCTCCAGTTCAGCTTCTGAATCGGATTCCCAGGCCATCACAGGAGGTCTGTCTTGTGCTGCAAGGTGGCATGTCATCTCACCTAGCTTGCTGGTCATGTCAGGCCTCCTGGGGCCTCCAAGAAATAAAGACTCACACCTTGTGTAATGCAGGGGTAAGCACCACAATGCTCTCCTGATGTTGCTGGACTACAACACCCATTGCCTATGAAAACTGGCTTTAACCACGTTTAAGATCATAGGAGCTACCATTTAAAGAAAACAAACCAAACCAAGAGGTCTTGTGTGGGTGACTGAGTGCCCTTGGTTTGCTCCTGGACAGAATGGCTTTCTGAATTGTTGTCCTTTAATCCAGCCCTAGCCCTATGCTTTTTGAGAAGTTTTCTGAGTTGTGTTGTTGCTCATGTCTGTTAATCCAGTCCAATTCCTATGCTGATGAAGGAGTTTTCAAAATTTTACCCGGTGCTGCACTTTCTATTTTGCTGCTGTGTTTTCTAGTTTCTGTAGGCTAGACTCTAGCAAAGAAATAAATAAATTAAAATGACCACCAGCAGCTGCCACAGTCTGAAAAACCCAAGATCTTATCGTTGACAGCTAATCAATGAGCAACAAATGAGAAGTAATAATGCCCGACTTGAGAAATACTGTTTGTATTCCTAGCCCGAAGCCAGGGCTTACCAATATGTTAAGATCAATCACCCTTCCTTTTCAGACTGAACTTAAATCCAAACAATCAAACCTACTAATGCAATATATGCAGAGCACCCTCCCGCCTTCAAGCCAGTGTACAAAGCAGAATAAAGCTGTAGCAGGATGGAGTAGAACAGATTTAGAACAGTGCAAAGGGTTGCTACCAGATGCATTCATTGTGATTTGTTTGTGCAAAGTTTTCAGGGAGGTTAGATGACGTCAGCTCTTTACTTCAGGTTTCTTTGTGGGGAGGTCAGAGGATGTTGCATCAAAGAGGTGTTCTCTCTCATTTTTCCTGCCACTTTCTTATTGGAAAAAGGCCACGTTTGGGGAGAAACAGGTTTGTTGCACAAGGATACCAAATCAACTTTAATTGTGCAACCTGAATTTGCCAGCATAGGATCAAATCCCACCCCCAAAATAGCAACATTCCTTTGGGCTGCCTGTTTACTGCCAATGGCTCTGTCACTACAGTGACTCCAGATGGAAGCAAGGGATTTTAAGCAAAAGTGACAAATGTTCTTTAAAGGATGGCTGTATGTGTTTCCTGAATGGGATCTGCCAGCAGGCTATGTGTGAGAAACAGCAAGTTTTGCAGTTGGAAGGGGCTGGTATTGAGGAGTGATTTAGCCAGGTCACTTTAGACAGAGACAAACTTTGGTCTTCCAAATTTCAACGGTGCACCATGTGAGGCCAACATTTGGCATCTCAAATTCTGTTCTGCTCAGTTCATAGTTTGGCGTCCAGTATGGCAGAACCATAGGGACGTGGGTGGCACTGTGGCCTAAACCACTGAGCCTCTTGGGCTTGCTGTTAGGAAGGTTGGCAGTTCAAATCCATGTGATGGAGTGAGCTCCCTTTGCTCTGTCCCACCTTCTGCCAACCTAGTGGTTTGAAAACACACCAGTGCAAGTAAATAGGTACTGTGGCGGCGGGAAGGTAAACGGCATTTCCATGTGTGCTAGCTTCCACCATGGTGCTCCAGAAGTGGCTTAGTCATGCTGGCCACATGACCCGGAAAGCTGTCTGTGGACAAACGGCGGCTCCCTTGGCCTGAAAATGAAATGAGCACCATAACCCCAGAGTCGCCTTTGACTGGACTTAATCATCCAGGGGTCCTTTACCTTTACCTTATGGCAGAACCAGCCGTGCTGCCCAAAATCCACCTCTGTTTTAGATTCTAGTCTTAATGGCCTTGCATTAAAGTGTATATTACTTCATTGACTTCAAAAATGCTAGCCCTTCCCTGTCACTGAGCTACAGCCACTGTTAAATTTCTCACAGCCAGCTCTAGGTCTTATAAGAAACATAAGAAAAGAGGGGGTTGCTTGGAGGATTAGCAGCACGTAGCATTCTCACTTTTTTATATAATATACAGTGAATATATAGTAGCATATATGTAAGTAGCATATATATAGTATTAGCATATATATAGTATTAGCATATGTGTAGTTTTATATAATTTACAATATTTATATGATTTTAGGTATTTCTATAGACATGCATTAGATATGTCTAAGAATGTACAGTTGAAATACAGGAATTCCTTTTGGAAACTAATAACTAAAATTTATATTTTTGGAGGGGAAGGGAAAATACAAAATTCAGAATCCAGTGTTAATATTATTATTTTTACATTTATCTTCTAGTGAAAAAAGAATGGGCTATGCAAAGCAGTGTTACTTTCAAGGGCATATATGGCTCTGGTTCTCAATGCTTCAATGTAAAAAGTTTCCACATTAAGGCTGCAATTCTAACACTTACCAAGGAGTAAGTCCCAATGAATTACAATAAAATTTACTTCAGGATATACATGTAAAGTATTGCATTGCAACTGCAGATCCATGTTGATGATCATATCTGTTAAACGTTAATTGCTGAAAGGCTTTTGGATAGATTGAAAGGCAAAAGTGGAGAAGTGTCATCACATTCTCCCTAGGTTAGATATATGCCATTTTGCACGTTTGATGCTTCACAGACCAGTTCAAGGAGAACATTTGCCATATGGCCGGCAGATCCATCTGGTGGAGGAGCTGTTGATAGGGCATAACTCACTGAGGTGACATAACTTATTGATGTGACATAATTCACTATCCATGTCATACAGGAAATCAGAACAGTGCCTTGAAAGTAGTTTCTGTGTTTGTTTCCAAAGGACAAAAAGGAGAGTAAATCCATCTCCAAATCAATATTTGAGAATTATAAATTTATGATTGGTGTAATGTGTGTTTTCACTGGATGTTGCCACTGACCTTTTGACTCTGTGGCACTACTATCGACTCTGCATTCGAAGCGTTCCTGCTTGAGGAATGGCTTTTTTGTAATTGTTCTCCCTGCACAACCTTGTTCTGTTACTAATCACAATTACTCAAATTAATTAGGATATAAACACACCTAGAAGGACTGTAAAACCACATTTATGACTGTAATATAAAACAAGACATTTGCCAATGCTAATTGAAATGATAAAATAGTTTATAGGATATGCAGATCTTTTCAAGTCAACCCTCCCTGCCTTCATGTAATGGTACAGTAAATGCTTACTTTTCTTGATATGATTATAGTTTTAAACAATAAAAAGGGGGGGAAATTCCATTATCTTATGTCAAGCAAACCTCTAGAGAAGATAAAAGCACAGTTAATAAACAGGGTTTCTTCTCAATAGCAATCGCTCTATAACGGAAAATTCACTTTCTAACCTTCTAGCCCAGAATGTTAATCAGTTAATCAGTTCTCTTTCCATAATAATGGCTTAAAGCAGTTCCCTCCCTTTAGTGTAAAGGTGAATTCAAGGATTCTCTACAGATGAAAAGTCAGTGGTGGGTGGATAGAGGAAGCAATTTGCTTGTTATGTGCTTCCCACTTTCCTGATTAGTAAAAAGTTCCAGGGACAATGCTACAGGGTTAGTTTCTTTTAGATGAGAAAGCTCTGGAGACTCATAGTACCTTTTAAATATTTGTTTTATTTATGACTCTATGAACAGAACATAGTGGAAGCAAATAAACACTCTTACAGCAGGTCTCCAGACAACCACCTATACAGTCTCCTAAGACTGTGGCCCTTCTTCTAGCTAGAATAATCAGCTGATAATCTCAAAACAACTGGCTGATCTTTCTACTGTCTCACTATCTCTACTCAATGGAGAAGGATGTGGCTTTCAGCATCTCAGCCAAAGTATGCAAGAGAGATCCCCAGTTATTAAGATATCATCTCCTGTTGGTCTGTCCATTTAAATTCATTTATTTAATGATTTTTTAACCCCACCTTTTAGAGTAGGTGTAACAACAACAACAACTCCTCCTCTTAAATGGAAACTTAAACCCCCAAACTGCCCAAAGCCTGAGTTCTTGAACATGGCACATCTAATCTAGTTTCTGCTGATGAAACATCACCATGCTGAAATGGTAAGGAATTGTTGGCCAGCAGCTGAAACAAGAGCCAGGCAAAGGCTTATGGGGTTTGTGCAGCCATGTTTTAACTGCAAGAAAGTTTCCCTGGTCCCAAGGTTTCCCTTCTATAAAAAGCAAGTAAGTTTACCTGGTTATTGAAAAAGAACAGATGCTCAGAGTAGCTTGTTTAACCTCAGTAAACACCTCAATGGGATATCAATAAAATTTGTTGGTTCAAAGCAATGTTCCAAAGATGTCTAAAAGAAAGCAGAGACAACTCCTACTGGCATTGTATTGGCAAGGAGTTTTACAGGGCAGGATCCACCAACTAAAAATGCTCAGTCCCTAATAAAGACTGCTATAACCCTAGAAGTGTGCTTGACCATCCAAAGTGCCTGATTAGAAAATCTCAATGATTGAGGTGGAGCATAAGGAACTATGTAGTCATAGGATCCTAGAATAAGGTAGCCCTTAAGGTACTTGTGGCCCACAAGCATTTACACAATAACCTTGAACTTGACCTGGTAGCAAATAAGCAACCTGTGTAGCTTCTCAGCAGAGGACTAACATAGAATTGTAGAGTTGGCAATGCAGGAATCTCGGCTAGATCATACAAGGTCGGTTGGCCAGTCAACCTCTGCTTATAAACCTCCAAGGAAGGAGAGTCCTTAGAGGGTGTGTTTTTTAGCGGAGGTTAACTTGTTCCTGTGAGCAGTCTGTTGCTATATCCTGTTGAAACAGATCATTTCCCTAATGGGTCTTCAAGATGCTGAATCAAATCCAGAATTGATTTAACATTTCCTCTTGGACCTGTCTCCATAGGAACTGTGGAAACTTGCAGGTCAGACTATGTGTCCTTCTAGAGGAAAGGAAATGTGAGTTGTGGAAATCTGTGGGGTACATAGAGCTTAGTTTGCCTTGAACTGGTCCATAGTTGCTAAACTTGCAACTAACATGGTGAGCACATGTAGGTGACCATCTTTCTGTTTTCCTAAGGAATGTTCTGTTAATAATATTTCTGATTATTTGGAGAATTTTGTGTATGAAAACCTCCCTGAGAGGAAAAGAATCTCCAAGCATGTATATCATAGATCGCTGTAGCAAAATGGCTGCATACCAAATATTGACTGGTGATAAAATTTAATTAGACTACAGTAATGTATACATTTTATAACCATTCTGCCAAGGTGATCTAAGCTAGACTCCCCACCCCCCTCAGTAATGCATGTACCTATCCATTATCAAGGCTTGCAATCTACTGCCTTAAAGTCATTGGCAAAACTACCAGTTACTTCTTGAAGAATGTTTGCAGCTATTTGCATGGCTGGCGGATTTGAGATTTCATTGTGCTTAACGCTGGCTCAAACTATAACATTTTGCATAACAAGCAAAGAAGCCAGCCAATTTCCCTCAAAAGAGTAAATGCCAATACGTCTAACAATTACTGAGTTCAATATACTTGAAGTCTCTAAATTGGAACGTGCTCCCTGGGCATCCAGATCCAAGGCCCCAACTAATCTTTTCTCACTAGGTAATATTCTTCTCTGCGAATCTTGCTGCAGTATTAAATAGCACAAATGGAATGCTGTTAGATTTACAGGATGCTTCTGTTCCTGCTGCTCTCAAATAAGCTTCACAGCAAGAAGATTTTCACTTTGCAGGTACATCCATGGTATTATAAGTCATTGGACAGAAAGCCACTGGGAACTTTTGTGCAATTGAAATGAGTGGGAAGTGAAATTGAGCAAGTGTCCACCTGTACTGTGGCCAAAACCCCTCTCATCTCAGGGAGTCTTGCACAGAAGAAGTCTCATGGTTAATATGTGTTGCATTCTGCTGTGAAAACCCACAGAAGAAAAAGTTTCTGCAAAAGACATCTAAATTGCATTTGTTGCAGTACAGTACTCTGAGTGGGGCTATCAAAAAATCCTAGTAGATTTATGTGTGTCATATTCACCAACAGTTTGTTTTAATCAACAAACTATAGAATAGTATCTGATGAAGTTATATTCAAAGTCCATTGAGTATGACCAAGTCTAATGCCAACCATAGTTCCAAATATGAGTATTGAGTTATATTTTGAGTTCCACCCGCTGATATTACTTATTTAATTAATATCTTCTGTTTCAGAATATGGTGCCTAGTTCAGTCCAAAATGACATTGTCTATGAAAAGAATAGCAGGCTTATACTATGTCATTGCTGAAATGAAGTTACAAAATCTAGCCAAATTTTATAATGGACCATTTTGTGATTCACGTTCCTCTCTGTTCCTCCTTTTCCTCTAATAGCCCTTTGCTCCTCTTGTTCAAAGGGCACTACAAGGTTTTAAGATGCTGCTGCATGCAACCCCATTCTCTGATGACTGCAAGATTCCAGAGGTTTGTGTTTCCTTCTGGAAATGAGGCACTGTGGTGTCTTTATGATATGTGGTTCATTTACACATTTATAAAACCTTAGCCTACGGTGGAGGGGTTCACAGCATTAACACCCCAGAAGGGTCTTGTTTCTCTCATACCCACAGGAGAAAGCAAACAAAAAGTCCAAAACAATGAGGGGAAATGTTCAAAATGTACAACACAGTAAACTAAATCCCAATAGCCTTCTTTGGGGTTTCTGAATTTGTATCTGCAAAGGAGGCATGGGACTGTAAAACTCAGCCTCATTCTGAAGGCTTATATAAGCATCCTCAGTTGCACACACTTACAATCCTCTCAGCAATCAAGAACTTGTGCAGTCAGTTGCTGAAAACTGTGTGTGGCTGCCCTATGTGGAGAACTGTTGAACAGATGCCAGCTTTGCTGCCACATACACCCGGACAACATCATTATTGGCCCCAATAACATCAAACATACCATCTCAGGCCTATTTAATTGTTCATCTTCCAACATTATATACACTAACAAATGCCAACAGTTCCTTTCAGCTCTCTACATTGAGCAAACAGGACAAACCAAAGAATAAATGGACATAAATCTGGCATCAGGAATCATAAAACAGAGAAACCAGTAGGGGAACACTTCAATCTCCCAGGACATTCTATACAAGATGTTAAAGTAGCTGTCTTATTGCAAAAGAATTTTAGAAATACACTTGAAAGAGAAGTTGCTGAATTACAACTCATTACCAAACTATAAACTATGGAGAGACTTGGTCTGAATAGATATATTGGATTCATGTCCCATTATACATGTTAAAGCTAATTTTGGTCATCTATCCCTTTAAAAATCCCTTGCCCTTCCCTGTGGATCCAACTGCTATCATTAACAGTCATCAACAGTCATAAGGTTGTAGTGACCTCTGCTTCAGAGTATCTGAAGAAGTGTGTATATACACAAAAGCTCATACTTAGAAAGTTGGTCTTTTAGGGGCTACTGGAACATCTTTCAATAATTTTTTTTTTTTAATCTTTCATCATTGTTATTTGTTGAGCTCTACCACTACCATGTTACAGCTCTACCACTGCAGATCCTTCCAGTTTGAACCTGTCCACCCCAGGTTCATCACTGGATTTTTCTGGGCAGGGTGGAATATTGGGGGGCTTCCTTTTCTTGCTGACTCTTACTCAAGCAATGAGATTTTCTTAAGCACTGGCATGTACTTTATATTTGGCTGTTCTTCAGTCCTGACTTCTGGCTTGTTACCAAGACTTGACTTGCTCCTGGTTTGTCTTTTGGTCATGCCTTGCTTATTGGTTAGGATCACTGACCTATCACTTGGTTCCTAATTGGCAGATCCAGACCCAGTTAAAAAATCACATTCCATAATACAACAGCTACTGCAGTGTGAAATAAACATTAGAGAACAGGACAGAAGCGGCATCATGATGAACAAAACTAAAACAATATTCCCCATATCTGAATGTGTCTTTGTGGCATGTGGGGAAAGTCACTTACGTGGTTCCAGATTGTGCAGGGATGGTGGTGGTTAGCAGAGTTTTTAGGTATTCTGGGGACATGTCTGCCATTTTAATGCCATTACTATTTTTTTTTATTCATGTTTCTCCCTTCCTGGACCGAGCATGCTTTGGCTACAGCTTTAGGGAATCCAAAGCTCTCCCCTGCACGGGTTAATGTGAGAATTGGATTGCTCTGCCTGAGAAGTTGCTCAGACTAAATTTGGAACTCCACACATAAAAAGCAAATAGCTGATAATTGCCAAGTGTTTGACTTCATTTTATATGCTGCCAAACAGTCTACAATATTGATGCCTGTAATAATCAATGCCCCTCTCTTAGAGGAAAGGAGTGAGGTGATATTCAAGTCCATGTAAACGACAAACAACAACAAAAGCACAGAAATGCAGATACTGGGTGGCTTAAAAGAGGATGGCACACATGCATGGAGGCTATCAGGGACTGTTAACCCTGATGGATATGTGGGAATGTTTAGGGGTGTGGGGGAGGATATATTGTCTAAGATATCCTGTCCCAACTTGTCTTTACAAGTTCAATAAAATCAGCAGAGTTAACATTCCCCTTTTTTAAACACACGCACAGCAGATAGCTTGCTCAGACTTCTTAGAGTCTCTGTAAATATTTCCTGGTATTTTCCCCATTTAATCCCTCCTAAAATAAGATGCTACACAGTCTTCTGTAAAGTATAAAATGTTTACTCACAAGTAATCATCTGTTCACACAAAGGTTCCCAGAAGGCAGACTTAAAAGGTTAGAACATAGTTTAAATGTGATGACTATCTCCTTATGGGAGAAAGCCCCCCTTTTCTTCTCTTGGCCTGGAGCCAAGGGTGCATCTTAGTAGTGCTGTTGCTAAGATGGCATCGATAGAGACAAGAGAGACAAGATGATCGCCAGCCTGTGGTTCTTTCTACTCCTTGAGAGGCCATGCCCATCTCAAGTTACACATAGGAAGTTTTGTCTCAGTCCTGGAAAGCAGGAAGTTCCGGCTGGAAGACTGAGACAACCTTCATGTCTACTCTAGCAATGTTGTGTTTGACTGCACCTGATTCTTACATCCCGCAGGATATAGGCTTCCCATAGGCACCTGTGAGAACAGGATGCTGGACTAGATGGGCCACTGGCTTCATCCAGCAGACTCTTATGATCTGACAGTCTGAATATAGCCTGTTCAGGAACAGTTTTGCTACCTGATAAACTGCTTGTCTGGAGAGCCTCTAAATGCCCACCCATATTTTACCACCCCCATGCAAAGTGGTACAGAAATGTTGTGGTGAGGATCCTTCTGTGTTTCCCTTATAATAATGGGCTTATCCCTTGGCCATTTGCGAAGTTTCAGAAAGCTTTGGTCACACTCTGGATGCTGTGAATGCCCCCCAAAATGCATCTGTCATGTGCAATCAGCAGCCCTCCAGCTAAGGATTCCCTGTGGATATTTATTCTCTCCAGCTCTGTAAGAAATATTGGGCACTGTGCCTTTCATTCAGTGCTGCAGAAATCTTTGTGGACTAATTCCCAGCTCAGTTAGGCACTCAGGCATAAAGAATGAAATGTAACAACTGCTGTATGTACCATCTAACCAATTATACCAAATGCGGACAAAAGGAGCAGGAGAACACAAAAGTGTTTCAAGCATCCATTATAAACAGTTCCAATTTCCTTTCTAAATGTCAAGTACAAAATATATATTTTACATGCAAATAACTCTGGAGGGTGGTTGCTAATATACTCCTGAAATTACATCTTTTTTCTTTCTTTTCAAAACCATGACCTTTCTTGCTAACAATAACTTACATTTTAATTAAATCTGTGGCCATTTTCACTTCACGCCAAATATCCTGATGATATACATTAGAGACTTTCCCCTGTCAGAAGAAGAAAGCAAAAGGTCACAGACTTAAATAATTATCAACTCCAACTTTCTTAATGATTTATGTTTTTTTTCCTTTTGCAATAATAAAAAAACCCACCCTTGACAGGTGTGTGACTCTCTTACCAGAAGAAGTGGAATAGCATCATAGATGAGATATGTAAAATATGTGAGTGAAAAATAAAAATAAATAAATCAAAGTTTGCATGCTAGAGTTTCAGTAAGTTCAGAGTGTTGAAGACTGTGTACATTTGCCAGTCTCAGGATTCATAAATCCCCATGCCTCTGCATTGCTTGGAGCTTCATGCTATTGGAAGTCTAAAACCAGAGTTGGTAAAGGTATAAATTTGCTGTATTCTTGGGGAGAAGCCAAGAGCTGGAGAGCTGGCTTTATGCTCTGAGTAAATTGCAAGGGATTGGCTGGAAATGTGCTGGTCTAGGATCCTCCCTTCTGTCCTTTCTTGGGTGGTGACAGAAACTACTAGATAGAAAAGCACTGCAGGGTTGTTGTGCAGCAGTGAAGCCAAGAAGTGGGGCCAAGAAGTGAAGGGTCTCCTGACCACCCCTCTTTCTTTATACTTACCATGTGATTGTGCCCACCTGGAACTGGGGGTGGTGACCAAGTTGGGAGGCTCTGCTCAATTGCTCCTGTCCATGCAGCATGTCACGTTTAAATGTAGCAATGCTGTGAGATGAAGGCACATTAAAAGTGACTCTCACACAAATGGGTACCCTTATGCACCAATGAAAGATTAAACTCTAGGCTTATGGTACATCTAGCATTAACAGAAGTACCTTGATGATTAATATTGTGGCCTTTCATCTATACTTCTATTACCCACTTGGAGAGAGAGAGAAAGACCATTAAAACACTCCTATCAATATTTTATTCAAGCTCAATATATCTGTGTGCCAGCCTCGTCCTGAATATATTTTCTTAAGAGCAAGTAAACCACACACATTACTACTGATGTCTGAGAAAGAGATGAAGAACAAGGAAAGTGGGGGAAAGCAAACAAAATCAAGAGGAAGAAGGGAAAGGACAGCTGGAAGTGAAAGGTGCTCATATGATAAACAAAGGAGCATCAAAAAGCAGTAAACGCACGACAAACCTGAGAACTGTTAGTATTGAATCATTCCTTTCAAAATCAGTGCAGCTGATAATGCATTTTGTTTAATCGTTGTGGGTAATTTTATCTTAATAATTCCTGATTATTTATATATATTTTTACAAGATCTAAAGCCGTGATTAACAAACAGTACTAAGTGGGATTTAAAAACCATTGGTCATGTAAACACTTTATCATAGCTATCATTTTTCTGGATAGCTTCACTGATGGAAGAGAAGTTCACAGTATGTATGAATTTCCAGCAATATAATTAGCTGCAAGCTATTTGCATAAAATGCATCATAAAGGTGTTTGGCTCTAGGCGACATTAATTGCTTTTTGTAATGTTGTCCTGCAGAGTTCTAAAATGCTATCTGGAATGTCCTCCTTCCTTTCAAACACAGACATCCTAGAAACATATAGGACTTGAGTGACATCTGCTCCAGGTGTAAAAAACCAAGAGTTTTGGACTTCTGTTAGTTTGTTCTCAGCTTCAAAAGGAATAATATTGGCCATTGCCTGTCAACTGGTGTCAGTTTTCTCCAGATGCTTAGATACAACTTCTATCCACACAAAAAAGGTGCTGAAACCTTGGGGTTTCAAATTTCAGCAGTGTTCTGTGTGATGCCAAAACTTGGCACACACACCCCAGCTCTCATGTTCCATTCTTGATCATAGCTGTGGCATCCCCTGCAGCACTCCCGGGGCTCTGTGCCCAGAATGACCGAGCTGGTCGTCCTCCCCTAAATTTGCCTCAGAAAGGAGGTATCAAAAGCCAAGGAGAATCTCATGGTTTACAGATGTACACACAAAAGAAAAGTTTTTGGAAACCACTCCTCAAAACAGCTCAATGAGGACTGCCAATGGTCAGTGGTTGGAGAACCACTGTGGTGGGTAAGGGGAAAATCATGGGGGGAATTAAAATTGATTCTTCATACATGCAGACAAGGCATTGACTACATTCTTATTGACTTTACAGCTGTATTCTCATATATATATATATATATATATATATATATATATATTCACTAGACACTAAAACCCATGTTAAAAACAAAGGGCAATGATTGATTGATTGATTGATTGATTGATTGAGTTTACTTATATGCCACTTTTGCACAATGAGCTGTGGCCAAAGGGGCTTCAGGTAAACATTCAAAACATCAAAATACAGAACATTGGAAATACAAATATACAAAATACGGAGCATGTCAGTAAATTAAAAAATGACAAAAGCCAACAATTTAACGAACACAAAATAAATTCAATATTACAATATTAAAAAAAAAAAATCCCAATCTAGCTTCAAGTATATAAATATGAAGCAAAATGAGTTAACTAACGCTGGTGTTTCTGGTATATCACAACTAAAAATGCATATGTATTATTCATATAATATAGGGGTTCCACCAATAATTATCCACATGATTAGTCAAGTTCCTTTTAAAAGAATCTGACAACACACCAGTGGCTGAGCAATAAGTGAGTGCTTAATGCAATGGGGGGGGGGGGGGGGTCCAATGCAAGCAAAGTTTGGTCAGGGTGGAACTGCAAGTTCTACATATTAATCCATTAAAAATTGAAAATAGGAAGCTGGCTTATTCTGAGTCAGACCACTAGTCCATGTAGCTGAATATTGCCTACACTGACAGGCAGCGGCACTGAGGATTGAACCCGGGACCTCTGTATGCAAAGCAGAAGCTCTGCCATTGAGCCATGGCCTTTCTCCATTCTTACTCATATGATTTTTCCTCCATTCCTAAATAAAGAAACTTTAACAACTTATATATATATATATATATATAAACTTCCTTTTCTGGTAACTCCAGGCTATTTTAAATATCTGCATAAAGTAGGAACACGCAATGCATTATAAAGCTTTATTATCTCCAGTTGTAAAATGGAGAAAACTGAGCTACAGCAGCTGCATAACAGTTTACATTAACCTCCTGGGCTCCAATGTCCCTAGGGAGAAAATATGACTTTAATCTCTAACCTGATCCATATGTCCTGAGCTTTTAAAGCATGCTATGAATAGTCAAATTGGAACAGAAAGTTTTAAGCTCCAGATAGTAATCGGGAAACCTGTAGAGTGTGGAGCACTAATGAACTAGCAAACCTGTAGGATCTGAAAAGAATCCTTTCTGGAAGCTGTTGTGAAGCCAACATTTTATCATCAATACTTGGAAGTCATTCTGACCTAGGACTGATATACACACCATAGCAGTTCCCATGTGGTTGTTTGTGGATAAGAGGGCTGGATCCGATGTTGTGGCTTCTCTGCTGCTACAGCACAATAGGGCTTCCCCTTCCTCTTTGGTTCCCTCCAGCTCCCACAAACCATCAAAATCACCTCAGGAGGAGAGGAGGACCCACCAAAGCAGTTTCTGTGGGTGTATGGGAGGAGGCGAGTGAATTGAAGTCACATTACACCAACAGAACCCCATGGGTGCAGCACTAGATACAACCCATTGGGGTTGGGATTTTTTGTGTGTGTGTTCTTAGAACCTGAAAAAAATAGAAGATTTGCAGCAAGTGATAAGCAAAGTAAATGAAATAACAGTTCCAGACAGTTGCTGTAGATCCATCAGCCAGGCTGGAGGAGGAGAGACACCTCCCAAAACACACACATAGACTCCCACCAAAGCAGTTGCATTCTCAGTGTGCAGGATGTTGCACATCTGTTTATACCAAATGCAGAGTGGGGAAAGATATGAAACTGAATATTGCCTCCATTTGGGAAACAGCATGGCAGGGTTCAAACCAATCCTTTTCAATGCATGCACAAGGGTGCTGTGGGGGCTTAGTCATAACCCACCAGGGCCAGCCACATATTTGGCAAGCATGAGAAGAGTCCCTGTGTATGTACCAATACATGCATGTAGAAGTCTTCTGCTAGGGTGAACTTGCACCCTACTTCACAAGAGACAGCCCTCTAGCTGAAGATAAAGAACCATAAGAAGGGGAAGCAGGGGCTCAACAGTTAGTGCCTGGAAAGCAAACTGAGGAAGCACCTTATTTACTTCTTCTCCATGATTTCTTTTCTCTTTAAATTGCAGTACTTATTTCTAGATATGCACCCACTGATATAAATGAGCAATTTTGGAACTTTAATGGAAATTCATGACTTCTTTGTCCTCTTCCTTTGATTTTTGTGTCAGCAGCCAACCTGTGCTCCATACAAGCGCCACCACTTTGTGGTGCCCTTCTTCACCCCTTTAGAAATTAATGCTAGTGTCAGTGACTGTCAATTGGCCATTTACACACCAAGTTTAAAAACCCTCATCTGCTTCAGGAGCGCCATCAAAGGGCAGGTTTCAACAGGGGCAAAATGTGTGGTAGATTATTACATGCAAAAATTGGACGTGGATACCGGTGAGACAAAAATGGACTCTGTTCCTAAGACACACTAATTCAGACTAGCCTGGGGTGATGTCCCTTCTTGCTTCCATTGACTTCCCTTTTTCTGTGGGTCTTCAATACTCTCCGTCTGCAGCCAGTGTCTTTATAAACATTTTAGTATGTGTACTGGCTGGGTCATCAATCACTAGAGTGAAACTCATGAGCTGTGGAATAATGTTAATAAAATGCTAATAGCTTGCTGTTCTGCCCAGGGCAACCATGTGCAGGAACTAATATAATATTGATCCTGCGAGGCAGTAATGCAATAACACTAGCAGGATTTCCTCTGAAATACACATTTCTGAGCAGTTCAACAATTATGAGCAATTTTGGGTGCAATTATATTAATTACTGAAAGGTCCTTTAGAGTTTTCGAGCAAGTTCCTCGCATACCTTCTAGGCTTCAGTCACACGGCAAGCACAGTAACAGCAGGGACAGGAAGCCTGTCTACATTGCCATTCCCCCACTCCAGTCTGGTGGCTTCTTGTGCAATGAGAAACTCCTCCTAAATGCACATCTATCCCCCAAGTGACGAATGTGTATTGCTTCTCTCTTCACCGAGAGTACTGGAGAGTTCCTATGGAGCTTTGGATTTGTTAATGTTGTTAATATGAGTGTGAAGTGTTGTGACAGCAACAGCAAATCAAATGCAAAGCGCCCTACCATCAAGAACAGATTTAGAAAAATGATGGTGTATTGAGTTGCCATTCTCTGTACTATCACACCCAAGGATTCCTTTATATGTGGTCCTAGCTGAACTAGAGAGTGGCTTCTAAGTCCTCGGGGGTGCATTTCTCTACCTGAAAGAGCATCTCCACCCCCATCGTTCTGCCCAGACACTGAGGTCCAGCTCCGAGGGCTTTCTGGTGGTCCCCTCGCTGTGAGAAGTGAAGTTACAGGGAACCAGGCAGAGGGCCTTCTCAGTAGCAGCACCCGCCCTGTAGACCGCCCTCCCATTAGATGTCAGGGAAATAAAGAACTACCTGACTTTTAGAAGACATCTGAAGGCAACCCTGTATTGGGAATTTTTAAATGTCTAATGTTTTACAATTCTGTTAAGTGTTGTAAGCCACCCAGAGTGGCTGGGGAAACCCAAACAGATGAGCAGGGTATAAATAATAAAATGATGATGATGATGAGAAACTCCATCAAGAAACACTTTGTTTAACCCAAGAGAAGTTTGGGAGGTTGGCCACCTACCTAAGCAGAATAGTGAACCAAACATGTAGTGGAAAGAAGATGGCTGCAGGACAGGAAGGAGGGGTTACAATGCTCTTGGCAGGGAAACATGAGAATGTGGAAGATGAGTAGCAGTGCAAATAACCTATTCAATGAAAGTGACCTTCTAAAGGTACTACTTGAACCAGTATGGAACCAGACAGCTGGTCCTTAAAATAAAGAATGTGGTGTGGCATAGCAGTTTTCAAGTTGATCTCTGGGGCAAAGCCAACAGGACTGGAGCAACATCTGGTTTGGGATATATCATCCCTAAGGAATTAGTATAGGTATTTATATGTTGAAGCCTCCAAACCAAGATGGTGAGCTGGAGAGCTTAGTTTTAAAGGAGAACATCATTAAAGTAGAATGGAAACTTGAAGAGAACCAACAGGACACCATTATTTTTGAATACAAGCCCTATAGGAAGGAAAGGGAAGGTGTATTGGAGGTGCTGTCATTCTGTACACCAAAGAGCTTCCAACAAGCTAGAAATTACAGGGTTGCTGTGAGCTCCAAGAGTATTTTAGTACTGGAAATTCTTTTTTGCCCTCCTGATCGAAATGTGCAGGGTAGTCTTGAAATAGAGAATGAAGTGAAGGAGGCATCTAAAGAAATAAATGCTGTGTTAATAGATCAGTTACCTTAACATAGTCATGTTCTTGTCATTACAAAGAGGTAAAAATTCTAGATACCCCAAATGAAAATGCCCTAAAACAGTTGATCATGGAACTGATCAGAGAATAGCTGACCTTGGATTTAATCTTATGTGTTGCCTAGATCCTGATGAGAGATGTATTATTGAAATGATGGAACACAGTGCTAATTCATACAACATATATGTAAGCCAACAATTGCTAAGGAAGTTGAAAAAGGCACATTTTACTTTATAAGAGGAAAAAATGGGGAGATTAATTTTAAAAAGAAAACTGAAAAGGAAAGTCAAGAGGCTCAAATATCTCCACAATGCTTGGGGTCCCACCCCCCCCCCCACCAAACCACAATAATAGAACAGGAGGTTTCCTTTAGAAAATGGAATTCTATTCCAAATGAGGACAAAAAGAACACAGATTTTGGTGAAAGGAATGGAAATAGACAATATGAGATGCAATAAAAGAATTCAAGGAGCATAATGCTAAAATCAGTAGGACTAACAATAGAGATACCCTTTAAATACAGTAGAGGCAGGAAACTGGCCAGCTGGACCTTTGGGCGAACAAGGGAGTCAAAGGTGTGCTAAAGGAGGCAAAGGTGGTTGCAGGAAAGCGGAATGAATTCCTTGCATCTGTCTTCATTAAAGAAAATGTAAAGGCAGTCTGAAGAACTGAGGGAAATTGTGGTCTATTTGGCACCCACCAAAGAGTTCTTAAAGAACTCAAAAGTGAAATTACTAATCTAACACAAATATATAGCTTGTCTCTAACTTGTCTCTAATTTCCATACTCAAGCACTGGAAAGTTGCCAATGAAACACTATTTTTATTTTTTTTAATGGATTAGAGGGGAGGAGTTGGGGAGGCATCCAGGAATTTAGTTAGCTTAATATCTGTCCTGGGAATACAAGTGGGAAAGTATTCTGACTAACAAGGTTATTATGAACTTTCTGATTCTTTTTTTAAAAAAATAAAAAAATTATGTCACATAATATTAGAACCTGGGATCATCTAATGAAGCTGAACTCTGGAAGAATGAAGGCAGACAAAGGTAAGTAGCTCTTCACTCAGCACACATTTAAACGGAAGAATACCCTACCATGAGAGGTAGTAATCACCACTAACTGGTTTGATGTAAAAATGGGATTAAACACTCTCTCTCTCTCTCTCTCTCTCTCTCTCTCTCTCTCTCTCTCTCTCTCTCTCTCGTGTGTGTGTGTTTATGTATTTATTTGACTTTGCCTCCCACTTCTCCCTAAAGCCCCAGGGAAGGTCTCAGCATTTGAAAATACAATTCATAGGTAATAATGCAATCAGTGACTAACGAAACCATGACGATGCAGGACAAGTGTTGTATAGCAACTATGTCAATCCAGTTGGGAACTGCCTTTGCTTCCCTCTTAAGCTCTCTTCTCCCACTTAGAAAGGCCAGGTTTGCTTCAGAGGGAGACAAATGCTCAAACAGAGGGAGGATTTCAATGGACTACTTATTTCCCCCTTCCTCTCAATTATGTTCTACTTTTCAGATGTGCACTTAAGGCACATGAGGTGATTGATGAATAGATATGTGGTGGGGGTAGTGAGGGAAGTGTAGATTATAGTCATAGTTCACAGTTCTCTAAGAATGTGAGCACTTCATTGTTTTATTCACAGCACCAGGGAGTCTCTTATGATGCTCCTGTTTGAATCCCAATGACACTGAAACATTTCAGGGAGGCCATTAGTTTGCCTTATGGTGTTTTAGTTTGATAGAATTATTATCCTTCCTTTTTCTTTGTTTAGTGAAACAGTATTGCATTTTGTACCAATGGGATTTTCTAGACCAGGCATAGGCAAATTCCGGCCCTCCAGATGTTTGGGACTACAATTCCCATCATCCCTGACCACTGGTCCTGTTAGCTAGGGATGGTGGGAATTGTAGTCTCAAACATCTGGAGGGCCAGAGTTTGCCTATGCCTGTTCTAGACCCTTTCAAAAACAACTCACATTCAGCATGTTACACTGTCACATTACAGTAATCCAGTCTGGGTGTAACCAAGGCAAGAATGGCAATGGCAGTACCTGAGTTCATTTCCATCTATGTGAAGGTACCCCAGCTTAAGTGCTGTGCTGAAATTTCCCCTTCAAATTCTCCAAAGTTTTCTTCCCATGCAATAGAAGTTTCAATTTTTCTGCTTCCTTCTCAGAACACTTCAGAATTCCTTCAGAATTTTAGTGAGTGTAAAGTTTTGAGCTTAGCTTATCCTTGTGAGGTGGCCAAGTGTGGGTTGTGTTTTTCTTCACCAGATTCATGTTTTGTAGGTCACTCACAGACACCCCTCAGCCACCGCAAAAGTAAGAAATTCAGCAGGTGCCTTCTGTTTTAGGCTTTAAGTGTCGGCTGAAAAGTTTTCTGATCCACAAGCTTCTGCAAGCAATTGGTAAAACATCCTTCTGTAGCAATTAGTTGATGATCGCTGATTTTATTTTTTTACTCAGTTTTTATTGTACAGTGGTACCTCTGGTTGCGAATGGGATCCATTCCGGAGGCCCATTTGCAACATGAAAAGAGCACAAGCCACAGTAGCACATCTGCACACACGCGGGTTGCAAGTCACCGCTTCTGCGAATGCGCGAAGCGTCATTTTGCACTTCTGCGCATGCGCAAGCGGTGAAACCCAGAAGTAACCCTTTCCGGAACTTCCAGGTCGCCACGGGATGTAACCTGAAAGAATGTAAGCTGAAGCAAACGTAACATGAGGTATGACTGTATATCAATGCTTTGATATTTTATGATATAGTAGTATATAAACATTTTAAATATATATAAATAATTTTTGGTGCAATTTACTTTTGGCTATTTGAGTACAAGTGGTTTTAAAACCACAGTCTTAATTAAGCAAGCAAGCAAGTCAAGTGAGCTCATGTAAGTATCAGTTCCCCCTTCCCACCCCCAAAAAACTATTTAGAAAAGGATGAGGCTGCCAATTCCAAACTGCATGAAAACTATATTTTCTGCTTTCATAACACATGCATTATTTTAGCAGAACACTATGAATAATCTTTCGCACACGCTAGTAAGCTCTTAAATCTAATCCCTTTTCAACAAGCATATAAACACTCTAGTCAAATTGAATGCCATCTGTTCTTCTAACGCCATCACAGACAAAAAAAAGAGAGAAAAGTTTAACAGCTTTCCCAACTGGAAAGTAGAACTTAAAGGGGTGGTGGTGGAATGCTGTCTTGTTTGCTCAACTAGGAACAGATTCTGAGGACCTGTTTCTTTTATTCTTTCCCCACCCCATTTCCCCCTGATTTTGATGTATTCTTAAGGTGACTTTGGAGATAATAGGTTGTTGTTGTTTACTCGTGTCCGACTCTTCATGACCCCATGGACCAGAGCACGCCAGGCACTCCTGTCTTCCACTGCTTCCCACAGTTTGGTCAAATGCATGCTGGTAGCTTCGAGAACACTGTCCAACCATCTCTTCCTCTGTCGTCCCCTTCTCCATGTGCTCTCCATCTTTCCCAACATCAGGGTCTTTTCCAGGGAGTCTTCTCATGAGGTGGCCAAAGTATTGGAGCCTCAGCTTCAGGATCTGTCCTTCCAGTGAGCACTCAGGGCTGATTTCCTTCAGAATGGATAGGTTTGATCTTCTTGCAGTCCATGGGACTCTCAAGAGTCTCCTCCAGCACCAGATAATAGGTACCTCTCTCTTAACCACATTCATGTTCCTTTCAGAGATGTGCAAATGAGGGGTGGGGTCCTCCTAGGGAGTAATAAATCCTACCATCCTTGCCCAGGAATTAGTTGGATGTGCAATGGGCCAGTTGCACTGTAGTTTGGAAGTGCTTTTGAAACTACCATTGCTCTTGGTCCTGAACAGACAGGCGATGGCAGTGGCCATGAGTTCTATTCACAGTGGTTATGCCTACCTCCTCTGTTGGAGGCAATATACCTCTGAAGACCAGCTGCTGATAATCACATGTGATGAGAGTGTTGCTGCACTGAGATCCTGTTTGTGGGCTTCCTAGAGCAATATTATTAGCCACTATGAGAACAGGACATTGGACTAGCTGGGCATTTGGCCTAATCCTGCAGGGTTTCTCTTACATTCTTTTTTTTCTATTTTCTATTTTTATTTTGACAAAGTAATAATCATAAATTAATAAGAGTAAAAATGTGCACTCCACCATAGAGACCATTCAATTACAACTATTCAACCACCCAGAATTTCAACAACTCTTGCGATGGTTTGACCCCTTTTCGTTTTAACAGTACAAATTCTACACCTTCCGTATCTCCTCAAAATCATTTCTCCTGCGTATTCCCCATCTTAATGGCACATGTTAGTTTATCATTAATAGCTATATCCCACACCTCTTTATACCATTCTTCTATTTTATATTCTGCTTGCCCCTTCCAAATCCTAGCTATCATAATTTGTGCGGCTGTCAATAAATTTGTGAGCAAACCTTCCACCCCATTGTATATTGATAATACAGTAGTACCTCAGATTAAGAACTTAATTTGTTCTGGAGGTCTGTTCTTAACCTGAAACTGTTCTTAACCTGGGGTACCACTTTAGCTAACGGGGCCTCCCGCTGCCACTGCGCCGCCACCACACGATTTCTGTTCTCATCCTGAAGCAAAGTTCTTAACCCGAGGTACTTTTTCTGGGTTAGCGCAGTCCATTACCTGAAGCGTCTGTAACCTGAAGCATCTGTAACCCAAGGTACCACTGTAATGCTGGACTTTCAGTCAGCTTTAACCAAGTGATTTCTGTTATCTTCTTAAACAAATTTTGCCAGAAAAATTGTACATATTTACATGTGAACATAATTCCCAGTTTTCTGGCATCCCCTCCAACATAATACTGAACATTTCTTGTTTATTTGATTTAATCTGACTGGTGTTAAATACCATCTCCAAACTAATTTATAATAATTTTGTTTTATTCTTACAGCCAACATTTTCAATGTGCGATTCTCCCATATTTCCCCTTTTCTTACATTATTAACAGTGCCATGATGAAAAATTCTCTGACCTATGTTCCCCCCGCTACCATTCTCTATCAATTAATAAAAAAGAAATTGCACTAGAAAGAAGAGGAGAGAGATGAATGGTGAAATTATCATGATCAGGATACAAGGTTTTCTGTCAGAACTTTGCACAGGACTAAGCCAATTGTTTTGTGTCACTATCAGGTGAGCCTCACCAACTTGAGGGATGACCAACGATGCTCCTGAACATGATCCTAGTAATCAAGCTGGGATATAAGAGTCCAGGTGCTCTTGAAGGTACCCTGGACCTAAGCTGTTCAGGGCTTTGTAAATTAATACAATCTACTTGGCAGTAGCTAAGCAGCCAGTGTAGATGTTTTAACAATAGTGTCACTGTTGCTGGCTATGTTGCTGTTGCTGGCTATGTGTCCACATCAGCACATTTTGCACCAGCAAACATTTCGTGATATGCTATATTCTCATGGCACCCATGCTGCTTTCTCAAAATTTCAAATGCACTCACTAATCCCAAAAGATTGGCAACAGCTGGAATCAGTGGTGGAGGAACCCTCTCCGGCACCTGGGGTGGGATGCCGAGGGGCAGGGTGAACCACCCAGTGACACATGCACAATGTCCATATGGAGTGCACATGTGGGGCATCCCATACGGAGTACGCATTTGTGTGCACGTGCGCAGTCCATACAGGCTGCTGTGCATGCGGCGTCCGTACGGGCTGCTGCTTGCACGGTGACCCTATGGGCTGCCACGCAAGCAGCATCCCGTACAGACTGTGCATGTACGGCATCCCATACTGCGCGAGCGGCGTCCTGTACGGACTGCGCATGTGTGGCATCCATATGGGCTGCACATGTGCAGCATCCCAGACAGTGTGCGAGACCGGCAGCCCATACAGTTGCTGTGTGAGAGGCAGCCTGTACGGATGCTCATATGAATGGTGCGTGCAAACGGCAGCCTGTACGGATGCCACACGAGCGGCGCCCATACTGACTGCATATACCCTCGGCCGCTCTACAGCTGGGGGGAAGCAGGGACCATCTTGTCACACACACCCCAGAGTGGCACCCGGGGCGGCCTGCCCCCTCCCATAGCTGTCAACTTACAGATTTGAAAATAAGGGACCAGCAGCCTCAAAAATAAGGGATCAGCAGCCAAAATAAAGGATTTTCCAAGCACAGGTATGTTCAACTTCTGAGCCCCTCCGAGCCAAAGGCAGAAAGCCCAGCCAGCAGCCAAATGAAGCCTGAAGCGATGGTTCCCACAGCACAGCAACCCGGCAAAGGGGATGCAGCAAGGGAAACCACCGTCACCTCTCCGCTGGGAAGTGCTGAGCAAAGGCGAGTCCCCAGGCAATGCAGCCGATTTGATCAGCACAAGGCATGCAAGCTCCACTCCCCAGTCGTTTTTAGACTCCGTATTGGGTGAGCAACGCAGCCAAGCAACAAAGTTGGCCAGCAGGGAGGGAGGGAGAGGAGCTGCTTCCTTTGAAACCCAGGAAATTTAAGGGACATCATCAATAAGGGACAGCAGCGGGATAAGGGACTTTCCCACCAAATAAGGGATGGTTGACAGCTATGCCCCCTCCACTCCCCACTTCGTACACCCCTGCCTGGAATAGCCTTTCTGTTGAACAAGTTAGCTCAAGATATCACTCTGCTCAAGCTAGCTGCAAGCACAAGAAGAGAATTTGCTATGCTGATGAATCCTTGTATATATCTCACATTCTTAGGATAAAGAAGATCACAGCTCTCTTTGTCCCCTGGTTCGCTCAAAAGCTCTGAAGATTTTGCTTCATCTAATATACAACTACCCTATTTAATTTCCTGTGCATGATAACTTTGCTTTCTCTCACATAATAAATGATGGCCAGGGATTCTACTCTAATAGGTTAGAAAAAGAATGTTGTAAGCTCTTGAACAGGACTTTGCGGAGAAATATCACTGTTGGGGGAAAAGTATTGTACATGAACGACAATTTCTCATTTGTGAAAATGAACATGTTTTTTTCTTCTCAAGTGACATGTTTTCATCTGAAAATAAAAGGCAATTTCCACAGGCAAAAGCTGTAACTTTAATGCAAATATGATTAGATATTTCTGTGAAAGTGGCAAATTTTAGCCTCGAGCACTTCTATGAAATTTCAAACTCCTCTATTTGCACCCAGAGAAGCTTAATATTACAGAAGTTGGGGGGGTGCATATGTTTGACATATTTTGCACACACTTCCAAAAATGCTGAATTCAATCCATATACACTGAGATGTACAGGGCTCAAATCCAGGAAGGTTGTCCCTTCAAGTGCTCCTTTGTAGATTGAGTCCATGCACACATAATCAAATGAGCCAAGACTGGATACCCTTTTTAAGCCTGAGATCCATATCCCCTTATGGACAAACTTCTAGGGACTGCATGCCAGTGGTGGCTAGGAAAAGAAATAAAAAGTGGTTGACACAAGAGCCAAAAATAGATGGAGCAATGGATGGGACCATTACTTTCCTTCAGTAGATTATATCTCAGCTGCCAAATGGTCCAAGGTTTCTACTTGCTCTCTTGTACATATTAGTCTATCTTCCATTCATTCAAGCAAGAGGCATTATAACAGGTCAAATTCATATTCCAGCCAGGCAAAAGCATTCAAAGAGGGTGTGAAGTAGAACTGGTGAATTGTGCACCCAGGAGGGGTCCAGAAAACCAGTTAGAAAAGCATGGGAAGCCATGTTTGGAACCCAGGCCTGAGCTTCTCCATTTCCCGGCTGACTGCATTTCCTGGGTAAGGACGCCCCAAGTAATGATGGCATACAATGACACAGAATTATTCCTGTAGGCTGTAGATATTCTGATCCAGCAAACATGGCTAGCTGCAGAGCTTTTAAAATATTCTTTAAAATCCTGTCCAAAGTAAGGTAAGTTAGGTTTCCTCCCACCTGAAGATTTTGGCAAAATTTGTTTACCCGACCCCTCCAATCTTCAGGGACATTTCCCCCCCCCCCGAAGTGCCCCCCAAAGCTGGGGCAAATGACTCAGATTGTCAAGGATGCCATTCTGTGCAACAACAGGGGCCTCTGAACGTGTGTAAGGATCTGTGAAACAGGGCAGGTGTAGCGCATTTTCTACTGTACCGGAAGGGAGTTGAAGCTTTATTAACAGTTTCAGAAATGCTCCTTAATTCTTAATTTTATTCTGGGATGTGATTTCTTTATCTCTCTTTTTTATTATTCAAAAGCTTTAAAAACATAGCTTGAGGATATTTTGAAGGCAAGCCATTAAATCAGATTTTAAAAACTGCCTCTTATGAGGAAGAATGGCAACTTCAGAGATGCAGCACTGCTTAATGTTAAGATTAAATTACAAGGTCATACGCCCAAAGGCATAGACAATTGTTACTGTTATGCATATATACAAACCAATAAATGTATACTCTGCCTCAGAAGACATAGAAATATCCTTTACCCTGAAGGCCTCAGATTCTCACAATGCAATTACTATTGAGGTCACATATAGTTTAACTTTTATTTGGCTACTTTCTCCTAGCACAGAGCCACTGTGCCTTCATAACAAATATTGTTCTCCAGCTTTTGAAGCAAAAACTTTTCTGGATCAGATGGACTATGAGGAACATCTAATAATTATAGTAACTATTTATTATTTTCAAAAGAGCAAAATAGTCATTCTTATGTTGCTTTTTGATTCAACAGAATTAACATGGCACATGGGTTCATTTTTTCCATTTGTTTATTATCAGTCAAATGAACAAATCCCAAAGAAAATAAAAACTGTACTTGATTCAGTAAATATCAGGCATGCTGTGATGCTGTATACACTCCAAGGAGTAAGTTCCATTGAACTCAGTGGGAGTTTCTTCTGAGTTGACATGTATGTATTAGAACTGCACTGTGAGGATAGATTTAAATGTATTTTATGGATGCAGTTCATTTATTGGAAGTGTATACATCTTAATTACAATCATCTCTAAGCAGTGCTCAGGGAATGGAATATAATGAACATTAAAATTGTTTTTAAGAAATCAGAATTCATCCAAAATGTGCACTGGAATCATAGATAGATAGATAGATCAGTAGGCACTGGAAGTTCAACAGGGAGGGGGCCTGTCTGTCCTCAACTTGAAAGAAGTTCCATAAAACTGGACTCACAATTCTGAACATAAGGCTCCTGATGGATCTAAGCCATGCAACTTTGCCATGGAGCCCCACCAACAGTGACTCACCCAAAGAGTCTCTTACTTAGGGCAGATCCAATCACATGGATCAAGGGTGCAATAGGAGTGGCAAAGTACCATATTTTTTCTGAGTCTAAGACACCCCCAAGTGATGACCCCTATTTTTTGAGCCCCAAATTAATAAATATTTAAACACCAAACAGAACAACTTTGATATTTTATGAGTGGGACGCGGGTGGCGCTGTGGGTAAAACTTCAGTGCCTAGGACTTGCTGATCGCAAGGTCAGCGGTTTGAATCCCCGCGGCGGGGTGAGCTCCCGTCGTTCGGTCCCAGCTCCTGCCTACCTAGCAGTTCGAAAGCACCCCTAACTGCAAATAGATAAATAGGTACCCCTTTATAACGGGAAGGTAAACAGCGTTTCCGTGTGCTGCGCTGGTGCTGGCTCGCCAGAGCAGCTTCAACATGCTGGCCACGTGACCCGAAAGTGTCTTCGGACAGCGCTGGCCCCCGGCCTCTTGAGTGAGATGAGCGTGCAACCCTAGAGTTGGACACGACTGGCCCGTACCTTTACCTTTACCTTTATTTAGACATCAAACAGAACAACTTTACCAATATATTTAGTATCATAATTACAGCAGGTAATTAAAAAAACCCAAAAACTGGGGGCTAGTCAGCATTATTATAACGCGCAGTATAAGAACTGGAGCAGCGGGGGAGCTGGTGTGGAGATGGACAGCTGAACTGGAACGAGAGCGTGTCCCTGATGGCCGGGAACTTGTTGGCACCGCAATGCAAGAATCATAGCTAATGAACCCTTTAAGAGGGAATTCATATGCTGCAGAAGTCAAATTGCTTTTTTCTGCTTCAAACATCCAGGGGAGCGAACTTCACTCTGCCCCTTGGGCCCAAGCGGTCTACCCGCTGCCTCCCCCCCCAGCTGTAGGGCAGCTGAATGGCCCTATAGGTGGTGCACACCGCCCCAGGCACCGGAGTGTATTCCTCTACCGCTGTTAGGAGCTGCGACTGCCAGAGCTGCCTGAGTGAGTGCGCTTGAGGAATGGGGGGGTTGGGTAGCCAGGGGATGGCTGAGGGAATCGGCTGGAAGGGACAATGTCCAGAGTGGGGGCTGCTGGGGGGGGAGTACCAGACCAGGGTTTGTCGTGAGGCCAATTGTGAGGGGAGGCTGGGGAGAAAGAATATAGATGGCGGCATGTATTTATATATTTAATTGCAACATTCTGTGTATAAGATGACCCTAATTTGAAACTTTTAAAAATTGGGGGGAAATATCTTATACATGGAAAATACGGTATATACTGGTTGAGTGTTAATTAGTTAGTGTTAGTTTCAGTAACAAAGATTAATTGAGCATTACAGTGGTACCTCTGGTTGCAAACAGGATCCATTCCGGAGGCCCGTTCACAACATGAAAAGAGCGCAACCCGCAGCGGCACATTTGCACATGCGCGGGTTGCAATTTGCCGCTTCTGCGGATGTGTGTGATGTCATTTTGCGCTTCTGCGCATGCACGAGTGGCGAAACCCAGAAGTAACCCTTTCCGGCACTTCCGGGTCACCATGGGACGCAACCTGAAAGAACGTAACATGAAGCAAATGTAACATGAGGTATGACTGTACAGTCCTGTTACAAATTAATGCAGGAGAGTACAGGATACAGGCTATATGTGGAAAGCACAGATCAACTACAATGCAGCTTTACAATGTGATGATTTACTACAGTGTAATACTTCTGTACTGGTGCTTCTTTATAGTTAGGAGAACAAAAATCTTCCAGTGGGAAAGAATGAGCAACCAGTGCTTTGATATTAGAATGAGAGCCAGTGCCTGTAGTGCTTATCTGGATATAAACTCATTCAACTGTCAGTTTCCTCATACTGGCTCAATAACCTAAACTTAGCCCATCTTTCATGATGCTGAGATTCATTAGCTTCCAGTTTTGAAAGATGATCCACAGAGGCGGTCGCCTACACATGTACAAAAGCTTAATTACTTCAATAGAATGGGCCCAGGGTTCCAATCACATGGTACCATTTTGCAGAACTCAATGAATGTAGGAGTTTGGAAAGGGGGGAGACTCACCGCTGAGCCACGTTTGTGCCTATTAAAAGTGAGTCAAAGCTTCATTTTGAAGAAAGGAGAAGCAGTGCTGATTATAGTCCAGGATGCTGTCTCTTCTGTAGTCAGTATCTGAATAGGCTCTCAAAAGTTATGCTATCTCAGGGCATGTGAATGGAAACCAGGCCTGTGAATGGCTGAACATATAATATACTGTACTTAAATAGTTAGTGTTGTCAAAAAAGTGTTCACGAGACCTGAGATTTGGTTACTAGGATTTCTGGCATGAAATGACTGCTCCACATGTCGCCCAGATAATTTACATGCTTCTAATGTGATTTATCTCTGTCCATTAAGTGCAGAGCTCCTGCTGCTAATTTTATAGTTTTGTTTTGCATTGATATTGTAAAGAAAAGCCATTAGTGTCTATTCTTTTTTTAAAAAACCAAGCATGGAAAATGTATCTGAAGAAATACAGTATATTAATTCTCAAAAAATAGTGCCTCACAGATCTAGAAAATATAAGCCTGTGTGTTTAAAGCTGTTTGTTTGAAGTTACAGTATTGTTTGCATTTTTAGAAGTTGCTGCTATTTTTTAAAGAGAATAAATCTATAAATCACAGAATTCACCCATATCTAAATTTGATCTTTTCCCAGTTCACTCTAGCAAAGTACCTGGCATCTGCCTTTCTTTCTTTTCTTTTTTTTGCCAGAACAATAAGGTTACTTTGCAGTGTGCAGTCATGCTCTCTGATAACAGCTGGTGATACTAGGTCCTGGTCCTATGTGAATTGCTAATGTTTGACCTACAGTAAAAGTGTAAAGAATGCAGATGTTCCTATTACAAACAGTAAATCAGCACTAGGACTAGGAGAAGAAATAGATATATATTTATGGAATACAAAATCAGCACACTGTATTTGGTTCAGCAACAGCTAGTAACTCATGGATATCATCTAAAGCAACTTGTGGGATCTTGGAGACTATGGGATTTACTTCTGAGATCAAAGATTTTGCCACAGCTATAATTTATGAACATATTGGTCCTCATTCAATGGTAGATTCCTTGTTAGTTAGGAGAACATAGGTGGTGGTACGGGAGAGGGTGATTTTTTCCACCTTCCGAAGCCCTGTTCAAACTCTCAGCCTAGATCTTTAAAGCCCTGACCAGTTTGGGGCCAGCAAGATATTTAAAGGCCCACATCCTCTTCTATAAACCAACCATGCATTGATTTTTTTTGGCAATGCCCTGCTCTGTGCTTTGCCACCACTGAAGATGTGATTGCAGGTGATGTAAAGGTAAAAAGGTAAAGGACCCCTGACAGTTAAGTCCAATTGCGAACGACTCTGGGGTTGCAGCGCTCATCTCACTTTACTGGCTGAGGGAGCTGACGTTTGTCCACAGACAATTTTTCCGGATCATGTGGCCAGCATGACTAAGCCGCTTCTGGCGAAACCAGAGCATCACATGGAAATGCCATTGACCTTCCCACCGGAGTGGTACCTATTTATCTACTTGAACTTTGACGTGGTTTCAAACTGCTAGGTTGGCAGGAGCTGGGACTGAGCAAAGGGAGCTCACCCTGTCGCAGGGATTCAAACCGCCGACTTTCTGATCGGCAAGCCCTGGGCTCAGTGGTTTAGACCACAGCGCCACCCACATCCCGCAGGTGATGTACAGGTAGCTTTTTAGGAGGTTCTCCTGGCCACCTCTTTGTCCAATGCATTCTTTGTTTGCCAGTAGTTATTATTCCATGTGGGGTATGACCTGCAGAGTACCTGAAAGGAAATCTCTGGATCTGGCATTGTTACTGATACAAACAGGGGAAGGGCTACTATTCAGTGGTAGAGCATCTGCTTTGCATGCCACAGGTCCCAGGTTAAATCTACAGCATCTCCAGGGAGGGCTGGGACAGACTGAAATCTTGGAGAGTTGTTGTCAGTCAAAGTAGGTGATCCTGAGTTGGATGGGCCAATGTTCTGGCTCAGTGTAAGGCAGCTCATTGTGTTCATACGTAGATCATTGTGCTACTGGTTTACTGTTTTACGAGTTTGTTGATGGGTTTATTTGCATCTTTTTTATTGTTCTGCAGGTTGAATTCTTACTAATTTATTTCCATTTGTTACTTGTTATTACAGTTATGTTGTTAAGACACTTTGGGGTTCTTTTTTGGGATTAAAAATATTCAAACCAATCTATCAGTGAATTGTGAGTCTGAGTAAAGGTGCATTATTAGATCACAGTGAGGCATATTTTTTTTGCAACTGGTAATACAAGTGCTATTTTTCTAGAAAAAGAGGTGCCAGAACACCATGAACACCTCCCTCGTTCTCTTAGAATAGCAATGGTGCCCACCTGAGAGGCCCCAGAACCCATGTGTGAGGTGCAGGAACTGAGTTCCTGTGAGTTCCCCCTGAAAAAAGCCCTGGATAATACTATATAAAAGAATCTATCTACCATCATTATAATTGTTCAGTTTTTAAAATACAGCTGTGTGATTCTTAAAGAACCCAAGGGAAAACACAAAGTGTTCAGGGCAGGGCAGGCTTTGATTGAAATAATTTTAGTAAAAATCATATATTTTGCCCTTTATATTGGCACTATCCTTTGTAAGAACTCACAATCAGCTGAAGTACACAAGGTTTTTCCCAGTTCTTAAAAAATTGAATTCTAAGAACTGACAAGTATATTAGAAGGTCTAAGTTAGTTTAAGACCATTCATTTATCCACAGCCAAACGTGTGAAATTACAAAAGCAGATTTCTTCATAGACGTATGAGGAACATATTACCATAACTCACATTATCAGAATTCTCCCTCAAAGCACACTTTTCATTATTGGCAAAAGAGTAATTACTATAATGCAAGAGGTAAAAGGTTGATTGAATTATTTTATATTGCTTTTAAAATTATAGTCTTTATCAGATGACATTGAATTATGCACTTAGAAAATTACAGCTAGTCTTCTAAGACTTTCTTTAATACTAGAAAAACTCACTGTTTGAAGGCGAGTGCTCAATTAGATACCTATCAGTCAATGAGTAAAACTCCCACAGGCTCTTCAAATATGAGATATTGCCTGAGGGTGGGAACCCTAATTCATGACTTTCTCAGTTTAAAATACTTAAAACAAAACAAAACCCAAATCTCATTCTTCATGGTTTCTTCTTTTTATTTCTACAACTCAAGGATGGGGAATCTGTGAGCCTCCAGATGTTCCTAGACTACACCTCCCATAACCATTGATTACACTGGCTAGGACCAATGAGAGTTGAAGTCTAGTATCTTCTGGAAGACCACAGTTAACATGAGAAGGAGAAATGTCCCCGTCATCACCACTTCTGGAAAACTAATGGAATATAGCACATTTCCATCCATGTTATTTGATTCCAGAAAAAAACATTGTTTGGGGACCTCTTAACCCAGAAATTATCAGGAGTTACCGTAAGTGACAAAATGTGAGGTGGTATACCAACATACAGTTCTTTCCTGCTGTTTTCTTGGGTGAAAAATAGGACACATTTGAAGAAATGGAGAAAATGGTGGAAAATTTGGGTGGGGGAGTAGCAATGTTGATCAATGATACTTGTTGTTGTGTCATACCATGCTCACAGGTGTGAATGAAATTTAGCATGGCGCACTGGTATATTGGTAAAACCACCACCATTACATAACCCAGCAGGTACTGTAATGTGAGAGGAATGTTAGAAAACATTACAGAAGTGCTAGCATTATAAGCAGGAAAACTAATGCAATATTCCCCCTATCTGAATGTACCCTACGTCACAGAGGACATCTCAATGAGTATAGAAGGCTGGGGTTTTTGGTGACATCTATGGATGGGTGAATCTGTAAATTTCGGTTTCTCTATGGTTTTCACATCTTCAGTTCAATTCTCCACATTTCCACAACAGTTTGTGAATTTTCTACGTATTCACGAAAATTCATCAGCATGCTTTTATTGCAGATTTATCAGAATATACACATTTTGCAAAGCAACTTCCCCTAATATAATGCACTTTTGTTATTTTCACTAATATATACATTCCATACACATTTTATCCTAGAACATGCATTTTTGTACATATTTCCAGGCTGGATAACTCAATTGCAAAGCCCAGAGAAGTGCAAATTTCAAAGGATAGCTGTGTTTCAGTTCTCATATTGTTTCAGAAAGTGCAAATTGGTTACGTTCACCTTTTAATGTGAATGGAACTAACTTTCTCCCACACCCCCAGTGACAACATTTGCTAGCACTTACTAGGATATATTTGTATTGAAGTGTGGGAATTCCTGGGTCTAAAGATAAACAGTTAAAGGAGCCAACCCTTCTTCTCTATCAACTCATTGACACTGTTCTCATCCCACTTAATATTTCATGTCAGGTTATTTGATGCCACAACTTATTTACAAGGTGATTAAAATATCAATGCAACTGCACTTTACATTGCTAATTAGAAAACATTTATTACATGTTAAATGTATAGTTACTAATTGCAGCATTAACAAAACATAGCTGTACATCAATTTAATGAAGTGTGTTTGTTATTTAGGAGATTTGAATTGCCCTGACATATTGATGGTATTGTCATTATGTGGCCAAAAAAAAAAAATGTAAATTGAAAATTTTTGGGGAGGGGCATGATCCTGATTGTAATATAGTGGTTAGTTGATAACTACTATTTTTAAAGCTGAATGGGAAGAAGGTCTAGAATTAGGAGAAGACCTAGTATTCAAGAAGGCCTTTCCTTTCATATTAAGGATGACATATAAATAAAATAAATGAATTTGAATAGTTGAAAGAAATGCCTCATGGTAATAGTTAATAAAAATCACAGTAGTGGTTAATGAAACCCCCAGTTTTTAGGAAATAATAGTGGCATAGAAGGTAGTAGACTGAGGGAAAAAGTGTGGAGGAGCTAGGAAATGAAGAGCTAATGCAGGCATCCCCAAACTCGGCCCTCCAGCTGTTTTGGGACTACAACTCCCATCATCCCTACCTAACAGGACCAGTGGTCAGGGATGATGGGGATTGTAGTCTCAAAAATAGCTGGGAGGCTGAGTTTGGGGATGCCTGAGTTAATGGGACAGATGGGTGAGGAGGGAAAACACATCTTACAGAGCCTGGGGAGGTGGAGAGAGGCCATACTGGCAGAAAGAGAGAGTAAGGGTAGCAAGGGTAGCAAGGGTAGCATGGTGCCATATCTGCACCATGAATTTAAAGCCTGGTTGCACCATTTTCATAGTCAAGACTTCCTCCAAAGTGTCCTGGAATGGTCTTTTGTTAGGAGTGCTGAGAGTTGCTAGGAGATGTTTATTTCCCTTCACAGACCTACAATTACCAGAGTTCCTAGGAAGAGGAATTTATTGATGCAAACTATTCCAGGAACTGTAGCTCTGTGAGGGGATTAGGAATTTCCTAACATCTCTCAGCACCCTTAACAAGTCCCACTACACAAACCAATTTCCATTGCAGCTATCATTGGACGCCACCCCAAATAAGCCACTTCTTGGTTTAATAAGTGGCTAGTTATGACACCCACTGATACATTCCATGCTAAGAGCGAGTGATTTGACATGAGATAGGCGCAACTCCTCTGGAGAAAAGCATGTGATATTCTATGAATCCTGCACAGGAAATGAGATGGCACCAAAGCACAAATTGCATCACCACCCTAACTGTTATCAGTTGATGAAAAATCAGATTGCTTGCGCCCAATATACACAGAACCAAACAAAACATATGCAAGAATCGATGACAGCAGCGATAAATGCAAATTTATGACATGCTGGGAATGATTTTACATCAAGCATTAATCAGGCTGCTCTACCCACCTGCCCCTCCCCCTATCTCAGCAGCACAGCTCAACAGCTAACAACTTGTAGATCAGCACGAGTGTGGCAGAAAATCTGCTGTTTTGTCTAAGACATTTTGACAGGTACAATCTGTACTGTATCCAAAAAGTGTTCCCAGTATAGCGCTTAGCAGGATGGCTGGGCTGCAAATAGTGAAAATGTGTATCATAAAGTTCTAGGGATTCTAAATTGTTAAATGCTACATTTTAAATCAACACATTTTATTTAACTTATTTAAATCACCATGTTTAATATTTAATCTCCTCTTTGTGCCTCCCCCTAGTTACTTGTGCTGAATGTTTTTAAAATGTATTTTTAATGCAAATCTGTTAATGGAAAGGAAAAGGAAAGGAAAACAGAAGAACACCCACACAACAACACCCATATAATGTTAACAATGCAACGAACACTAGTACATCCATATTATTTGACACATAAAGCTGAATATATGTCATCCAAATGTCCGAATAAGTATCCAAGGGAAGTTGGTGTTTATAAAAGGTATGTTCCTGTGTAGCCAGGGCTTTAAGGTTTTCAGATCATTGTGTAACAGATGGCAGGTACTGTATTTATTCTTCTAAGCTCAAAAATCTTAGCAGCGATAAGGGCTCTTAAAATCTATATTTTTATCCTGCCATTAATCCCTGTACCACAGGAATATAATTTTATACTTCATGAACACCCACAAACATCAAGAATTTCACCAATACATAGCTGATATGGGGAACAACTTCAAACCAAAAGCACCAAAGCTGCACCAACAGTCTATCAAGAGCCCTGACAACCAGCGGCGAAGGAAGGCACCGTGACACCCGGGGTTGGCATCACTACGTAGGGTGCATGTGTGGCGTCGCTACATTCAGCGCATGCATGCGATGGCGCGCATGATCTGTATAGCGGTTTGCCGCTGGTGCTGCTCCAGTGCCGTACGGACGGTGCCGGGATTCCTCCGTCACCACTGCAGCTGTGAATGTGGCTGTAGCGATGACAGAGGGATCCTGGCACCGTTTGTATGGTGCTGGAGCAGTGCTGGCAGCAAACCAATATACAGCGCATGTGCGGTGTCACTACGTACAGCGCAAGCGTGCGACGCTGCACATACACTGTACTTAGTGGTTTGCTGCTGGCTCTGGGGTCCTCTGCTCACGGCTGCAGCTGCGAACGGAGGATCTTCCAAAGGCTGCTGTGGTGGCGTGATGGCTGCTCGTGCCACCGTGAGCCCTCACGGGGTGACTTCTTGTCATCTGCACAGTCATGGAACCCGGGGCGTACTGCCCCCCCCATTGTGATGCCACTGCTGACATCTTTTAGGAAATTGGAACTGACATGCTGTGCCATCTTTGAGAGAGTTTTAAATAACATTTTCTCTCATTAGTAGATACTGTTATTATTGACGCAAATTTAGGAATGACTTCACAGTATAAAGCAATCAAATTTTGTGTTTTGTAGGGTATGCATCACCCCAAAATATAAAAAGACAGGACACAGATTTAGATAGATTTGCATGTGCTAATTTGTATGTATGCATGCACATTTAGAAATAAGTACTATCACTGAGATGGAAATATATCTCAACATAGCGGGGAACAAGGCTATGATCAGGTGACCTGTGTGCCTACCTCTGCAATCTTCTGTCCAGGTCTCTAACTGTGGATAGACAACTTCAAAATCCCTTCTATGCTTTCTTAAATTTCTTTGTAGACAGTTTTGACTAGACAGCTGTTCAAAACAGGAGACCCCTTCAAATATATTATGTTTCATTGAGAGCCTTTCAGATAGAGGTCTGTTCTCTGTAAAGTAGGACCCATGGCCACCCTAGTATTTTTGTTCAGGTGGCAAAAAGCTTATTGTTTTCCAAACATCTTCAATTTCAAATGAATGGAAAATCTAGTTATGTGGATAGGCCATTACTTGCAGCCAGATGCAGAAGCCTCTCTTCATTTCTTGTTATCTGATTACTGAGCAGCAGTCGATGACTCAAAGCTAAATAGGTGAATTGTCTTCATTAAATATATATTGTCATGATCGTACTACCAGCATCAGAGGCACCATAACTTGGATGCCAGTTACTACAAATGGCAGTGGAATGTGATGTTGTGCTCATGTCTTCTTCTGGGCTTTCCACAGGCATTTGGTTAACTGCTGTGGAAAAAGGAGAATGCTGGACTAGATAACCCTTTGGTCTGATCCAGCAGGATTCTGCTAATGCTTTTGTTATGTATGCAGAGATTAGAGACATTTACTTCTGCCATTTAATCTGTGGTGACTACCTTATTCTTGAGAAGCAAATTACGTATTATTTTTTTTTAAAAAAAATGATTTTTAGGCTGCCTTATTCAGCCATATCTTCCCAAGGTAGCTTCCAACGTAAAAAACACAACACATCAAAATCAAAATTCCATAAAAAAGTTTAAAAGCACCACCATAAAACAGTAAAAAGAAAAATCTGAAGTTGGACGATAGTCGTGTTTGGACCAACCAAAAATGTGCAAAAAAGTGTTGCACCTTCCAGAACTCTTTGGGTGGTAGCACTAAGTAACACATTTCACCAATACAAAGATTTCTGCTTGTAAGATGGAAATTTTGGCCCCTGTTTCCTTTCCCCATGTACCACAGATTTGGGGAGTGCATAGGGTGCACATGGGGAGAGGAATGGGGTAACTTCCATGGTTCAAGTGTAAATCCTTGCACTGACAGAACATTTTAGTTGGATACTACCCCTTCATCAAGAAAGATGTTATACAAAGCAATGGGAGTGAGTATGACTATAACGTACAAAAGAAATATGGCTAGATGATGTAGTATAACACCACTTTTAGATTCAGCTAAAAGATAAAAACTGCAGACTGAATATCTGCCAGGTATATGGATATTGAGTTACACACCTAGGATTCTGGAATAAAGAAGGAATGGCTGCACCCCACTTTTTAAAAAAAAACTTACCCAGATTTGTGCCTTGCTTAAGCAAATCACTAATAACCATGCCTCTATATTACATTTAAAAATAGTTCAACATGATTTCTAAAACGATTAAAATGTCACAGCACCCATATCTGTCTAAGGCAGGGATGAGGAACATGTGGCCTCCATATGTCGTTGGAATCCAAATTCCATCCACCTTGACCAGCATGGTTAATGATGGTGGTAGTTTTATAGTCCAACAAGTTCTGGATGGCCACAGGTTCCACATCCCTGGTCTTAGAGAAGGCAACTCAAAACAAATAGAGTCTTGTCCTGAACTAATGGGGACATACAAATCTCATTTCTACAAACTTGGGATCACAAATGTGAAGGCAGTATCGCTTTGAGTCATATACATGCATGTATGAACCTGGACTATGATAAAAGTGTCAAAAGGCTGAGCCATTATACCAAAACAATATTGATTTTTCATCCCGAATACTATATAATGTGGATAACATGTAACAATAGCCCATTTATAGATGAAGCAGCTATTTGGATGGTGGATATTAATTTTCTGCTGTAGAAGTCATTTTAATCAGCTTGGCACATTTCTTCATGAATTTCACTGGGGAACAGAACAGTAAAAGCATATAGATTTATAGCTCAACAGATGCTCCACACAATACATAATGTTTTACAGTACTTCCTGGTCCATATTCATAATCCTTACCAACTCCTAAATATATACCCCCGTCTTTGAGAACATCTGGTGTCCTTTCTTTTCCCCATACTTACAAATAATAATTTGTTTGGGAAAGTATTTTTCCTTGTAATACTTTAAACCCTAGAGTTTATTTTCAAGCTGAACACCCCAAACTGGACTCTTGTAATTAAACTTCTGAATTTATTCTTTCAGAGAGAGAATTTCTGAAAACCAAAAAAGGTACATGAAAGAGTCAAATGGATGATGGGACAGAAAACAAAGATAGATTTTGAAACCATACTATAGGCATATTATTAATATGTTTCCTACTACCATTAGAAATATTTCCTCTGTAACATCTACTATGAGGAGCAAAAGTAAGGCTTTTATTGATTTGCTTTCATAATCAGTTCCTGTGTAGACATTGCTGATGGCTTACTGGGATTATCTGAATTAAAGAAAATAGGCTGAAGGCATAGAATGAAGTGTGTTACCTTCTTCATATCATGATAGCATGCTGATTTTTTTCATTTGAAAAAAATAAAATAAGCCCTGGACTGACTTAAAGATGAATGATTGATGTTATTGTGCTAGGGGGTAGGTCTCTTTAAGGAAATGTTTGTTTGATTGTTTCATTGATGCCATCGTTTTCTCCAAGGAGCTCAAGTTGGTGTATATGGCTCTCTCTCTCTCTCTCTCTCTCTCTCTCTCTCTCTCTCTCTCTCTCTCTCTCCTTGTTTAATCCTCACAACAACCCTGTGAGGTATATTAGACTGAAAGGCAGCAACTGGCCCAAGGTCACCCAGTGAGCTTGTGGCTGAGAGGGGAATTGAACCCTAGTCTCCCATGTCCTAACCCAACACTCTAACCACTACACTACACTACACTGGTTCTAGGAAATATGTGTGTGAATTTCCTAGAGGAATGCTCACCTGTCCCAGTTCATTTTTTGTGGGCACACTGACAGAATTGAGAGATGGACCACCTATGCAGTACACCTTTAATGAGTGAGAGGGCAGCTACAGGGAATACATAAAGGATTGGATACATGTGCAGAAGATGCTTATGCCTTGGTTCCTGGCCTCTATCTTTAAAAAGTACCAATAAAGCACAAGAAATTGATGAATCACTCGCATTCAGTCATTACTATTAAAGAATGCCAGTTGCTGCTCATTGCAGTAGTTGTTTCCCTCCCCATTCAGATCACACAGGGTTGTTATACTGCAGATACCGACAGAAAGTTTCATTTACCCAAATATTTGGAACAATATTAGCATTTCCTAGCTAAGAATAAGCAAAACATTTAACCATAAATAGTTCATACGCTCCTACTAATGTGTTGGTAATGAATTTAATGTAACATAAATATTAAAACAGTGTACCGATTATAAAACAAACAAACAGCCATATTCTGCCCTCTGGGGTATGCACACAGCTTTGCAGATGGTCTGCTGACAGAAGGCAATCACAGGGATCATCAACAACTGCAGGCATCTATTGAGCTCTCCCCCCCCCCCCCAACTAGTGGTGAACTGCTCAGCATCCTGTCTGCACAGCACCATTGGATTAAAATAATCAATAAATGAAATGAATGCCAGAGGGTTATAAGCATGCAGTTAAGGTGGCAGACCTTAAAGTGTATACTGCTATATACTCAAAGAAGTCAATGGAGCTGTTGTTGAAAAGGGTTGGTCTTGGAGCTTCAGAGAGTTCTTCTTATTATCATTGTTCTTATTATCGCACCATATTAAAGAGTCATTTACTCCAATTCCACAGGCTCACAATATACCTTAAAGAACATAGGAAAGCAAAGGGGGAAAGAAAAAAGCTTGTTTGCAATTAAGTGGTATACAAATTCTACTAAATACATCATACAGTATAACTCAGATCTCCTACCCTATTCCCATTTCCATAGTCATCCAAGCAAATCCCACAGTGACCAATTTAGCCCTCTCTTATCACCAGTTCTAGCCTCAGTGCATGATTTAAACTATATAAAAATAGACATCTAACCATTCTGTAGCCCAAAGTACCCTTGTTAGCAAAACTGTTTAGTTGGATATCACTCCAAACTTTTTTGAATTGGTTTGGGGCTGTTCTTTCCACTCTTATGTGTGGGTAAATTTGTCATATCCTTATTATACCCCAAAGGATGGCTAAATTGATTTCCCCCTGGAGAAGAAATTTGGGGTGGCATGAGTGGGCAGCTGTCCAATCTGGATGGCAGGGAGCTAGGATATGTAAACCTGTTCCACCTCTAGCCTTATCTCTTTTACCATTGCAGTGCGCAACCTCCCCTTTTTCAGTGTGGGCTTTTTTGTCAGTTGCATGTTGAAGGGGCTGAGTAGGAATTTGGGGGCAGGACCCCCAATTGGCCCAAGTTTAGTCTTCTTTGCTTACATCACATTGTTGGGAGTGATTTTTAGAACGGTATAATTTATGGTTTAATCTGGCCTTTAGTTTGAGCTGGAAAGACGGTTTAAGACCTGGGGACCATTAATCCAGAGGCATTACAGAATAGGGGCATTACTCTTCAGTGTATCTGCTTAGTGGGTGATACGTGTGCCCTGTGGGTCTGGCATGCACATCGGGGTGAATGCCAAACTAGTGGAGTCACAGTGTGCTTGTCTAATTTACATACCAGGGGAAGAATTCATTCCAATCCTACCTGCAGGGCACAGGTAGTGACTGGATTCATCACCTCAGGGATGGGGATGATCTCTCCTAAGGAGGGAACTTTCCTGCTCAGACTATTCTTTGTTTGCTTGAATTAAATACAGTTAAGTTAATTGGTTTTCTCTGCAGATCCTCCCGTTTTCCTTAATGTTATATTTAATAAACACAACCTATTCCCAATTTAGAGCATTGTCTTGAGTCTTCCTTGGGGCAAACCATGTCCCAAGAAGACTGCAGACAATCTGGATGGAATATCAGAGGTGAGTTAATAATGAAAAAACATGAGGAAAGCAAGGTCACGCATGGTACGGTAAGGAGTTGCTTTGGTTAAGCTCTGATGACTTTCAAGCCAATGCTGATAATCTATTTAAATCCAATTACATTATTATTTTCCTCCGTCTCAATTTTCAAATGACTTGGTGTATGTGCACATCTGGCCTAGTGTGTACCCCATAGTAAGCCAAACCATGTGAATTTGCTGGCTCCCAGGAAAGAGCTCACATCTGCTTTGCTCTTCTCCAGTTGTTTTAACTTTGTGGTTCTCTCTCTCCTCCTTAAGCACAAGCTGTAGCCAGACCAACCAAGGAGAGACCTTAACCATGTTCGATGACATGGTAAGTTTAGCTGAGCTGAAAAAATTGAGGAAGAGCAAAGTGGCTGTGAATTCCTTCCTGGGAGTTTCTGCTAAGCATTGGTTTGGCTTAGCATTACACGAGAATGTGACTTTTTATTCACTTTTGGCATCAAAAAATTGTAAGGTTGCAGCTGTGAAATTTAAAGGCTCAGATGATGAATCAGAATCAAAGGACATCTGTTGCTTAAATTCATCACCCGGCTTGAGGTGTGAGTTATAACTGTGCTTATAAAGTAGACAACTTTTTCTTTCTTTTTTTTAAAAAAAGAAAATGTGTTTAATCTGCAAAAGAGGTTTCTTGAAAAAGACACATTGTACAAGGACTTGGAGACTTTCCAATGGTTCATGAAAGGGCATGGTATTATAGGTCACATAAATTATTTATTTAATTTATTGCAATTTTAATTATATATTAGATTACTCTACATTTTTTGGGATACTCTACAGTTTTAGTGTCCTTGCTCAGAAGTGACTTATGAATATTATACTCAGAACTATGGTATCAGAGGGTTTTTTTTCTCTTCCCCAAGTTAGGTTGTGCATATGTATTGAAATACCCTTAGGTCATCCATTTTCAAACTGTGCTTCAATGAATCCTTGACATTTTTTGAAACTTCTTAGTGGTGCCTGAACATGAAGGCCAACTAATGGTGAATAAACTTCCCCCAAAGCTTCTTCTGCTATCTCCCCCGCTGTCTTAGAGGAGCATTAGGAATGTTGGAGATGACATAAAAGTCCATTTGGTGAGCCCAATAAGCTTTGTCAGTGCCCTCCATATTGCCTGATGGCCTTTAGGCTTTAAATCTCTTCAGCTGAAAGTCCATGCAGGTGCCAGCACAGATTTGGGGGCACATTCTGGGTTCCTTTGCTTGCATGTTTAACAGGTGAGGAGATGGAGAATGTTCCAGAAACATTTCTCAGGCAAGTATCACATAGTTCTGCTGTGGATATTCAAGATAAACATTCCTTCCACCTTGGGTGATTTAGCTATATATTCAAAGCAAATTTTCAAACAAATATTAAGCAGGTAACATCGATATATAGTACAGGTTTGTTACAACATGTCTGCTGTCTGAATAAGTCATGAAAGTATTTTTGAATTCATTAGACTCTTTTGTGTGTTTGTATAGCTTTCCTCATATTAGATTCTCCTGGGAGAAATTCTAATTTAATCATAATATTAGTTAACTCAATCACTCATTCTTCTTCTTACAGTAATGACTTTGTGGCAAAACTAGCAATACTTACCCTAGATTTCTAAGAATTCCTCAAGTAATTAGATTAGAAATTATGCAGTGAGAGCCCATTTATAATTCTTCACAGTTCAAGACTTTTGTCAGTGTTTTAATCAAGCAGCAAATGATGTATTTCTTAGCCTACTTCCAATTCAAGTTGGCAATCCAAATTTGTATGCATTACAACACAAGCCTTTTCATGAGGTGAACCAAACCACTGGAGTCGTTTGTCTTTCTCATTCTCCATAGCAAGAGGAAGAGAAACAAAAACAAAGAAATCCAGCAGTGATTTCCAGAGTCAAAACACACCTTGATGCCCAAATAAACAGACATAATTAGAACATAGGCAAACAAGTGGGATTAGAATTAATATAATGCACCTGTAGAATATATTATCACCCAAAATGAATTGACATAATTGCCTGGATAGTTTATGGAAAATACAGCTCTAAATGTACATGCCTATACTAATCTAGCAGCAGATTTATTAGTGACAAGGGAACACGCAAGGCCTTCCTGCACCACACACTGCTTCTGGTAGAGAAGGAACTTTCTGGAAAGCAGCACAGGATAATGGGAGCAGTGGGGAAGGTCCCATGCACAGTGGGAGGTGTGCTGGTTGTAGAGAGGTCAGGAACCAAAGGTCTGACTAATCTGGACATCATCTTTAAAAAGAGAGTTGTTTAGAATATTAAACAGACAGTTGCTGAAGCCATCCATTTAAGCGGCACCTCGGGTTATGAACTTAATTCATTATGGAGGTCTGTTCTTAACCCAAAACCGTTCTTAACCTGAGGCGCACTTTCGCTAATGGGACCTCCTGCTGCTGCTGCTGCGCTGCTGATGCGTGATTTCCATTCTCATCCTGGGGCAAAGTTCTCAACCCATGGTGCTACTTCCGGGTTAGCGGGGTTTGTAACCCAAAGTGTTTGTAACCGAAAGCATTTGTAACCTGAGGTACCACTGTATATGGAGCATTTATGAATTGGAAAGGGTGGGTGGGTCTGTGCACCATGAAGACTTAGTGTCTAAGCATCTGCTCTAGTCCCAAAGTGATATTCATCCATACACAGAAGTAAGAGTCCATCAGCAGTTTTTCAATCTGACGTAGTACACTTCCGCAAAAGGATGCAGCATGAGGATGCGGTCAGCACCCAGAGGGGTATATACAGTGATTCAGGAGCATTCAGTTTGTCAAGGGGATAGAATCCAAACAATCCTTTCCTGCCCACTCCAAAGGTGTCAAAGGTGATGGTGTCTTGGAAGCACAATCTTCCCCTCCCTGTGTGAAAGAACACTCAACTCTAACTGAAAGTTGTCCTGGGACTGCATTGCTGAAAGGCAGCATGCTCTGGCCTCTGACATCAGCCAAGGGCCTCAGGGCGTCTTGGAGACTGAGGGATAATTATGGCTTCATCCATTGAGTGGAGAAGGAACAGCTGCAGAGTTTGTTTCCCTGTTCCCTCCTAGAAAAAAGCACTTATAGGAACTTTGTAACTCAGAGCTATGGCCTGAATTTGGTTCCCTTCCCTCCTCTCCCAGTCACTTCCTTTTGTGTTGTGACTTTTAGATTGTAAGCCTGAGGGGAGAGACAACCTTATTACTGATCACAGTAAGCCGCTCTGGGAGTCTTTTTTCTACAGAAGAATGAGATGGAGATGCTTTTAATACACAAATAAATTCATCCCACTTGGGGACTATGTAATTTCCCAGTGATAACTATATAATATTTTATGAATAAGAGTGAGGCCAAACTTCATACTTCTACTAGTTGTTTGTTTTACAGCAATATTATTGTGCATAGTGCTTTCCAAAGTCCATCAGGGCAGGACTCTACCCAGAGACACTTGCAATCTGAAATTCAGCTCAGAGAAAATAACAGAAGGAGGGGAAAGGAAGTATTGTTGCAGTTTAGTCGTTTAGTCATGTCCGACTCTTCGTGACCCCATGGACCAGAGCACGCCAGGCACTCCTGTCTTCCACTGCCGAGTTAAATGCAGGAAGAATGTGCAATTATTCAAATTACAACACAAATATAAACTAGGGTATTGTATCAAGTGCTTCATGGTGAGCGGAGTGAGTTTTGAGGAGGGATTTGTGAGATATAAGAGGATGGCATCGTGGTAGTTTTGGGGGAGTAAGTTCCAAGTACTCCCATCTTTTTAATAGTTCTCCACATTGCATCTGTGATGGTAGGGAATCCAGAATGGAACTGCCACAGTTTGTTGTTGAAAAAAATATTTCTTATCATGTAATTTCCTGCTAAAAATTACCCTCCTTTTAAACCCACTTTTTACCCCTAGTTTAAAACAAAATGTATCAGAACAGCCTGTGTCCTCAAATGTTTCTACTACCACCAGCAGCTTTAAAAGGAAGGGTGATTCTCATTAAGAAAATGGCAGAAAGGGAAAGTGTTGGTTCCCTTAAGCTTCTTGCTTCCCCAAACCCAGATCAGGTGCCCCATTTGGCAGCTATTTCTTAAAACCATAAAGTGGCAGATTCATTCATCTCCATCACAGGGTTTGCATTTGCCTATAGCCTTCTCCTTAGAGGGAAACTATAATATAAGAAGAGGCTGCTGGATCAGGCCAATGGCCCATCTAGTCCAGCAGCCTGTTCTCACAATGGCTAATCAGATGTTTGTGGCAAACCCACCAAGCCGGATTCAGTCTATAGCACTCTTCCCTCGTGTGGTTTCCAGCAACTGGTATTCAGAGGTATTATTTCCTCTGATCATGGAGGCTAAGCATAGCTATCAAGGTTGTTGTTGTTGTTGTTTAGTCGTGTCCGACACTTCATGACCCCATGGACCAGAGCATGCCAGGCACTTCTGTCTTCCACTGCGTCCCGCAGTTTAGTCAGACTCATGTTCGTAGCTTCGAGAACACTGTCCAACCATCTTGTCCTCTCTCGTCCCCTTCTCCTTGTGCCCTCCATCTTTCCCAACATCAGGGTCTTTTCCAGGGAGTCTTCTCTTCTCATGAGGTGACCAAAGTACTGGAGCCTCAGCTTCAGGATCTGTCCTTCCAGTGAACACTCAGGGCTGATTTCCTTAAGAATGGATACGTTTGATCTTCTTGCAGTCCATGGGACTCTCAAGAGTCTCCTCCAGCACCACTATCAAGGTTAGTTGCTCTCAAAGCCATGAGCTGGGATTGATCCTCTGCATATTATCTATCTGAAATCATTTTCCATTTAGACCAACGGGCATCAAAAGTGCTTATCTTTGTCTGGATCATGCCAAAGCTCATATTCAAAATTAACAACTAGGTGATCAAACTATCTAGCAGTTAACTGTGGTAATGAGTCCCAGCCACAGCTGATACTAAGTGACACAGAAACAGGCATTTTATCAGTCTGTATTGTAAGAGAGATTGGCTTTCTTCCCATGTCTCCCTTACAAATTCCGTAATAAATAGTCTGATCATTTTGAGTGACATTTAGGATCTTTATTGGGAAAGACATTTTCAAATGTATCTGTCTTTTGTCTGGTTTATATCTGACATTTATAACAACCAGCTATTACCTCTCTAAAGCCTGCATCTGAAGTGCTCCCATCTCTTCATTTCCCCCCCGTGCTGCATAATGGTGACATTTCCAGGTTTTCTTTCTGTCTAGGCTTCTCTCTCTCTTTTCCTTTTCTTTCTCTTTCTCTCTCCCCTCTCCTCATGCAATCATTACATCGTCTTTAAACCTATTTCAGAGTTTCACAACCTGCACAAAAATGAGTGTCTCATGCCAAATCTCTCATTGATCGGTCCTTCCCATATGTTATAGAGTGATCCTTTGGGCAGATCATTCTATGTCCTCCAAATAAATAAAAAAAATGGCCTGTGATCTTTCTGTCATCTGCCTTTTCTTTCCTCTTGGCAGCAGAGTTTTAGCTGCTTCTGAGTGGCTCCGCTTTGTTTTCATATTTGTTTGGTCCAATTTATTTGTATTGCAATAAGGTCCTGCGATGCACAGTTCCATGCCTTCCTGCCAGTAGCTTTCTAACGTATCATGTGGTGTCTCTAATCCATGTGTCATTATTGTAAGCTGTGAGATGCCTGAATACTGACTTTTATCTCAGAGGGCTCTAAATGTCCTATACATCTGCCATCTACAGATTCATCTTGGCACAGTATTGTTATGTGTTCTGAGAATGATATTTCCCGGACACAGAAATCACTTTGATCTTTTCTTGAATTGCTTCCCTACTTTTTAAACATGGAAGGCCTACTAACATCAGATAGAAGCTGCTGGCGTTTGGAAAGTTTACGACGTGTTTACAGCGTAGCATGCCAAGCCTGCTTTGGATTATGGAAGTCACACACAAAGAGTGAAAGTACCCTTTGCACAAAACAACTTTCCCCCATCTCCTTGCCCCATCCCTAAATCTGTCTTGGAGGTTCCAGCAAACAACTGGAGCAGATTTGAAGAGGGTGCAACATGTGTGGGGAGGAGAGGGGGGGAAGCTTTGTGTGCAGGGATCAGCAAACTTTTTCAGCAGGGGCTGGTCCACTGTCCCTCAGACCTTGTGGGGGGCCTGACTATATATATATATATATTTTGGGGGGGGAATGAATGAATTCCTTTGCCCCACAAATAACCCAGAGATGCATTTTAAATAAAAGGACACATTCTACTCATGTAAAAACACGCTGATTCCCGGACCGTCCGCGGGCCGGATTTAGAAGGTGATTGGGCTGGATCCGGCCCCTAGGCCTTAGTTCGCCTGCCCATGTTCTAGGTACATGCCTGGTTTTTTGGGGGTGTTTTTTAGTGACTAATTTCTAGCACAATGCTAAGTTGTGGCTCACAACTTTAAAGCTTTCATTTTCAGGCTTGTGGTGAACTTAGTATTCACACAATTTTTATTTCTGGCTTAGATGAATCCAGACTGTTGTAGAGCTGTTTTTTTTTTAGTTGCAGTTTCCCAGACACTGCTTGAGGCTGTAGTATTCTGGGTATATCCGGAAATTTCTGGACATATGGCAACCCTACATTTTATGCTCTTTTATCAGAAGACACAGAAGAGTAGATGGGGTGGCTGAAGAGACTTAGAACTGGTCTTGTAGATTATATACCACTGCCAACAGTTCAAGTGCATGTCTTAGAGTTACTAGCCCAAATGTCTCTTCAATATGGGGGGGGGGGGCAGGGATAACCCATCACTTCAGCCTAGAGCCTTCCAAGAACAGTGTCTGTGGGTTGTGTTCAATGTTAGTCATAGAACAGACCAGTTAAAAATAATATTCTTTACTATCTTCATTTCAATGGGTCTACTAATTTGAGTAGAATTTAGCTGGATATAACCATATTAAAAATAAGAAGGATGTCTTTTTAATGTCTCAAAACACTCTTACACTCTCAGCAAGGATTCCACAGTGGAAATGTAAAAAACTCATTTACACTGCAAAAATCCCAAGAATCATAAATGAAACTATTCACTTCTGTACAATGTTTGAATGAGTGCTCTGCCAATATTCTAGTTCAATTCCCCCTACAGCAACCATTTGCTGGTCAGTAGGCAAAAGGAAATCTTAATCAAAAAGGAAATGGGATGATTTTGGTGAAATTCTTAGAAGTAAGATGTAAGGTTTGGTGTCTTAGTTGATTAAAAAGCGACTGAGGTATGTTTGTGTTTAATGTTTGTTCTGTTTTGCAATCCCTGCACCTGTCTGGCAATCCACAGCTTTTCTGGCTGCCATGTCTCCACACACATGGCACACGACACACTGGAGAGCAGCACAGTGATTGTAAAATAAATGAGCATATGTAGTATTTTTTACCCTTTGGCTACATTGTATTATTGAACTCCAGACTCTGACTTCCCCAGAAAATATCACAGAAATTCTTCCATCCCATGCTAAAGCGACAAAAATAAACAAACCTGTCATATATTTCATGGAGAGTGAAGAGTTTACTGAAATTAATGCATATGTGGTATTGGAAAGGGTGTGGCCTAGTCTGACATGGTCTATGGATTCTGGAAGCTAAAAATGTTCTTTCATGTGAACATATGACTGAGGAGGAGGAGTATTGAACCAAACATTTTCCAGGTTTGATTTTAGCCCTGAAAGTAGTACTTTCAGTGAGGTGATCTTTCCACAAAACCTTGATCCTTATCTTTTCATGACGGTTTGCCATTGCTCACATTGCTTCCCTATTGTTTCCCATTGGTGGGTTTGGAATAGAGGAGGGTCTGGGAGGGGGCATGCACCTCCTTTTGTTGCCTCCAGTGTGCTTTGCTCAGGCTGGTCCCCAACCCAAAGGGATTTTATTATGTGCTAAGGAAACCAGCTTGGGGGCATTATGGAGTGAAAAGCTGACAGAGAAAGGATTATTTATCTTCTTGCCTTAATAAAGTGCAAGTCCAGGAAATAGAGGTTGTTAGACCTTTAAATGTCCTAGTATTACGCACTCACAGTTAAGCACTCCATACAGACCCCTCGGAGTGAATAGACTACAACCTTAAGTAAGTTTAAATGCTTTACTTACAGTAATCAGAGGTCTCACTCATGTATTGTACAATGCATTGCACAGCAGAAGCAATACAGATAAGGTATTATTGTATCTTCAAACATGGAGTCGGGACACAGGAGCTCCAGCCTCATGTGTCTTGTCAGTTACATGGAAGAAGAGGAGGAGGAAAAAGGAACAGGAAACAACCATTGCTTCCTGCCTCCCTGAAGGTGAGGGGGCATGACCTAGTTAAGCCTTCGCTAACATTTTACAAGCATCTTAAAAAGCAGAGACATCACCTTGCCAACAAAGGTCCATATAGTTAAAGCCATGGTTTTCCCAGTAGTGATGTATGGAAGTGAGAGCTGGACTATCAAGAAGGCTGATCGCCGAAGAATTGATGCTTTTGAATTATGGTGCTGGAGGAGACTCTTGAGAGTCCCATGGACTGCAAGAAGATCAAACGTATCCATTCTTAAGGAAATCAGCCCTCAGTGCTCACTGGAAGGTCAGATCGTGAAGCTGAGGCTCCAGTACTTTGGCCACCTCATGAGAAGAGAAGACTTCCTGGAAAAGACCCTGATGTTGGGAAAGATTGAAGGCACAAGGAGAAGGGGACGACAGAGGACAAGATGGTTGGACAGTATTCTCGAAGCTACAAACATGAGCCTGACCAAACTGCGGGACGCAGTGGAAGACAGAAGTGCCTGGCGTGCTCTGGTACATGGGGTCACGAAGAGTCGGACATGACTAAATGACTAAACAACAACAACAACATTTTACAGCTTTGTGGTTCTTAACCCTTTCACTTAGATATGCATTGTGATATTTGACTGCAAAATCTCCTGCCACTGAGTGTCTGTGCTTTGTGTGCATGTGTTTTGTGCTGTGTGACTATAGAAACCATTGGCTATGAAGTGTTTCCTTTTTAATAACCTGAAATAGCTATTCACCTTTGTCTGTGGCACTGTTCCTTCTTGAAAACAACTAAAAACCCATGATATTCTGAACTGGAGGGAGGCATGAAATGTGTGGGTGAGTGTTCTTAAAGCCCAATTGAAATTTTATTTCATCAAATATAAGACTTGGATCGAAGATTATCTCTCTCACATCTAGTGTATCCAAAACCAGCAGGACACTCTCCTCTGTACACAGATGTCTATTTAATAGCTCTGGAAACAGTATTATCACAGGTGCTTGGTGGCCAGGAATGTGTAATTGCTTATTTTCATGAAGTCTGGCACGGCCAAATTCAATATGTTATTCCTTGTATCTGCCACCCACTGTATTAAGTGTCTGCAGGCAACTATGATCTCCTATTCTCAGTCTTCCCATTAAAGTACAGCAGCATGTAAGGTGTTCAGCAGGAAGCAAAAATGGCTTTCTTATAAGTAAATGCAACTTTACCCTTGAATTTGCCTTAGAAAGCATGAGAGCTTTTGATTCAGAAGCAATTCTAGGCATTTTCTTTTGGCCCCCGCAAGTCTTTCTTGCTAGTGTGTTTGAATGGCGGCAAGACCACAGGTGAACAATAGATACATATTTTTCACCTAAAATAAAATTTCACATTTTGTGGTATTTTTGTCTTACTTTCATATAAGGTGCTAATGGTCACCTTAAAAAAAAACTTATCCTTTCCTTAACTGGGGAAGAGAACCTTGCTGCCACCCTCAGTTGTAGCTTACAAGACATTCTATGGGAATATGGGAGCAGCAGCAGACATATTTTTTCTTACCATGTGGGCATGGAGGAAGTATTGGCTAATCTAAGCAGCTGAAAAATGTTAAAGCAAGAAAAAGGCAGCCTTTGACCTCTGTGTAAGTAGTGTTGTAAATCTGGGAGGAATTTTAAAGGATTTTTCTGAGGAAAAATCTGGCCACACACAGGACAAGATACAGCTGTGCACAAATGGTTCATGGGACAGAAACAGACTGATCTGTCCATCCCTGTTGAGGAGAAGTGAACAAAAAGGCCAAATTGGAGGCATATTTTCTCATTTATAGACTTCATGTTCTAGGAGGTTTAATGGTTCCTACTAAAATGGAAACATTTTATGAACCGATTACTAGCTATTGATTTTTGCATACATTTTTATTATGGCAAATTAATTGAATGCCAAAAAGTTCTGAATGCTCTAGAGCATGTCTCTCTCTTAAACAGCTTACATCAATAATTCTTTATAATCCACTATAGGTACATCAGATCAGGAGCCTAACAGGACTGTAGTGGCATAAACCCACCATAACAAAACGGAGGCCAAAAATGTACATCCTGGATAACAATTTGCCTTTTCTCTCTTAACTTTTACAATATCAACCCCGGTTTAGCAAACTGGATGAAAAAACTTGGCAGCTGAAACAGAGGTGTTTCCACCGCTGATGAATGGTTTAAGGTACATTTCAAAGGATGGTTGTATTTCAGTTCGCACATTGTTTCAGAAAGAGTAAATTAGGTAGGTTTCTTTTTTAATTGCAAACGGAATTGAATTTCTCCTCCATCCTTACCTGCAACTAATGTACATGTTAATTTTACCTTTGAAGGCATTGTGGTTTCTTAGCATGTCGGGGGCTGATTCTATTCTACTATACTTTCCTTTTTATACACATAGGAGGCAGCTTGATACAGAGTCTGTGTTATATCCTGCAGTGCTAATTTAAAATCACTTAGTGCAGTGTTTTTCAACCACTGTTCCGCGGCACACTAGTGTGCCGCGAGATGTTGCCTGGTGTGCCGTGGGAAAAATTGAAAATTTTGAAATATTTAAAAATAAAGTATTTTATAATTTTTCATATTTCTGTTTACTTACTATTTCATAATAAAGTAATTATAAAATACTTTCTTTGTGTTTATTTGATTCCTATTCAAGAGAATTACTTTACATATAGTCAATATAGGCACAGAGTTAATATTTTTAACATTTTCTAATGGTGGTGTGCCTCGTGATTTTTTTCATGAAACAAGTGTGCCTTTGCCCAAAAAAGGTTGAAAAACACTGACTTAGTGGTATACTCGTTCTGCTGGCAAAATAGTTGTCACCAGAGCAATGCTGTTGCACAAGAAAATGCAAAAGCAGCTTGCTGGCAACATTGTTGCACAAATGATGGTGTACTCATTTGTGCAATGAGTTTCTGCACAGCTAGCACAACTGTTGCATTGGATTCCTCTGTTGTGCAACTTTAAAACTCACTAGCCCTTGCGCATGCAGACAGAAAACAGTGGATACAGCCCCATGATTCTAGGTTTATCTAGCTCAGTATTGCCTATTCATTTATTTAGAATGTCCTTCCCAGTCTTTATTGCAACAGCAGTTTCAGAATGAGTAACAACTGTGCTGTAACCATTATGTGTTGTCTGTGATCACCAGCAGTGGCTTTCTAGAGTCTCAAAGATCAGTTTTTCACCAAACCTCTCTGGAGATGACAGAGGTTGAGCTTAGAACCTTTTACATGCACAAAGCAATGAGTTCTTCCTTTGAGATTCTGCCCTTCCCTTCAAGAACAAAGAAGAGACTCCGTAAAACATTAGGGCAAATGTGTGCAGTAGTTCTCATATTATGGAATAATTGTTCTTCCCCTTTAAGTCTCATTCACAGATTTCTTTTCTTTTCCTCGTACTGCCTCAAATGGAAAATTGGACACCTACAGCTAACCTGATGCACACAGACACCATTATTTTTGTAACAGGTGTGTTGTTTTGCATTTCTTGCCCAGAGCTTTTCATAAAAGGTTTTCAGAATTTCAGCCCTGGAGCCCAGGTTGAAATTATGAGCGGAATTAAGGTGCTGATTTTTGCTCAGGATCAGCATGGCTCACCAACTTCAGGGCTGCCCAAAGAACTTTTGAATCACTCAGCCTGCCACTATTAGAGAAAGATTATGACACAAGGCTTGAAAAATAAGCTTTTCAAAATGCAAGTGCGTTGGGTACTGGGGGAGAGAATTGTTTATGATCCAGTTGAATGACATTGGGAAGCAAGGTACTGTATATCAGCCTTATATAATGAATGCAAATTGTATTTCAGGTTCCAAATGGGAAAGCATAAAAGGCTAAGGAAAGCTTTAATTTATGATTTCTACAGTTTAATGCTTCACACCATTAAGTGCCCATTAAATCCTTACTTTATATGCTTCTAAGTGCATCTCCATAACCCAAATAAAAATATTGTTTTAATTCCAGCTGATACAAAATTAAACATTTTAATTAAGGAGATTTGTGATAAATAGGCTACTAGCAAAAAGTATGCTGAGGCTCAGTTGTGACACGTCACCTATATGTTTTGCAGGTTTTGTTTTGTTTATTACTGTGTTATCGGATACATGAATGATCCGTATTCGCAGATAACAGTTTTGCAGCCTGGTTTGGCTTTATATTTATATTCTAGTAAAAACAATAGAATTGTAGAGTTGGAAGGGACTCCAATGCAGGAATATTCTGAGGAAAACTCTGAGATATTTGTGAGTAAAAAAGAATTCTTCTTGCACAACAGAACTTCCCCTTCCTCTCCTCTCCAAATCTGCTCCCTCAACACCCTGGACCAGATTTTGGGGGTGGGGGATAGAGGGGAGAAGAGGGGGAATTTTCATTGTGCAATTGGAAGCCAGGTTGTGCTGGTGGAACAGCAGCATTGGATATACCATATTTTTCGCTCTATAAGATGCACCAGACCACAAGACGCACCTAGTTTTTGGAGGAGGAAAACAAGAAAAAAAATATTCTGGATCTCAGAAGCCAGAACAGCAAGAGGGATCGCTGCGCAGTGAAAGCAGCAATCCCTCTTGCTGTTCTGGCTTCTGGGATAGCTGCACAGCCTGCATTCACTCCATAAGACGCACACACATTTCCCCTTACTTTTTAGGACCGAGAAAGTGAATCTTATAGAGCAAAAAATACGGTAACCAGGGCTTTTTCTCCAGACGGAAGTTGCCAGAACTCAGTTCCGGCACCTTTCTGGTGGGCACCAATGCCATTAGAAGAGAACAAGGGAGGAGTTCTGGCACCTCTTTTTCTAGAAAAAATAGCACTGGATAAAACTGTATATTTTGAATTAACTTTTGACCTTGGAAGACAACTTAAGTAGCAGAAATGGCCCTATTTCTCTTTTTCTATACAATTCTGGAGGGTATGCATTTTTGCTGCCTTTCACTTTTGTTTATCCCCGCAGTCAACTTATTTTTTGATGCAAGATTATAATTGATTTTAAAGTCATCAGCACATCTTTAAGTGGCAGACAGTCAAAGAGGAGCTCTTAGGATCAGTGTTAAACGTCAATGACTTTCTAGCCTTGCTGGGATATACATGTCACAAAATTCAATACAGCCTGATAGTGACAGTAATAAATTGAAAACTCAGCAAAACACAGCCATTAGTCAACAGTGTCCAATGTCAAAAACACACGCCCAAGTGATTCGGGAGTAACATAGATCAGAATCAGAACCAAGTGGCCTGTAACAAGCAATACTGCTGATACGGAATCATCCAGATTATTCAAGCAAAGTGAACCTAATTAACAAATGTAGATCAGGTAGTGCATCAGGAAATTTGGTAAATTGCTTTAAGGTGAAAAGGATCAGGGTTTTATGGTAGAATGATGGCATAGCAGGCAGTATGTATAATGAATCGGGACAGAGCACAAATGGCAGGACAAAGGAGGCAGCCAGAAAGGTTGAGGCCTAGAAGCATGAATGACTGGTAGTGTGAACAGCCATTGCTAAAACCAAGGGGCAGCAGCAGTAATGTCTTTCCATGCTGATATTGTTTTACTGTTTGATTGACTAGTTGATACTGTTTTATTTGCTTTTTTATGGGCTTGTTTCTTAATAGCTTATTTGCTGAGGTTTTTAAATACTGTAAACCTCTTTAGATAACTTGCCCAGAACAGCAGCTTTTAAAAACCATAAAATAAATGCATAAATAATGGCATTTTTATATAGGGGCATGGGCCAGTCACAAGTCATCTGAGAGCTGCCAGACCATGTTATATCATAAGTTTGAATAAAACTGCAATTGAAGTGGGAATGAGGCTTTGTGAGGCATTTCCTGCATGATAGTATGCTATGGCAATGCAAGGAAACCACAATGCAAAGATTGAATCCTAGTGATGCCTTGCAAACTGTGAAGAAGCACTCTCAATAACTATAGTCCTCCAGCTCCTGACCAAAGTATGAAGATCTCAGAACAGTTGTTGATGTGAGAAATTTGGGGAATTGGGTGAAGGGAGAATATTGCAAGGGGCTGCCCACTGTCCATTGCCCCATTTGTTTGAGTTGAAAAGCGTCCATGCAATGAAAGCCTTGAACATCAGACAAGGCACAAGACACTCTGCACATAACTGGCTTCCACATTTAGGGGTTGGGGTAGAATTACTACCCTGGGCAGATGGGCCAGTATAGTGATCTACAGGGTGGTCATTGCTACTGTTGTTTTGACTGCTTGCCTTCCCCTGGCAAGTGTGGCTTTGTGTACTGATGGGCTAAAGCTTCTAGTGTCATGACCTTTTCTCATTCCTGCCCATGCATGACATGACTTGTGTGGGCTCTTCTGTAGGAAGATGTGTGGAAGAGCAAACCTTAGGACATGGACTGGAGCTGAAGAGACCTTCTGGCCTATTTCATTTTAAAATTCTCCAAGAAAAAAAGCCCACAGAGCATTGTGCAGCTTTCTTTACTTTCTCTCTGTGTTAGGAACTCTATAATAACTCCCCAATGAGTTTCTTGTGTAACACCCATTAGAATAATTAATAGCTAGGATTGTATAAAAATCTAGGTAGGCGTATGGTAACCACAGGCAATCTATACAACTTGAGCTGTAATTACGCATCTTTGCAACAATGCCGATTCTTAAAACTTTGTTATCCCCAAACCCTCCATACAAGAGCACACTTCAGTCCCATTTTTTTGCAGTAATCAGGACAACCATGTTGACTGACACATGTAGGGCTATAGTTGTGATATTCCTTTCTCCTCTTTGTGTGCTGTAACATTTTCTTTGTTGAAAACCACCCGCTGAGTGGCTAGCAGAGGTCTTCAATAATGTTTTCACAAGCAATATACCAACTCTCTCTCTTGCCCTCCGAGCTCCAGATAAAACTGGCATGGAAAGACACAGGGAAGCTCAGCCAACACTCAAGGTTGAATCAAATGGACTGGCCTGCAAATGCAGGAGACAGCCTCCAACAATCTAGCCTTTTGACAGACGTGCCACTAGATTCAGATCTCACAGACTGACTTCCTATAAAACAGTGAGGGAAATGCTGCAAGGGAAAATACCTCTCACCTAGTTCATAAGAATCCATTTGAACCCTAGAATAGCATGGGTGGATCCAGCCCCTTCCTAGGTGATCAGAATGCTGCATGGCATAGCCTAGGGTTTATTATGCATATGGTGTGGGAAAGGCAGGAATTGAAAACTATTAAATGGGTTTGTTATGAATCCCCAAATTCAAACCCAGAACAAGACAGGGTCCATGCATCTTACTATCTTAAGGTCCATGTAACTTGCAGTTACCACATGGTCCATTGCAGCTCCATGGTACAGAACATGGGTATGCATGGGGGGCGGGGAGTCCCAGGTTCATTCCCTAGTATAATCACTTAAAAGGATCTCAGTTAGTAGGGCTGGGAACCCTACAGGGCATGGCATTAGTTACATCTATTCAAACATTTCCCTTTAATACAAATTAGCTAATAGGATATTCTAATAGGATTGCATTCAAGATATGTCATAATGCAATACAGTAAGATAACACAAACTAATTTAATTAAAAACAAAGGAGAGAGGAAACACAGAGTCCTCTCTCAAAGTTAGCTCTGAACCCCAGCTACCTGCCACGGCACCCAGAGCAGTGCAGTGGCGGGACTAGCCGGCCCGCCGCCCCCACGTTGAGTGGGGGGGCCGCTTGCTGCCTGCACTGTGAGCATCGGGGAAGGGCTGCTAGACGCCCATGGCAGCATTGTTCCTAGCGGCCCGCCACCCCACTGCAAGCGTCCGGGGCACTGCTCGCACAGTGAGCGGGGTGGTGGTGGTGTAGCGATGTCACCTGCCCTCATGGCTGACACCCCGGTGTGCACCGCACCCCCCGCACCTGCCTTCCTCCTCCAGTGCTTAACCCTTGTTAAGTGGATCCTCTCTCTTTTTTTTAAGAGTATTTTTTTATTAACCGACCAATCACATCAAATCAAACCAAATTACATAAATTCCAAATTACACAGCTGAATTTTAAATTTTTGTTGGGGGTATCCATATTTCAAGTTCCGAAGGGGATCCAATCAACTTCTTGCTTCTTACTGCTGTTTTAATGTCCACAAATCTAACCTTATGGTGCTCACAGTATATTTTTCCTTTCTCTTTGTGACCTCTGATAGTCTCCACAAGCTGGTTAGAACATTTTGTAATCCTGCGTGGATATTATTTTTTTTATCCAGTAGCCATATCCAGACGTTTTCCATATAATATCACTTCCATACATCAAAACAGTCTTAGCGTCATTAATCTTCACCAAACTGCCTCCTTTCTCAAAACCTCTGAGGAGATTCACCAGGAATGCAGTCTGAAAACAAGTCCGATCTTCCTCCCAGCTATAAATCCTTTGGCAAGTTGGTGACTCCGAATTAATTGCTGCGCCATTCCAAAAGCTCTTATTGCTTCTCGATCTCCATAAAGCATACTTTTGGTTAAAGTTTATCTCTACACAGACCTTAATCATCCTGCTTGGGTCAGTTCAACCAACGATTCTAATGAGGAGGGGTTCTTGTAAATCACATAGAAGGAAAGTAAAAAAGGTCCCCCCCCCCAATTCAGTCCCATTGTCAACATACCCAGCCTTTGGTGTATCTTCATCGTAAAATATTCCTGTTTCTCCAACCCGTCGTCGTCTTTCGCAGAGGTCACTTAAATTAGCAGACTTCACTCCCCTTCTTCACTTGAAATATGTGCATTTGCTTCTTTTGTAATTAATTATTCCAAATTGCTGCAACTAGTGTGCGATCAGAGACAGCGTCCAGGAGAGCCGAGGTCCACACGGGGGCATTCTGCCTAGGGCCCTCACCCCTTCTTTCGAATTAGGGGGTGATTTATGGGCACAGCAGGCAAGGGCAGTGTTCCCCATTTCCTTGGGGCAACAAGGGAGGCTGCCTACTCGCATAACAGCCTCTTAATTACCCCGTGTGGGTCGGAGAGATGGTATTGTCGGCCATCTTCCAATGCGCCCCCTAGTGGCCCCCTGTTAAGTGGATCCTCTCAGCTCTCACCTGGGACCTTCCCTTTCTGTTTCCAGTCTCTACCCTGGGAGATCTTCCCTTCCCATCCTTTCCCTGCCTCTCACTCATGGTCCTTCCATCTTAATACATGTAATCCTTGGATCCCTATAACGGTCCAGAGCAGAGGACATCAAAGGAAAACAAAAGGGGGAGAAAGAAGGTAACAAGAAGGAAATAATAGAAAAAAGAAAAAAAGGAGGAAATAAAAATAAAAAGGAGTTCTGACTTTCTGTCTGCCAAAAAAAGGATTCAAAACATTTGGTCTAGGATCACATCAAACTGCTCTATTTTCTGTTAATTAATAGTTAAAAGACAAAGGGTGTTTGTACATGACTTTCCTGGCCCATAACCTATAACTGATAACTAGAATATACCAGGCACACCTTAATCTATAGACATAGACCCCCACCCCAGGAGTTTCTCTTTTTCTTCCATTGCAACTCTGACCTCTATTGATGTGAATATAGATTGCCACACACACAAGACATGGGCATGTAAATACTTTTTAGGTTGTTTTTATTGTAGTATTGGGTTTCTTTTAGCTTGTGTACTGCCTTGCAATATTTAAAGTCTAGTGTGAAAGTATTTAAATAAATAAATGTGCACCAGGGAATGTCATGTACTCAGGGTGAGGGAACATCTAATGACATAGAATCATAGAATCATAGAGTTGGAAGAGACCACAAGGGCCATCGAGTCCAACCCCCTGCCAAGCAGGAAACATAGTTTTCAAAGAAAATGTTCAGTATATTCAAGGCCACTCACCTCTTCTTCTTTTTTGTAGCATTTCACATTTTTGAGAATTCATTTTGCCATATTAAAAATGTGATGGATTTAAAACTCAGCTTTGTTTGAGATGCCTCATACCAACTTTAACTAACAGCTCAATCTTGGACTGTAGGATTAGACAGACTCCTACTTTATGTGCTGCTCATCCTGATCTCCTAAAATCTGGTCTTCAGCTGTTTATATGCACACTTGTCTGCTGCTTTCTTTTCAGGCAAATATTTGTCTCATCTTCTCAGGTAATCCTATTCCTAACACATACACACTGTGTCTGGATTTGTATTCAGTCCCCTGCTGCCCCACTGTTTACCAAAGTTCAAAACTTGGGCAAATAGCAATTTGTTTGGGCAGAATTAGTAATACCTTATTTTTGGTGGGCACAAATAACCGTGTAATTATTTTCTGAATTAAGAAATTGCCATACTATCTCAGACTCATTACATGGGCATTTCTTCTCAGCTGATGGTATTTGAAGTGTTACATGCAAATTGGTAACTAGCAACTGTAGCTATTTGTCCCCCCCCCCTCAATATCAGAGAAGCAGCAATTAGACACAGTATATTCTCAAGGAGGGGGGAAACACACAGAGACCTTAAAATGGCACATCTGGTACTGATATTTGTGTGACACAAATCAAGGTTGGGTTTTTTTATTAAGCATATGTGTAACATTCTCTTTTTTACTGTGAAAAGTGCTCTAGGATTGTTCATCCTAACATAAGAATTTATATTAAGTGCTCTGCTGGATCAATCCAGTGGCCCATCTAATTGGGAGTGAAATTTGAAGAAATAAGGAACTTCATGCTGCACCACTGCCTATCTATGTCTAACCTATATGCTGGCTTCTCACTGCTGCTGCAAACTTCAATGGTTTACATCATGGGTAGGCAAACTAAGGCCCTGGGGCTGGATCCAGCCCAATCACCTTCTAAATCCGGCCTGCGGATGGTCCGTGAATGCATCTCTGGTTTATTTGTGGGGCATAGGAATTTCATTTAGTCCGGCCCCCCACAAGGTCTGATGGACAGTGGACCGGCCCCCTGCTGAAAAAGTTTGCTGACCCCTGGTTTACATTAATCATAGAACCAGCATTGACCCACCCACGCCCCCTGGACAGTTAAGTCCAGTCAAATTTGACTATGGGGTACAGCGCTCATATCCACATTCAGGTCGATGAAGCTGGCATTTGTCCTCAGACAGCTTTCTGGGTCATGTGGCCAGCATGACTACACCGCTTCTGGAGCAACAGGACACCATGACAGAAGCCAGAGTGCATGGAAACGCTGTTTACCTTTCCTCCGCAGCAATACCTATTAATCTACTCGCACTGGTGTGCTTTCAAATTGCTGTGACAAAGTGACAGGAGCTCACCAGTCATACGGATTCAAACTGCTGACCTTACAATCAGCAAGCCCAAGAGGCTTGGTGGTTTAGACCACAGTGCGACCCACATCCCTTGATGAGCAATAGAGCAATACTAGTTTTATTTTTTTACAAAGGCAAAATATTAGACCTATCCATTGAGAAGCCGGCTAAAAATCTTTCTTTCTTTAAAATTTTACCCTTACTGGTTCTGTTAACTAGTGAAAACACATCATTTTTCTGGTTTTGCTAGCTCATCTGAAACTAACATTCCTCAGATGTTTTACCCAGTCACCCAACATTCCTCATATGTTTTGAATATAGGGACCTTCCTTCTAGTGAGCCAGGCTATTAGTCCATCTAGCTAGTATCATCTACACTGAATGGGGTTTCAGACAGAGGATGTTCCCAGCCCCACCTGGAGATGCCAGGGACCTTCTGCATGCAGAGCAAATGCTATCCCATTGAGTCATGGCCCTTCCCACTGCTATGGGAAAACATTCAGATCTGTTTGAAATTTCACTTCAGATGAAATTTCAGAGGCGGCTCAGGCTCACACAAAGAGATGGAAAATATTTGCTCAGTAGTGAACATTTACCTACTCATAAAATAATTGCTCCTAAAATGTTAGTCATTCGTGACATGATCCTAACTGCGTTATACTTAGGAGAGCATAATGAAACAGGCTTCAGAATTTACCCTGGAGCACTTCTATTGCAATATTGGATTGGGAGCTGTAATTTGCATAAATGAAATGAATAAATAAAAAGATAGAGGTATTTTTCACTACATTTGCCACCAAACCAGTTTATCATTTAAGTAATTAACAAGATGTTGAAAATATAATTCACACATTCGATTGAAAATGAATTAATAATGCTGGTTTCTCTATATATGGTACATTTGTTTGCAAAAGAATATTTGTCCAGATACACACATACACACACACACACACAGCAGGGGTAGTCAACGTGGTGCTCTCTAAATGTTGTTGGACCACAACTCCTATTGCCCCTGATCGATGTCTTTGCTGGCTGGGGGTTATTATTATTATCTTATTAATCACGTTCTACACAACCAACTCACATGATGTAGAATTAAAATCACAAAAAAAGTTCACACACACACACACACAAAACCCAGCCAAGACATTTGAGACAAATGTAAACCAATATGAAATAGTTTTTGCCTGGCACCTAAAGATATATAATGATAGCTCCTGGAGAACTTCCCTGGGCAGAGCATTCCGCAAATGGCAAGCCACCACAGTAAGGCCTGTTCTCATGTTGCTACCCTCCAGACCTCTTGTGAAGTGAGCACATGAAGAAGAGCCTCATGAAGAAGCCCATCATTCCCTTCACCACTGGACAATATACAACAGAAAACAACACAATAACTTGGAATAATACCACTGCACAGCACAATAATAACTAAACAGCACAAAAACCTAAAACAATGATTTCAATAACTGAAGCAGTGCATTTTCATGCTCTTCGAAACAGGGAGAAAGACCTGATGTACTAGTAATAGTGATAACATAGAACACAGTTCACCTGAAGCCTGCAAGCCTAATCCATAAAACCTCAGTTGCAACAAGAGATGTGGGGGAGGGAAATCACATTTTTATCTGCCAATTTATTCCCAAGTTATTAGACCAACTGTACCATCAATGTCACACACCCTCCCTTCTTTATTTTGACGCTTTACTGAGAGAGAAATATACCTGCAGTTCTCATAGAAGTGGATATGAGTATTCACTCCCTTACACAATAAAAACTTCATAATATATCAATAGATGGCAGTAGCTGAATTCTCAACTAAGGAAAAGGCATCGTGGAAAGCCTCTTAATTGCATCCTTTTGCAGACAAAACAGATGCTCCTTTTGCTCTTAAAAATAATTTATGTGGTATCATAAACCAGGGTCAGTGTACAATTTCCCTTATTTCTTTCCTTCTTAAACCTCTTATCATCACATTTCATAATACAGCACCAAATTTGCTGTAGGCTATAAACCTCGGGACACCACAAATTCAATGTGGGATCAAAGACAGCTACATTATATGAATATTCTTATAGAAACAGAGATCCAGACTATTTACTCATTGGAAAAAACTAGCTGGTTTTTGACCAAACCAATTGAAAATGCCAAAATATTATTTCCTATCTGAAAAGAAGAAATCATGCTGGGTACTACCAGGAACTTTTCCCTGTAGAATGGCTGTGAATATTTTTCAAAGCATGCAACTCTATTAAAAGAAAATGCAGTGTTACACTATTTGTCAGAACAAATTTCCTATTATTAATTTAAATTACCCATGGAAGTGAAAAAATAGTGCCTTTAAACATGCAAACAAACAAACAAACAAACAAACTGGAAGTAAATTCCTGTTTAAAAGACACTGGAGACAGATTTACACAACCCTTTCAATGTGGGGCAGTTGTGGGAAGACACTGTATTGCACTGAATTCTAGAATTGGTTGTTTGTATGCATCACTCTGCACTGACTCAAGCCAGGATTTGGCCTTCAGGACAACACTGAGTGAGCATGAGGAATGTCACTGACTTTCATTGTTAATTAGTTCAGAATATGAATCTATCTGAAAACAATTTATCAAAAGATAGTCTATTCATTGTGAGTTTTTAATGGACCTGCACATAGCCCATGAAGAAGAAAAAAACCAAGCTCTGCACAATACTGATTTGGCTAATTTTCCAGAATTTGAAATTTTCAAATTAGATGAGAAATTTAGTTAGATCTTGCTTGAATATCAGCATTAGACAGAGTGAACATTTATTTTACTATTTAATAATATTTATAGAATGCTCAGTAAAAAGGAACCTTCAAGCATTTTACATGGGCTTTAAAGAAGTAAGAGGATGTGGGTGTCGCTGTGGTCTAAACCACTGAGCCTCTTTAGCTTGCCAATCAGAAGGTCAGCGGTTTGAATCCCTGCAACGGCGTGAGCTCCCGTTACTCGGTCCCAGCTCCTGCCAACCTAGCAGTTCGAAAGCACGCCAAAGAAAGTGCAAGTAGATAAATAGGTATTGCTCCGGAGGGAAGGTAAACAGAGTTTCTGTGCGCTGCTCTGGTTTCGGTGTTCCAATGTGCCAGAAGTGGCTTAGTCATGCTGGCCACATGACCAGGAAAAACTGTCTGTGGACAAGCGCCAGCTCCCTCAGCCTGTAAAGTGAGATGAGCGCCACAACCCCTGAGTCGTTTGCGACTGGACTTAACTGTCAGGGGTCCTTTACCTTTTCACCTTTTAAAGAAGTAACATTCAAACATGTTTTCTTATTGCTGAGTTATATCCAGCTGCAGTGAATTCACTATGCTTAACACTTAACATTTCTAGCCTTTACATTTCTCTGTTCCTGCTGTAACGGGTTAGGAACCCTGCCAGGCAACTATCTATGATCCTGATATAAAAAATCAGGGTTTCTCCGGAATCCAGTAGTCAGGTTTCAGCAAACAAAGCAATTGGTTAAGAACATAAGAAGATCCCTGCTGGATCAAGCCAAAAGCTGGATCAGGCCATCTCACCCTGCATCCTGTTCTCAGAGTAGGCAACCAGTTGCCTCTGGGAAGTCCACAAACAGGACCTAAGCACAGCAGCTCTTTCCCCACTTATGTTCCACACCAGCTAGTAGACAGAAGCATTGTTGGCATCTGTACAAGACGCCATTCAAATGCCTTAGGCATGTCATTCTGGATTTGTGTCAGGTATACTCCATAGCCTTTTCTTCTTCCAAAGATGTCCCACAGGGCAATGGATTGAGATTGTTCCTCAGGGTTTACTCCTGAAGCTTTTTTAATGGATGAGTATAGCTACAAAGTCCAAAGATTGTCAAGTCCAATGATTACAACGTACAGTTCCTGTTGGCAGTGCCATTTCATACTGATATCTTCCTTCTACATCACCCTATGTCTTAAAATGTAACAAACGGAACTTCCTTCTGCATCGTCCTATGTCTTGAGAGTGTAACAAACAGAACTACTTAGTAACAACAAGGCAGCTGATGATAGAGCAGTTCTCAGGATACACCCTTGTTTCGCCCATTGGACTTCTTCAGAGACAAGGTTTCCAGGAGATTTTTCAGTAGATTTTTTCAGCCGAAAGTAGTCCACAGGAACGCAAAAGTTGCCAGTCAGAGACGCTCCGTATCAATTAACAATCTTTGGACTTGACAATCCTTGGACTTTACAACAATAATACATATAGAAGGTTAATAGTAATATGATATGTTATTGCCATCAGGAACTGTGCTTTGCAATTTTTTGATATGATGATTAAATTACATATAATGTTATGTTACTTTACAGCCAGTTACATGTGTGTTATAGCTGAATGGCAGCAGAGGTTCAGGATCAGAGTTTTCCTTTTCCTGCATGAGCTACCTTCCCAGGTTGATGAATCCCTTCTGCCCCTCATTTCACTCTACAGCATGTGCAGTAACCACTTCCTTGATGTTGGACCCACTATTGGTCTCATCTGCTCAGTCTGCCAGAGCATGTCTTTGCATGCAGGGGGTAAACAAATCCATGACTGATTGAGGGTTTCAGACCCATCAGCTATGCTCACCTGGTTTAGACAACCAGGTGAGGCTATTTTCCAAGTGTGTGGCTGTTGTCACATGCCGGCAGCTTCTAGGAGTCACAGGTGAGAGCAGAGCACAGAGTAGGTACTAAAGGTAGACAAACTACCCAAGAAAAAGCATGGCATGTAGCCCCACCAGAAGTACTTCCCCTCCCCTAACATACCATACACCATGTTCTTCTAGGAAGGATAACTATGTATACTATATACAATATAATGGCAATATCCATGAAAAATCAAATCCAATCTAAAACCAATAAACCAATAAAAAACTTATAAAAGCAAATAAAACAGATTTGGGAGATTCCTGAATTCTTTGAGGAAGAATCTAGGCTCTAAGAACCTACCAATGTCTCGGTGCATATACTAGGTCTTAGTTTATGTGTCTGATGAGAAATGTCTACAAACAGGTACATTTCCCATTGATCTCAATTTGCACTAAACAAGTAGTGTTTGTCTCAATTGTCACAATTTATTAACTCACAGCAGAACATTTGTACATGAAGTGTAATTTAGGCAGTCACTGCTAATAATTATGAAGGAGGAAAGAAACAATGGTCTTTTAAGTCAGCATTTTCTGTTTAAATACTGAAGATTGCAAGGATGCATACTAACAAGCAAATAGCAGCTATTTTAAGTATGCTTTAAATTTACAGTACGTTGAAGCTAATTGACATTGAAATTGCAAAGCAAGTGCTTCACACATAAAAAATTAATGACTAGCAAGTTCCTTTTTTATTATGATGATCAGAAGAATTTGCTTTGTGCTAGATTGTCACCATTTCAGCCACTCACTGTTTTAAACTACTGCAATATACGTTAGTCAGGGTGCTTCTATGTCCTTATGCTCCATCTAATGAGGCAAAGCAACAACAAACCCTTGCTTTAAAGTATTTCTATGAGCCTGTGTGCTGTGAGGCAAACCCTATAGGATGCCTAGGAAAAGGGCCCCGCATTCTGCATAAAGAGCAGCAGAGGATGTTAAGTTGTGAGTCTTCTGACTAATCATGGCAGGTCTTCAAAAAGTAGGATTGGTTCTTCCCATCTTGTGACTAGAAGAAAAAGAGGGGCCTGTGAAAATCTGGTCACATAGAAGTAAGAAGTTCTTCCTTTATGTTTATTTATTTAAACAATGGAAAATCACAAATGATTTTGAATATTAAAAGAATTATCCGCAAAGATTAGTATAATATCCATACTTTTAAAAAATATAATAAATTGACTTAAAACTGCAAATTCATTATTGCAACATATTGCATAATATGTTATTTGTTGTTCCAATACATTATAAGGACACCTGCTTCCATTACACAATAGTTGGTGTACATCTCACACTTTCCCCCTAGTGAATACCCTCCAGCAGTTCCTTGTTGTAGCATCAGTTGAGTAGAGTCTTAGGCCTTACACTTCAGTTTGTCAGCCCCTTAGGTTCCTTCCCAGCATCTTCTCCCTGTCTCATCTGGCTGGAGGGTTGTCTCCCAGCCATTCTCTAGCAGAAAGCCGTGCTGACCAGGGTCCTGATCTTCCATCCATGCAGGAGGAAGTGCAGGGGGCAGGGCTGAGATTACTGTTTATAGTCAACAAAATTCAAACATGCAAATAGGCAGAGGGCAATAAGAGAGAATTGGTCCATGGCTGCTGCTGTCCCCCTAGTCCTTAACTGAGCATTGAGTGTACATTGCCCTTACATTTAAGTCATTTGGAGGGTTCCTGCCCAGTGAAAGGTCAACACGTTCCCCAAACACAGACTATTATCTTTCCCTCCCACTGAGGTTTTTAGCAGTTGAGTAAGCGTTTTCCCCAGAAAGATGGATACAAAACTTACACAGAATGCTATCATGGTCATAGGGCACCACCATGTTATAAAACAGAATCTGGGGTGGGGGTGGGGGGAAACCTTCTATTGTAAATATCAAATGTAATAAAATCACCCACTTTATTAAAGAGCTAGATGATGAGGCTAAGCCACAGACAATCGGGGTCATTTTTGTATGGGTTTCTCTGTTTCATAAGTCTGTTGCATTAGACCCATGGGATTTCTCTTAGATCAGTTTAACTGTATAAACCAGTAAGGCTTTCTACTTGGGGGGGGGGTATATACAAGAAGAAGAAAACTCTAGCCAAATTGCTACTTTTAAATTCCAGTGCTCACAGCTGTCTGCAAGATAGGAAATAACCCACATGCTTTGTTTTAGTGGCACTACATAAAACTGGATGACTTGCTGCTAGACAACTCTGCTCCCTTAATTTCTAATGCTGTAAAGTCATTTAGGGAGGCATCATGTCTTATAGCACTGTTCACATATTACCTTTTACTAGTGCAGCGCCAGAAATTTCTCCTGTGTTTTTTCAACCATGCTCCACCAGTTAACAAGAAACAAAATTACATCAAAGGGGAGAGTTTGGTACGGGCGTAAAATTCACAGGGGCTGGGTTCAGGCTTTCTGTTGAGATTATCTAACTTTCCAGATGGTCAAGGGGTGAGTAATCCCACTAGTGAGCCACCCCAACAACCAACTGCACAACTGTATCCTTTTTCATACGTCTAAGCAGGGCTTTTTTTCAGGGGGAACTCACCATAACTCAGTTCCGGCACCTCTCAGGTGGGTGCCATTGCCATTATAAGAGAACAAGGGAGGTGTTCGTGGTGAGTTCTGGCACCTTTTTCCCTAGAAAAATAGTACTGCTTCTAAGTCATTTTTCTCCCTCCCTCCCTGCTCACCTTTGTTTTTCGTGCTCCAACAACGGGGAAGGGAGTGGAAGGTCTCCCTCTTCCTTCGTGCTATGATGGCTGCTGCACTGTTATAGTAACCTACCACATGCAAGAAACACTGGGAAATTTTATTCTCCCAGTCCAACCATCACATGCCATTTAAGGATACAGGGGAAGGTGAAAGAGAAACTGAGAGCACATTTAAATTTCTCTCCAATTAAGATTTCATACCAAGCTAGAGAAAAACATTTGGATCATAATACCTGTTTATACGGAAGAATTACAAATTATGATTTGGAGCAGCATCATTTGTTATTACCTGTTTGTTTAGCTAGAGTGACATTGTGAGTTGTCTTATGATACTGCTTTGGGGAAGTAACCATTATTGGTACTGTACTGTGCTATCACTATGATTCCAAGAATCAATTCACCTAGTCTGTTTGGCTTTGTTTAATGCATCCTTATCTTCTAGCCTGTTACTATAAGAAAGAAGCATAGAGATTTCTCTATGTAAGTAAAGGTCAAAAAGCAAAACAAAACACATAGGCTTCATGGACCGAAACAAGATAATGCCATGATCTGCACTGAGAATGCATATGCAGGAAACATATGAATAAAACAAAACATTGTGTGGTTTTCCTTTCATCTGGTTTTCATAGGAATGGGGATAGTGCGTGTGTGTGTGTGAGAGAGAGAGAGAAAGAGAGAGAGAGAGAGAGAGAGAGAGAGAGAGAGAGAGAGAGAGAAGAATCCTCAAATCTTTAATGACAACACAATGCATTTTGAATTAAGTGAGGGAAGGCACACAAGTTCATTTTTCCAAAAGTACAGCAAAGCTTCAAAAAAGCCCTCCAAATAATTAAAGTGACTTTACTTTCCTAAGCCAAAGGCTGCTGTTTAATCAATTCCTGTGTTATATTATCATTAGGAACAGGCAGTGATTTATAAGGCACAAAGGGTGAATGTTAGGAAAAACTGAACATGCAGTACTCCCATGGTTTTTGTGGTGAGGTAATGAGAACTCTTTTATTACCAATGGTAAAAAATGGCAAACATTATGATTTAATACTGTGGAGGGTGTTTTATAACCATATATCATTCTTTGAATCAACCAAACACTTCTCCCCTTCTCTGTCACACACTATGAACTCAAGGCTGCCTCTTTATTTTGTGCAATAATGGCTGTTCTTGCCGCTGTGATCCACAGTATTTTTTCCCCAAGACTGCTGATTGTTTCTGCTCAAAATTACTTACTTCACAGTTCATGTTTACTCAAAAGTAAGTCCTACTGTGTTCATTATTAGGACTTACACCTAGGAATGTGTGCATAAGATTGCAGCTTCAGTTACTCAGAAGCAAATGTGAGAATTAGCATGACTGAGCCCTCAGTCTTTCTAAAAAGATCCTTTTTTTGGGGGGGGAGAAAATTTGAAACGTGGCTAGCATGAAAATCCTTGGAACCACCTATCTGAAAGCTAGCAGAGTTAATCCCCTTTGTGGGATACAGTGTCTCCAGGTATTCCCCCCATGTGAAAAAACCAAAAAGTTATGTTCATTTTAAATTTAAAACATTATAAATTTTAAAAGTGGCTAGTATGAAACCCCATGACTACAATGTCTCTAAATTTCATGCCTCTGTGTGAGAAAAAGAAACTTATGTGGGAGATATGAATGGAGTGGTGTCGACATATATGGATAAGTCTCAAAATCAAAATCTAACAACAGATGGCAGACTGCCTAAAACTTTCTTCGAATTGACTGACAATATGGATTTGATCGACATATGGAGGACAAAGAACCCCCTAGGTAAAGAAGGAACTTTCTTCTCTGAGGCCCACCTGTCATGGACAAGGATCGACCAAATATGGACATCTAGAGGGCTGGCACCTAAGACCAGAAAGGTGGAAATCTGCCCAAAAACATGCTCCGACCATAACGCTTTGAAAGTAGAATTTAGACTTACTCAAACCGGTTCCTTCAGATGGAGAATGAATGACACCTTACTAAGAGACCAAGAGATTGTGAAAAAGGCCCAAAAAACGTTAAAGGACTATTTTGAGATAAACCTGAACACTACAGTAGAAAAAAGAACGATCTGGGACGCCAGTAAAGCAGTTATGAGAGGGTTTCTGATACAACAATTAAGAAAAAACTCTGGAATAGCAAGAAGGAGAAAATATTGGAGAAAATACATCAAGGAGAGAAAAAATTGAGAACCAAACCAAAGTCAAAGGAGGTGCTGAGAGAAATCAAATTCCATCAAGCACAATATTCTAAACTGATAAATCAAGAGATTGAATGGAAAATTAAACAAATGAAACAAAGATCGTTTGAATCAGCAAATAAATGTGGAAAGCTGCTAGCATGGCAGCTGAAAAAAAGACAAAAGTTAAATACAGTTACAAACCTAGAGATTGAAGGAAGAATGGTTCAGAAACCAGAGGAAATTAGGAAGTGCTTCCACAGATATTTTAAAGAACTTTATGCACAGGGGCCTCAGAAAGAGTTTGAGATAGACCAATTTTTAAAGACAAATGGACTATCAAAAATAACTCAAGATAAAAGATCAATCTTGAATTGTAAAATAACTTCACAGGAAATTGAAGGTGCCATTCAGAATATGCAACTCGGCAAATCTCCAAGCCCGGATGGGCTTACCTCCAAATATTATAAGACTTTGAAGGACTACTTGATACAACCTTTGATGGAGGTATGCAACCAGATTATGGAAGGGAAGAGGGCACCGGAAACGTGGAAAGAAGCATTCATCACATTGATACCTAAGTTAGAATCTGAAAAGACTCAGCTTAAGAACTACCGTCCCATCTCACTCCCGAATGTGGATTACAAAATATTTGCAGACATTTTGGCAAGCAGATTTAAAAAGGTACTAAATGAAGTAATTCACAAGGACCAAGCAGGCTTTCTCCCTGGTAGACATTTGTATGAAAATACTAGGAACATCATCGACATCTTGGAGCTTTTGCAAACCAACAGGAATACAAGAGCGGTGTTAATTTTTATTGATGCGGAGAAAGCATTTGACAACATATCTTGGAGGTTCATGAAGAAAAATTTGGAAGGGATGGGAGTGGGACGGGGGTTTGAAAATGGAATAGAAGCAATTTATTCAGAGCAAAAAGCCAAATTAATAGTGAACAATGTGGTGACGGAGGAATTTAAAATTGAAAAAGGGACACGACAGGGGTGCCCTCTATCCCCTCTTTTATTCATTTCAGTCCTGGAGGTGCTACTGAACATGATTAGGGAGGACCGGTTGGTACAAGGGATAGAGGTCGGAGTGAAACAATATAAACTGAAAGCCTTTGCAGATGACTTAGTCTTGACATTACAGGAGCCAGAACCTAGTACAAAAAGAGTTTTAGAACTTATATCTGAGTTTGGTTGGGTTGCGGGATTTAAGTTGAACAAACAAAAAACCAAGGTTTTGACTAAAAATTTGACATCTACAGAAACAGAGGGGTTTCAGAGAGAAACAGAATTAAATGTGGTGAAAAAAGTGAAATACCTAGGGATCTATTTGTCCTCCAAAAATTTGAATTTATTTAAAGATAATTATGAAAAATGTTGGTTGGAAATTAAAAAGGACTTGGAAATTTGGTCAAGATTGAAACTTTCCTTGTTGGGTAGAATCGCAGCTATAAAAATGAATGTATTGCCGAAAATGTTATTTTTGTTTCAAACCCTACAGATTGTGGACAGAGTGGAATGTTTTGGAAAATGGCAGAAGGATATATCTAGGTTTGTCTGGCAGGGCAAAAAGCCCCGAATAAAGTTTAAAATTTTAACCGACTCGAAAGAAAGAGGGGGGTTTGCCCTGCCGGACCTGAGGTTATATTACTTACTTATCAAACCTTTATTAGGCATTATGCGAATAAAACCATAGAAGAGAAAATAGCATATAAAGGCCTTGAAATATATGTAAAAGGGCAGCAGTTGGCTACATACATATATATATATATATATATATATACATATAGAATCAATGGTTTTCTTTGTTAACCTGCTCCTTGGAGGACTGCTACCAAAAACTCGGCTACCCCCGCCGTTACCCTTTGGTCAACGTCGGATAGGTAGAGTCCCACACATTCACCTTGCTGGGGTTCCAGACCACCCAAGAGAGGGGACAGCACGCGTTGACGGAGCGTACTGTACAATGGGCAATGAAAGAGAATATGCTCTACAGTTATATTATGAATCTGCAGCCTTCTGCTGGTTGAAAGATTGGTTTCTGTTGGAAAACACTGATGTCCTAGATCTGGAAGGTTTTGACAATGCTTTTGGTTGGCATGCATATCTATGGTACGACAAGGTTAAAGTTCATAAATTGTTCAAAAACCATATTGTTAGAAAAGCAATTTTTGCAGTCTGGTTGAAATACAAAGACTTATTAGAGAGTAAAACCCCGAGGTGGTTATCACCGATGGAGGCCAAGGCTCGAAAAAGACTCAATATGGAGGCCTATTGGCCGAAATATTGGGAAATAATTGAAAAAATTGGAGACAATTGGAGGTTGCAGAGCCTGGAGAAATTAAAAAATAAGGTGCGGGACTGGTTACACTATGCTCAAATTCAAGAGGTTTTTAAAATAGATAAAAAAGTTGGTTTCCAGGTGGAAAAATCGAAATTGGAGACAGAATTGTTAGAACCAAAGACCAAGACACTATCGAGAATGTATAACTTGCTGCTTAAGTGGAATACACAGGATGAGACAGTTAAATCTGCCATGATAAAATGGGCACAGGATGTTGGACATAACATTATGTTCGAAGACTGGGAAAGGTTATGGAACACCGGAATGAAATTTACGGCATGTAGTGCCTTGAAGGAAAACATTATGAAAATGATATACCGGTGGTACATGACCCCAGTCAAGTTAGCTAAGATATATCACCTGTCTGATAATAAATGTTGGAAATGTAAGGAGGCAGAAGGGACATTTTTTCATCTCTGGTGGACCTGCCCAAAAGTGAAGGCCTTCTGGGAAATGATTTATAATGAATTGAAAAAGGTATTTAGGTATACCTTTCCTAAGAAAGGTCTGGATCAGTTGAGAGTAAATTAGGTTTAATCTTGATTTACAAATCAGATGTGGGTGGTTCATTGTCATAATAAACGTACAACTTTCACACAAGAGAGACGTAATCATCTCAGGACCAGCCTGAGATATTTTGACACCTGAAGTGGACCCCAAAATGGTGCCGTCCCTCCCCACCAGGAAAGAAGGGGTGAGGAAAGATCTACATCAGGCTGGAACAAAGCGGAAGAAAGATCAGGCAGCAGTTCCAGTGGATTCTGCTATCTTAAACTGTCACCTCACCTTGCCTCATGGGTGGACCTTCTTTCTTTGGCGATCACTCATAGCCAAGTAAGATTGTCTTCCATAAACATGGTTTAAAAAATGAGTCCATAAGTGACTGTGGAGGCCAATTCTGGATCCACACGTCCTTCCACAGTGGGGACATAGGTTTCCGGGTGGGAGTTGATCATGGTGAGGGTTTGCCAAGAGTGTCTTCCTCTTAGCACATTTCTCCCTTTCATCCTAAGTTCAAGCATCTTCAAAACCCATGACACCTTTGGTAAAGGTTGTTCTCCAATTGGAGCACTCACAGGCCAGTATTTCCCAGTTGTTTGTGTTCTTAAGAACACAAGAGTTTGAGCTAAGCTCCAAGGGCAAGCTTAGAATGAGTCAAGATATAAGCATTTCCTATTCACATTGTGCTAATATTATCTCTCATACTGTAGATCCTTCTGCACAGTTTAATTAACAGATTTTTCTATAGTGACGAATTTCTCAGGATGTGCTGCCATTCCCACAATACAATACTGATGCTCACTACACTTATCCTAAAGCGAGCAAGGACTCAACCCATTCTTGAGCTACTAATTTGGCATTACCTGTACAGTGGTACCTCAGGTTAAGTACTTAATTCGTTCCGGAGGTCCATTCTTAACCTGAAATTGTTCTTAACCTGAAGCATCACTTTAGCTAATGGGACCTCCTGCTGCTGCCGCGCCAGCAGAGCACGATTTCTGTTCTCATCCTGAAGCAAAGTTATTAACCTGAAGCACTATTTCTAGGTTAACGGAGTCTGTAACCTGAAGCGTATGTAACCCGAGGTACCACTGTATCGATCACAAACATCCATCCGTTCATTCTTTGTGTACTTCCTTCTTTCTGTGCCCTGCTTCTTGACTTAACAGGTCCCCAAAGTAGTAAAGAAGGTGCTTTAGACATAATAACTTTCAGCAGCAATACAATGATCAAACAGAAAGTTCCAACCGTTTAGGGGCATAGGGTGCTGCTTTATACTGAGTCTGAACATTAGTCCATCTAGTTCAGTATTCTTCACACTGATTGGAAGCAGTCCTCCAAAGTTTCAGACAGGAGACATTGCCAGCTCTACCTGGAGATACCTGGGATGTTTTGCATCCAAAGCAGATGCTCTACCCAGCCCAGAAACCTAACAAAATGTTACCACTCTCTTAAAATACCAAAGGAACAGATGTGGTAGCTGTACTTTAGGAGAGAACTCAGTGCCCAAGAGGCCACCCTTTTCCTATAGCCACTCTCACTGTTACCATGGGATGCCCAGCCACCTCTACTCCACATACCCATGTAGTTTTTCCTGGTAAAAGGGAAAATGATTAGCACATGTATATTGGTCTATGCTTTAAATGGGGCTTAAGAAGCCTCCGTAAAACAGGTGTGCTTGCAAAAGTCTAAATAAAATAATCACTGTCGCCATCCTCATCTTTTATTTAGTAACCTCATGTTATTAAGCACTGTACAATTAACGTTAAAAAAGACAATTATCCACCTGGGGAGTCACAGTCTAAAAATACACATGTATCATCACAAACACAGATTCTTCCCTAACACTGAAGGGAAAGAAGAAGAAATGCAGATCTCCATTGTGTACTTGACCTTCTCTTTCAGGATCAGAAGAGGAGGGGTATCAAAGTCCATTTTGTATTTCATGGGATTTAATGAATCCACAGACCAACAGAACAATTTAGGGACTTAATTACATTCTAGCATGCATCAGTGGTTAAAGAAAAGAGATAATTTCTTAAAGAAGCATATTCCTTCCTTATTAATGGAGATATGAATCTTCTAGTTCAATCATCCACAAAGGGAGTGACAATATTAAGTAGGAGTTATGTAGTCCAGTGTTTTAGTATATAGCTAGCCAATACTGGAGGTGGCAGCTTGAGAAGAATAAAGGATAGCAATAAAAGAATGCTAATAGCAGATTGTGTTTTCATATAATTTATTACTCTTTAAAGTTTGTTTGCTTTTAAAAAATCATGATATGCATATGACTTTCATCCTTATTTTGCTGTCCAATGGCAAGAAGAAGTGGTTTTATTAGGTAATCATAGAAATGAAGGTAAATAAAGCAAAAGGGCAGGAATACAAAGTAGAGGAATAAAAAAACTCCAACAGCTAATATTGGAGTAAATCCCTGGATGATTTAACCATCCTAGGACGACCTGTATGAAGAGCAGAAACACCTACAGTGTCTATCAGCTCAAGGTCCCTGTGGGAGGCCAAGTGGGTCCAGCATCATTTTTGTCTGAATGAGGACTGTTGGATTAATTTCAGGAAATCTGAATGGCATTTGAAGGTAACTAAGCACTGGGAGAAGGAAATTGTTATGCGAGTGCCAGCACAAAATTCCTAGTTAGGTTGATTGTAAATTATGTGTTGTAGCATCTTTGATGCTGTGACAAAGGAGGTGTGACAGTTGAAGAGTAAAGGAGTAGAAATCAAAGATTAAAAAAAACTTTGAACAGACTGGTGCCTAAATAATTAATTAGAACTATAAAAAAACAAAAAAAAAGGAGTGAAGCAGAAGTAATTGTTGACACTGATATTTAACAAATATAGGGTTCCTCTCCCCCTCTCGCAAATCACAATTGGGGCTTCTAAGAGCATGTTGCTATCATAGCAAGGATTTCTTGGAACTGCATAATAATAATAATAATAATAATAATAATAATAATAATAATTTATTATTTATACCCCGCCCATCTGGCTGGGTTTCCCCAGCCACTCTGGGCGGCTTCCATAGAAACCAGGAAACACTAAAATATCATACATTAAAAACTTCCCTGAACAGGGCTGCCTTAAGATGTCTTCTGAATGTCAAGTAGTTGTTTATCGTTTTGACATCTGATGGGAGGGCGTTCCACAGGGCGGGCGCCACTACCGAGAAGGCCCTCTGCCTGGTTCCCTGTAGCTTTGCTTCTCGCAATGAGGGAACCGCCAGAAGGCCCTCGGCACTGGACCTCAGCGTCCGGGCAGAACGATGGGGGTGGAGACGCTCCTTCATACATGTTCTGAATGGTCCATGTTCTTTTGGGGGGGGTGTCTGGTGACAGTTACTGAATAATTAGCTTATCCTTTATAACTGGAATTTATTTTTAAAATGTGAATGTGCGAGCTCTCAGCAAAGAATGTGACTGTCAGTTTCACCAGGGCTGGCCTACCCATGAGACAAGGTGAAGCAAACACCACAGACAGCAAATCCACTGGGGCAGCAGATCTTGATGTCAATATTTTTTCTCTGTTGTTCCTGATATAGATCTTCCCTCACCCCTTCTTCCCTGGTGGGGAGGGGTACAGCATTTTGGGGTCCACCTCAGGTGCCAAAATGTTTTGGGCCAGGCCTGGGTTTTACTCATTATTATTATTAATGCTATTATTTATTAAATTTGTATATTGCCTATATCCACAGGTCTCAGGGAGGTTCACTCATCCCTGCAGAAGCAGCACATTTTGCCCAAACCCATAATAGCATGTGGGACTCCCCCCCCCCCCCGGGCACTTTGCAGTCTGCTGGTATCTGGGCAGTCTTATAAACTCTTTTGGTTTTCCTTATATATCTTGAATACTATTTACACAATCAGAAATATACAAATTTGTCTTTTTAAAATCCAGGTGACAAGCTACAAATGTTTAACTCATCTTATAGTTGGTCTCTCTTAAAATTCGTCAGTTGTTTTGTGTCAAGAGGAAGTCCCAAAGTTACTTTGAATTTTGCTTTGGGAGCAAATTGATGGCAATTCTACATCTGACCTTAAAGACGTGTCATTTTTAATGACTATTGAGATTCCGAATGTTCTCACCAAGGCTGGAAAGGAGTCATGGATTAAAGGATTGACTTGGCCTCTTGCTATCATGCCATGATGCTTGCAACACCCTCCATTTAAGATGGGACAGGCTTTGATGGCAATATTATTTGACCCCCAAGGACTCAGCTTTGCATTATGCCTTTTCAATAAAGTTGGAGCCTATTTAATATACTACTCAGCTGTCCTGGCTTTCTTTCTACTTCCTCCCTGAAATATGTATTTCCTATACACTTCATCTTTTAGGGAATAGGAGAGATGTTCCTTCTTCAAAAAACAAAAACAAAAGACAAATACATTCAGAAAAACAATGGATGCGACATTTTGCCCAAAGAGATATAAAAAAGGAGCACGTGTAATTTGTTACAGAATATCATATCAGCCAGAGCAACATCAAAAACTAGTAAAAGGGTTAATGCATTTCTGACTGGAATAAGATTTGGCAACATGCTATACAACACTTTGATATCAAGCAGTCTTTCTTATTTGCTGCTGTATACCTAGCAGAGAAGGCAGGAAAGGTTCCTAAGGCAGGATTAATGCATTCTGATTTATGCTGCTTGTATCAGGCATCCTTTCATACACACCTGCTTCTGGGTCAGGGCAACATTCCTCATAAAACATTTCTGACGTGGAGCTCAGATATAAATCCCGAGCATAAAGCAAAGGGTTTAAAAGGAACATGAAAAAAGTTAACAGGTAACATAATAAGAGTTACAAACACAATCATTTCTATACGCAAGAGAACTCTACTTCTCTGCTCATACTTATCTTTCTGACCCAGTCCATGAACTAACTCCCCCCACCCCCAATTCTCTCTATTTTTCTCCTATTTCTCTAGCTCTCAGAATTGGGAGAGGGAAACACCATATAAATATTGATTAACTGAAGGCAAAACGTATTTGGGAGAAGAAAAATATGTTCCCAATTAATTATTGGTCATGATCAAGTCCTCCAGTAATCGCAGATCTCTCCTGGAGCACAAGTTGTCCCAATTCATTTCCAAAGCAAGGAATAGTCTGCATTCACAGAATGCCTGTAGGCATGGAGTATTCTCAGAAACAGATAGGGAAAGGGAGCCTCCGCTCATACAGGGCTTTGCTTTTAGGCTAGAAAGCATTTTCACTGATGCACCAGTTTTTGGTTTCATTTCATCTGGGACAGTGCTTACATTTTGTCTTCCGGTTGATACTGCCATTTTGATATCAGCCAGAATATGAATTAACTCAGTCCTGCAAAATAAGCTGGGAGCATCCATAACTTGAATTCAAGCCATGGCACCTCCATCTTGAACAGTTTTCATTCACACTGCAGCTGTACAGAAAGACTCTCAAGTATTGGGACTGTGCACTGGCTCTGGCAATATCCAGGATTCTGAACTAATTTGACCCTTGATTTAGAGTGTGGCTGGAGTGGGTTGAGGCAGCCCCAGGGTGGATCAGGTCCATCCAGACTGATCTGGGACTGTCAAAAGACGAAGTGGTCTGGTAGCAAGGAAAGGAGTGGGGGGGAGAGAGACATACATTGGCCACCTGCTTGGGTCTCCTGACTACATGTTTGGTTAGGTATGATTAAACACTGTGAAAGGTTCCCAAATTTATTCACTGCCCAGATGTGGGTCAACCTCAGATCATCTCTGGTTGGATTGCAGGTGTTCCAAAGTGCTCCAAATCGGGCTCCCCAAAAGACTGATATATTCACAGTCCTGCTGAGTACTCTTCCAATTCTTTCTTTTGTACCTTTTTCTGTTGCAATGCAGGACTCCAGAAAAATATACCAAATTCAAAAACTTTGCATTCTGGCTACAAATTAATAATTAGGAACACACTTGGAAGTGCACTCCCAATTTGTCCTTTGCAGCCACAGCTTCAATTTGCTTGCATCTCATTTTAAGTCAGGTACTGGAAATGGATGTGTTTTCTGCCCAAAACAGTCAGATAGGACAACCTTCAGAACAGATTATTTGTTTGATAGATTTCCTCAAGTTACTTTTGCTGGTCTAACATGGCTTCTGATGCATCAGCAGCCAGCACCAATGAAGGAATAGTTCCCTCCAGTAGCATTTACTTTACTACATTAATGATTCACCCTAGAATTAAAAGATCTTACACATTCTGCAGCAGGGTCAGCAGTAATCTCAACAGTGGCATGGTTCAAATTAAACTGTAGCTACCTACCCAATTAGTTCTGGTTCAGGCCATTCAGTTCATCTACTTTATCTGGCTGCTTAAGAAAAGCTTAATGCATTCATATTTATTGCCAATTGCCAAAATTCTGTCACCTCCTGCCCAAACACTTCTGAAGCCAATTGCATAGGCAAGACGTAAGGCTGAGCATCTAACACGTCTACATGTTTATTTGCTCTCTGTCTCTCGGCACTTGAGGGCTGCTTGTTATTTCCTTGTTTCCTGCTGCAACATTTCCTACTGCCATCCTAACTTGATGGAAATATTATGGCAACTAATGAAAACTATATGTTTAAGGGGAAATAATAGAAGCCGAAGGGAGCTTGAATGTGAGCTCCTTGCTCTGTTCACATCTTAGAAAAGGAATTAATTATACTATTCAGTGTTCCCAAAAGAAATTAGTGACTTTTATAACCTTCCCTTCTTCCCTTAAATGTTGCCATTAATGCTCGAGTGTAGGCTAGGAGCTGCTTATTGTGAATTAAAGGGAGGGGTTTTTTTGGAGAAGGGAGAAAAGAAAGGCATAGCAGTTGGTGTGGATGAATGAAAGCTTGTTTCCTGTACCAGCACAGCGTAGGGAATGGCAGGAAGCTGGCTTATCAGTGTCAAAGAGTATGCTTTCATCTTTATATGCTAATGGCACCCAGTACCAATTTGCCGTGCCCAGGATTTGACTGTTATGTATTTTGCAAACCTACTGGAAAATAATGAGCAACCAACCTTTCTGACCTTTCTGAATGATAGGTGCCTTCTGACCTGCAAATAAACAGCACCCTGGTTTTAATACCCAGCTCTACATTTCCCCCAGAGAGAAACAACAGACTTTTTGCCCCCATCCATCACCATCTCATTCTGGAGATTGATTATTATTTTATTTCATTGTTCTCACTATACACGCATAACTGACAGCCTCTTTCCCAACGAGACACATCTGCTATAGCCATTCGCTGGTTATTTCATAACGAGCTATCATTGTCCACAAATAAATGGATTTTAGCAGCCCAGCTTGTTTCAAAATAAGCAGCGGCAAGAACTGTGTGCTTCTTCAAGAGCCTCGATTGAATGCTCTTTCAAAAAAATAGTTTCTTGCTATTGCAATTGCCCTGTACGTTCAGGTCATGCATTTGGTATGTAAATTTCCTGTTGCTCCTGTTTTGTTTCAAATGTTGTTTTCCAAAAAGCTGGATTCTCCAGAGGGAGCTGGAGCTCAGAAGCATGTGTTTAACATCTGGCACACTACCTAGCGCTGTGCCACATGCTTACTTAAGTAGGTGCTCCCCTGCTATCGTTATCTCCCAAATAAATCTTTTCCTAATACAAGCATTTCTTACAGAGAATTTGGCAAAAACTACATTGTCTTTCCTCCAAACTGGCTTGGGGCGGGGAATTGAGAGAACTCCAGAAAAGTACATGGGGGGAGAAGAGGGGGGATCATTCCAGCTGGCAAGCCAAAATGCTTTTACTGACAGAGTGACTGCTGTTGTACACAACCTAGTCTGTGAGTGGTGGGAGACTCTAGGGGTTTCTGTGCACCCCCTTTCCCCAGGACCTGGTTTCCTTGGAATGCAGGCTAGTGCAGACAGTGGTGTCTTTAGGATATATGGGTTTATCACAGATAATAATAATAATAATAATAATAATAATAATAATAATAATAATAATTTATTTATACCCCGCCCATCTGGCTGGGTTTCCTCAGCCACTCTGGGCAGCTTCCAACAGAATATTAAACATTAAAAGCTTCCCTAAAGAGGGCTGCCTTCAGATGTCTTCTAAAAGTCTGGTGGTGGTTGTTCTCTTTGACATCTGGTAGGAGGGTGTTCCACAGGGCGGGTGCCACTACCGAGAAGGCCCTCTGCCTGGTTCCCTGTAACTTGGCTTCTCACAGCGAGGGAACCGCCAGAAGGCCCTGGGCGCCGGACCTCAGTGTCTGGGCAGAACAATGGGGGTGGAGATATGTACAACCTGAGCATGAGATGGAAGGGCTCACGGCATTAACAGAGCTTTCCTGCCCACTGGGTACCTAATGGGAAGAGAACCATCAATGTTGGAGGCAACATACCTAGGGATTCCAGTTGCTGAGGATCACAAGTGGGGGAGAAAGCAGGGTTTTGTGCTCATGTCCTCTTTGCGGGCTTCTCATAGGCCCTTGATTAGGTGGGTTTTTAGTCCAATCCAGCAGGGCTCTTCTTACGTCTTTAGATAGTAAAGCAACATCTGAAGATCCCAGGCACTCCTCCCCGATGTAAGTGCATTGGCAGCAGAACCCTAAACGTTTTAACTCAGAAGTAATGCTTATTTCATCCAATGCTTTAGGATTATGACCTCAATATAGCAGACTCATTATGAGATTACATGCATATAAATAAAGTTCTCAGCAGCTCCAGTTCCTAGTAGGAATCAGTGCTGTGCTCTTCCAGCACAGTAGCTATCTCAATTTTCACTTTCACAGTCAACAAGTTTGTTTCTAAGAGCTTGGCAGAAGGCAATAACAGAAGCAGGCATACCCTCCTGTCTCTTTATGCTGTTCTTCTGAAGCTGGCAGGAATACAAAGCATTGGGCCTGGCATGGATGCTGCACATGTCTTAACAACTGAATGTAGCCCTAGGGTGGGAGACTTCTAGCTATTAATATTGGTGCCCCCCCCAGTAGGCTTTTATACAATATGACATTTATGGCAGTGGTCATGACTTTGGCACACCCATCCTTGGCTGCTTCTGAAATTTCATTAAAAGTATAATGTATTCCAACTTCAGCGTGCTGTGATTTAAAGTGACATCAAATAATCTGCTTGGTGTGGAACTATTTTCAGCATCATGTGCATTCAAAGTTTCTATTTGTTTCCAAACCCTTTCACTACCTCATTCTCAATGAAACAGTTTTTGACTCAAAAGATGCTCTAGGGGCTGAAATCTTTTACATATACTTGGGAGGGGGAGGTAATATAAACCCAGAATCCACTAGGATGAGTGGGTTAAGATCTGGTGGATCTTTGGCTCTGCCTGCGGAAGCCTGGCTTAGCCAGGGCTAACTGTCATAAATCCCCAACCCCAGTTCTGGCAGAGATACACCAGATTAGGCCAGTGTAAGTCCTCCCCTCACCCAAAAAGGGTGTGTGGGGAGGGGTAAGTGGTGGAGGGGAAACCAGACTGAGCAGGACATATGCTGTATCCTAACTCTCTTCATCTCTGTCACATGACCTGGCTGTTGGGATTCAGTCAAGGAACCGGAGGGCAATTGGCAGGCCCCTAGCTGGCTCCAGCCCACTCTATGCAACAGAAGTGGCAGGAGACGGCTGTATGAGCATATTTACAAGCAGTTTATTCAGCGTACAGCAGGACAAAAGGAAAACATGTCCGATCCCTTTTGTGTCCAAAAGCAAGCAGCCAAAAGCAAAAGCTATACACAAACGGAAGTTCCCAGCAAGCTGTGCTGGAGTGTAAACAGGCTTGTGACACACAACAGCCATGCCTGTACTTAAGGTGTTACAGATAATCCTAACATTGGCAACTTGGGGAAACTTACAGAGGCAAAAGGGTGGTGTCAGCTCTATTTTAATAATCATAATACAATAACAATTTATTATTTATACCCCACCTATCTGGCTGGGTTTCCCCAACCACTCTGGGCGGCTTCCAACAGAATATTAAAATACAATAGTCTATTAAACATTAAAAGCTTCCCTAAACAGGGCTGCCTTCAGATGTCTTCTTAACGTCTTTAAAGTCTTGCTTTCCCCCTGTGAGGTTTGGGCTGGCTCAGCCAACAGTAGGATTGCTCCTGAGTAGGGTTTGGGTCTGGTACACTTTACACCAGTTTAATTTAAACTGGCATAAAACATGCTGGCCTCCCATAGTTAGGATTGCTCCCATACATGGGAGTAAATCCCACTAATCATAGTGGGACTTCTGAGAAAACATGCACGGAGCAACTATGCATCTGGCCTCATTTAGAAGTTGGGCATTTAGTGCTGCCAGTCCCGTTCTGTGGAACATTCTTCCACCATCAGAGACTTGTCAGGCCCCACAGACCCTCCATGTGTCCCTATTTTCCAGGGACATCCCTGATTTAGATCCCTGAATGTCCTACTTTTCCTTAGGATGTCCCTATTTTCATTGGAGAAGTGTTGGGGGGTATGAAGTTATCTGACCCCCCGAGGTGTCTGAAGGTAATCCTGTATAGGGAAGGGTTTTTTAAAATGTTTAATATTTTATTATTATTTTTTAATATGCTGGGAGCTGCCCAGAGCGCCTGGGTCAACCCAGTAAGATGTGTGAGGTATAAATAGTAAAATTATAATTATGGAATGGGACATCCCTATTTTCATTGGAGAAATGTTGCAGGGTATGGGCCCCATTGCTTTTGACTTCCTTAGAGCTGTTTAATCTTTATTTTTGATTAGTCAATCACCTTAATGATTATCTGTATTTTATAATAGTGATTTATGTTTTACTGGTGCACTATAGTCTGATATCATATGATACGGTGGCACAGAAACAGTTTTATAAAACAATAAATCAGAACCACAGATACCGCTGAGCTGAAATTTCCCAGAAGACAACGTCAGCCAAAAATAGACAAGCAAAACTTAGGAAAACAGAAAGAAGCCAGACAACTGTCTTTGCTAATGGTGGGCCCACTCTGATAAACTGATGCAGAATTTTTCTTCCCCTCTTGTTAGATCATCCCAGTATTTTCTCTCTACAAAGCGTGTTCACATAAAAGAGAGCACGTGTTGCGGTTGGGGCCGAACAAAACCCCATTTTAGTGGCCAGGCCATAGATGGCTAGAGGCCTGGGAGCAGATAGGTGGGTGTTGTTACTGGGGCAAATTTGATGTTGCCAATTTAGGGGTGGGGTCAATGGCTTTATAAGCAGGGTCCAGAGCTTTCTCTTTCTCTTTTGCTGTGGACACCGGATCACATGGAGCGCTTGGACTGTCTGGAGGACAGTAATGCAATCTTCTCATTGTCTGGTTACATTTATTTATTTCCCCCTTCTTTTAATCCTCTTTAGTCCCTTAAATAATTTAATTCCCCCCTTTTCCTGTTCGATTTCCCACCCCACCCCTTACCCTGCCCTGGGGGAAGATTCTCCCTGTATCTGTGGCTTGCCTTTCCCAATAGGGAGAGGGCCCCTGGTAGGGGCTTTCTTTCGCAAATAGGTTTCCCCCATTTCTCCTGTTGTAAGTTGTGGGGCTAGTCAGGGCTGTTCCCAGCTTGGCTGGAATCATTTTCGTTTATAGCACCCCCGAAGGTTGGCTTTGTTTGGGTGTGTGCAGCGCTGTTGGCCAAGTATTGATCTAGCCTTGGGCGAGAGCACTGTTTTGAGTTCTTTTAATATTGCTATGAGACTAAGATTCTCAAGAGCAGAGGCAGGGAGGCCTATTTGGCCTGCACATTACTTCCAGGCCTAAGTCTGCTACAGGTAGCAGTTAATTGTTAAGTCTCTGACCTCTCTATAAGAATGTACCTGCTTGCAGGCTCAGTTGCTGCTAATGTATATCTGAGGCAGACAGGGCGGCAGAGGCTCCCTGTGCCTCCAATGGCTATGAGCACTCTGTATATGCTTTTGAACTATGCTGTTTCTGAACAAGTTTATTTTCGTTAAGTTTGTTTTGCCCTGATAGTGGCGACTGCCATTTTAGAGATGAGCCAGTGTGGCTTAGTGGCTAAAGTGTAGGACTAGGACCTGGGAGACAGGGTTCATATCCCCCTCTTAGCCATTGTTATCACAAAACAAAACAAACTGCTCCTTTTGGGCTATTCTGTAGTTCGGCCCATTTGTGGCAAAAGAGCTTTGGGTTTCTTGAAGGGGTGCTTCCCTCTAAAAGGGCAAGCAGGGGTACCTGGACAGGCTGTGGGCTACCTCAACTCTGCTATTTCACTGGAGACATTTATGCCTGGCCTAGCAGGTGATCCTAGGGCTTTGCCCTAGAATTTGATGGCCTGGAAGCGTTTCCGGCCTGAATAGTGTCCCCATGTGGTCCATGAAGCATTAATTTCACCGGTTCCTTACATGGTTTAGTTTTTTGCAGACTATGACAGGGTTTTGCAGATGCCTCCAGAGCTTGCCTCTCCTGCAGGGGATGATTTGCGGACGCCCCAGGTGCCTTCTTCCAGAAGGAAGCATTTTTGAAGGCTGCAATCCAGGAGGAGGGCAAAGAGGAGCAGGGATGATAATTCAGACATCACCTTGGACCTCTACAGGGGTCAGGCTGAGGCTGTCCTGCGTCTTTAGGGATCATCCTAGATAGCTCAGCTGGTCAGTGCATAGTGCCGGTAATGCCTAGGTTGCAGGACTGGTCCCTATGTGGGACAGCTGCATGCTCCCCCATTGCTCTACTTGGACACTTAGGCCCAGTGTCGAGGGCCTTTTGGTGGTTCCCTCATTGGGCCTTTTGGTGGTTCCCTCATTGCGAGGGATGTAACAGGCGCCATGTTTGCAATATGCAAGCGGGAGAAAGCACCTTTGCGTGCCCGCATTGCAGTTTGCTCTGTGCATTGCAGGGCACAGCGCTGCACGGGCTGCATTTGCATTGCATTGCATGAGAGATTTGCATTTGCATTGCACAGAGGTGTGCATTGCACGGAGGGTGTGTGTGCATTGCACAGAGTGTGTTGTTGCATTGCACGGAGTGTGTTGTTGCATTGCACGGAGTGTGGGTGTGGGCACATTGCACGGAATGTGTAGTTGCACTGCACCAAGTGTGTGAGCATTGCACGGAGTATGTAGTTGCATTGAACAGAGGGTATGTGCAGCGCACAGAGTGTGTAGTTGCATTGCGCGGAGCATGTTGTTGCTTTGCACGGAGTGCGTAGTTGCATTGCATGGAGTGTGTGTGCATTGCACGGAGTGTGTAGTTGCATTGCGTGGAGGGTAGTTCCATTGCTTGAAGTGTGTTTTGCATTGCACTGAGTGCGTTTTTGCATTGCACGGAGTGTGTAGTTGCATTGAACGGAGTGTGTAGTTGCATTGCATGGAGTGTGTGTGCATTGCACGGAGGGTGTAGTTGCATTGCACAGAGTGTGTAGTTGCATTTCATGGAGGGTAGTTCCATTGCTTGAAGTGTGTTTTTGCATTGCACTGAGTGCGTTTTTGCATTGCACGGAGTGTGTAGTTGCATTGAACGGAGTTTGTAGTTGCATTGCACGGAGTGTGTAGTTGCTTGCGTTGCATTGCGCGGAGCATGTTATTGCATTGCACGGAGTGTGTAGTTGCATTGCATGGAGTGTGTGTGCATTGCACGGAGGGTGTAGTTGCATTGCACGGAGTGTGTAGTTGCATTGCATGGAGGGTACTTCCATTGCTTGAAGTGTGTTTTTGCATTGCACGGAGTGCGTTTTTGCATTGCACGGAGTGTGTAGTTGCATTGAACGGAGTTTGTAGTTGCATTGCATGGAGTGTAGCTGTATTGCTTGGAGCGTAGTTGCATTGCTTGAAGTGCATTTTTTGCATTGCACGGAGTGCGTTTTTGCATTGCACGGAGTGTGTAGTTGCACGGAGTGTAGTTGCATTGCATGGAGTGTGTGTGTGCTGCACGGAGTGTGTTTTTTGCATTACACAGAGTGTGTGTGTCGGAAAAGGAAGCTGGCTTGGAGGCAGCTTTGTCGGAACTTCTTTAGGGGTTCTGGCCAGCGTTGGCCCTGTAAATTTACCTATTATGATGGCAGCACAAGATGCCCCCTGCCCAAGAGGGGGCTGGAAGCTGGCATGCAATACCTTTTGCCATATTCCCATTTTATTTGGGATCCAGATGGATATCGTTGCTAAAACATGCCACTTGCCTATGGAGAAGCTGTCTGCCTTGAAGGAAGTTATTTTGTAATACTTCCTCTGTAGCAAGTGATTCTTCATCAGATCCGATCTTGCTGGGTCACTTAATTAATCTTGCATGCAGAGTGGTTGCCCCAGGCCGCCCCTTCCCTTCCCACTAGGCCAGGCTGCCTGCGGCCTGAGGTCCCCTTACCTTTCTCATGCAATGGTTGCAATTCCTAAATGTCGAGGTCCCCTTGCCTTTCTCATGCAATGGGATCTCATGCAATGGTTGCAATTCCTAAATGTATGCAATAGTAGTTGGCCATGGCAGGATACCTGGAACTTGCACAGGGATTTTCAGGTTCGTGCTGATGCTGCTGGATCTTTGCCCTTTGGGTTTTTATTTATTTATTTATTTTATTTTATCTTATTTTATTTTATTTTATTTATTTATTTATTTATTTATTTATTTATTTTAGGAGCTGCTGGTGTGCAAAGCCATGGCCTCAAGCCCGGTGTGGTGAGGCAATCATGTGACCTAACTTTTCTTGAGTTTTCCCCATTGTAGTAGCAGTTCACGTGTGGCCCGAGGAGTTCAGTGAACATCGGATCTGCTTTTGGTCTGATAACCAGGCAGTGGTGAGCGTCTTGGCAAAACGGTCCTCACGCTCTAGCTGAGTCTCCGCCCCTCCGCTCACACTTTCGAGCTGCGCCGCTTAAGGTTTAATATTGTGCTTTCTGCTCCTGATTACGGGATCCTCTAATGATGTCACTGTCACTCTATCCCATTTTCAGATGGAGCGGTTCAGATCCTGGGCTCCAGACACTCAGCTACTGCCAGACTTTTCCAGACCACCTGTGGCATTTTGGCAACAATTAGTAATTACAGAGAGCAGCAGCTTCCATTTCCCCTTCTGCTTTTAGCTCTTATGGGAAGGCCTGGATGGATTTCTTAGCCTTAAGCTGGCAGCCCTTGGCCATTCAGATGAACTGGCCCCCATCCTCTGAGCAGATCCTGCAGTATTTGGTCCACCTGCTGCAGATTGGGCGTGCTGTTAGAACTATAAGAATTCAGTCCGCTGCAATGTCTGTTATACTGAAGCTTTATTTTTCAGAGACCCTTGTATAAAGTTTGTTGTGTGCAGGGCCTTGGAAGGTTGGAATAGGCTCCAACCTCATAGGACAGTGGGCAGGAAGTCGGTCAATTTTACCAATGCAGTATCTCCAACAAGTTAAAACTTATCTGCTGGTAAAAGATCAAGGCGAGACTCCTTTCAGCATTCCATTGCATTTTGGTGCACTGAGGGTTGGGGAAATGGTTGTTGGAGCTAGCACGGGGCTGAGAGTCTGGAGGCTTATTGCTTCAGGACTTTTCCTTATCTGCTTTGGAGCTTGTCATTGGAGTCGGGAACTCTAAAACAGACTTAGTGGGCAGGAGTGCCACAATCTGGCTTCCTGTCACAGGTAAGGAGGGCCCTTGCCCAGTTATGGATACCAGAAATTTGGCTTTTCATTCCCCTGGGGGCTGGCCCGCTCCTAGTGCGTAAAAATGGGTTCCTGTTAGCCAGGCATCAATGTGCTTACGTCGTGCACCAGTTATTACGGCCTGCGGCTTGCCTACCGCTGAACACGCCTCATTCCTTCCAAATAGGGCTGCTGAAAAGGCTGCAGACTGGGGGCCTGTCAGTAGACAGGATTGTGAAATCATTGAATGTCTGATGCTAAGAAGGGTTATATCAGGAAGCGTCACAATGATGTCTGTGCTGATGCTTGTCTGTTATTTCCTTTTTTCATAGGAGCAGCTGTGCACATTTGGGCCACAGCATTGTACGCTGGGCTGGCAAGCGCGCTGACGAGTCTGGACTGGGCGCCATCTCAGTCTTCCTGCCCATGTGAACATATACTGGATGTCCAGATGGGGAATGCTTTGGGAGGAGATCCTTCCTTTGGCGGTCGAGTGTGACCTGTGCTGGTCCTCCCGCAGTGCTGGTGGTACAGCTGGACAAGAATGATTTGCCATCTTTCTCCAGCATAAGTTTGCATTCCTGCATGCAAGAGTGCTTGGTTCGAGTTGATGGCAGCTCTCCCTGGACTCAAAATACTTAAAGGCATTGGTTCAAGGTGATCTGGAGGGGAGGTTGGAGCACCTGTCCCCTCCAACCGCTAGATGCGGTTGCGTTGGAATTCATTGCTCCCCCACAATGTTTGCTTGTACTGATGATATGGTGGGGCCCAGTCGTCAGTGCTGCCCTGCTGAGGTCAGGTGCAGCTAGTCGGGAACCAATGCCTAGACAAACTACCACCGTTTTGGCCCTCCTTCGGCGATTGTGGTGCAGCTTGGGGAGAATGATATGGTTTCCTCTTCCTGCTATGAGCTGCTTGCGGCCATTTTACAGGACCTGAGGGAACTGGCGGCACTGGCGCCGACCGCTAGGTTAATTTGGTCACAGCTGCTTCAACGACGCACTTGGAGGGGTAGCCCTTGCCCAGCTGCCACCGAACGAGTGAGGAAGCGGATTAACTCCGCTGCGAGTAAGCTGGTGGTCGATTTGGGCGGGTGCGTGATCCCTCACCCTCTTATTTCATTCCGGGCGGTTGAATTTTATAGGGATGACGGGGTTCATCTCTCGCCAGTTGGGAATGATGTGTGGTTGGATGCGATGGTGTCCAGGCTGAGGGTGTGGCTTAATTTGTGAGTGGTTGGCGGCGAGCGTAAGGGCTCGAATGGCGGTTAGGCATTGGTTAAAATTGGTTGGTGGAGGGGTATGGATTGGCTGTGCCTGCCCCTCCAATGCTGCTGCTGACGGGTATTCCGTTAAAGGAATTCTGAAGCTTACCATCCCCTTTGTCCAAACCCTGACGGCAGGGTGTGGGCCGCGTAAGCTTCAAGGAGCATGCGCGGAGTAGCTGAGGGCCTGTGACGCAGCTCCAGCTGACTCTGTCCCGTGTTCCTCCGGGACTGACTAGGGAGTCAGTGCTGTCCCCCATGGCGGGGGGTGACAGATAGTCATAACCAATGCCTAAGCAACCACTCTCAATTTGTATGCAAATAAAGTTGTGGCCAAAATTATGCCAAAAACCTTAAACAAAAATTACGTGTGATGTGTGAGTTATTGGGGAAGGGGTTTTGGGGGACCTCAACACGCAACTGGTTTGAGAATTATGAGAGACCCTTTTCACACACTTCTGGTTACAGGGTTTGCTGTAAACTCTCAGTGTATCAAAGCCTAAGGCAAAGTCTATGTTAGGGGCAGAATTACCTGGCCATGCCCTTTGCCGCTATATTTATTCCACTAATAATTCACAAAGATGCTGTCTGTGAGTTCTCACAATTGTAGTCTCTTTATGAAGCAGCAATTTCACCATCAGGAAATCACTCCCCCCCCCTTTTTTAAAAAAAATAACTCCTTCATTATTTTTCAAGCTCATCACTGTGTGTAGAGAAAGTATTACCTCTATGACGATGCCTCAGGGGATAATTACTCAGGAAACTACAAGCTGACTGTGTTCCAGCAGTATTGCCAGTAGACAATACTGTTATTTTGAGATGGGATGCAAAAATACACACCTTGGAGTGGAGGGATTGCATTTCCTAGTCAGTTTGCTCTTGTCTTATTTTTCCTCAGCACTTTCTGAGACAAACTGTGATTCCTGATGTAGATATTTTATTGTAAAGGCTCTTGGCTATGCACAATAAAGATTGACTGATGTACTGGTAGATATATGAATGAGATTTAAAGACATGTAGATTTGGATAGCATCAATCGGTAAACAACATAGTAATTCTATATAATTAGTTGAGGAAAATCCAGGATTTTTCATACCAACCTGTTTTGCTCTATTGCCTGACAAACATAAGTCGATGTATGGAACCTCTATTAGAAAAACCTTACAACTGCACTTCCCTTTCCAGTCTCTTTATTTTGCAGATAACTCCAGGCTATAAAAGTCTTAATTACTAGAGGCATGCATCAGCTCTGTGTACCCTAAATAATGAGGCAAAATGGGGTGATTTGGTTGATGATCTCATATTCCCAAGTCAGATTGCACTGATTTCTTTTCTATGTTTTCTATGCTCTGCTGCCACTTCATCCAACCGTCTGACGATTTTAAGAATTGCATAGTGCAAGCACTCATTGTTAGGCTCAAATTATTGTGCTTCCTGAAGTGAGCTCTGCTTTTTAAACTATACCAAAGTTGTTTGTAACCATGAAGCAAAGGAGCCAACAGGGCTGGTTAAACCATTAGGGCGAGTGAGACTGCCACCTCAGGTGATAGGTTGTGTGAACTACTTCATGGGGGGCACACGTAGCCCCCGGAATGAAACAAACCTCTCCAGGCTTCTTACTTATGAAGCACAGCTTGGGACGTCCATAAATCTTCAGTCCCAGCATGCTTCCAGCGACACATATCAGATGACTATGTGTACACCCACTCAGCAGAGTTTAGCAGAAACGAAGTGGAGCGTTGATGTGTGCATTCTAAGTATTTGCATGTCAAGGTCCCCAGGGCCACCCCAATAACTCACACATCACACAAAAATTTTTGTTTAAGGTTTTTGACATAATTTTGGCCACAACTTTATTAAAATACAAAAATGTGAGTGGTTGCTTAGGCATTGGTTGCGACTATCTGCCCCCCCATGGGGGACAGACTGACATTCTGCACACCTGCGAAAGTCAGAAAAGGGGAATACACTTGGGGGTAGCGACGGAGTAGGGAACCTGCCCTCAAATGCAACCAGGAGCTCTTGCAATGGCCCAAGCACCCTTGACAGGGTGGACAAGCAATAGTTAGCCCCCAATTCCTTTAACGGAATCCCTTGCAGCAGCAGCATTAGAGGGGCAGGCACAGCCAGTCCATGCCCCTCAACCAACCAAACCATAAACCATTGCCTAACCGCAACCTTATAAGTTGTGAGGATTTGCTACACAGTAGGCAAAAACCAAATGGCCCCAGCCAATCAGCCAGATGGACAAAATTCCTACCGGGCCCCTGCCCAAAGAGCAGACGACCCCATGACAGGCATAGCAAGGTCAAAGCGAACAACCCTAAATATGGGGGGGGGGCGGGCAATCCGAAGCATGGGCGAAAAGAGGAAGCCCTAGCCTCGTGCAAGGAGTTTTAGCATTTCTGTCTGTCAATCAACAAATGGCAACATTAACTTCTTCCCAACAACAAGGGAAGCCCAATCACATCAGTGGCCAACAATCAATTAGCCCGCCCCCAACTTTGGAGTGTCCTGGCAACACGTGCTCTCTGTGAAGGAGAACACGCTTTATTAAGCAATATATACAGCACAAAGCAATTATGGCGTTTTTCCTCTTTCTTTTCCGAGAGAGAGAGAAAGTAAGTAAGTACAACAGTACAACAGAGCGGAAGAGATAAGACTGGCTTCTGTTCACACACTTTCCAAGCCTAGAAATTAAACACAGACATGTGATGTAACCATCACACATCCAACAATGGAGGAGTGAAATGTTAACACTTGGCCTGTCCTGCAGTCTCTAAGGCCCCATTCACAACATACATTTAAAGCACTATTGTACAATTTCAACTGTCATGGCTGACCCCAAAGAATCCTGGGAACCATTGCTTGTTAAGGGTGCTGAGAATTCTTAGGAGATTATCATACAACTTTAACAGTCATGGCTTCTTCCAAAGAATTCTGGTAACTATCAGAATTGAGGAGCTGAAAGGGAGCTCATTCACTTCATAGAGCTACAACTCCCAGAGTTCTCTGGGAAGAGGGATTGATTGGTAAACAACTCTGAAAATTGTAGCTCTGTGAAGGCTTTGACCCAGAGCTTAAAGGGCCTAATTCACCCCAGGTCCATTTACAACCATAATTCAAAATGTTGGTGCTTACGTTTAAATCCCTATATGGTTTGAGATCTGGACACCTGAGGAAATGTTTACATCTCCAGGCATCCGGAACCTCTTTGGCCTGAGGGCCACACTTTCTTCTGGGTCCTCTTCCAAGAGCCAGAGACAGAAGTGAACAGAACGAAAAATGTTGATTTTTACTTTTTACAGTAGACCAGTTTCTATGCACCCTCCTCCCTGTTTTCTATCCAGACAAGCAAAAAACATTATCAGAATTCAAGGACGCATTTCAGCTGGTCCAAAACACTCAGGATGTGAAACAGGTCCAATGAGTGGTGTGGCCTATGGAGAAGGGGCTGTTAGTGTCTGACAGGGTCCTACTTGAGTGTAGGCTGAACTCCTGACAGGGGCATGGCCAAGTAAGAGATAGGCTTCTTTCTTTCTCTCTTTCTTTCTCTCTTTCTTTCTTTCTCTTCTTCTTCTTCTTCTTCTTCTTCTTCTTCTTCTTCTTCTTCTTCTTCTTCTTCTTCTTCTAGCAGATGGGAATTAAATATACTCTAGAATGTTTGGGTGGGAAGAGATAGTCAAGACAATTTCATTATGTTCCCAACTATTATGTTATGTTACCTTAACTATTTAGATCGTATCACCAAATGAATTATTCAAGTTCTTGCAGCCTTATTTCAGGTTTGATCTAATCAGAAAAGGATTAACATTTCCCATATCTCCCTAATCCACCTGTCTTCATAATTTCCAAGCTAGGCTGAGTCTGACAGAGAAAAATGTTCCGCAGTTTGAAAGTATGTTAATATAGTAAATATATCTGAAATTAAGGGGTTTTCTGGAGGAATCCTTGTTTTGGTTCCCATTTCTTTTGCAAGAGAAGAGCTATGGCTCAGTGGCTGAGAGCACGCTTTGCATGCAGAAGGTTCCATAGCCACTCCCTGATATCTCTAGTTAGAGCTGAGAAACACCCATTGCTGTGCCAGCTGGGGCTGATTGGAGTTCAAAATATCTGGAGGGTACCAGATTGATGCAGTCTGGTTTAGGCAACACTGAGGTAGATGGTTTGGCATGGTATAACACGGCTTCCAATGTCCCTAGCCCTACTTAATTTATTTTTTTAAGTCTCTGAATATTAACAACCATCACTAAAACCCTCCAGTGACATTTGTAGGTTTATTAGGTATCAGGCTGTTGCTAGAGAATAAAAGTTATGGTGACATCTTTGCTCAATATTCAAGATAGGTGAGCTGCTCCTTGACAAATTATTCCTGCACTGTACTAAGCAATTTGGTTTGATCCATAAAACCACGTAAATGCATGCTTCATATTAATCACCTTAGATCCATGGCAGAAAGCAAGGGCTTAATGGTAAGCTTGAGTTTACATGTCATTGGGTCTAGCTAAGGGTTGTTTGACAAAAATGCTTAAGACCATATCTCACAACAGACTGAGACTAGGAAACACTCTTTCAAGACACTTTAGCACCTGGAAAGTGATCGTCTGAAACAAATATACTAGCAAACTATGGTTTGGTTCCCTATTTAGTCATGCTTAGAGTGGACCCATTGAAGTCAATGGAACTTACATTAGTCATGACTAAGGAGTAGCTATATAGTTAATGAATGTTTTGGGTAAATTTCATATGATGACTTCCAATTTAGTGTTAATTGTCAATAACAATCAAGTGGTCTGGATCCTCCAATTATTCAAATAAATGAAACTCACAAACTTTAACAGCTGTATTTTTACACCAAAGACTCCTATTCATCACCCCTCCACTATTCCACATTGTGGAACTATCTTCTTTGATTGCTGCTATGGTATTTGAAAAAAGCTCTGGGCAGAGAAGTCTCTATTTCTGACATTAATATTTTCCACAATTCACTTCTGTAACTGTTTGTTGTTGTTGTTTTTAATGGAGTGCTCACTTGCTCAGCCTATAAAGTGCGTTGGAATGCTTGACTATTCAACCAAGAGCAAAAAACTTGACTGGATTTTCAATAGTTTAACTTGAAAAGCTGAGCAGTTGAATTGGCCATGCTGTCTGGGTCCAGCAAAATCGGGAGGGCCAGAAGTCAGCCAGCCCTTCCATGGGCTGTCATGTGCTAATTCCTTATTTTATCTGCTTTTTACTTTCTCACCTCATTTTATCATCTTGCGTCTAATCAATAACAGATTTGTTATAAATAGGGCTGCTTTTTAATATTTCATATCAATATACATTAATGCTAATACATTCTTACTAGCATTCTTGTGTTTAATTGTTTGAGGTTTGCATCTGGGGGGAAAAAAGAACTTTGTTCTGACCCCTTTCGAATGACCTTGCAAAATCTGGCTCCAAGCTGTTACGCTAACATTGGTATAAAAATGGGGAAATAATTTTACTTTACACCCTTGAGAAACAAGAGTGAAAGCAATATTCGGTTTAACTGCCCATATGAATACTTGAAGTTGTTCTGGAGTATTTATGCAGCAGATGAGCATTGCTTGCTGTGAGACAGTTCAGGCATCCCTAATCTGGAGAGACTAGAAGCTTGTTGTATCAACTCTTGTTACAATTTAGCATCTGTAAACATTCTCAGCAATGTTTCAGCTGCAATATTTTAACATCCAAATAAATGAGCGATAAACTATAATAAAAAAGAGTTGCCTTTTTAAAAATCTAAACCAGATTTTAAATAGAAGAAACTCACAAAATATAATGCTGATAATCAAAGTAAACAACTTTCTGCCATCTGTTCTTAATCCATTTATTTATACATCCAAATCATGTGATGAACACTTATTGAAGGACAAAAAATCATGAATGATGTGAACAGGAAAAAGCATGTTCACAGTGAATAATTTTACCACTCTTGTAGTTTTTACTGTTCACTTTATTCAAGTGCATTACCTTCCACTTGCCTGGTTCAATCTAATTGAATTCTTACAGTTTCTCATGCTAACATCTCTTAAGTTCTTTATTATTATTTCTGTCCTTATGGTCTGCCAGAAATCCAAGGACAGTGTGATTTACATTTTGAGGGGGAGGAATTTCTGCAGGGCTTTTTGAAGTTACTACATAGTATATACTAAAATAATGACCAAATGATTGCATTTGAGGAATGGGGAACCTGCGGCCATCCAGATGGACTACAACCCCCATTTTCTCTGACCATTGGCCATTCTGGCTGAGGCTGGTGGGAGTTGGAGTCCAGGGAGGGCCACACTGCTTCCTGAATGAAAGCAATACCATGTTTTTTGGCCCACCCTCAACCTTTGTGAATGGAGCCTACATGTGTGGGTTCCTATAGGAGCAATCTAATATCAGGAAAATGGAGAATCACACATATCTGATTGGATGTACACACATAGTGTAGAACCTTTGTAATAGGACCTTTGAATGATTACAGGGTCATTGGATGTGAACCCTATTTCATGGGTCAACCATGACGTTAATTATACTCAGATGAATAACCAAACCAGGGCTAAAGACAGCTAACAAATCTGGTATAGCATTATTAATTTGTATTGCTTATTTCTTGTCTAACATGATGCTCCCTTTCTGCCATCCTGGAACCCAAGATATTGCATGTGTAGTTCCAATGAGGTCTCCCATCCAGGCACTAAGCATAAGGCACACCTACTTGGCGTCAGATACCTTCAGATGCTTTATTCATGCTCATCAAAGGCATTCTCACAGTCTGAAGAAGTGATGAATGCAACATTCTTTTTTGAAAAGGTAAATACAGTTCCAAATACAGGTTTTTCTTAAAATGAGCTCCTTGTGTATATAAAGTTTTGTTTCTTCTTTAACCCTTCCTTTATTGGTACTGTCATTACACTGCTGTGTTACCGAGAAAGAAATCACATGAGACAAACAAGTTTCAGAAAAAATAACGTCACCATTTTCATCAAGCTAAGATGGCATATGATGGGCAATGGTAGCTGCTTAGCCTGTCTGTTCTATGTGCCCTGTAAACACTTTGTAATTGTGCAGTGACCAGAAACTGCTACTGGATCAGTGAGCACTTAAGATTCTATTAGTCTTGTCTGGTTCTATTTTATTACCTTTATTATTTGATGAATTGTGTTTGCTGTCCACAGCCATTTAGGGGGGGAAAACACACAAGGAAAATACTGAGAGGGAGCTATGTTCTAATTTGTTGAAGAAGGCCTCACAAAAAACCCATCAACTTTTTTCCTTTGGTATAAAATAAGAATGCTGAATCCCTGCACATTCACCAGATTTCTAGTCTCCTGCCTCTGATGTGGCAGGGCCCTAAAGGAGGTGCAATGTATGAAGGACATTTACTACCAACCAAAAAACAGAAATCATGAACCACTGGAAATAGCATTTTACAAATTTCAAATAACTGTATATAATCTACACATTCAAATAGCTGATATATTTATTGCATTTTATCCTGTTCTAAAAAGCACTGACTTAGGGGAAAACATCCTTCATTTTAACCTGACAACAACCTTGTGTGGTTTTTGCTGCCACTGTTTATTGGATTACTTAGCCTCCCCTCACCATAAGGTCCAAGGCTGGGTTACAATAATATAAAAATAAAATATTAAAGTCAATTAAAGTGATTTAGCATCAGGGGGGGAAAACATATCTCATCCACCAAAGGCGATTGAGCAAGCACCATGGCTGCATATTACCTGTTGAGGACGAGAGCCTTCTGGCCCCACCCCCTTTGCGGCCTTCCCAAGGATCCACCTCCTCCATTCATGACCACATGTTGGGACTGAATGTTTGCAAGAGGGAGCCAGATCTACCTGTGGAGGCTTCTCCACACTGTTTAAAATTCTGCACCATAAAAGCTATAAATTTCAAAAAAACAAAAACTAAACCCACCAAAAACAGCCAGTTCCCCGCTACAGACATTCCACATGTATAAATCACTTCCTATGAGGCACTTCAAAGCAATTTACCACACACACATACACTACACATATAAAAATAGTTAAAATAAATGCATATAAGAAGACAATTTTATTTTTTTAAAAACCTCAATTATATATAAAACAATTTCAAAAAGAACAATCATGACATAATGTAGTATATACATAATAGATGCCAAACATCATATATTACATTTGATAATGGAAACATGGTCTGGTCGGTATCAAAATCAAGAGCATGCATGTAAATATTGTGTGAAATGGCATAAACAGGATATGATAGGATTGACTTTCCTTGACCAGTCGCTAGACAGTGTGTGTAGACACATCATTTATTGCTCAAGGAAAGAAACCAAGGAATTCATGATTACTTTCACAATAATGTCACTGTTCCATTGAGAATTATATCTAGTTATACAAAGAGTTATTATTCGTAATGTCTCTGTGTTTTATGTTCATATATAAAGTTTTATAAAGGTTTTCCAACAAGGTGCTGGAGGATGCATCATCTTATCTTGCGCAATAAAACTAAAATAAAAATAAAGCAGCAACAGCAACAAACAGAACAGTTTCTGAAATGTCAAACTTGCAATTGCAATGAGACCTGATATTCCAGTGCAGAAAGAAGATAATGATTTTGCACCAGATAAAAAGCCGAAATCGCTTTGGTCATCAAACAAGGAGATAAATAACAGGTTACTCATGAGGTCAATAGCTTGTGTAAGCTTCCATTAGGAAATGGAGCATAAGAGGAGACTATGCATACCTTCCCATTCAGAAGGTTCCCCCATCAAATGTGCAGGGGATCTTTTTCTAAAAAATGAATGATTGTACATAAGAATGGAGGGCATTCTGATAGCTATTGTTAATCTGGGTTCAATAAAAATAAACATCCTGAAATATATAATAATATGCTGCTTGCTTAGTGCTGTGTTGTTGTTCTTTTCTCTCCCAATTTTGTGTTAGTGACCACAGAACACAAAATTACCCACCTACTTCTCACTCTCTTTTCAGAACATAGCTCCTGCAATATTATGTTATTTAAGAAAGGCCATCACCAACTTTAAAAGGTGTGCAGGACGGTGTTTGCGTGTTGAGTTCCACAGTGCCACCCCCCAAATAATTTCACACTTCACACATCAATTTTTGTTTAAGGTTTTTGGCATAATTTTGGCCACAACTTTATTCAAAATACAAAAAATTGTGAGTGGTTGCTTAGGCATTGGTTATGACTATCTGTCCTGGCCCTCAAGGACAGAGCTGGACCTTCCGGACTCCACCGGAAGCCAGCGTGGGAAACAAGTATTGGATGAGAAGTGAGGCTGGGAAACAGACCCTCGCTTCTCACCCTCATGTTCCGGTGGAGTTTGCACGGCCCAAGTCCGGCTCCACGGACAAGGACGAAATGAATGGCAAGCCCCTGGATTCCTTTAACGGAATTCCCTTTCCGTATCATTTGGAGGGATAAGCACTTACCCCTCCAAGCACCAATTAACCAATGCCTAACCGCCAACCTTACAAGTTGTGACGATTTGTACGCAGTAGGCAAAAACCAAATGGCACCAGCCAATCCGCCAGATGGCAAAATTCCTACCAGGCCCCCGCTCCAAGGCGAACGACCCCATGACAGGCATAGCAAGGTCAAGCGATCAAACTTAGATAAAAAACCCCCCTATTAAAGGGAGGGAGGGCGGGTGATCCGATGCAAAACGGCCAAGAAGGACGTCCCCACGTCCGGTCCATCTATTTATAGCTTCTGACTCCTCCTCCTTATTGGTAACAATCAAATTTCCCCAGCAACCCAATTAACCCTTAAGGCTAGGGTTGCTGATCAATTTGCCTAGTCGTGGGAGGGCGGCCTGTTCCCCAACCGCAACATGTGCTCTCTGCTAAGGAGAACACGCTTTCTCCATAATGTCCCTGGGGAGCAAGTGTTGTATTTAATAATAGCATGCCTCTTGCTCTAAGGCTGTACACAAAACAGCACAATTGCTGATATAGTCTGCTTGCCAAGAAATGTGGAGCAAATGCATGAATTCTGCTCAGGTTATGTTTCAAAATGGGGAGGAAGACTTGCTCAAACTTCATGCTGTGTTAATAGATCCCATTGCAACAGAGGAGACAGGAAGCTGCCTTATATTGAATCAGACCATTGGTCCATGTTGCTCCATATTGTCTTCAGTGACTGGGAGGGATTGAGATGGAGATAGTTGCAGCTGGCAAGGCAGGGAAGGGTAGGGCAGGATTGCTTACCTGCCTTCCCAACACTGGGATCACTGGGAAACTAGACATGGGATTGGAAATCTGCCAATCTCAATTTTTCCCCAGTCTTAAATTACATTCTCTGCATTTCCACATCAGCCTGCGATCATACACCTTTTTAAAAAAGCAATTTTGCCCAACACACACATTTTTGCAAAGCCATGTTCTTGGCTGAGAGAATACCTGGGTGAAATCCATCTGAAATCTTCTCTGAGTTTCCTTGGAGCAAGTGTGGGGTAAAAGTACAAGACAAAATAAGATCTTGTGAGGTTTGTTATCCAAACTGGAGAGCACTGGGTGGATTCTGTATAAGGCCATGGGACCTTGAACACAGACTATCGATGAAAAAAAGCCACCTGCCATGGAATACAAGAGAGACAATATGGCTGAAACTTAGCAGCTTCATTTTGACCATCAAGAATCAGTGATCAGAAGAAGTACGTGCTTTATTGTGGGATAAAGAGAGACAAGGATTAATCCCCTGATCTCAGGAGCACAGAGGATCTTGAAGTCGCCATCTTGAGTTGGAGATACAAGAAGCTAGATCAAACTCTCTCTTACCAATCCCAAAACATGGAGCAGTGTAAAATAAAAGAAAGCTGAGTACAGAGAGAATGATGGGGACAAACCAAGAGGAGAACGTGGAGGTGAAACAGATAGAGATGGAGAGAAAGATATTGGCCAGCTTTGAACATGCATTTTCTCAAACACTTTTCATACCCCTCTATTTTCAGAATGTACAGCGCTGTTTGGGAGCTGTCCTTTAGAAAGTCTGAATTATTTTCTTTTTAAAAGACCTTGATACAATAGAATCTCTGAAGTAGGGTTTTCTTTAATGTCCCAGAGGCCATATGCCTATCAACATCGTGAATCTGGATAGGGAGTCCCAATTTGGACTTGTCTGCGAGAGAAATCTGTTGGATCTATTGATTCTGACAGTTGTATTGGGTATTTTACAAACTACTAGCTGGCTTTGTTCAAAGAGTTTCTCCTGCTTGATCTTTCTCCTGAATCAGGTCAACTGAACTGAAAGTGACAGTTCTGTTTACTGATCTTATTTAGGGAATTGGGATGCCAAGTCCTATTTCAGTGATTTCAGAGTGAATTGCTGTTGGAGAAGTAATGCAATCTGAAACAAGACAAAGTGCACACAGATTTTATTCTATTGCACACAGTCTTATAAGACGAGTACTAATAATATTTATGTTATCACTACCACAAATGATAATAAATATTGCATACATTTAAATTTTCAATATTGTCCATTTCCTTAATTCTCTTGTGGCTCCCAAACAGGGAAGTTAGACAAACAGTACAATTCTCTACTCAGAAGTCTCTTTGAGTTCAATGGCAGATATAGGATTGTAGCCACAGTTGATTGATTGATTGATTGATTGATTGGTTGGTTGGTTGGTTGATTATTTCTCAGTGGTATATAAAAAACTGAAGCAACGAAACAAAACTATTACAAAATACACAGTTGCATATGGTTAATACAAAGTTACCAATATATAAAAATTTTAAGAAATCAATCATTTTTCTTCTGACATACCCCCAATTTCAGCCTCCAGGTGGCCAAACAAACTCTCAACTCACATGCAAAAGTCTCACAGTGAGAAGAGTTGCTGGAAACAGTGGACATCATTCTAGTCTCTTACTCTAGGCTTGCTTTTATGGGCAGGCCCAGGGTGGATGCTAGTTCCTCAGGCTGCCCACAGCTGCACTTTCCACATGCAGTTCCGGGTACAGCAGGTTTGCTGAGTTTCCCAGGGGGTCCAGAGGATGGGAAAGGAGCCCGCCTTGCTCACAGCTCTTTCTTCACCCTCTGTCCTCTCCTCCTCCTCCAGCTGCCATTATGAGTGATACCTATTCCTATACTTTTAATGGGCAAAAAGCAAAATATTTCAGCACCATAAAAAGAGGTCATACAATAAGAATCATTTTTAATTAATCAGGAGTGAAATGTACAGTGCATTTTGAAAGGGGTGGGGGCCCACCAGGTGGCGCATTGGAAGATGGCCGACAATAACATCTCTCCGACCCACACGAGGTAATTAAGAGGCTGCTATGGAAAGTATGCAGTCTCCCCCCCCAAAAGATATGGGGGGAACTCCCTTGCCAGCGGTGGCCACAATGCACTCCCAGATTCGAGAGAAGGGGGTGCGCCGGTCACTTGGCTCAGCCCTCGATGTGGTCGGCTCTTCCCGGACGCCATCTCCAGTCTGCGCGTGCTGGTTTGCTTTAACACAAAAATACAATTGGAAATATATAATTGGAAGTTGTTAAAGCACATACGTCAAGCAAAGGTCGGGAGATAAGACTGCTGATTAATGGATCTCTGGGATCAGAGCAGCGGGCGAAGACAAATAAATCAAGAGATGAAGCGCCATTAAGAGATGGGTATGTTTGGAGCTAAGAAGGTGGGGTGGAGGGAAAAACTTTTCTTTCTTTGTCTTATATGAGCATAAATAACCCTCCACCCCAAAGAAAAAAGAACTGGCGTATTTTACTACACAAGCAGGAATCTAAAAACTGTGTGGGATGAATTAATGATGAATGAAGAGAGGATTGGTAAAGATCGGAGAATGGAAAAATTTTATGACGCAGTTTTAAAATGGCGTCTCGCAAGACAGGCTTGTTTAAGAAAGACGGGGGGAAGAAAACCAGGACTATTTGAAAGTGAACGATGTTTGGAATTTGATCTTTAACCTGGCAGAGCCCTCTAGGAGATATTTTACAAGCCTGGGAAAACTAAAGGGCAGACCGGAGATAAATTTTCGAAGGAGGAGTGGAATGGCGACTGTCCCTATGAGATGTGACTTGTGGAGTGCGTAAAACCCACACAGACGATGTTTCTTCTTAATCTGCCTGTGAAGATTATCAGAGATCGCAAAGAAAGGAATATATGACAACAACAAGAAGATGAAGAAAGTAAAAAAGAGACTATCTGGATAGAACTGGATAGAACTGTTTAATGAAAGCAGTAATAGAAGTGATGTTTGGATTCTCGTCCGGAGCTTGATGTATGGGTACCCCCAACAAAATTGAAAAATTTGGCTGTATAATTTGGAATCAATGTGATTTTGAAATAATGTGATATGATTGGCCTGTTAATGAAAATTAAGTTAAAAAAAAAGAAAGGGGTGGGGAGGGACTATGGCTTTCTGCTTTGGGAAATAAATTACTCATACCAGTACAGTGGTACCTCAGGTTACAAACGCTTCAGGTTACATACGCTTCAGGTTACAGACTCTGCTAACCCAGAAATAGTACCTCAGGTTAAGAACTTTGCTTCAGGATGAGAACAGAAATCATGCTCCGGCGGCGCAGCGGCAGCAGGAGGCCCCATTAGCTAAAGTGGTGCTTCAGGTTAAGAACAGTTTCAGGTTAAGAACGGACCTCTGGAACAAATTAAGTTCTTAACCCGAGCTACCACTGTAATAGAAAAGGTAGATAGGAGGAGAAGCTGCTGTAGCCACAGGTTGTACTTGGTTTTCTGAGAAACACATAAATCAGCAGAGGTTTTTGTTATTGTTGTGATAAATATACAAGAAAAATAAGTGAATGAAGATAAATATCTATACAGATATGAGAAAAGAAAGGTCAGAAATAAGTAAATGCATGATTACTTAGCTAAGCAGAACACCCCCAACAGTTAAATCAGTCTTTAAATTGCTAAATTGAAATCTCCAATAAAGTATATGGATAACATCTTGTTTCTTATTGTAGTAGCACATTAAGAAATTACTCCATTTTTCAATGAGTTGATTATCTAGTTATTTACTGTCTCTGACTCTTGCAACATCAGACAGCTTAACCATTGGGAGCTTTGATTGGGGAGCCGCCCAGAGTGGCTGGGGAAACTCAGCCAGATGGGTGGGGTATAAAAAATAAATTATTATTTTTATTATATTCTTAGCCAACTTCCAATACAGCACCCCACCTCCAACCCCCAGAATGCAACAAATAGCTTTAGAGGCTGCTGTTGGCACATATGTTACTAGTTCTGTATCTAATGATATTACTCTATCATTGACATAGCTATTTGTAAATTCTGGAAAACTGTTTCTGAGATCAAGGAGCAGGTATTTGTCTACGTTTGGATATAAGTGGACACCATTATTTTTTTGTTTTCTCCAATAATTTTTATTGCTTTTCATGTAAACAACATATGACTACACTACAGTAACTTGTCCAGTGGTACAGTCTCATATGCAGTATACGGTACACAAGCAATATATTTATTTGTGCATTATCAATTCAAGTATCCTCTCCACAGAATTTTTTGTGTTGTGGGTAGAATAAAAGTATCTTCTGTATTATTTATAAAGGAATGGAGAGGAAACCAAATCTTGTTAAAAGTGTCTATCCTTGAAGTGCCTTTAATTACAATTTTTAACCAAGAGGGTGGACTTAACCTTTCAAAGTGTCACATATTTTAACCACTGATTTCAAAACTGCAATGATATTCTGGTTTCTTGGAATTCCCAAGCAAGGCTTGGTGTGAGGCTGCAAGTGCAAAATAGAGAAGATTTCATCAGTTTTGAGAGCAGATATGGGAACAGTGCTTCACACATGAAACTGCTAATCAAAGAGGCAACTTATGGGAAGTGGTGCTAGTGCATAAATCTTCCAGTGTGATCCTGAAAGATAATGGAAAAATAAAATGGTTGTGGTTGTTGTGATTGTCACTGATTTTTTTTCATTTCCTCCCTCTTCTTTCTCACCAGATGATCATGCCTACTGTAAAAGTGGAAGAAAGGGGTCAGGAGATGGCTGTATGTCTAATTATTTACATATAATTCCAGTTTACTATACAAATGCTACCTGCAGTAAATTAAAAGGAAAAGTGTGCCATGCCTCCATTTTGTTGCCTTTTGTTACCCTTCCACTAATTTTTAGCCACTGTCTAGATATTCAAATCTAAAATAAATGAACATAATAAATGCATTCTAGATTCAGGGAGATAGCTGTGTTGGTCTGACGCAGACAAAATAAATAAATAAAAAATAAAAAAGTCCTTAGAGAACAACTAAAGTTAGTTCTGGTTATAAGCTTTCATGTGCATTCACACTTCTTCAGATATACTGAAACAGAAGTCACCAGACCCTTATATATAGTGGAAGGGTGGGGTGGGGTTTTTCTCAGAAGGGTAGTAGGAGATGGGTGATTGACACTATGGGTATGGTAAACCTGTTGATGACTGTTAATGACTGCATTAGTCCTACAGGAAAAAAGCAAGGGATAGGATAGTATGCAGATGACCCAAAATAGCTTTGGCATATGTAATGAGACACACGTAATGGGACATATCTTGTCTCATTACATATGCTAATTTGGTAATCTGCGTACTACCCCTTGCTTTTCCCCATAGGACTAATTGCAGTCGTTAACAGTACCAATTGAGTCAATCACCCATCTCCCACTACACTTCTGAGAAAAACCCCACCCCACCCTCCCGCTATATATAATGGAGTGGTGATTTCTGTTTCAGTGTATGTGAAGAACTGTGCATGTACACGAAAGCTTATACCCAGAACTAATTTAGCTGGTCCCTAAGGTGCTACTGGACATTTTTTTCCATTTTTAAAAAATAATAAATGCATATAATAGAACTGAATGATTAAGCAATCAAAGCTTTTCTTCTGGGTCTGCTGAGATTTACAAAACCATTTCTTCAGACTCCCCTGGAATGTGGTTGGCTGGTAGTGAAGGGGGTAGGGAGAGATAATAGCCCTTTTCTGCCATCAAAGAAGTGTGCACAAAGATTCCATCTACATTTTACACAGCTTGATGAAAATGCATTATAACCTCTGTCTCAAAGGAGAGGCAAAGTGAAACAGCTTAGAATAACCCATCAATAACAATGGGAAACAGCCACATGCCATTAAAGGGGCCAAGATAACTGTAACAATGTAATATAATAAGTTGTAGCATCTGTAAGGAGTATGATTCTGGCAACGGAATACCATCATTCACTCAGCATCTTAGCTCACTCAGCAGGCAATTAAGGATATTTCAATTGCTGGATAAGAGAAATATTGCTATCTTCCACGTGAAGTTTGCAATGAAATATGTAAGCAACATTCCCAGGGTGCTTCCAGGCTCAAAGGCTGGATGCTTGAGCAAGTGATGATACTCATTTGCGCAGGAAGGAGACCAGCAGAACTGAGACAGGTGAAAACCTGTGTCAATTGTGGCACCCTTTTTCTTGTAGTTTAGTGCTACAGCACTTGTAGTTTAGTGTTACAGGAAAGAACAGAGCATGAAAAAACCCTATAAGCTGCACAGCCCTTGAAATGTTAGCCGTTCAAATTATATGCATAATTACATGTAATAGTAAGGCACATTTTAGTACTTCCCTTTGGTAGGATTATTTTCTATTCTGAAAAATGGACACCTCTGGGATATGTGTGTTGGACATTTATTATTTGTTAATTGAGATATTGATATACCACCCGTTGCCAAAATGCCATAGGGTGGTTTACAGCATAATAAACAACACAATAATCATGCAATGCAGAGACTTTTTTTTAAAAAAAAAACCAATTATTGCAATACAACTCATAACAAAAGCAGCAATAACAAACTACTCATACATTAGTTCACACTCAGGGGACTACACAGCTCAGTCCTACCTATTCCCATCTACTCACTTACCAGGTGCACTCCCTACTGATCACTTTTTTTGGAGAGGGGATAAGTTGAGATGGTGTTGCCAATGTTTTTGATCAATCACAAGGAACGGACTCCTGGAACGCATTCTGTTCAAAAAGCAAGGTACCATTGTATAGGCACCAATCTAAGGGGCCCAGGTCTCTTCATCCCCCCAATAAAATATTGGAGGGAGGCAATGTTCAAAACAATCAGTTGCAGGAGAGGCTGAGTGTGGCGCCAAGCATAGTGTAGCTTCTGTGGCTGGTGATTCCTCCTCCTCCTCCTCCTGCTGCTGCTACCACGGAGGAAAAGGATGGGGAAACAGCCCTGGGCCAGTGGCAGTGGCAGGAGAAGGAGGCTAAGGGCCACAGAGGAGCCGCCCAACATTGAAGCCGCACTGCTACTGCATTCGGCTCCACCCCTGACTCCCCCCAGTGTGCCTGTGTCATGGGCATGTCATGCATGCATCATTGTGCCCCCATCTTCTGTTCAAGCTGGCGCCTCCAATTCCTAGGGTCAATGTGTTACAGTTACAACAAAATACAGACATAGCCAATGGGATTTTGTTTGATGCAAAACAGGTTCTGGCATTGCTTGTCCATCTGCTTACCCTGTGGCTAATATTCAGGATGGGGCAGGCAGAAATGATACAACTTGTTCTCTTAGACTGCTTTATTCTCATTGTTGGCACGGTTATTTTCTTTAACAGCTTTAGGCAACTGCTATGGCACTTGAAATCTCTGCTGTGCTACACAGGAACAATGCTAACTCTCTCCCTTCTGTCTTTCTTCTCCCCTCTTTAAAAAATAGCAAAAATGCTTTATCAGAATTTCTAATCTTTCCTCGATGGATAATATCTATGCATATGAAACTTTCCATATGTAGAATTGTTTTGAAAAAAGCTTCCTGCATATCTCTCTCTCTCTCTCTCTCTCTCTCTCTCTCTCTCTCTCTCTGCATTCTACTGAATTCGTTTCCTTGCTGCAGGTACATCATATGCATACAATCAACATTTCTTTTTGTGGTGGTGGGGTCACAACTGCATCAGTTGGCCCTGCCCCAACCATCGCACATGCTTCTGACTTTATGGATAGAGGCTAAGTGCACATCAGCTCTGTTCAGATGGTTAGATGTACATGCCATGCTTAGAATGGGGCCAGACATGTGCAACCTCCAACCTTAAAAGGTGTGTGTCACACTATTTGCACAGGGATTAATTCTCAGCTCCTTAGGAAGATGGCTGCCCCCATCACTTGCTGCCTGCAACTGCCTCGTCCTTCCCTCCATTGTCTCATGCTAAACCAAGCCTGAATCATCAACAAGACTCACCCAGAATCTGTTTTAAGCCTTTTAAGGGAAGTGTCCCCCTTTCACCCACAAAGGTTTTCATTGAGATGAAAATAATAGTGTCCAGAAGGAGATTTTTGTCTGGACTGTTGCACGACACTGGCTTCCCTATGGTTACTTTTAAACATAGAGTGACAAGTCAATGAAGACATATTCAGAGTGAACCCATTGCAATCAGTGGCTTTAAGTTAGTTGTATCTATTGATTTCAATGGGTCTACTGTATGACTTAGTCTAGGGTTGGGGAACCCCTTTCAGCCCTTCTGGGCAGCCACCCAGAGATCACAGGCTAAGCATGGCTAAGACAAGAGACAAAAGTGGGCAGAACAATGAATGTGAATTTTACCTCTATACAGTAAGCTAGCTTCTACAGAAACTCACCCCCCCAAGCTCTGTCTTTTAAATAGATAATAAATCACAGCTTTGGAAGCACCTAACATTTGAGGAGCATTAATCCTAGTCCTGTAGAGCCACCCTATAAAGAAACCTCACTTGCATTGGGGGTGGGGAGAATCTTTGTTTTGAGATCCCTCCAGTGTTTGTCTTCCAAATGCGTCTCGAGCAATTTAGCTGTGTTAGTTGATTTCCCACTCACCATCATTTTGTATGCAAGCATATGACAAATCAATCACATCAGCTTGCCAGGGAATAGAGATGTTTCTGTGTAATGCTTGCATGCTTCATAAAACCGTTTGTGTCATTAAGGTGAATAAACAGGAACAGCAGGAACATCGGTTGCAGCAAACAAAATGTCATCCTCGAAACATGGAAATGAGAGGATCTGAATGCTGCGACAAAAAGCAACTTATGGCTCATTCCAAACAGATAAAACAAATGGTGATAATTGACTTGGACAGTAGCATTGTCCGGATAGAAACCAGGAAGGCCTTGGCATTTTGTGTTTGATTGTATGCAACAAGATGAACAGTACATGTGTCAATCTTACCCCTTGCTCAACTGGGGTGATCCTGCCCACTTTCATTCATTTTTATGTGGGTTTACTCCTTTTCCACATTAAATAGCGAGGATCCAATTTCCACACTTAGACTGAAACCATCACATTAATATATGACACTTCTAATGCTGGCTCCAGGTTCATAGGCCTTTGGACAAGATGTCCTCAGTATCTCTGAGTGGGTCAAATTCTTCCCAGACACTACAACCATCCAGTATTCTTTAGGAAAGCCATGGCTGTTTCAGGTAGCATTATGGCTGACAACATCAACTCTGCCATGTAAGAATCCTTTGCAGTGCCTGGGCAGTCAGGTATCCATAGCAGTGACTAGAGGAGGAAGGACTGCTGAGAGGAGCGCAGAGAGAAGAAACGGTGTGGTGCATTTGCAGCAGCACAAACAGACACCTGCTTTTGCCCCAGCTGCAACAAAACATGTCTCTCCTGTATTGGGCTCTACAGCCACGGCAAGTGCTGAAAATTAGATTTCCGAAAATTAGATTCCGCCTCCAAAGGCACACTTCTCCATTGTCTCCCGAGACAGACAGATTGCAACAACATCATTAACAACAATACTACTTAAATGTGTAGTGCAGATGGGGCTTGACTGATGGAGATGCTCCAGGGATTCAGGCTGGACTCTTTGCCAGACCAACTTTGAGATAGTAGGGAATGATAGTAATGGGATGTTTTACATTCAAAGCATGGCTCTTCAAATGAGCTGTGGCCGTACCCCAATTCATGGTTTTAAAATACTTGAAACTTGTTCACTTTCCCATCTCTCTGCTCTGTCCTAGTACAAATGGACCTCTTGGGAATCACATTTAAACATAGCAAGCCTTCAGATTTCATTACCACTTCCTTCATTATTGTGCCTTGAGGTGCTATAAATAACACATGGCTAATTTGTGAGTGTGGCATGTTCAAGCAAATGTGTATTTTAATCAGGGCACCTTCTGACATTTGGTAATTGGTTTACAGATTTGTTATATAATTTCATGATTATTAACTTTGCCAGCGGGGGAAAGCTGGACTAAATTCAAGAGTGAGCTACAGCTATGAAACTCTACAGAAATCAGCAGAATTCGAAAAGTATAATTCAAGCAGACATTTGCTTTATCATCATGTACATATTTTTCTCAGTCTCTGAGTAACAACCCATAATGTCAGCCCATTTCCAGGACAAACTTCCATTCAGGGAATGGGACTTCCCATTCCCCTTCTTCCCTCTGCAGCATTCCCCAGCACTTCAGAACTGTGATCCAAAGGATTGACACACACACACACACACCCTGAGCAGATTTGGGAGGTGCAGATGGGAGGAGAAATGAAAGTCCCATTGCATGAACAGAAATAACTGAATATTATTTTCAGCTTTCAGTCTTGTTTCACTGAGCAGACAACTTTGCAAACTATGGGATTTGTTATTTCTCTGCTGACAAATACTTATTAGGGCAGATGAAAATAGGTGCCCCAATTCACCACCCCATTTGCGAATGACACTTTGGAGATAGTCATTGACATAAAAAGGGAAGCCTGTACAATGACATAATTGAATCATGCTATTTATAGACCATCCATTGACCAAAGGGCTCTGTATCTTTCCAAAAGCCATTTATATGTAGGGTGAAGTGCCTTTAAAGGGGACCCAGCTGTATATGCATAGGTGGTCTCAGTGATTGGGAAGCCTGGTTGTGCAGGATTCCAAGTCCTGGGGACAGCCTGTGTACATAGAGTGGGATCTGATTTGCAGATGTTTTCCCCAAAATGTGGACAGCAGGTGACTTGATGGCAAGGATTGGGTGGGACCAGTAGGTGTGGCTTTCCCCACTTTACAATATATGGAGGAGAATGTTGAAGTGTGCAGGTCCTTGCATTTGTTTTAAATAGGTCATAAAGAAAACCCAAGCTTCTAGACTAAAACATGCAGCACTCATTCTAAAGCAGGTGTGACAAGACCTTTGACCCACCAGGTGCTGCTGAAGTACACCTCCTATCATCCCTGGTCATGGCCCATGTTTTGCTAGGACTGATGGGAGATGTAGTTCAGCAACACCTGGAGAGTCAAAGGCTCCCCACCCATCTAACAATAAGTGAAATGTGTGGGTGTGGGTGAGGCAGACATAATACCCACTTTACCATTTTAGATGTAGGGGCCTCTTTGCCTGTTCAAATATTTCTTGTTTTTTTTTGTTTTTGTTTTCATCTACCACATAGAGAAAGATGTCAAGGAGAAGCGTCCTCATGTCTCTAACATGCTAATTTCTGCATGTAAATTTCTGACATGAGGGAACATTCAATTATGCACCACCTCCTTGTATTCTGAAATAGTGTCATCTTGTGAGGACTATATAACTCCAGTTAAAGCCGTTCTGTTGCAGCCATTGAAACTGTTGGGTTGGTATTCACTAGATTCATTTATATGTCAAGTCTGGCCATAAATAAGACCTTTCACAGTAAAATACCTTATTGAAAGTAACCCCAAACCACTTTGATGCTGGTAAGAAGAGCAGCCAAACTACAGTAGTTCTCCAACTTTTTGCAGACACTCCAGAATAATTGAAACATCTGACAGAAAAGAATAGGTGAGGGCAATGATGATTGATCCATGTCTTTAAGAAAAAAATTGAATCCATATTTCCACCAGGGGGCTCAGACAGCAATATATTCATCACAAGAAAACCCCCACAACTGCTCAGCCTTTGCGGCATTAAAAAAAGCTGCTCGCTTCAGGAATTTACAGCTATCGAGCAAGATTCATACCCTCTTTCTTCATTTATTGGAAACAAATCTCTCACAACTGAATATATATATATACATTTAAATTCTAGTTCCAAGTGGTGCTGAGGAGAAGATACATGTTTTCTGCCTCTCTCTCTCTCATCCACCCCATCTTCCTCTTTCCTCTGCCTTCCCTCCCTGCCCACCCACCCACCCACAGAGAGAGAATAGGAAAGATGTCAAAACTGAAACACTGAAGTTGTTGTCTCTCATGCATATAATAGGATATATGTATGTGTTTGTGATAAGAGGAATGAAGGTTGAGTGCTTAATGTGCATATCAACTGGCCATTGTACACATTCACCAGGCCTCACTTCCAACTTCCCTCTCAATTCATGAGACAACTCAACAATTCACTCTGTGAACAGTGGCATATTTATAAGAGCTTCATACCTGAAACATGATTAGTACACCTTAATAAATTATTTTCCTAGCACCTGTTGAGAGTTCTTTACTCTGGAATACTCCCCCCACCCCGCCATGTTCAATAGGGCTTACTTACAAGTAAGTGTTAATAGGACTGCAACCAAAACCCCAGTTAGGGCTGTAATTCAATTCACACTTACTTGGGTGCTTACTTGACAATGCCCGATTTAAAGCAATGAGTTTGTACAGGTGAATAGTCATGGTTTGGGCCCTACTGAAAATCTGTTATGCAGCTTTTTCTCCTGTTCTAAATGTGTGTAGCAGCAACTTGTGCTAAGTTTTTTTTTCTTGTCATATGGTTTTATTTATCAGCGGCTTTGGCATTTGCTATAAGAGGTTTATTTTTGTCTTTGCGAATTCATGATAGTAGCAGAGCAATTCATTATTTCCCCACCAAGGAATAGACCGTTGTCAATTTATCCTTGTTCTGGGGTCTTAGTGTCCACTCTTATTGCAATTTCCATTGCAATCAATTTAGGATTGGTTGCTGTAGCAAGGGCATGACCTTGGTTGTACCGAGAGTATGTACACTCTTCATAGATAAGGTGGGGGAATAAAGCTCAGCTATCTTTAATACATTGGATTTATTTAGGCATCCGCAGGTCTCATCTCATTGCACAGTGGATGAAAGAACAGAATGTTCCACAATTGTGGATTTTAAAAAAATGTTAGTTGCTCTATAAATGCTTATTGATGGGCAGCACATAAATTATTCATCTGGTCCGTGAACCCACATCTTGGCTGTGACTCGTGGAAGATCTGCTCTCTGCCTTGCTTACTTTTTTCCACCTGTCCTTGGAGGGTTGGGCCCTGACTGACTCCAGGATCCTTGTCCTTCGTGGTTGTTAAAAGTGACTGGGGAGGGTTGAAGACTTGGACAATGGAGATACTACATGCTTCCTTGAGAGATATTGTGGTCCTGCTTGCTCTTAAGAAAGCAGTAGTGAGGCCCTTACGGGGGGGAGGGATCTAGCTTGTATCCAATAAACTTTGATAACTACCATTCATCATTATTTTGGACAAGGTTTTGATGAGAGTAGTGGCTTCTTAGATCCAGGTGGAGGAAAAAGATTATTCAGATCCATTCTGATGTGGGGTCTGGAACAGTTTTAAAATGATGGCAGCCTTAATCACTCAACTGCAGGGGTTCTTAACCTGTGGTCTTCAGGGTGTGTGTGAACCAGATACAACCCCCCCCCACAAAAACCCCACCCTCAATGCAATAAAATAAATTACTGTATATGCAAAATGTTGTGTGTATGTGTTATGTGCATATTTTTTTTCTGGGAAGTGGGAAGTAGCTTCTATCAGTTTTTCCAAAGGGTCCTTGACCTCCAAAAAGTTAAGAACCTCTGTTCTAGTGAATGACATACAGCTCAGTGACGCTTTACATACAAAATATCTCAGGTTCAATCCCTGGAATCTCTAGATATAGCTAGGAGAGACCATTGTCTGAAAACCCAGTGAGCCACTGTCAATTAGTATAGACAATACTGAGCTTGATGGAACAATGGCATGACTCATTGCAAGGCTGCTTCCAATTACCTATGTTCTTTTCCATTCTTTTATCATGATTCCCTCAGTAACATACATAAAATGCAAAGCCGAGATGCTGAACAAATGCAATCTGAATTCTGCTGTCAGATCTGAATCACTACCTTCAGCAAAACTATGCCTGTTGTGCTTCAAATATCAACATGACAATTCTCCAAAACTAATCATGCAACAGTTTCTTCCAAATAGATGTGGGAAGAAAGTTCTGGGGGAAAAGACACAATTGCAGTAGTGGTGTAGTCCCTGTGCGAGGGGACAAAAGGAAAAGAGGATGTCCATTCTGTAGGGACAAGTGAAGAGGAATGCTCTCTGCTTCAGCGGCTAGAGTGCCAGATGCCAGCTACAGCTGGACAAAAAGACCCTCTGGTCTAAAGGAAGAGTCTCTTGGCAGTATAATTTGAGGATAATTGGTTCTCCAATGAACATGTTTCATATGCTATTAGCTAGTTTGTAAAATGTTGCACATGCACACAAATGATTGGTTTCCCAGCACCTGTTTTCTTGTCGTTCATTTATTCATGTTTTGTTAGCCTAAAAGTTTTGTTCTCTAAGTGGGCGGGGTTGTAATTTTGATAAAGTTTGGCTTGTTAAATGTTTGTTAATATCAGTTTGGCTCGAAGTCTTTTTGTGGTCTTACAAAATTCAATTCATGAATACCCACAGGTCCTGCTTTGCAAACACAAGGTGTTCCCTGAAAATTGTTCGTTGAGCAAGTGTTCACATAATGAGTCAATGATTCTCATTGATTCCTTTGGGGAAATTTCTAATGCATTCCTGACCAAGAAATATACGATGCTTACAGTGAGGCTTGGGTACTTATTCTTTGTATTCAGATAAGTGAATTTTCACGTAGCAAGCACCCACGTGTGTATATACGCGTTCCTAATTATTTATAATGTTGGGGGTTTGGGGGGGTATTGTTTTTTCTGAATTTTAGCTTGTTTAGAACAATTTTCACACGACTACCATAATGCCTTATTCCCATCTCCCCAACTGTTGGCTGGCTGGTTGGGGCTGATGACAATTTCAGTCTAAAACATGTGGAGGACAGCAGGTTGTTGAAGGCTGGTTGAGAATATTGGATTTGTGTGTTTTTGGTTTTTTTTAAAAATGATGTTATTGGTGCTTCTTTATTATTTGCTTTATTATTTGCTTTACATTGTTTAATATATTTTTAATCTTCTGTTGGAAGCCACCCAAAATGGCTGGGGAAACTCAGCCAGATGGGCGGGGTAGAAATAAATAAATTAATTTATTAATTTATTTTATTTTTAATCTATGCTATATGCCTCAAGAGGTCCGGAGGGTGGCAACATGAGAACGGACCTTCTCGGTAGTGGCTCCCTGTCCATGGAATGCTCTCCCCAGGGAAGTTCGCCTGGTACCTTCATTATACAACTTTAGGCACCAAGCAAAAACATTTCTTTTTAACCAGGCCTTTGGTTGATCTTATTGACATCCAACACCCTTTTAGAATGTGGCTTTGGGGGGGGGGTAATTGAGCTACTGCTTTTGGTTTGATTTTATATGTTGTGGTCTTGTTGTGAACCGCCCTGAGACCTCTAGGTATAGGGCAGTGTATAAGTTGAATCTTCTTCTTCTTCTTCTTCTTCTTATTATTATTATTACTATTACTACTACTACTACTACTAATACAGTATTTTGAATTGTGTATGTTGTATTCTCATATGTATATGTTTAAATAGTCTCCTGGCAAATAACTCACTGTTCAAAATACATTGGGATTGAGATGTGCTCCTTAAGAACATGAGAAGAAAACCCACCTCCTACCTATCTCACATTGGTCAGAATATCCCATATTCTGTTGTGCAAATGTAGGTGGCATCTGATGCCTTGTGTCCAAATCAATGCCACCTCCAATTGTTAAATGTAGTTGCCAATCCGGCATGATAATCCACGTGAAGGAGTTGCCTCCCTTGTTGGATCAGAGCACATGTTGTTAGCCACCTAGCATGAATGTCTGCTAGGTGACTGCGGATGAGTAAAAACATATTATACAAGAAACGTCATGTTTTTCAGCATTAGTTGTGAAGCGCCAGCACAGGTGGAACAGCAACAGCAATATTAATCTATCATCCCAGGATGACAGCAAAAGTACAAAAACAATTGATTTTTTATTAACATCTTTAGAATCCGTAATAAATCACTATCTGGTGGAAAAGTGACGTATTTTCTTCCTCTTACAGTCCTGGCATTTTGTAATCAGCTTATATGAAGTATTCCATTTTCTCCAAGCTAGATTATCTGGTTTGTATGTGTCACATTTTGTGGATTCATATGAAGAATGAAAACTATTACCGTGAAATTGTTTGTTTATTTATTTATTCCCAGTGTTATTATACACACATTTATTTAAGCAAAAAACCCTTCAACATTTCTTTAAAATACTGATCCTAGAATAAAATACGGATCCTCTGATCCTAGAAACATAGGAAGTTGCCTTTTTCCTAGTCAGACCATTGGCCTATCTAGTATTGGTCCAGTATTATCTTCACTAATTACCAATGACTCTCCAGAGTGTCAGAAAGGGAGTCTTTCCTAACCCTACCTAAAGATGCCTGGGATTGAACCCAGCACCTTTTGCATACAGATTACAAAATCCCAGAATTGTAGAGTTGGAAGGTACATCAAGGGTCCTCTAGGAATCTCTACTAAAGCATCCACGGCAGATAGCCATCCAACCTCCAATAAAGGAGGGCCCAAAATAGTCTGTAACTCTGTCAAACAAGTCTTAATGACAGAAAGTTATTTCTAATGTTTAGTTGGAATCTGCTTTCTTATAATTTGAACCTACAGATTCAGGCTCTATCCTCTGAAGCAGCAAAGAAATAAACTTGCCCCATCTTCCATGTGATAGCCCTTCAGATATTTGAAGATGGCTATCATTTCACCTCTGCTCTGCAACTGTGCTACAGCCCTTTCGTTTTTATACTTTTCCAAATGACTGCCTCTAAGTATTTTAGGTATGCCTAAGTAAGCCTGGCATGCTCTGGTCCATGGGGTCACGAAGAGTCGGACAGGACTAAACAACTAAACAACAACAACAAGTAAGCCTAATTTTCTTTGATATTGTTGTTGTTATAAATTTGAGATTCAGTACAATTCATTTGCTCTACATGAGAGTTATAATATGTGCAGGGTGCTTTTATATATATATATAAAGCTTTTGTATATTAAGAGTGATAAAAGGTAAAGGTAAAGGACCCCTGACAGTTAAGCCCAGTCGTGACTGACTCTGGGGTTGCGGCGCTCATCTCGCTATACTGGCCGAGGAAGCCAACGTTTGTCTGCAGACAGTTTTTCCGGGTCATGTGGCCAACATGACTAAGCAGCTTCTGGCGAAACCAGGAGCAGTGCATGGAAACGCCATTTCCCATTCCCACCAGAGCAGTACCTATTTATCTACTTGCACTTTGGCGTGCTTTCGAACTGCTAGGTTGGCAGGAGTTGGGACCAAGCAACAGGAGCTCACCCCATCGCAGGGATTTGAACCGCCGACCTTCCGATCGGCAAGTCCTAGGCTCAGTGGTTTAGACCACATTGCCACCCATGTCCCTTATTAAGAGTGATAAATGCCTGTAAAGAGAATGAATCCTCTTCATCCTTTGAAATACGTCTAGGTACACATGACATTTTATTCTAGAATCAATGGAGACCGAGTACTTGCTTTCCTGAATGGTCTACACAATCTAGATCTATTGCATATTTTTTTGCCCTTGAAAAGTGCTTCTTGAGAAACTGGTTTTATTCCAAAAGTAAAAGCTCATTGCTGATTCATTCTGCATTACCCTGCAGTGTGTCCATTTGAAAACATGAGAAAACATAAGAAAGGTGGTCCCAGCAATGGGGGTGGGGTCTACATCTGCCAAATGACATTTTTTTGGGGGGGGAGTATACCAAGATTATAATTACCACTCTCTTCTTTATGCACATTGGACATGAGCAGAGAGGAAAAAGCAGAGATCACCTAATAAAGGGGAGGATTCAAATATATATCAAGTAACCCCACCCATCCTAGTGGATGCCAGGATGTCGTACGTTGAGGGTGAGCATGAACTATTACTGATTTAGAAAAGCTACATGTTGTGCTACAAATGGGCTTATGTGTACACAGGCTAAGTACAGTGGTACCTCGGATTAAGTACTTAATTCGTTCCAAGGTCCGTTCTTAACCTGAAACTGTTCTTAAACTGAAGCACCACTTTAGCTAATGGGGCCTCCTGCTGCTGCTGTGCCGCCAGAGCCCGATTTCTGTACTTATCCTGAAGCAAAGTTCTTAACCTGAAGCTCTATTTTTGGGTTAACGGAGTCTGTAACCTGAAGCGTATGTAACCTGAAGCGTATGTAACCTGAGGTACCACTGTAATATATTGCAGCTGACCCCTTTTGAGACAAAATGGAAAGCTTTCTGATTTTAAACTTCAAGAGAGGATGGGGTGAGGGAGAGTGGGAGACAGAGAGATCACCACTTAACTTACTGGGTGATTTTGCCCATGTCACCAGCGGTTAAGAAATTAAAATTCTAAAATGTGGCTTATATATATTGACTATGCAAAAGCCTTTGACTGTGTCAACCACAGCAAACTATGGCAAGTTCTTAAAGAAATGGGAGTGCCTGATCACCTCATCTGTCTCCTGAGAAATCTCTATGTGGGACAAGAAGCTACAGTTAGAACTGGATATGGAACAACTGACTGGTTCAAAATTGGGAAAGGAGTACGGCAAGGCTGTATATTGTCTCCCTGCTTATTTAACTTATATGCAGAATTCATCATGCGAAAGGCTGGGCTGGATGAATCCCAAGCCGGAATTAAGATCGCCGGAAGAAATATCAACAACCTCAGATATGCAGATGGCACAACCTTGATGGCAGAAAGTGAGGAGGAATTAAAGAACCTTTTAATGAGAGTGAAAGAGGAGAGCGCAAAATATGGTCTGACACTCAACATCAAAAAAACGAAGATCATGGCCACTGGGCCCATCACCTCCTGGCAAATAGATGGGGAAGAAATGGAGGCAGTGAGAGATTTTACTTTCTTGGGCTCCATGATCACTGCAAATGGTGACAGCAGCCACAAAATTAAAAGACGCCTGCTCCTTGGGAGAAAGGAGATGGCAAACCTAGACAGCATCTTAAAAAGCAGAGACATCACCTTGCCAACAAAGGTCCGTATAGTTAAAGCTATGGTTTTCCCAGTAGTGATGTATGGAAGTGAGAGCTGGACCATAAAGAAGGCTGATCACCGGACTTCCGGAGGCGGCGCAAAACGGCAATGGCGGTCCTCTTTACCGTGTGAAGAGGGGCTCCGCGAAAAAGGGTCGTCCGCTGCGGCAAAGCGGAGACCCATTAAGACAAACCGTAGGCAGAGCGAGCCTGCGGCCGTGGGACTCGGCGGGTGCCAGAAGCCCCCCCAGAAACGAGGAAGGGACCTCGTAAGAGGCTCCGGAACGTGAAAGGGGGAGCGGCGCTGTGAGTTCATCGCTCTTTTCGCGGAAGTGAAGCCGCGCTGCTGTTGCTGATGAGCGTCGACCTTTCTTCTTGAAAATCATCGGAATTGGCTGCAACTTACCCGTGAGTAAGGGGTACTAAAGATTGACTTAAATTCATTTAATTCGGCTGAAAACGGGAGGCGAGTAACAGGAAGTCCGTCTCCCGGTCCTGCTAATCAGAGCAAAGCAAAGAACCCGATGTGGGCTGAAGCGTTCAAAAGAGACTTTGAAATTAGTATGAAGGGGCATTAACAGACTGTGTTCTTCTAGAAATTAAAAAGATTGAAGGATTAAATCTTTTGGTTTATTGCGCTAAGGAATCTTCCCCCTATTGTGAAGTGACGTGGAATTGAAGGAGATAACCGAGCTATCGGACTGCCAGTGTTGCAAAGGAGTACTGTCAGGCTGCTGAAACTTTTTCTTAAGTACAAATTGTTGCATTGATGGATACACTATCGCTTTAATACTGATATTGGAACCTTTCTGCTACCTTGTGGCACTATTTTGAAACAGAACTATCTGAAAGCCTCCTTTTCGAACTTGGGGACTATAAAAGTTGAAATAGGAACTTTGATGGTGGAAAAGAAACTTTCTTTCTTATGAAAACCCCCCCTAGTGGATTTGCGGAGACATAGAGGTCTGGGAACTGTACCTTATTGGGATTTTTTGTGGTTCAATTGTTTACATTCTGGACTTGCCTTTCTCATGGATTGAAAGACTATTTGACCTTGAACAGAGGCAGCTGGGGAATGAGTGGCCCAGGGAAAACAAGAGCATCTAAAGCTAAGGAAGCTTTAGCTGAGGAAGCTAAAGAAAAGAAAAAAGATAAGAGAGCTGGGCAGCTTGTTCAAACAACGTTGACTCATCAACGCAGATCTTCGGTACCAACTGTGCTGACGGCGCAGGAGGAAGAAGTTGAAACGCTTGCAACAGAAGATATGGCAACTGGAGGAACTGATCCAGTCTTGAAACAAATTTTGGAACAACTGGCACTTTTGAATAAGAAGGTGGACGATCAGTCATCTAAAATTGACAGAGCTACATCTACTATCAGCAAGTTAACAGATCAGGTTTCCCAGCATACTCAGGCTATTGAGAAATTGCAAGGAGCTACGGCGGAGAACTACAAATTAGCTGCGGAAGCCAATCACAAAGCTGAGCAAGCGTGCAAAAAGGTGGAGGAGATCAAAGGGGAAGTAAGACCTCTGAAAAGACAGGTAGGAGAACAGCAAGCCTACCTGTCAATGGTGGAACTGAAAAGTAAGGAATGTAATCTTAGGCTGAGGGCCGTCCCAGAGCTGGAGCAGGGCAACCTAGAGGAATTTTTGACGCAGTTGTTTTCTAAATTTTGGGGGGTTGAGGAAGATAAAGACTTCAAAATTGTGACGGCCTTCAGATTGGGAAGATCGGTTAAGAAAGACAAGTCCAGAGACTGTTTGGTTTGTTTGAGAACAAGAGAGGAAAGAGACAAGATATTAGGCCAACATTTTAAAAAATCTCTGGAAGTTGAAGGCAAAAGGGCAGAAATTTATAGAGATATTCCTAAATATCTGTTGGACCTTAGAGCCTCATATACAGACTTGGCTAAATTGTTAAGGTACAACGCAATCCCTTACAGGTGGGAATTTCCTCAAGGTCTATCATTCACTTATAAAGGAAAGAAGGTAAGAATTAAAACACCAGAGGACCACCAGAAGTTCCTACACGACAACGAGGAGGACCTCCAAAAGAGAGCTGTAGATTCCTGGCCCCCACCACCGGGATCACCACCAAGACCCGTACCATCTGGAGGCGGACCGGCACCACAGCCTTCGGGAACGGAGGACAAATTGGATACCCAACTGTGATATTCAAGAAGTAGACCGGGATGTCTCTACAGCTTCTTAGTTGGAACATAAATGGCGGGAATTCTCCAGAAAAACGGAGAAAAGTATTTCATATTTTGAAAAAAGAACAATTGGACATTATTTGCCTGCAAGAAACACATGTGACAAGACTCCACAGAAAAGTGTTAATTAACAAAAGGCTAGGCCAAGAATTTATCTCATCGGACAAAGTTAAGAAAAGAGGAGTGGTGATATATGCAAAGGAGAACTTGTCACCAAAATTTGTATTCAAAGATGAACAGGGTAGAATTTTGGCAATTGAAATTCAGATACAAGGAGAAAAGTTTTTAATTCTAGGAATATACGCCCCAAATGATGGAAAATCGGAATTTTTTAAGAAGCTGCATGAGACTATGCTGGACTATTTGGATTACAACAACATTATCATGTTGGGAGATATGAACGGCGTCGCCTCAGTGAATATGGATAAGTCGCAAAGTGCTAATATAACGAAAGACGGCAGACTACCAAAAACCTTTTTCGAAATGACTGACAATTTGGATTTGATTGACATATGGAGGATTAAGAACCCTCTAGGGAAAGAAGGAACTTTCTTTTCTGAGGCCCACATGACATGGACGCGAATCGACCAAATATGGATAACTAGAGGGCTGGCACCTAAGACTAGAAAAGCGGAAATCTGCCCAAAAACCTGCTCCGACCACAACGCTTTGAGAATGGAATTGAGATTAAATACAACCGGATCTTTCAGATGGAGAATGAATGACGCTTTGTTAAGAGATCAGGAGATTGTTAAGAAGGCCCAAAAAGTTTTAAAGGATTATTTTGAAATAAACTTAAAGACAAACGTGGAAAAAAGAACAATCTGGGACGCAAGTAAAGCAGTTATGAGAGGGTTTCTAATACAGCAGAACACGATTAAAAAAAGGCTCTGGAATGAAAAGAAGGAGAAGATCTTGGAGAAAATAAGAGAAGGAGAGAAAAAACTGAGATCCAGGCCCAAATCAAAGGAAGTATTGAGAGAAGTGAAGTTTTTCCAGGCACAATATTCGAAACTGATAAATCAAGAGGTGGAATGGAAAATTAAACAAATGAAACAAAGATCCTTTGAATCTGCTAACAAGTGCGGGAAGTTGTTGGCTTGGCAGTTGAAAAAGAGACAAAAGCTTAACACAGTTACAAATCTAGAGATTGAAGGGAGAATGGTTCAGAAACCCGAGGAAATTAGAAAGTGTTTCCAGAGATATTTCAAAGAACTTTATTCACAAAGGCCACAAAAAGGCTCGGAGGTGGACCAATTTGTCACAACTAATGGATTACAAAAAATACCCCAGGAAATGAGAGCAACCCTGAACTGTAATATTACAATCCAAGAAATTGAATGCGCCATTCAGAACCTCCAACTGGGCAAGTCTCCGGGACCTGATGGACTTACTTCCAAATATTACAAGGCATTGAAGGATTCATTGATACAACCATTGTTGGAAGTTTGTAACCAGATTATGGAGGGGAGGAAAGCACCGGAAACGTGGAAAGAAGCTTTCATCACGTTGATATTAAAATCAGAAACTGAAAAAACTCAACTTAAAAACTACCGTCCTATCTCACTCCTAAATGTGGATTACAAAATTTTTGCTGACATTTTGGCAAGTAGGTTTAAGAAAGTATTAAATGAAGTGATTCATAAGGACCAAGCAGGCTTTCTCCCTGGCAGACATTTATTTGATAACACAAGAAACATCATTGACATTTTGGAATTTTTACAGATTAACTCAAATACAAGAGCGGTGTTGATCTTTATTGATGCGGAGAAAGCCTTTGACAACATTTCTTGGATGTTTATGAAGAAAAATTTGGAAAGGATGGGAGTAGGGCGGGGGTTTGAAAACGGAATAGAAGCAATTTATTCAGAACAAAAAGCTAAATTGATAGTAAACAACGTGGTGACAGAGGAGTTCAAAATTGAAAAAGGGACACGACAGGGGTGCCCTCTATCTCCTCTGTTGTTTATTTCAGTCCTGGAGGTGCTATTGAATATGATTAGAAATGACCGGTTGGCACAGGGAATTGTGGTCGGAGAGAAACAATATAAACTGAAAGCATTTGCAGATGACTTGGTATTAACATTACAGGAGCCAGCCTCTAGTACTAAAAGAGCGTTAGAATTAATTTCTGACTTTGGTCGGGTGGCGGGATTCAAGTTGAATAAACAAAAAACTAAAGTTTTAGCAAAAAACTTGACAACTACTGAAATAGAGGAGTTCAGAAAAGAAACAGAACTAAATGTGGTTAAAAAAGTAAAGTACTTAGGGGTGTACCTGACCTCCAAAAATTTGAATTTGTTTAAGGACAATTATGAGAAATGTTGGTCAGAGACCAAAAGAGACTTGGAAACATGGTCAAGACTGAAACTTTCCTTGTTGGGTAGAATAGCTGCTATAAAGATGAATGTATTGCCGAAAATGCTATTTTTGTTTCAGGCCCTCCAGATCGTGGATAAGGTGGAATGTTTTGGAAAATGGCAGAGGGATATGTCCAAATTTGTCTGGCAGGGCAAAAAGCCCCGAATAAAGTTTAAAATACTAACAGATGCGAAAGAAAGAGGGGGGTTTGCCCTGCCGGACTTGAAGTTATATTATGAATCTGCAGCCCTCTGCTGGTTGAAGGATTGGATTTTGTTGGAGAACACCGATGTCCTCGACCTGGAGGGATTTGATAATGCTTTTGGGTGGCATGCATATTTGTGGTACGACAAGGTTAAAGTTCATAAATCGTTTAAAAACCATATTGTCAGAAGGGCAATTTTTATGGTCTGGTCAAAATATAAAGACTTATTGGAGAGTAAAACTCCGAGGTGGCTCTCACCGATGGAGGCCAAAGCACGTAAAAGACTCAATATGGAGGCCCACTGGCCTAAATATTGGGAAATAATTGAAAAAATTGGAGATAAATGGAGGTTGCAGAGTATGGAAAAGTTAAAAAACAAGGTGCGAGATTGGTTGCACTATGCTCAAATCCAGGAAGTTTTTAAAGCGGACAAAAAAGTGGGTTTCCAGGAGGAAAAATCGAAACTAGAGACAGAGTTGCTTGAGCCAAAATCTAAGTTAATTTCGAGAATGTACAACTTGCTGCTTAAATGGAATACACAGGATGAGATTGTTAAATCCTCCATGATAAAGTGGGCGCAGGACTTGGGGCACAACATTTTGTTTGAAGACTGGGAAAGGTTATGGAACACCGGAATGAAATTCACGGCATGTAGTGCCTTGAAGGAAAATATTATGAAAATGACATACCGGTGGTACATGACCCCAGTCAAGCTTGCAAAGATATATCACCTGTCTGATAACAAATGTTGGAAATGTAAAGAGGAGGAAGGGACATTTCTACACCTCTGGTGGACCTGCCCGAAGGTGAAGGCCTTCTGGGAGATGATACACAATGAACTAAAAAAGGTGCTTAGACTCACCTTACCCAAGAAACCGGAGGCCTTCCTCCTGGGCATGGTAGACCAGAGGGTGGCCAAGAAAGATAGAACTTTTTTTATGTACGCTACTACAGCAGCAAGGATCTTGATGGCAAAGCACTGGAAGACACAAAATCTACCCACATTGGAAGAATGGCAGACGCAGCTGATGGATTATATGGAACTGGCTGAAATGACTGGCAGAATTCGAGACTCGGGAGAAGAAGAAACGGAGGAAGTTTGGGAAAAATTTAAGGACTATTTGAAAAAACATTATAAATTGTATGAATGCTAAAAAATGCTTCTCTCTAGGAAATTATAGCTTCAGTATCGGTAAATCTTTGAATTGGTAAATAAGGCACAACAAGACAGAAGTGGTGTAAAGAAATAATTTTATTGTGTTGAAACTAAAAATTAATGGGTTCGGATTGAAATGTCTAGAGACCAGATAACACGATAAAATGGAAGATATATATTATGTTTAAAATAAGTCAACAAATTGCTGAGGTTTTGGTTGTACAGAGAATGCAGAGTCCGGAAGAGGGGGGGAGTCCACTAGATTTATGGAAACATGTATTTGGAATTTGAATTTTGTATATTATAAACTTAATAAAAATTATATTAAAAAAAAAATAAAAAAAAGAAGGCTGATCACCGAAGAATTGATGCTTTTGAATTATGGTGCTGGAGGAGACTCTTGAGAGTCCCATGGACTGCAAGAAGATCAAACACATCCATTCTTAAGGAAATTAGCCCCGAGTGCTCACTAGAAGGACAGATCGTGAAGCTCAGGCTCCAATACTTTGGCCACCTCATGAGAGGAGAAGACTCCCTGGAAAAGACCCTGGTGTTGGGAAAGATTGAGGGCACAAGGAGAAGGGGACGACAGAGAACGAGATGGTTGGACAGTGTTCTTGAAGCTACCAGCATGAGTTTGACCAAACTGCGGGAGGCAGTGGAAGACAGGAGTGCCTGGCGTGCTCTGGTCCATGGGGTCACGAAGAGTCGGACACGACTAAACGACTAAACAACAACAAACATATTGCCATATTTAACAGCCTTTTCCCTTAACAAATGCTTGAAATTAAATTGTGGCACGTTCACTGCTTGGCCTGAAACTTACTCTGTCATTGTTGTGAAGGAAATCAGAATCATACAAGTTATCCCCCCCCCTTTTTGAGTACATATTTAATGTGACACATACTGGAGGAAGAACAGAGAAGGGCTGTAGATAACTGGTAGATAATTATGCTTATTTTTGAGTTGAACATGAGGATCATGCAAAAAAATAAAAAATATGCATCTTCAAAATTACGGCCAAATTCCAAAAATCTATTTGTCTTACTTTAAGATTTGCCTACTTGGTTCAAGTTCTATTCAGCTCAGAAAATCTTATGTTGTTTAAAGTCCATTATACTGCCAGCTCCAAAACTTTGAATCTCTTGTGTTGCTTTCTAGTCTTGAACGGTGGGCATTAGATCAGAGGTTTCCATTTCTTTTGCACTGCTTTCCAAAGCCAATTCCACTGAAAATCTAGGCAGAATGGAAACCTGGCAACACCGTGAAATAGAACAAATCTAAAATTCAAGGTAAAGTAGAAGGTTTATCCTCAGCGGAGAATTTGTAAGATAATTAAAGCAAAACCCCACCTGTTCTCAAATGTCTTGACCTATTGCTTTCTCTCTCCAAATTGGAAAGTACCTGGCTTAGAATATCAATGACATGACTGCTGCATATTCATTGTAAAGGAATCTGAATGCTCCTAATTAATACACACAATTGATCCCCAAAAAGTGTATCTTAGCAGATTTACACTTTTTGCATGTACTGTCTCTGCATTAAGCCATCGGGATTAAAGTGAGCTGCAGCAGACAGGGAATTGAAATAAATGAAGATAATGAAAGGAAAAGAAATAGCACTTACATATCATGAAACCCTACTGTATAGTCAGAAAAACAGGATTAAAAACAAACTATTTGCGGGGTGGGAATAATAAACCATTCACTTTAATATGAGTCAGGTAAGATTACATAATCCACTTAGAGGTCTTTATTTACAATTAAGCAGTATACAAATGAATAAAATGATGGCTTTCTTGCACCTTTGGACCTCTTCCAAGACATCATCTAGAAAACTGCAATGGAAGTGGGAAGGCCTAATATTGGTTAAATTTTCTACCTTATTGTAATGGTTCTAGGGGTTGCTCGTGCATAAACTAGCGCCACACCTGGCTGGGTTGCCTGAATGAACCCTTTCTGTCCGGACAGCCACTTGCCCGTGGCTGTCTCAATCGCTGGCAGAATCCGTCAGTGGGTGTTTCTTGAACTTCTTCCAGCAAAGAAGCTCTTTGACGCCTAGTCTCTGCCTACTCTCCCTGCACGGAAGCCTTCTGCGCAAGGAGGGTGTAGGCAGCGGAGGACCCATGCTCTCCCCGCTGGTCCCCGGCGAGGAGTCATGGAGCCACCTCGCCGATTCCCCCATCTGCCCCCCTTCTCCACTGGTGCTACGCTGATTTCCTTCCCTAGAAGATGGGCTGCCTCTCTCCTTCCCGGGACGCTCTCCAGAATCCCTCTGGAGCCCTCCCTCTCCCTCTGGCTCTGATGGCAGTTCCCTGACACTTATGAACACAAAGTTCACTCCAAACTCAAAACATAAGGTTGTTGCCAACTAAAGTAAACTCAAAGTAGACCTATTGAAAGCAATAAGCTTAAATTAGTCATACACATGGGTGTACCCTGTGTATGACTAGCACTAGATACAACCCATAGCTTACAGTACAGTCCTTGAGATGTCTTTTGTATTTTATGAGACTAGTAAGAGATTTATTTGTATTTAAGATGTGCAAGTCTGTTCTACCAAGTCTGTGGTGGACATGCAAAATAACAAAAGCATTCTGGGAAATAATACATAATGAATTGAAAAAAGGTTTAAGATAACTTTGGTGAAAAAACCAGAATCCTTTTTAATGGGAATAATAGGTGAAGAAATAGCGAATAACTTGAAAAGACTGTTTATGTATGTGACGACAGATGCAAGGATGCTTTTTGCCCAGGGGTGGAAAGAAGAGAAAGTTCCAACAAAGAAGAATGGATAATCAAGATGATGGACTACGCCGAAATGGCGAAAATGACTGGGAAGACCAGACACCAAAATGATAAGAAATTCAACAAGGAAAAATAAAAGAAATTCAACAAGGAATGGATAAAGTTTATAGAGTACCTGAAAGAACACTGTAAGCATTTAAAGACGCTAGGAGGATTGATATAACACTTGTAATGTAATTTTTTAAGGTTAAAAGTGGACAAAAACAAACTTGGATAAGTATATTTAGATGTAGTAAGGGAAAAAAGATATACATTGGAAACCATGAAGGGGGCAGAGGGAAGTCCGGGGATTCAGAGAATCCCTCATATGTATAAAATTGACTAAGCTTAAATATAAAGGTTATTTGTAAAAATTGAAAATATTTTTTTTAAAAAATAAAATAAAATAAGATGTGCAAGTCATTATAAAAACACACGTCAGTATGAAAGGCAGAAGCTACTTGGGATCTCCACACCTCCACGCACCCTCACTTCTACTAAATTTAAATCTGGTTTATGGAATGTCTCCTCAGGAAGGCTTGCCTTGTGCCTTCATTACATATCTTTAGGTGCCAGGTGAAAAAAAAATCATTTTCATTGAGGTCTTTGGCTTATTAAACCATCTATGACCTTTTAAACTGTGGGGTTTTTATTGTTCTGTTTATTACTACGTTTTGTTTTTCTGTTTTTATACTGTAAAGCACCCTATGATCCTTGGATAGTATATAAATTTAATCAATACCATGGTACCTCGGGTTATAGACACTTCAGCTTACAGACGCTTCAGGTTACAGACTCTGCTAACCCAGAAATAGTACCTCGGGTTAAGAAATTTACCTCAGGATGAGAACAGAAATTGTGCGCCAGCACCACAGCGACAGCAGAGGGAGGCCCCATTAGCTAAAGTGGTACCTCAGGCTAAGAACAGTTTCAGGTTAAGAACGGACCTCCAGAACAAATTAAGTTCTTAACCCGAGGTACCACTATAATGGTAATGATAAGCGTCATCAAAATTTGGTGCAGTGCTATTTCTGGTGGCTGGATGCTCTGCAAGCTAGGCTGGCATGTCTGCTGGTACATTCCCCTCTATTCTCAATATTTATGAAAGTATATTTTTTATTACTAGTATTATGACTTCCTATTCTTTATTTTGTGGAACAGCTCAATCCACAAGGATGGTTTTCCCCCACCTTTTTTCTCATCCTAACTTCATACACTTTCTTCGATCAGACAGGATTCACATTAATCTCACAAGGAAAAATACATTGTGTTTTACGGATTTCTTCGCCGAGTTGCTCTTAGGATTAATCACTGTAGTCCCTCCTCATGAATCATCAGTAGATTTTTAAATGAGCTATAGATCATCCTCCTCCAAAAACTATTTTTCTAAAAAAGGGAGAATCCTTGTTTTGACATTTGATAATCAGCTTCCGTAGATACACTCAACGCGTATGTGTTTGTTTTAAATATATCACCTCTATAAAAATAAATCCTCTATTTATATGCAGCAGATGCTGCTCATATAGTTAATTAAAATCTCTAAAGAACTGATGAATATGCAGAATACAATAATCCAAAGAGAAATGTGAATTTCTTTAAAACATTTCATCTTAGTAATTAAAAGTTAGTATGACACACGGGCTCACAATTTATCAGCTCCTAGTTTATCATCTAAGCTCTGCTGGTTCACAAAGTATCTATTCCCATTTTATTAGAATTCGCACCCACAGATATTAACCATTTATTATACACATTACGGACCATATTAACCTAGACTCCTTTCCACCTGTCCAGCTTCAGCCTGGCCTGGCAAATAAGTTGATATTCAGTAGCATGCTGATGTAATTTACCGTATAGCCATAAGTTGTAATAACATCAAACCATGGAAACTGTTTCATCATACAACATTACATAAAATCCAGCTTCCAAACATATCACTATATATATTGGGTCTGTTGGGAATTTAATTAAAAATAAAATGCAATTAATAAAAGTGTATATCGCCTTGACAATCTACATTCTAATCATTAAAAAATTAGCTTTTAAACATAAATCCCATACACAAACCCTGCTCTCTTATGAATAAGTATGTTCCTATCAGCTGACATTGGGGATTCCACCCACCATCATGACTAGTAGTTGATAGATCAAGCCTCCCTGAATTTGTTATCAGTTATCAAAGCCACTTGTCATCACCACATCTTGTAGCAGCAAAATTCCATAAATACGTTTTGTGTTGTGTGAAGAAGTTACTGGTACTTTGAGCAATGTGGCTGCCACTGCCTCCATATATGGTGAACTGGAGGGATTTATTAAACCTCACCGGAACATAAGAAGAGCCTTGCAGATCAGGTCAAAAACCCATCTATTCAAGCATTCTGCTCTGGCCAACCAGATGCCTATGAGAAGCCTGTTAGCAGGTCCTCTGTTCAACAGTGTTCTCCTCACTTGCCATTCCCAACAAATGGTATTCAGAAAACATAGTCATCATGGCTTATAGCCATTAATAGCAGTATCCTCCACTAATTTGCCCAATCCTCTTAAAGCCATCTATGTTTGTAGCCATCATTACACATTGTGGGATTGAAACTATGCTTCCACAACTATTGGATAAGTGCTTTCATTTGTCTGACCTGAATTTTTCGGATATTCAGCTTCATTTGACAGCCCTTAATTCTAGTACAGTCATACCTCTGCTTACATATCCCTCCAGTTATGTAAACTTCAGGATACATAAGCGGCAAATCTGGAAGTGTGTGCATAAGCAGTCTCTCCAGTTGCGAAAACCTCTGGAACGGATCCCATCTGCAACCGGAGATACCACTGTATTAGAGAAAGAATACTCTCTGTTTTTTTCCACGCCAGACACACAATGTTTTACACTTCTAGCAACTCCTGTTCTTAGGCACAATTTTACTAAGCTAAAATATCCAGTTGTTCAGATGGCAGAACTAGTCTATAGTATGCTCTGAAAACCCTGCTTCTCTCTCTCTCTCTCTCTCTCTCTCTCTCTCTCTCTCTCTCTCTCTCTCTCACACACACACACACACACACACACACACACAACATGAAACTGCTAGTAGCAAGCCAAATACCAATAGCTAACTGGCCCTAAAACATTACTGCTACCAAAGTAAGGCTTTGTCCTACTGCAAAATTCTAGGTTCCACTTTTAAAAGTTATCTGACAATGAAGTGTATCAAAACTCAGGAAGGCTCAGTCTCAATGTGAAAACACCAGGAAGAAATATGAGACAGTACAGTAGTTCCTAATGCCATCATTTAGTGCTTATTTAGAATTACCATACCCAGAAGTGTTTTCTCTACTGAAATAAACATTACCAGAATGCTCTCTGTAGGCTTTTCAGCTGTGCATTGCTCACAATGAACTCCATTTAACTTATGATAGCTTCTGGGAAAATAAAAAGCCCAAAGTGGTTGTGTAACTCCACATTTTTAATGCAAAAATGCTACTTTGAAGCTGATGTTAATTGCAAATGAAGGACAAATTTAAATATATCTTAATTAAAGCACTGTAGAGGTTTGATGGCAGTCCCTGCTGTATACAAAATGAAAATAATGGGCCCCTTCCCTAATTTGACACAATGGAAACACAGTTGCTCAGCCCACAAACACATTTAACCCCACATATTTTGATTTGTCATTTTAGTTTCGCTGGAGCCATACTTAGGCAGGCGTGGATTTGTTGTTTGAAGCAAAGGGCTAAGTCTGGTCCATGGGAAGGTTGACCTTTGGAACTAATGGGAACCAGTTGCTGACTGAATCAAATCCTATGCATTATCTGAAAGGAAATGTGCACAAGACTGCTGTAGACATTTTCTCTTGTATGGTCCAATATGGCCTATTGTGTGGTGATTTCATGTGAAGTGCAAAAAGTTGACACTATCAAATATCTAAACTTACCTACTCTAGTCAACCAACTATTTATTTTCCCTCTGACACCTGCTAGGCCTTCTTGAGTAGCAGTAATTTTAATGTATTTTGCTAGTTGCTGGTTGTAGTAAATCCCATAAAAGAATGGGGAATGGACAGAACTTTAAATGGTAAATGCCCGTACAGTGGTACTTCGTGTTACGAACTTAATTCGTTCCGGAGACAGATAGGTAGCCGTGTTGGTCTGCCATAGTCAAAACAAAAAAAAATTCCTTCCAGTAGCACCTTAAAGACCAACTAAGTTAGTTCTTGGTATGAGCTTTCGTGTGCATGCACACTTCTTCAGATACACAGAGTGTATCTGAGTGTATCTGAAGAAGTGTGCATGCACACGAAAGCTCATACCAAGAACTAACTTAGTTGGTCTTTAAGGTGCTACTGGAAGGAATTGTTTCATATTATTATTATTATTATTATTATTATTATTATTATTACTACTACTACTACTACTACTACTAATACAGTATTAAGTATTTTGAATTGTGTATGTTGTATTCTCATATGTATATGTTTAAATAGTCTCCTGGCAAATAACTCACTGTTCAAAATACATTGGGATTGAGATGTGCTCCTTAAGAACACGAGAAGCAAACCCACCCCCTACCTATCTCACATTGGTCAGAATATCCCATATTCTGTTGTGCAAATGTAGGTGGCATCTGATGCCTCGTGTTCCGGAGAGCCATTCTTAACCCAAAACCGTTCTTAACCTGAGGCGTGCTTTCACTAATGGGGCCTCCCGCTGCCACCGCGCCACCACATGATTTCCATTCTCATCCTGGGGCAAAGTTTTCAACCCGAGGTACTACTTCTGGGTTAGCGGAGTTTGTAACCCGAAGTGTTCGTAAACCGAGATACCACTGTACTTGGGCACAGGACATCCTATAAACTTAACCCCCCCCCCATTGCAAGAGCCACCCACCATTTTTCCCCATGGCATTTTCCTAGTCAAGATCACCCCCAATGTGATACTTGTCTAACGGGTCAAAACATCTGATGCTGTATCCTTTGCCATATGGGTCAAATAATTGCTTCTAGGATGTGATTTTAATAAGAAAATAGTGAGAGGGAGAGAGAAAGAGTGTGTTAATCCTCAGCATCACAGTCTCAATCTGCTATTAAAACTTTAAAATGCTGTAGGAGATGCTATTCACAGATCTCTCAAAGTTGGCCTAAAGTTGGAGACAATGCCCACAGTGACAACTTTGATTTTGGCGATGGTCAGAGAGGATAACATGGTAAAACTGCTGATGGCTAACTAAAGTTAGGAAATGTAAGCTAATACATTTTTAAATTTTCAGGTTACGGATGCGCCCTAGACACGTTCTCCAAGTGATCAATCTTTGGATCGTGTTGAAAAGAGAAGGGGAGGAGGAAGGGTCTTATATAAATCAATAGTGATTTTAATAAACTGGGGGCTTCTCAGTACTAAATCTGTCTGCATCTGATCTGAATTGCAATTACCTGTCAAAAATTCATCCATCATAGCTTAGTTCCAGACACACATTCTGCTAGCAGATGTTTCAGGAAAGCTATTTCATAGGGGAAATATATCTTTTAGTGTATAGCATTCTCAAAGACAAAGGAGAAAAGCAGCAAACATTTCAAACACAAGCCAAACAGCAATAACCACATCCAAACTTAGTTTGATTTACATAATTTGTAATCACATCAAATATAAATCAATATAAAAATGTCAGGTTGAACTGATCCCTCAGATATGAATTATTGCACTTCAGTATTGGAGACTTGATGACAGCTATAATATTTCCAGCCTTCTTAAGGTTGTGATCCTAAGCACACTTCAGAGATGGATGAAATATCCCTGAAATGTCTTAGCCCGACCTTTAATAATCAGTAAAACAAACAGACAAACCTTCTCCTTAACTTCTTTCCTATATACACCTTCTCAATATTATTGTCAGAATTCTTTCAAGGTGAGAGATGTAGTCTTTTCTGAAATTCATTTCCATAATTTTTCCCTCACCCTGTTTTATTCTTACTACTTCTGATTTTTCCTTTCAAATATTCTTCTGTGACTGATATCACTCTGCCTTGAATGATAGCTTTGTGGATTACCTCAACTTTGAATTTGCAAAGGATGGTGGACCAGCTTTAGGAGTTTCTGTTGCCAACTCCACACCACTTAGCAAGCAAAGGGGTGAAACTTTGGGCATCTTAGAAGTCTTCAAGCTCTATGTTTGTGACAGAGTGATGGGTGGGTGTTCAGATTTTGCATTTTGTGCAATGTTTGCCTGCACTCAAAGCTTTTCTTTTTAAAAATGTTTTTCCTTAATTCCTGAGGTTGCTTGCTAGGGTCCATGAAAAGATTATTTCCCCTTCCCATTGCAAAGCGAGTTGTATCCTAAAATCTATAGACATTAAATGACAGGGATATTCTGATCTCATCTTCCATACAAGGTGCACCTTGGCTTAATGCAGATTTCCTCAACCTCCAGATGTTTTGAGAATATAATTCCCATCATCCCTGACCACTGGTCCTGCTAGCTAGGGATCATGGGAGTTGTAGGCCAAAAACATCTGGAGGGGCCGAGGTTGAGGAAGCCTGGCTTAATGCCTTATTTTGTATGTTATTTTTTGTATCGTGTTTCTACTTTCATTTTTAATGCTTTGCTTTGATTGATTGAAACCTTGGGCTCTCTTAAGAGGAAGGGTGGTATATAAGAAATACTGACAACAACAACTATTTGTAAATCCTGAAATGATAAATAGCTATTATAAGCAGCTATTGTGTTTGACTTTGGTATGGAAATTTGCTCCTAAATGTTTAGTTCTAGATAGCTTTTTCTACTTTTATTTTAATCAGTGTTTATTATTATACTTTATGTTATAAATAAATATATGTAAATAATTTTTAAAAGGGAGAGAGAAAGTAAAAGAAAAGAAACTGCCTTATATGTGGTGTGTGGAGAGATATTTCAGATGTTTCTGCAGTTTAGCTCTGATGCAAGAGACAGTTTCTATATGTTTTTTCATTAAAAAACTTTTGAAACAAACAAAAAAAGTAACCCTTATTTGCTTGTATGAAAAAATTAATAAGTGCAAAGATTACAAAGGAATACAAAGATCATGGTTATTAATAAAAACCTATATTTGATATTACATTTTGCAAAATAAATGAAACAGTTTGTTTAACACAACACAAAAACCTCTTCATGCTGTTGTGGGTTTTTTTTTTACAGTTTGGGCTGGGCAGTACATACTGCAAGTGAAAACAACCCTGCTGGCATGCATTTCTTTAAAAATAACTCATAGCAGCGAACAAATTGCATAGCTAAGAAACCTTTCACAGCAAACACCAACTGTTGAACTATAAACTGCAAATGAACTATAAACAGCACTACCATCCTCCCTTAAGGGCTGAAACATGTGTGTTGCTTTACATTGCACACCGATTGTGCTATTTATTTCTATATAATGGATCAGTGAGTGGCTTGCATACCATCATTTCCTTAGTCTGAGATATGAGTGTAGACCTACTAGGTGTTGTTTTCCTCGACACCTGAACACATAACACATTTAAAAGTTGCATACCATCTTTATTCCCCCCACCCTGTTGATTCTATCACTGTAGTTGCTCCCATGCCTAACTTAGGACTCAGCTTCATTTTGAATGTGCTATAAACATGCAACACCAGATGGCGTCAGAGGACAGGGAATTTTTATACATGTTTTTCCACAGGGTTTTATTTATTTTTGTTATAACAATCTCATTTCTGACTTATTTAAAGTGTCCTCCCCCCTGTGTGTAGATCCACCTTGTATTTGAGAATCTAGGGATGACAACCATATAATGTAAAGATACACCACTTTCCCCTGTATGCTAACATGAAAATAGAAGTAAGGGGGGGGAGGGAAAGTAGGAGGTGTTGGTGGCACTCGTCATGGCCATGGAAAACCTTAAAGGTGACACTGGTACTAGGCATTGGTAGAGCATTGTAAAACCTACCTAATCACCTATAGATTCTTCGTATATTTCTGTTTCCTCCTAATAACAATCATTCCGTAGGAATGCAGCCTTAATTACCTCAGTGTGGGCTTGTCTAGTAATTGGCTGTCTCAGTTCTTAAAAGACCTGTACTATGCTTTACCTGACCATATTAGGCCCTTGTTTTTTGTGTTTAATTGTTAATTTTATTCCATAATATTTTATTGTACATTCTGCTGTAAAAAGACCAATAAAAACATGTTTACAAGAAGAAGAAGAAGAAGAAGAAGAAGAAGAAGAAGAAGAAGAAGAAGAAGAGAATGACAGCATCTAGGAACTGTGCCAGTGACTTTTGGCCTCTGTCCTTAAAAGGCCCCCGTGGCATTCACACAGAGCCCCTGGTTGTTCCATGGACTATTGACCCTGCACCACCACGGCTTATCTCTTCCACTGCCACCAACCAGGTTTCCCTGGTAATATATTCAGACTCAGTCAGGTTGTAACGTATTAACAAAGATTCCAGTTTATTGTGAATTCAAACAAGTTTTAAATACTTTGAAACACTGTGATCCGATTCACTCTTTGTCTCCCCTCTGTCTCTAACCCACTCTGACTCCTATGCCTCCCACCCACAAGAAACCAAATGAACTAACTGCCGAAACCCCTGTGTTGAGCCTTAAACACAGTTAGGCCCCACCCCTGGGCTTTCTTATTGGTCAACCTATTAACCCTTTCTCTTTCTCCCCCAGTACATCTCCTCCATAATGCCCCCAATCTCAAATGCAAGTAAAAGAAGGCAGGTGGCTTTCCCAACCCTTTCATCACTGTTATATTCCCTGCCCCAAATTTCATCCTGATGACAGTTTGGCTCAGTTTAAAGATACAGTGGAAAATGCTAGTACTATTCATTTATATTTATATTATTAATATCTTCAAGAGAATGTCTATCAATCTGATGTCCAGCTTTTGTTTTAAAACTTTTCAGTCTTTTACAGTCTGCTTTATTTCTCTTTTATAAATGATGGAGCTATTCTTCTGTTCAACCAGGGACAGCTGTTTCTCTAAATGAATAAATTGAAATTGCTATGTATTTTGGCATGGTATTTTCATGGAGATTGATTTCCTCTACAGAATTGAGAAGAGAAGAGAAGAGAAGAGAAGAGAAGAGAAGAGAAGAGAAGAGAAGAGAGGAAAAAAGGCACCGGTGCCCAGGGCTGATTTTGATTTGAAACATCATGTGCCATCCTTAACGTGAGCCCTGGCTTCCATGTCAACCCAGTTTGGACTCCAGTTGAAATGGGAATGGCATTTGGGCCACCCTGCTGTATTTCAGAGGCACAGGCTAAAGTGAGATGTTTTCTCTGTGAGAATGGCTGATTTGCAGGGCAGAGCTGTTGGGTAACCACATTTCAAATGCTACTCAGCCAATACACTAGATGTGGCAACTAGGAATGGGGCAGAAATTTGTATCAGTTTGCATGTAAAGGTGGACCTACCTAATTTTCACCATCCAAAACAATACTGAAGCTGAACCACAGCTCCTCCTTGAAAATTGCACCCCTCTGAATTATGCAGTGCAGTTCTCCAGCCAAGCAATGCTCTCAAAAATACATAGATTAGGGTAATTAAAATGCACATAAAACATTATGGCTAGCAATGCATTAAAAATTATGGCTAGAAAGTAAACAAACTATGGAATTAAAGCAGTGTAAAAGTCATATCTATTAGAAGGCAGATAGAATTTTTTAAAATGAATTTTCATGAGGAGTTCAAAAAAAATCACAAAATGATATGGAAATGTGGAAAACTGAAGATTGGAAAAATGAGAAACTGAGAGAAACCCATACTGACAGATTCACACATCACTAGTGGAAACTCATTTCTCTATATAATTTACTACAAAAAAGAGCTGAAATGCCACAATTTTGGAACATGTTTTATTATGAAAAATTCAGTGCAAATAACTATTATTTGGTATTATTTTGTATGTTCTGCTTCAACATCAGCTTTTGGGTTAAAGATGCTTATTTTATTATGCATATTTATGCTGTTATACGTATGCTTGATTTTTAAAAACAAAAACCTGGAAACTAGGGAACAGAAAGCAAAATATTATCATTTGCTGATCATTGTTGTTGTTGTTTAGTTGTTTAGTCATGTCTGACTCTTTGTGACACCATGGACCAGAGCACGCCAGGCACTTCTGTCTTCCACTGCCTCCCGCAGCCCAGTCAAACTCATGTTGGCAGCCTCGAGAACACTATCCAACCATCTCATCCTCTGTCATCCCCTTCTCCTTGTACCCTCAATCTTTACCAACATCAGGGTCTTTTCCAGGGAGTCTTCTCTTCTCATGAGGTGGCCAAAGTATTGGAGCCTCAGCTTCCCTATCTGTCCTTCCAGTGAGCACTCAGGGCTGCTTTCCTTAAGAATGGATAGGTTTGTTCTTCTTGCAGTCCATGGGACTCTCAAGAGTCTCCTCCAGCACCATAATTCAAAAGCATCAATTCTTCGGCGATCAGCCTTCTTTATAGTCCAGCTCTCACTTCCATACATCACTACTGGGAAACATTAGCTATTATGGATGACAGAAAAAAAATGGCTTTGTTCAGTTTGGTTTACATATCTGGAAACAATACATGAACCAAAACACAGCTATCCTCAAAATTTGCATTTCTTCAAAATTTTGTCATGCAGTTCTTCAAACAAAAATAGCACAGGGAAAGGTGTGAAGAAAAATACATAGTGAAAATAACATAACAACATTAAATTAGGAAAATTTATTGTGGAAATGTGCATATCAGCAGAAATACATACCCAAACATGAGAACTTCAAAAAAATTTTTTAAAAACATCTCAAACTGTAGTGGAACTTTGAGGAGCTGAACTTTAGATTGGAAAATTAAAAACTATGAGAAACTGAACTTAAAACTTGATAGATGTACAGGTACTGTAATGAGCTGGGATTAATTAATTAATTAATTAATTAATCAGAGGACAAATGGGCAAATTTAGCAGGGGATCAAATACTTTCCCCCCTCACTGTAGGTCACTCCAGGCCTCCTCCTGTAACCTCCTTTTCAGGGTTTTATGAGTCAGTACTAAAAAAAAAAAAGATGAAGCAAGGAAGAAGTGTCTGGATTATCTGAGCATCTGTGGAACTGCCCTTTCCTTATTTCTCAATAACTTCAATCCAACACCACACATCAGTACAAAGGAGAAGAGAACATCCAGCTTAGAGGACACCAGCGGAAGACAAGCTTTAACTGCTCTTCTCCTTTCAGAAATAATGCATTGGTTTCAACCTTCATTCTGTTCATGAAGGTTTCCTGTTAGTGCTATTAACTGATCTTCATCTCCACCAGTATTTTATAAGTTGTAATGCCTGCTGAAGATGTGTGTTTCCATAAAAATAAAATATGCTTTGCAGGAGTATTAAACAAGCATAATCAAAATAATCATAAAGGCAGTATTTTGCAATCAGGTTTCTGTCTTTATTTTTTATTGCATGCAATAGAACTGGTTTTCTTATTTTTGCATGGCTTCATTCAAATTAATTGCATGTGAGCTGTTTTTAGAATCTGGCTTGTGATATTCACACACACACACACACACACACATTGAAGGATGCAATTTAGTTTTTCACTACAGGAGACAAAGGGTTTAGTTTACGCTATGTTGGTCTTCACTTTGTTTACAACAATCAATTTTGTCTTTTACAGCTGAGGTCAAATGAGTTAGATCCAAATAAATGTGGTTCAGTATGCATTTAATTTAGTTTGAAATGCACCCAGTCTTGAGGGCTCAAACTGTTAGTAGTCTTCCACTCTACTTTTCTCCTACAGATTTTCTCTCTCTTCTCAACTGGATTCATACAATAAGGGGTTTCCCTTCTCTCTTATCACTGGGAATCAAATTACCAAACGGTATGGGGAAGTTTGTTTCTTAAATAGGTGCTAAACCATATGCCACAGCACCATATGACCATAGCATCATAAATGCTAAACTATATGACAAAGGAAAACCATAGCAGAAAACTGTACGGCTTGGTAAGTTGGGCAGTAGCATTTGGTCACCATCTGGTGGGATTCTTGGTTGACTGCAAGAATATATTGAGTGGTGAATTCTGCACCCCCTTCTTGCCTAACAAACTTCAAAAATCTTAACTTGTTCAGCTGGGTCAGATTCTGGAGTTCATTATTCATTAAGTTCCTTGACTGAAAATGTCAACGCTCATCTCAAGAAAATAGTTATTCAACACACATATTCAATGTATCAGTGTGCCTCACCACAATCAGAAAACAGAGCTTTTGTTCCTTTAAGAACTTTAGAGCTGAGGAGAAACATGGCAGGCCTGATTCCCTTCTTCCCCATCACTCCAGGCTCAAAGCTTCATCAGCACAGCTGCCTTCCCCAGCTGGAGTCCCATATGTTAAAGTAGGCAAGAGAAGGGGTTAGCTCAGAGCTGAAATTGCCTCATGTTATCCAGCCCACTGGTTAGATGGCTATTCCCAATGTGTCCTGAGGGCTGCAGAACTATTTTTAATGTGGCCCATGTGGACATCATAGTGAACATCCCTGATCTGTATTCTTGACTCTACACAGATGAACTATTTTATTTAGATGTTTATGCATAAAACTTTGGCTTGATTATCATGGTAGAATTACATTTTTGAAATGGTTTTGACTATCATTATTTATTAAATAATGATTACTTACACCGGGGGGAAAGAAGCATCATAGCACTGGGTCAAGCAATATATAGCTTTGTATAGCAAAGTTGAAATCTGCTATATTCTCTGTGCCTGGAACCTATTCTGCTCTGAGTCCATTTGCAGTGAAGTAAGAGATGATTCAGCTGATGAAGGTGTTTTCACACATTGTGAATTATGCTGAATGTCCTAGTAGATGTCCGGATTGGCCTGTATCTGGGATAGGGAACCTGTGAGCTCCTATGGAGTTGCTGAACTCCATAGGCCCCATCCAATTGTAGTTCAGCATCTGGAGGACCTCTGGTGGCATATTCTCTGACCATAATCCTCCATCCATCTTAAAGTCAGAAGGAGAGGAGTCATCATCTGGGTGCTGTCAGTGACTGGCTGGACAAAGAGGAGTGGTGGGAGGCACCAGCCAGGGAAACCCCAGGAGAGGAAGTCTCAGAGCTAGGGTATTTGTGGTGGGACACAGAGGAAGGGTCAGAGAGAGAAGATTGGTGGGAGAAGGTGTTGGAAGCTGAAGGAGCAACAGAGTTTAGTGAGTAGGAAGAGCCTGTGACAGGGAGCAATTCAGACTCTGAGGCTGAAGCAGGGGTTGGGGTCAAGGGACTGCTGAAGAAGCCAGGGACTGAAGAAAGGAATGCTACAAGTGAAAGGTTTCTGGAGAAATCCCAAGAAGGAGAGTTGAAGAGCCGAGAGACTGACAAACTACAGGGGAAAGGAATAAGAGGAACCATCTATGGAGGAGAGGACAGCAGCCTCCTACCTCCATAAGAGCATTTGTCCAGAGGTAGATCCATAATTGGGGAGTAGCAGAGTCTGGGGCATAAACACATACCAGCCCAAGACAGTGTAGCCAGAAACAGGTCCAAGGGACTTGAAGTATTCACCTAGGGATAACTCGTCCTTGGAGCTCATCTCCGACCCCTCAAATTCTCGTTGAGTTTTAAGGTTTACCTTCAATTGACCTGAGTTGCTCGTTGTTTCTTACCCTCTTTCCTCTTCCCTCTTAAATTCTAGACCTTGAATTTGTTTTCCTAATCCTTTTTCTCCTGGTTTCCTCCAGTATCCTTTTAGGGAATGAGGGAGTGGACAGTAGGCAAGAGACATTGCCTTAGCATCCCTCCTCCATCCCAGGTTTGAGAACCAAGGTCAAACATTTCCCTCCAAGCTAGGGATTCCTGGTAGCAAAAAGAAGGAATTACTGATTGCATCAAAACAGCTGGCAAACTGTCCCATTGAGCTCATTATAATAGGCACCTTTTTCTCACACCAGCACAATCTTTAACCTTTGGAAACTTTCCGGTGACTATTCATTTTTCATTTCTGTCAGAAAGAAGACATTTATTTAGGTTTTGGACACTTGCCTGTTGCTTAATATAGGGAAAAAAGAGCTTTGAATTTGTTGACTAAATATTAACACCTGAGGACCAAACTGAAAATTAAGAAACTGTTCCACTTGACTTGAAGTATTATGGCAGACTAGTGAAATGATCAGTTACCTCAGCTGTAGCATTTAGGTGTTGGTAATTACACATCAGTTCAAAGATTTCAAAATTAACTGAGTTTATATACAGTTAGGACAGTGGAGAGCTTGACGTTTTCCTGTCACATTGAGTAACTCCTCAGTTCAGCCTGTGAGTTTATTCATACATGTAATTATATAAAGCAGCTATAAAAGCCTCCAGATTTTTTTTTTTAAAAAAAGGAGGTGGAAGGGGAAAACTGATTTATAATTGTTTTTTTACAGCTTCCTTGGAGACAGAAGGCAGCGACTTATTTATTTTTTATGGCAGATAAGGAAAGTGAGCTTGGAAGCCTTCTGAGTACATGCACTTCTTGATTTAAAATAGTAAGCTCTGCTGGCCTACCATAAAAATCTGTTTTAAATATATATCTGACATCCCTCATCAAGACTTATTGGATGATCGAGGTCAATCAGTATATTGTAAACTGCCCTGTGGTCTTCGGATGAAGGGTGGTGGTGAAATGAAATGAAACGAATAAACAAACAGGGAAACTTGTGTTGGTTACACCAGAGCCATTATTTCATCATATTCTTAAGAGCTTAGGGTGAGGTCCGCATCTACCAAGCTAGGAAATTATGAGAATAATTGGAATACAAGTGAAATAAAAAAGTAATGGACATAATCATGGCTAACAAGAGCACACAGACTGAGAACATTTTAAAGAGGCACCCATCACTAATTAGTCATAGGACACTCATGTCCTATGCAGCACTGAATGACTGTTTATATTGTACCGCTCTCGTGAAATGGATCTTTGATTCTGATGCTTAACAAAAGAGTACATTTTCAAAACTTCACGGGTTTTCATAGAACTTAGGATTCAGCAGATACTTTGGAATCTCAGTTAGAGAACGGAAATGTAAATTCAGCTGTAAACATTTTAAACATATTATGCGCTATTTGCCGTTCCGTCTTTTGTATTTGAAGGCCAGAGTGAAATTGTTGTCACCTATTCTTCGCTTGTACTCTTCAGTTGTACACTTCAGAAAGTGGAGATCAAACTTTTAGCTGACAAACAATTGCGTGCTATGAATTTGGCCGCTAAGTTTACGCTGGCAGCTAAGAAGCTGAGTTCTAGCCATATCAAGAATTATCATCAATCATAAATTTTAATCCAGTGCTTTGTTACACCTGGCGGATGGTATACATGGCTACTAATGATTGCCCTATGACTTTACGTAACAACTTTCTCCTTTAATGCATGTATTACTTTATAAAAAAATAAAAATTTCCATATTGCAGCCTTTGGCTATGTACAATTAACCTGATCAATTAACTTACATTGTGCTGTGTGTCTCAGCCCACTAAATTATATGAACAAATTTTACATTTTACATCATAATATTATTGCTTCACACTCATTATTGGAGGCCAAAATCAGTCTCAACCAGCAGTGTCCACAGTTACATTACATTCTTCCATAATAGTGGCTTCCTAGTGGTGAATATCTTGTGAAGTAATTTCCCCCCATCCCCAGGTGACAGCAGTATCAACTGCCTTGTGTTATGATGAAAAGAAAGAATACAGTCATGCACTGCAAAAACATGTTCACAAGATATTGACAAGATTGCAGACCAAGCACTTAATAATTGAGCTTATTGATGCAAAATAATCATTCCCCCTTGTGCATAGATCTTTAATTATAGGAACCAGTTTTCATGGAAGCCTATATTTATTCAGCCCAAGGGCTACATGCTATGAATTAACTACTGTTAATAACGCAATAGAGGCCTATAGTGTGCTATAGTCCATGTTAGTCTGCTGTAGCAGAATCAGCAAACAGGCCTGTGGCACCTGAGAGACTAACAATTTTACTGTGCCATGCGATTGTCTAAGTAGCAACCTTGAACGTGCTGCTGCTGCCTATCAGAGCTGCTTCGGGATAGGAGGAAGGAAGTCAAATGACACCGGGGTTGGTTCAAAGAAAGAGTTTATTCTGCTCTCTGGATAGCAGAAGGCACTTGCTTGGTGAGTCCACAGCAAGTCCAAAGAAATGGGAAATTTCATGCAGTATATATATCCTCCAGGCACCCTCTCCCTCCTTCCCCAGGAATCCAACCACGTCAGCCTATCCACGCAGGTTGACATCACAGATGTTCCTGCTCCGGCACTCTTAACCATAAAAGGGATTTCCTTCCTGCACTCCTGACCATAAAAGGATATTCCTGTTCCTACTCTTATCTTGGAGCCAGAGGTCACCATTTCCGAGAACACACTCTGGCGTTGTTCCCAGACTTGGGTCTTTGCGTCTTTGTGGTCAGAACATAAGATGAGGCACAAACGTGTTTTTTCTGTTCTACTGGTACAGTCAGGGTCATCCTTGACGTCACAAACTGATAAAGGAGAGAGCTGTGTTCTTGTTATGCATTTGCTCAACGGCTCCAGTTTATGCATTTTAGCTAAGGAAAAACAGGGATTTTGGTGCAGTTTAAAACTGCCTGCACAGTCAGTTTTGGGTTTTGGGAAACCCATTCCTTCATTGCTATTGCCCTAAAGAGTGAGGTCTTTGGGGTGAATGTGAGCTACAAAACTGCCCTGAGCAACAATTAGCTTGTTATCACAATGTTCTCTACCCAGCTTGAACCAATGTTTTCCTGATTTACTTGCAATGTGGGTGGAAGGGATTGGTGCTGGGAGATCAGAGAAGAAAAAGGTAAATTCTACTAAAATACAGCTACTCTAGTCTCATGATATGTTTGATAGACAATCGCCTATGGAATTAGTTGTTCCTGCCAGCAGAAGAAGAAAAATGGTCAAGTGATGAGATAAGCACATGAAGACTTAAGCGTGGGAAATTGCTATTTTGGGTAATTTGTTTATATGTGACACACTTCCCAACAATGGAACAGACACTGGGGTGGGGTGCTACTGCCCTTAGAGCTTTTATTCATCCCTCCTTCTTGAACTTGGTTTAGGGTCTCATCCACACTATGCTTTTAAAATACTATTATACCTCTTCAAAAGTCTTGGCTTTCCCACAAAAAACCCTGGGAACTGAAGTCAGTTAAGGATGCTGTAAGTATTTAGGAGACCTGTCATAGAGCTCCAGTTACCTGTACATTCAGGGAAGTTTACCCAGCATTACAGATCTTCCCATGGAACTCTGTTTATATAAGCTCTCTGGGAACAACGTTTCAAAACCACTTCTTCAGTGCTTTGCTACACTTTGAAGTCAATGAAAGCTGAAGATGATTATGTATTTTTCTTATGATGAATCTATTACACCTCAAAAAACAAACATTCATGGGACTAATATTTCCACTAATGAAGTCAGAACATTTTTCTATGGGCTTCAGAGAAGCTGGCATTGGCCCCTTGTGAATTCTGTGGTTTATTTGAGAAGTTTTGATGGATTGTTCTGCAGCAAGTAATTATTTTCTAATAAATACAAAGCTCCGGAGCCCTCAAGAATCTTTAAGCTAAATGAATATGAAGCTACAAATAGGTTTATACAATTTCACAGTTCATTTTCAAGTGATGGTGTCCTGGGAAATATTAGAAACTTTAAATAAAAGCCTTTGCATCACGAGCTATTAATTTTAGAATCACTGAAAAAGAGAGAGAGAATTAATGCTTAACTTCTGTGTTTTATGTGGAATACTTTGAACCAGCATGTGTAGAAATGCAAAACTTTGAAACCCCAAAGACTTGTGGGGAGCAAAATGTATGGCAGGCCATCAGTGATTATCTGAGACAATGTAATGTGTAGGGACCTGAAATAAAGCCACAATGGCGTTTATAAAACATTTCAATAACATAACAAACAAGTGTCCTGATTAATCAGGCCAAATGTTCATCTACTCTGGCATGCTATATCCAACAGTGAACAGTAATATGCCTCTTTGAAACTTAGATGCAGAAGAAGAAGGGTAGAACCTTTCATTGTTTCTCTCAGTTCTCTTGTATTCAGAGCTACATTTCTGCTGAATACTGTCATGTCATTTGCTGTCATAGCTAATGAAATCTATTCACCATGAGCTGTATCTACTATTGCACATGTGGAGTTCCACTTGAGCCATGCAATTAATTCTCTTTCCTCTCCCTGCATGACCTCAAAATCTGCTGTAGAGGTTCCTACAGAGGGTGGGCAAAGGGCTTTAGGGGAGAGAAGAGAAGTTATGTTCTGTTAACCAAGCAGAAGTCTGCTTGGCTAACAGAACAGCACTGTTGGATGTGAACACATGTTTGTCTAATCAAGGGATGGGGGAACCTGTGACCGTACAGATGTTGTTGGACTCTAGATCCCATCAACCCCAGTCAGCAAGGCTAATGCTCAAGGATGATGGGGCCTGTATTCTGACAAGATCTGGAAGGTTTCCTACTCATGATCTAATGGGCATCACCGCATCTAGTGACTGTGGATTCCATATTTTAATCAGGTGTTGTGTGAGGAAGTGTCTCCTTTTGTCTGTCTGATCTGTTGCCTGCTTTCCCCTTACCTTTTATTTCTAATAAAGCTTCACAATGGGATTAGTGTGTGATTGCCAGGCTCAGGATTCAGGAGTCCCCACACACCTAGATTCCTTTGGGTTCCATGCTATTGGAAGTCTAAGACCAGAGTGGCTAAAGCCAAGAATTTACCCTATTCTCAGGGAGAAGCAGAGGGCTGGAGATCTGGCTTTATACTGTGTGTAAATTGCAAAGGGTTGACTAGAGGTGTGGTAGTCCAGGATCCCAGGATTCCCAGGATGTTAACCATACATCCCCATCTTGCCCCCATTTCTGGGCCTGTAGGTAACCTAAAATGGTGGTGTTGGCAGCAACTACCAGACAGTAGTAAGTAATGGGTTTCTTTTTAGTAAGACCCAAGTAGCAGCAATGGGTGGTGTGAGAGGCTCCTCTGAGCATTACCCTTCTTCACAGATTCCATTAGATTTCTGAGAGAGACTTCTACATCATGTGGAAAAAATCACATAAAGTGCAAAAATTAATCAGATAAGAAAAGATCAGAAAACAGGAAGAAGTGCTGTCTGGATGCAGCCAAATTTAGGCCAGTATGCATCTGCTCTGCTGCTTTTCACTGATTTCCAACAAGGCAGGCTATTTAATGAATAATTCTCATTTTCAAAAAGTGCATTAAACAAAAACATTAGATGAACCTAGGAAAACCCAACTTGTCAGCCATGCTTCTGAATAGATAAGTATTTAGGTTCTCTAGTTCTCTCGTTTAAAAGGCTGAACGTAATCTTAACAGCAATGCCTTTAATATGGATTAGTAACATTGTCATGTCGTCTTAAAAAGTAGCAACACCAAATCTTTCTCATATCGATCATTGTACTCATTTTTATCTTGGCCCAAGATAATACACAACATTGTTATAGCATTATTATTTTTCATTTGTTCCCTATTGATTTGCTGCCAGTAACTTACAGGTCAATTTACAAAAAGATAGAGTATGATTTATTCTTTTTCTAAAAGACTGTGCCACGTTGGGAATACTTTTTATAAGGCTGTCAGATCTTTGGGATATTTTTCCTTCTTGCACAAATTAATTATATTAATAGATCAGTGGCTCAGCTCCACCTAGATTTATATCCCGGATACCCTTGACAATTTTACACGAATAAGTGCATATATGTCTAGAGATAAAAAGTGTCTCTTTTACAACTAGGGCTTATTAATTACTTCTGCCTGAATAATTTCTGGAATGTTTGCCCTGCTTTCAGCAGAGCTGAACTGATACGTTTGTAATGCACAGGGCTTAGAGCAGTTTATTTTCATTTCTATATTTGTACTGCTATAGTCTGATAACTATGGTATGAGAGTGGCTAGAATTATGGGGCACCACAAAGGAATATTCTAGGGCAAACGTACATGTATCCTCCATACAACTCAATGGCCCAATGTACAGAGCTGTACATGGTGTGCTATGCAACAGGCTAAAGAAGATTGAATCAAAGTAAAATGGGGTTCAATGATGTCCCATAGGGATCCCGTAAGCCATAGTTTTATAAGCTGTGAGCATGGCTGGATGATTCATGACCTTTTACCAAAAAGGTATGTGTTTGACAGCTTGGAGACTATGCAGCAGTGTTTTTATTTTAGTCTAGACATATATTTGGGGTGTGCCAGTCTGCACCCGTCTGTGTGGCTAACAACTACATGCATGGGCCATGTGAATGCTGTATTGCTAAATTATTGCACTGAAGGGACAGCATATCTATTGCAGGTGAAAACAAGTATTTTCCCCAACTCACTGAAAAGATGCATGGCAGAAAACCTAGACTGGTGAAATATATGCTGCTTATATAGGACTGGTTCCAGCCGGTGTTTTTGTGCAGTCACTTAAGGAGTTTATAGAAGCCCAGACCACAGTCAGTAACAATGACTGGCACCATCTCTTATCTGCTGCCATGTGAGTTCTGCACCTACTGCTAATGCCAGCCATTAGACCCCCACCCCCCACCCACTGTGTGTTACTGGGTCTGGAAGCCACCTGCCGTTTGAAATGTTCCACAATTATTTATATTTATTTATTGCATTTATAGTTTCTCTTTTTCTCCAAGGATCTCAAAGTGGCACACATGGTTCTCCCCCATCTCATTTAATCTTCACAACAAACCACAACAACTACACCACACTCAATGCTCAGTGCTCTTGAGTGTCTGACATAGCATTGCTGTAGGGCATTGTGGGGGATTTCAGATGGCAGCTGGGGCCCAATGATAGGAGGCTGGCCTCCCTTGCTAAAGCCATTTTAGCAAGGTTTAAGCCAGATCTCAGCAAGGTAGAGAAGGCAGGGTCACTTGGAGAGTAGTGCATTGGGTTGGGAATCCTGCTTTGAACATCTTGCCCAAGGTTCCCCCAAAACCTGGAACCAGCACTTACTTCACTGGATTTCCTACGTCTTTGACAAATCCTATGTCTCCTGAAGTCTCACATAGTGTGCACCTCACTTGTGTGCCTTTCCTTTCCGGACGCTTGGCTCACAAGTTACTTCTATCCTATTTTGGTTTCAACTCTACTTCCAATCACCTGGCATCAGCAAGCTGTATTTTGGCTAGCTTTGAAACAGAATATGAATTAAATGATATAAACTACAGGGGCTCAGATCTGGGAAACAAAAAATAATAATCCCACTGAGATGTTCTACTTGGCAATATTGCGTGCGTCTTCCAGCAGAGGTTTCATGAGCAGGTGTTGCACAGATGACATCCCCAACTAATTCCATGGAACACCAGCCAACTGTGTTTGCAGGTGTTTGTGGATTGCCTTGCTGCCGCCCTGGGATAAAGAAATCCCCGCACCTCTAAAGATCTTGCTCAGCTCGATGAAGCACGTGAAATAAGGAAAGGCAACTGAAAGGAACCTTCTTCTTACTTAGCCAAGAGGATAATATGTTTATGATAACATTTGCATGGACTGTACACACAGTTTCAGAATGTTGTGATTGAATATGGTTAGTGGAAACAAGGCAAAATGAGGAAAGTTTAACTGCAGCCTGCCACTCTTGATAAAGCCTGTTTCAAGGGCCCAATAGCAATGTCTTAATAAGATTTAGTTATATTTCTATGTCATCTTTAAAAATAGTAACACTGAATATTTCACACGCCTCATTTTCATCAACACCTCTCATACTGATCATGGCTGGTCCTGTGTCTAGCAGCTTGGAAACAAAACAGGGTGACTCAGTATATCTATAAAATATGTGTGTGTGTGTGTGTGTAGACACACACAAATAGAAAATCTGCATTAATATATTAATTTATATTAGCTTTTACTAGGATCTGCTATAAACAGTAACCTTTTCATTGATGCTAAGATGGACAAATGTATTGGCAAGGCAGCTACAGTAAAGGCTCGCTTCTCCGAAAGGGTATTGGAGAATATGATGCAAATAACCAATACCAAGATGAAGATGTACCAGGCTTGCATGCCCAGCACACTGCTTTTTGGACGTGAGTCATGGGCAACAGGTGTGATGCCTCAATGCCTTCCATATGTACTGCATCAGGAAGATTGGGTGGGGGTGTTTCACATTGCAGGAAAGATAAACAAAGATGTGCTCTTCCAAGCCCACATTTCCAGCATTTTCTCACCCCTGTCTCTGCCATGTCTATGCTGGCTTGGTGATGTCCACAGAATAGACATGAAGTCAAACTGCTGGAGATTTACAGTCCCTGTCTCACGGTGTGAAATATAGAGAGTGACCATCATCACTCCTGACTTTCATCATCAGGCAGCCCACTTGTCCCTTTGCTTACACATACTTGATGCTGCTACGGTGCACAGAATTGGGTGGCAAGATCATGTAAACTGCCCTGAGATCTACGGAAGAAGTGTGTTACACAAATTAAAAATAAATTAAGTAAGATCAGCTTTTAAAAAATGGTTTTATGTCCTAAATGGTCCATTGCAGCCTCCCGTTTGTTGGCTTTGAAGCCCATTCTATTTAGCCATTTGTGCTGTGCTATATTACATTGCCCTTTGATATTAAACAAAGAACACCACCACCCCTTTCTTAAAGATGCATCTTTGGAGCTAATGGGAACTGCATGATTAATGGCACAAACTGCATTGCTGTTCAATAATAAAACAAAGTCTAACTGGTGAGGGCATCACAATAATAGTTCTGTGCTAAACTATTTCCGTGTAAATTGTCTGTTAAATGCACTTTTTATTATTTTATATAGCTGCTCATCAATGCAATGTCAAATGGGTCAGTTCCTGTCAAGGTACAGTAGATCCTTGTACACCCGGTAGGTCTCCAAAGTGTGGTGAATGGCTGTCTATTAACACTTAACGGAAAGGCTGTGAATAATTCATGCCCAGATCCCAAAAGATGAATATGAGAATTCAAATTTAAGGCAGGAAGAAACTTCCTTTATTGAGACAGAACTTGCAGCTATTAGTTGGTCATACATCAGTCCTTTGTAAAGATGTCCCCTGTAACCTCGTTATGTGTTTGCAATAAATTAGAAGAAATGTGCTGCCGTGTCTTGCCAAACTATTCCCCATTCCTCATGCTATTACAGCACAACTGCCCAAGCAAGTCAAGGTATCAGTCAACGCATCAAAACCTTAATCAGCAGAGATGTGTACTTGAATGGGGTAGCAAGGAGGGTAGCCATTTATTTAATAACAAGCTCTGACATAAATACGACAAATGGTGCTGATGCTGAAGCAGCAAAAAGTTTCAATCTCTGGGAGCAGATCTGAATTGTCATATGATTGGATTCAGGAGAGATTGGCAGTCCAACCTTTACCTGCATGAAAACTTCATTTCAATGTGCCCAGGTACCGTATTTCTTTCCTTGTATCTTTATGGGTGCACAGAAATAGCATTACATAAATTTGACTACCGTTCTCATCTTGGTCCATCCCAGTCCATCCTTTTAAAGAAAAAAAGAACTTGGATATATCTACCAGCTGCTCTCTTGATATACAGGAGATAGAGATTTTTCCATTGGAGCAAATCATATAGATTAAGCACCCACAGCCATAAAATCCTCTGAGTTTTGAAACCCTGATGAAAGTACAAAGGAGAATGGTGGTTGTTTACAAAAGAAAAAAGAAAAAGAAAAGTTTCCATTATACTTTCATTATTATTTGATATATTGGCACTGGCACCATAAAATACACCAAGTCTTTTTTTTTTTTTTTAAGGTTCTCAAGCCCATGCTATAAAATTGAAAAATTACCAAAGGACTTGATGTCCCCAAGGACATGGGCTGTGAGATGTTGCTCTACTTTCTATATGACACTATTGCATAATATATACAATATTAAGCACTATGGTTTGTGGAAGATAAAGGCCTGAATTCCTCCGTATTTACTCACAAAGAAAGACGCTAAATATAAATTATGGTTTATATGTACGGGTGCCCTTTCTCATTTCGGGGGTGGGGAGAGATTTAGGGGGGTGAGAATCAAAAGGCCTGTTCATGAACGTATTCAATATTAACTTGCAAAAAAAGTGCATTTGAAGAATATGTTGTGATTACTTTTGAATGTCCCATAATAACTATGTCATTAGTAATGCGAGCAAATTATCCCATCTACCATTTATATAGAATCAAAGGTCCTTTTGCTATATACACTCAGTACAGAGGGGACCTTTTTATTGCCTGTAAGATTGCTTCTGTGTCATTCTGTGGCCCATCTATTTGGCTACCTATCAAAATGGTCTTTCCCTCCATAGGTGGGTCCCAGGAGGACTATGCTGGAAATGCTGCACCTATATAGACACTGCATTGTGTGGACTCTTCTTCCATCCCCTTGTGCTGTGCTATCAGGTGGTGGTTGCACAGAGTATAAGAGCATTTGGGCCGATATCTGTAGGGACTAGCAGTATAAGGACCATTGCTGGCTAAGCCACTGGGCTGGAAGACTGGGAGTGCTGTGAATGTGAATGTTGTGGTGCATTGATGTCTCTTGGGGCATGTCTCCCTTGTCTTAAGTTCCTTGGCTTCCCATGTACTTGGAAGCATGTGGGTATAATCACCAGCCCAGTCCCTGATGGGTGGGCTTTTGCAGAGTTTCCAGTAATACTGGCAACACTGGGGTGGGGGAGGTATCTGCTATTTGTATACAATTTTTGCATTTAGAATTCTGCTGTTGTGTTACACCTCCTGACCTGGGCTGAGCAAATATGGGAACTGCCATTGGTAAATGGTACAGAAACTTTGGATGGTTCAAAACAGGGAAGCAAGATTAGGACATTGTGATTGTATTACATCCATTTTAGTCCTTCGCAGTGGCTTCCAGCCTGTTTTGAGGCCCAGTGTAAAGTGCAGGTGTTAACATTTAATTAGCCTTCATCAGATTGGGACCAGGTTACTTCAAAGACTATCTCCTCCAACAGAAATACATACTGTACTCTCAATCTTAGTGCTCATCCCTGGGGGACCTTCTCTGAGTACCCACACCAAATGAGGTGCAATGAGTAGCTACTAAAGAAAGCACATGTTCAGTTGTGGAACACCCTCCATGGAGATGATTTCTTGGAGAGGATGGCTTTGTTATGGTTCTTCTGCTGAGAGTTGAAGACATTTTTATTTTCCAACACTTTTTCAGTTTTGAAATCTTGAAATGATTACAGATACTCCGGATGTTTTTGACATTTTAAGAACCGCAGAGTATTTGGTGCTGCTGTGAGTGTCATTTTTTGGGTGTCTGTTGCTGTTTTTAGTCTGGCATAGCTTTCATGGCTTTGTTTGCAAATTTTATTGTTGTTGTTGTTGTTTCAATGCAAGCTGCCCAGGGAACTTTCATTAATGGGTGGCACAGAAATACTGTGAATAAATAAATATGGGTTGTGGAGTGTGTTCCACCTGCATAATCTTCAGATTTCTGCATGGAAAAGGGCCTCATTCACCCACACAGACATGCCTGCCAGTTACGATCTCCTTCACAACTTCTTTTTGAGCCTGCAGGACAACACCACCAGGAGTTAGAGTTGGATGCAGCAGTAGGTGGTAGATTTGCTGGAACAATGGAAGAGTGGCCAGGCTGGCAATTCTTGTTTACAGTGTGACATGTTGACATTTATGCTATCTTTTCAAATATTTTATTTCTAACTATGATTTTTGGGTGTCCTTTGCTGTAGGGCAGGTGGCTGTCAAAAAGAAGGCGTTTTTGGCAGTCATGCCAAAATCCCCTCCCAAATCCCCTCCCTACACATGCATGTCTGGTACCTTTTGTGAGAATTTTTCTTATACTACTACTACTACTACTACTAAATAGATAAGTAAGTAAGTAAGTAAGTAAAAATACTGCCCATCTGACCAGGTTACCCCAGCCATTCTCGGTGGCTTCCAACAAATTAAAACACAATGACATCAAACATTAAAACTTCTCTGAACAGGGCTGACTTCAGAAGTCTTTTTAAAAGTCAGTTAGTTGTTGTCTGAGAGCCTTTTAATTCTTTTTGTGATGCTTAGCAATGAATTAATTGGGCTTAAAACACATAGTATTATTTAGGTTATTTGCTGTTTGTTTTGCACTTTTTACTGTTTTCCATCTAGTTATTGCAAGCTGCTTTGAGGCCATTTGACTGTAAGACAGAACAACAACAACAAAAGAATATAGATGAAATAAATGGCTGGGAAACGCAAGAATGACAGCAACATGTAATTCTGGGGCAGCCCATGACGTTTTGCCACCTGAGGTGAAACGGGAATGTGCTGCTCCCTGCCCCACCCCTGCTGCGCAGCCAACAACTTCTGCCACTGGCAGAATGCCCTCCTCTTGCCAAACTCTTCCAGGGCTGGTGCTGCTCATGTTCTCTGTCCCAGGGGTGGGTAAGATGAGCACCAGCATCATAAGCCATAAGCAGTAGGGCAGGCAGCGTGTTACCTCTTGCACTTCTGCCACCTGAGGCAGGTGAACAGATTCTGCTGTAATCATGACCTGAAAAAGTAATTATTATTATAAAGGTTGCTGCCAGACTTGGGAAGGGGGCAATAGCCCCAACCCAGCTGCTAAACTGCTGAAGTTGCTCAAAAAGTGTTATAAAATAATAACAGAAATAGGTAAAAGGTAAAGGGACCCCTGAGCATTAGGTCCAGTCGTGGCCAACTCTGGGATTGCACCGCTCATCTTGCTTTATTGGCCGAGGGAGCCAGTGTACAGGTTCCGGGTCATGTGGCCAGCATGACTAAGCCGCTTCTGGTGAACCAGAGCAGCACACGGAAACGCCGTTTATCTTCCCACCGGAGCACTTTGACATGCTTTCGAACTGCTTGCACTTTGACATGCTTTCGAACTGCTAGGTTGGCAGGAGCAGGGACCGAGCAATGGGAGCTCTCCCTGTCACGGGGATTCGAACTACCAACCTTCTGATCGGCAAGTCCTAGGCTCTGTGGTTTAACCCACAGCGCCCCCCGCGCCCCCAGAAATAGACAAACCAATAAAAAGGGGGGTCAGGTAGAAAGCCCCATCCCAGTGCCATGGTAAATCCGCTCCGCTCCTCTCCTCTCCAAAATTTTTCAGGAGCTGAATCACCCACCCAAAGCGTCCCCCCACCATTCGTTGAAATGGGGTGGCAAACTGGAGACACCTGTTTCAATTCACCCCCACAATACTCCACTCATTTCCATTACCTCTTCCTATCAAGGAAAACCATATTCTGCCCTTCCTTTTCACCTGTCAGTAGTTGAGAATATAGAAAGCTGCCTCACACCAAGTCAGATCACTGGTCAACCCAGCTCAGTATTGCTTACAATGACTGCCAATGGCTTTCCAGAGTTGCAGAAATATGTCTTCCCCACACCATACTATGTCAGGGATTGAACTGGGTCCTTTTGCATGCAAATTGTGTGCTCAAAGCACTGAGCTATTGCCCTTCCCCACACTTCTGACAGCTGCATCCAGGTCATCAAATTAATTTACAGCATCACAAACTCAAGCATGTATTGCCCAGCCATGCCTGTGGTTTCAAAATGCCCTTGGATGTTGTCTATTAGTCTTTCTAAATTTCTGCATGATTCATTTTAAGACACTGATCATTTTGCTGGAGAACTTTTCCTTTTCTTTTTTTTATTGAGGAGCAGACAAATGTAGTAATATCCGCTTCAGATGGTTTGCAGTTATGACACACCTGAGGACAGATAACTTTCATAAGCCACATCACTTTATAGGCAATGTTCTGGCTGTATCACGATGTGTAATATTGTTTCCTACGATGGAATGTATACTATTGGACACCCTTCACTAAGATGCTGCTGAAAGTTCAAAGCAACATCTTGTCCCTCATGTACGTCCTTTCCAACATTTCTGCTCGTGTTAGTTTTCACTTCTTGCCTCTGGAGTATGATCAGAGTTTCTCCAACAATTTTATGAATTAAGGTTGGGCCTAAAATGTGCGCTCTCTCTCTCTCTCTCTCTCTCTCTCTCTCTCTCTCTCTCTCTCATATGTTTGGCCAAATTGGGATGGGACTTCAGGGGATGAAATGGGAGATTATTTACTTGGCTGTCAGTTTGAAAGCTGGGAGAGAAAGTGCTTTGGCTAGTGATGAATCTCTCAATTCTGTTCAGTTTCCTGTTTTTCCAATCTGAAGTTCACATCATCACATTTCCCAGACCAGAGTTTGGGATTTAAAAATAAATAAATAAATTGTCATGAAGTTTTGTGAGCAATTTAGTGTGCATTCCTCCTCATAAACACATTTTTGTAGCCAATTTTGTCTAATGGACACATTTTTGCAAGCAATTTCCCCTTATAATGCATTTTTATGCAAACTTTCCAACAATATACACATTTTTGTACCCATCTTTTGGTTACAAATGGCATCACAAAATTTGGAGAGCTGTAAATTTCAAAGGATATCTGTATTTTGGTTTGTATGTTGTCTGGAGAACTGTGAATTAGATAGCTTTGCATTAAAATGTGAAATCAAATCCCACGTCAACTCCCCATTTGCTTCCCATGCATTCCTATGGCCCCTAAGGATATGGGAAGAGAGTTATTCCATGCCCCAAATATTCCACTCCCCCACCACAAGTCTTCTCATTTGCAAAGCCTGCTATGTCACAGTAAGATTGTGTGGCTTACAAAGTGATTTATGATCTACCAAAAAAGGCAGTAGAGGGACTGAGCCTCCAACTGCCTAAAAGCCACCTCATTAGCAGTAGCTGGGATAACAGTGCGTTGTCATAATTATGTTGACCAATAGGACTGCATTTTGAATCTATTGAGTGTTTCTCATCAACCTTAAATGACCTTTGCAGGAAAGTTACAGCTACAACAGTGTCTTTTGTTCTAGTTTTTGGCACTAAGATCTGAGACTTAGGGGAAACCCCTAACACATAGTGAAGTTAAAAGTTGAAATTGTAAGGCAGAAAGCCCTAGGGTCAAACGTTGCCTTAGACCTGAAATTACCAAATGGCTTTAGAAATGCCTCCATGTATAAGTGGCAAGTGTCCTCAACCCAATCTGGCCAATCTGCAATATAATACAGTGCTGAGCTATTTAAGGGCACTGGTGACAGTGTGAATATGATACCCTTTTAATAAGTTCAAAAGTGCTGCATAGATTACATATTTTCTTTGTTTAAATTTGTTTCTTAAACTTTTAGAGCCATGTTTCCAGCAATGCTATTTTGGTCAACTTGATTGTGCAGTTATTTTAAAACACAAATCACAGAACTCCTTCACTTTCCTCACATTCCCAAAGTGACATCCATCAAAATCGTCATGAGTGTGGGATTTCTGGCACTTGTTGGAAACCCTGTCGAGATTTATTAACAGATGGCCACATGTTCTTTTTGGCTTAGAGTGAGTGGAAGGTAATGAAAAGCTGTCAAATGCTGGAAGAACAGAAGCGTCATTCTATTTTTCTCCCCTCCAGATTTATTGAAGGACTTCTGTAGCATCCCAGACACAAAAGGGAGTGTGGGAAACAGTTTTTAAAAAGAAGAGGAAAAAAAGAATGGGCCAACGCGGGATTCAAGAAAACCGGCTGTCTGAGCAGTCTGTAACTCCTTATGTACAGCTAAGAAAAGCTTTGTACATTCAGTATACAGAGGCACGCTGAAAGTTCATTAAATGCAATGTTCTGTGGCATTGGCTTCTGATGTAGAGGCAAATATTGCATTAAAAGCAAGCGGACATGAGAGGCTAAACATGTCTTGCCCAGATCAAGGAGCCCCTTTCCCCAAGAGTCTCATGCACATTTTTTTATCAGTTGCAAATAATGATAATGTCTCAGGTGAAAAATATAACATAAAATTGTAGGAAGATTTAAAAATCTCTTGTGGCATCCATTTCAAGAGTCAGTCAGCTAGAAATGTACTGATAGCTTGAACATACAGGTTAAACCAGAGCTGTCATGACACATTCTTAGCCATGTCTGGTTTTATGCTGACATTTCCCAGTTTGGGGTGTGTTTGTGACGAATGGATTTTCCATTTTGTAATGGGACAGGATGTTCTTGCCTCTTTAGAAACACATAGAAACCATCGATTGTGTGGTTCAATGTGTGCCCCTGAGGAATAACTTTGAAGAACTGTGGGCTTAATAAACCAATATAGTTCCTGTTGCACCTAGAGGTCGTCTTTTCTGGTGATTGGTGCCTTTCCACTTTCATTTTGCATTTCTCTGATAGAACTCAATGATCCTCAGAAGTGCTTAACTTTGGCAAAATCATACCTAATCTCTTTATCATTCAGACTACTTCAGTAAGGAGCTGTCCAGTCCCAAATTGGAGCTGGGTGCTTAAAGTGTTCTGTGTAACATTGCTTGGGAGAGTGGTACAGCTCTACCAACCTGCCAAAGTTGACCCCTGTGGGTGGGAGAGATAAGGATCCAGCCCTGGTTTAAGATATGGAGTTACAAAGGAAATAAAAAAACATAACTAAACAGACACTAGTTAGAAATTTATGCCAAGGCAGCACAATCAGTGCAGGTAATTTATTTAAAGTCACTTCGGAGCCCTATACTCATTTCTCAGTTCTAGAGAACATGTGTTTCTCCTGGAAGACTTATAAGCTGGCATGGTGATAAGGTTCTGCCGTGCCCTATAGATATGCACAGAGGCCCGGAAGCTAGATTGTATAGTCAATGAGTTAATGACAATCATTGACAAGGCATTGCCTGAAGGGCATTTACTGCTCTGTTACTTGCAATTCTGCATTTAGTCACATTTGCTTAGCAATCTAAATCGTGTTGTTAACTGCTGACAGCAGCAATTTCTAATGTGTCTCTGGTATCAAGAATGATTACTTTATGATTTATAACTGACCAAGTGCTTATTCATAACAAGGAGTGGAACAAATGTAGTAGTTAAAGTAAATGAGAAATGCAGGAAGAGATGATGCCAGGCTATCTCTATGTACTGTGACCTTTCAAAGTCTGTTGCCAGGTAGATATTTTTTTCCCATAAGTCCATTAAAGGAGGACAAGGTAGTTGCTCTTTATAGTCGCAGCGTGAGTGGGTCAGTAAGCTTGTGATATTATAAAGGCTTCTGGGCTACAATTAACTGGCTGACGCAGTCACCCATTGATGAGGGTAATCAGAGTGGTTGAGGTTCTTCCGCAGCAGACAGAAAGCTATAAATTTTGGATGTATGTCATCAAAGATATAATTTTTGTATGTATGTCATTTTTGTGACTAAAAAAAAGTATATGTGTAGAAAAACGAGTCACACACTAATGCATACCTAACAGTCATTGCTGATTAGGGATGGGACAAATTTTGGAAACAGGAGTCATAAGACATTAAGAATGGTCCTGCTGCATCAGGCTGTTGTTGTTTAATCATTTAGTCATGTCCGACTCTTCATGACCCCATGGACCAGAGCACGCCAGGCACTCCTGTCTTCCACTGCCTCCCGCAGTTTGGTTATACTCATGCTAGTAGTTTGGAGAACACTGTCCAACCATCTCGTCCTCTGTCGTCCCCTTCTCCTTGTGCCCTCAATCTTTCCCAACATCAGGGCCTTTTCCAGGGAGTCTTCTCTTCTCATGAGGTGGCCAAAGTATTGGAGCCTCAGCTTCACGATCTGTCCTTCCAGTGAGTACTCAGGGCTGATTTACTTAAGAATAGAGAGGTTTGATCTTCTTGCAGTCCATGGGACTCTCAAGAGTCTCCTCCAGCACCATAATTCAAAAGCATCAGTTCTTTGGTGATCAGCCTTCTTTATGGTCCAGCTCTCACTTCCATATATCACTACTGGGAAAACCATAGCTTTAAATATACGGACCTTAGTTGGCAAGGTGATGTCTCTGCTTTTTAAGATGCTGTATAGGTTTTTCATTGCTTTTCTCCCAAGACTGTCACCATCTGCAGTGATCATGGAGCCCAAGAAAGTAAAATCTCTCCCTGCCTCCATTTCTTCCCCTTCTATTTGCCAGGAGGTGATGGGACCAGTGGCCATAATCTTTTTTTTTTTTTATGTTGAGCTTCAGACCATATTTTGCACTCTCCTCTTTCACCCTCATTAAAGGGTTCTTTAATTCCTCCTCACTTTCTGCCATCAAGGTTGTGTCATCTGCATATCTGAGGTTGTTGATACTGCATCAGGCTAGTCCAGCATCCTGTTCTCAGACAGTATCCTGTGGTCATCCAGATGCCAATGAGAAGCCTCAAAGCAGGACTTGAAGGCAACAGCACTCTCCCTCCTGTGGTTTCCAGCAGCTGATATTCAGATACATCCTGCTTCCAGTTGTGGAGGCAGAGCATCATGGCTATTTGATAACCTTCACCTCCATGAATTTTTCTAATCGTCTTTTAAAGCCCTCCAAATTGATAGCCATCACTGTCTCTTGTGGGAGCAAATTCCATAGTATAACTATGCATTGTGTGAAGAAGTTCTTTCTTTTGTCTATCTTCAATCTTCCAGCATTGAACTTCATGGGATCCACCAAGTTCTAGGAGACAGTGAGAATATCTTTTCTCTATCCACTTTCTGCATGCCATGCACAATTAAACTAAGTAACTTGGGAAGTTGCCTTATATAGAATTAGGCCATTATTTAATCAAACTCAGTATTGTATAGTCTGACTTGCAGCTGCTTTCCACTGATTTTTTTTCTTTCCCCAAACAATCTGGAGATTGAACCTGGGACTGTTCCCATACAAAGAATGTACTCCACCACTGAGCTATGGGCTTTCCCCAGTTGAAGAAACTCACTTCAAGTTTGGTCCAGACTCAAAATGGGTGCACACCATAACACAACCACCTAAGAGCCTCCAATTCTCCAAGAAAAGGATTCACCTTGAGAAAAAGGGTAAAGAGAACATTGGCTAAAGAGCTCCCTTTTCATTATTATTGAATGGCCCTAGGATGCTCAAGGGAGCACCCTGTTGCATAAATAGTAATGGGTCTTGCCCACCTCCCACCCCAACCCCGTGTTCCTGCACCACTACATCACTGGTAAGGCAACATGTAAATCAATGCCAATGTGGTGTGCTAGCCAGTCTGTAGACATGCACTAGAGCGGCCATGTTCATAATGCAGACTCTTATGAAGCTCAGTTGGTGATGTTTGGCCAATGGCCATTCCTCAGCAATATCTACATTGGCAGTGTTTTGTGAGGATTAAACAGGAAGGAAAATTTTATGTTCACTGCACTGGGCTCCTGGGGGGAAAGGGTGGGATATAAATCTGATTAGTGCAGGGGCGTGTGTGTGTGTGTGTGTGTGTGTGTGTGCCATCCCCACCCCCACGTACATAAGGCTTTGTGCTTGGGGTGGGGAGACTTTACATGGCTTTATGTTTCAAAGAATAGCTAGTGAATATGCGTCTATTACAGTAATTTGTTTGTTGTAAACAGCTTGCATGAGAAGAGCTACTCCCCAAAGTCCACAAGAAGACAACAATGAAATGCAAAGTGACTGTATGAAACGACATTTGTGCATTTTCCATTGATCCTTGAATAATTAGCTGTGCCCTCTGCTTGGATGCAAAGATTCTGCTAATATGTTTGGGCATTTCAGATTATCCCCGAGGAGCAAACTTTCTCCTCCCCCTTTGATCCTTAAAAGGGAAAGGGGGAGAATGTCACACGGGATCAGTCAAATAATAAGGCTTTAGGGAAAGCTGGATTCATTTGTGCCGTTTGTGATCATAACGTCTCCAGCGCCAATTACTTAGCCATGGGGTGGACTGATTGCACTTTCATGTCTCTTTGTTTTTTGTTATTGCTGCCATTCATTATTGCCTGCAGAGCTTCTTTTCTGATCTCAGATGCAATAACGTAAGAATCAGTAAGAGATATTGAATACCCTCAAGCCCAAAAGCTTCTTAAGTATTGAGGTGGGGAGAGAAACATATTGGCACAAGTCTTTCCCCTCCCCGCTCTCCTAAACAACAAACAAATAAATGATACTTTCCTCATTGCTATTTCTGTTACCTCTCTCTTGGCCTTGGCCTTGTGTGGTCCTTTCTTTAGAAGAACATTCTCTGTTAATGAAGCTTACATAATGTGGCTTCTGCACAAAAAAGTAATTATTTATGCTGAAGTCATAACTGTTTGTTGTAGTATAAGCAAGAAGTAATGCACCACAGGAGAAAACTGCTGTTTATCCTGTCCTGTACAAATATACCTGCTTCAGTGCAGCAAGGGAATCCAACATGCTGCCCTCAAGGTTTTGTTGACTACTGTTTCCTTCAGCCCTGACCATTGGCCATCACAGTGGATACCCCTGTGCTACAGCATATATCTAACTGTGCAGTTTTCTTGGGATGGTATCTGGGAGAAGATTAACTCATGTGACATCCACTTCCTGCAATGACTATATTGCTCTGGTCAGCAATGGGAGAGATTTATGGGAGAGTCAATTTGAGGTGGTGATGGAGGGAGGTGGCCCACAGCAATTACTCAGCTAATTCCATTGTGTGAACCACCATTACTGCCAAGCACTTCCCTTATCCCTAGGCTGGTGATACAACTAGTAGAACTTAAGGTTCAGTATACTGGCCATAGAGTCACCAGTTGAGGAGCCCTACTCCATGGCCACCATCATTTTGAATCATTAAAATAATCCCATAAGTCTGATCAATGTTGCCAAAACATAGTTGTCCCAAACTAATGAGGGAAGAACAGCATGGAGAATAGGTACATGGGTTGCATCATCATACTGATAACTGCATTAGAAGGTTAAACATAGATCCATATTCAAGTGGAATGCATCCAGTGCAGTCCCTGCCTAAACTGGATGGTGTGAGTTGGGCAGCTCCTATCAGATTTATAATTTGGATATGAGTGCATGTTGCCACTCACTGCTTTAAGCCTCTAATTTATGACAAAGCATCCATCAAAGCCATGAAACGGTTATTGGAAGAACAATGGAACTATAATCTGTAAGGTAAAGGTAAAGGGACCCCTGACCGTTAGGTCCAGCCGTGGAGGACTCTGGGATTGCGGCGCCATCTTGCTTTACTGGCTGAGGGAGCTGGCGTACAGCTTCTGGGTCATGTGGCCAGCATGACTAAGCTGCTTAAACGCCAATTACCTTCCCGCCGGAGCGGTACCTATTTATCTACTTGCACTTTGATGTGCTTTCAAACTGCTAGGTAGGCAAGAGCTAGGACTGAGTGTCGGGGAAGAGCCAGAATGCGTTGCTTCATCAGTAGCAGGGGAGGGTTCGGAGCAGGAACTGTCAGAAGAGGAAGACAGGGAAATGATGTATGAAGCAGAACAACGGGTGAAGAGTAGTCAGGCAGAGCAGGGGTTCAGAGATGGTGGAGAGCCCTATAACTCACCAGAGCTGGGAGAAGTAAGTTCAGACTCAGAAAGGGCGGGGGGAGCCTTCACATCAGCACAGGCAAGAAGGGAAATGAAATGTAAAGATCAAAGACGTCTCGTGAGGTTTCCACACTTTCTTTGTTGGTGCCAGAAGTGAAAGAAGCCACTCCCCGAATCTGACTTGACACGTTTGGATGCATGATTTTGAACTGTAACTGTTCTTTTGTATATATGTAATAAAGACTGTAAATATCACACTGCGTGTACTGGAGTGTTACTGCGAAGAGGGAACACCACCTGGACACTGAGCAACGGGAGCTCACCCCATCACGGGCATTCGAATGGCGACCTTCCGATCAGGAAGCCCTAGGCTTTGTGTTTTAGACCACAGTGCCACCTACGTCTGTATAATCTGTAAGATCACACAAATAGAAGACCTTGCTGGATCAGACCAAAGGTATGCCAGCATTCTGTTTCCAGCAACAAGCAACTAGCAGTCTCCAACAAGCAAACAAAATAACCGAGAAGGCCAAGAGCCTTTTTCTCTTATTTGCCCCCAGCCTTTGGTATTCAGGATCTGCTTCCTCTGAAGATTGACGTTTAATCAAGCTGTTGTGCTTAATTGCCATTAATAAGACCTATCCCTCATAAATTTGTTGCATACTTTTAAAAGGTAATCTAACTAGAGGCTATCGTTAATCATGTGCATTTAGCTCCATAGCTTTTGTCTATCCTTATGGTCATAGTAGTTTATTGCAATGATCTTGCAAACCTGTGGCAATGTAGTGTTGCCTTGTCGATGTTTATGATTTTCTATTGACTTTCCTTTTTGAAATGGTGCTTGTCTCCACCCCACCCCAGCCACCAGTGCTATACCAACTTATATGATGTAAGTAATATCCTATTTCAAGAGTAGCTTGTCTCCTTTATCCAATTTATCTCCAAGATGTACACTAACATTTCTGCATCAGACACTTCACCCAAACCTTCTGTTCTCTCTTGCCTGTTTAGCCATTCTTGGATCATTCTGCTGTGATGAAACAGCCTGTGTCACTTGCTTGACTTCTGTCTTCAAGGGATGTAAACAACAGCACTAAGACAGATGTTTCCATGAATCCATGAAGAATCAGATGTCTTGCTGTTGGGGCAATTTCTGCTTGAGTTAAATATTCCCAACACTCCAGCTTTGGGCTCTGTCATGTGTTAGCAACCTACATTTTATATTAATCTTAAATTGTCAAAACCAATTTGGTGGTATGTATAGCAGCTGGGAAATGGCAAGATTGAATTTCTAGAAAGAAATACTAGAATTATTAAGGTTATTAATGGGGGGGGGTTGGTGGGGAGGGTTATGTTAGTGATCTGAAAAATCCAAACCAATAATATTATTTTTAAATATACTTTTATTATGGGCAAAAGTAAGGCAAACTTCTCTGGGTCAAAGACAGATGCAGATCTTGGATAGAGAACCCTCAGTCTGCAGGCTGCACATAGCCCTCAGCCAAATTTCATGTGAATCACAACATCACTCTGGTGCTTTTCCAATTTTCTTCTCGCTTGGTGTCATGCCTATTTCTGGCATGAATAATTCATGGATGAATTGATTGAATCCATGGATCAGAGGGTGAATCAGTCACCCTACAGGTAGATGGCTTTGAGGAACAGACAGGGCCCCCTGAATCCAATGCAGAGAATTCCCCTGAGGAGCTCTCTGAATTGATACATGATGGGGAACCCCTGGAATGGCCAGGAACTATTGAGCCTTCCAGTTGGTGGAAACAAAACTAGTCTCTGGCTCCTCATTCCTGATACTAGTTTCCTTGTCTTGCTGTGTTGTACCTTGGCAGGACTTTCTGTGATTTTGATCTTGAACTGTTTCTGGCTCACGTTTGGACCTCGACTGATACTTTGTGCTTGACCCTTGGCTTGTTTGGACTGTGCTGCATCTGTAACCCTGACCTCATTGGTGAGTACTTTGGCAAAGGCTTATAACTCCTGTAACTAGAACCTTAGCCCATCAGCCATTTTCCTGGAGCATGATACCTGCTTCCCTCTCAGTACCCACTCAGGGTGGGAAATAGCCACTTTTTCACTGCCTCTCCTCACCACAGTTGCTGTCACTCAGTCATTTGCTGCTTCCTCATGACAGTCCTCCCTCCACAACTGCCCCACAACAGACGCCACCACTGCCTTCCCCTCTTGGCTCAGAGATATTGCTTCTTCCTGAATCCCTTCCACACACATTATCCTTTGCTGCTCAACTGCTGCTGTTTTCCCTGCCTACAGCTTCTCCTTATATGGAAAGATAACTCTGGTTAGGGGGGGGCGGGGATGAGCAATCTATCCATAGAGATGAAGTGACCATACAGATGAAGTGAACATAGAGATGAAGCCTAGATGGACAGTCTGAAAAATGGCTGAAAAGTGATGCTGAGAAGAAGTGGTGATAGAAAAAGAAAACGAGTGTCTCTGCCCATCATTGGACCTTGTTCCACCCACCATTGCACACAGATCCCAACTGTCCTTTCCCATGGGACAATGACTATTCAGAGAAAACAAGGTTCTCCACTCATAATATGTTGAGAATGTGGTTTAAAATGATCCATGAAAACGTCATCAAGTAGTAGGAGCATCCATGGAGTTTCATTTCCTCCATTTAGTTGTGTGTGTGTGTGCGTGTGTGTGTGTGTGTGTGTGTGTGCGTGTGTGGAGAATTGGCTCTCTGCCTTCAGACATTCAGTTGCATGTAATATCCTACAAAAATACAAGGGAAGATACCGAAAAGGAACAAGGTAATTTGAGATATAAACTAGGACATAGAGGACAGGCCTTCTGAAAATATAGGAAGTTTTTAAAAAATATAACAGGGCCTGCTTTACACTTTAGTCCCACAGAAATCTGAATCCAAAGTTTGCTATTGAAGCTTATCTGAATTACATACGATTTTAATAGCACATTATTTAAAAAGTGACGCAAAAGAGACGAGTTGGTGAGTTGGTGTTGTAATATTGTGGTATCTAATTGTTTTCCCTTGGTGTGAATACCCGCCTTCAAGCAAACTATAATGTCAGAGAATCAAAATGGCATGTTATAATTAGTCTACCAAACTGTCTCAGATTTTCACTAAATACTTGCTGCTTCTAATAAGGAGTACAAGGCTTTGGTGTAAGATCATGTGTTAGACAGAAAACATTCCAAATCAATTTTCTGAAACTGTGTCAAAAAGAAAAAGGGAGGCAAGGAAGAAAAGAAATCATCCACTGTCAAGGGAATCTGAAAAGAAAAATGCTACATAGACCCCTTCTGACCTATACATATTGTTACACGTCACCCCATTCTCCACGAGTAGTGTGAGATTCTAGGGGTTGCAGGCATGCTTACCAAGGTCTATGTTCCCATTTGGGACAATGAGACACAGCAGAGTCTATGGTGTCTTTAGGATATATGGTTTATTTATTTATTTCTATATATTTTATTTTAAATTTTTTTTTAACATACAGTATTATTGGCATTAATGCATAAACAAATTCAGTATCTTTATAGGGGTTTTCCGATCCCCAGACTCCCACCCCCACTCCTCTCCCCAGTTTCTAATAATTGTCTCTTCTCTTTTCTGCGACTAAACACTTTTATCCAAACTATTAAATCTCCTTTTTCAATACCCTCTATCAAATGATATTACAAGTGCTAATCCAACCCTGCTAACGTTTTTAAATGTTTACAATACTCCGTCATATATTCTATAAAATTAATCCATTCATTTCTAAATTTATTGTCCTCTTGGTGTCTAATCTTCCTGGTCAATTTTGCCATTTCAGCATAGTCCATCAGTTTCAATATCCATTCTTCTTTCTATGGGGTTCTTCCTTCCTTCCATCCCATGGCATATAACATTCTTGCCACTGTCATCGCATAAATAAATAAGACCTTTTTCAATTTTACAATGAATGATTTTAGAGTGTTGTTTGTACTGTACTTTTGTACTGTTTTATTTTTGTTAGCCGCCCTGAGCCCGGCTTTGGCTGGGGAGGGCGGGATATAAATAAAATTTTTTATTATTATTATTATTCTCCATCGGTATTTCTTCTCCTATTATACCTAATAGAAAAGCCTCTGGGTTTTTTAAACAAAAGATATTTTAAACATTTTTTTTTAGCTCATTGTATTTCATTTCCCAGAAGGCCTTTGCTGATTCACAGGTCCACCATATATGATAAAATATACCCTCATTCTCTTTACATTTCCAACATAAATCAGACATTTTTAAATACATTTTTTGCAATTCTTGTAGGAGTTAAGTTCATCATTTTCATATAATTCTCTTTTAACAAACAGCAAGCAGTAAATTGTAGATCCACTTTCCGCAATTTTTCCCATGAATCAAACTTAATATTATGACCTACCGTATTTTTCGCTCTATTGGACGCACCGGACCACAGGACGCACCTAGTTTTTAGAGGGGGAAATCAAGGAAAAAAATATTATCCCCCCCCAGCCCCAAAGAGCAACGGACAGGCTGCACGCAGCCTGTCCACTTCTCCCAGAGCTCCTCGGGGCTGCGGGGGAAGCCCGGGTCCCCCCCCCAGCCCCAAAGAGCAAAGAAGCCAAGACAGCGCGCGGGATCCATAGCCGCGCAACTTCTCCAGCCAGGAGCTAAACCTCTCCAGTGCAGCTAAAGAAGAAGACAAGGCAGCAAGTGCGATCCATCCCTGCCTTGGCTTCTTCTTTAGCCTTGCGCAGCATCTTTAGTCTTGCGCAATGGGATGGATTGCGCCCGCTGTCCACCGGGGCTGGACTAGATGACTCCTGGGGTTCCCTTCCAACCCTGCAATGACCTTGGAAGGTGTTTGGGGTCTCCACCACTGGAGGCTTTTAAGCAGCGGTTGGGGGACCATCTGCCTGGCGTTCTTTAGCTGTGATTCCTACATTGTGAGGGGGCTGGGCTAGATGACCCTTGGGTGGCCCTCCCAACTCTATACAGTCCTACAGTTCTGCGGCAGGAGATCCACAGCCACTTCACACAATGCTCACTCCCAATTTTCATCTAAGAGACATGTGGCTTCAGTGTCTAGGTAGGTACCCCCCTACCTTCCACACTTCCCCCACCCCACTTAAGCTGAGGGAATTCCTGCCCAGAGAAGCTCCCAGCAATCACGGAGGAGGAATCCGCTGCAGCCTTGAGCAGCGGAGGATCCATGGTCCCCTTCCTTCTCTCCTCTGTAGTTGCTTTGAAGGAGGAAAGTGGGAGAGGAGCTGCTTACACGAGTGTAAGCTGCTCCCCTCCCACTTTGCTGCTTCAAAGGGAGCCCAGGACGAGGGAATCTGCTGCAGCCTCGAGCAGCGAAGAGGATCCATGGGTCCCCTCCTTCCCTCCTCCGTGGTTGCTTTGAAGCAGGAAAGTGGGAGAGGAGCTGCTTACACGAGTGTAAACTGCCCCCCTCCCACTTTCCTTCAAAGCAATTACGGAGGAGGAATCCGCTGCAGCCTCGAGCAGCGGAGGATCCATGGTCCTCTTCCTTCCCTCCTCCGTAGTTGCTTTGAAGGAGGAAAGTGGGAGAGGAGCTGCTTACACGAGTGTAAGCTGCTCCCCTCCCACTTTCCTGCTTCAAAGCAATCACGGAGGGGGGAATCTGCTGAAGCCTCCAGCAGAGGAGGATCCATGGTCCTCTTCCTTCTCTCCTCCGTAGTTGCTTTGAAGGAGGAAAGTGGGAGAGGAGCTGCTTACACGAGTGTAAGCTGCTCCCCTCCCACTTTGCTGCTTCAAAGGGAGCCCGGGACGAGGGAATCTGCTGCAGCCTCGAGCAGCGAAGAGGATCCATGGGTCCCCTCCTTCCCTCCTCCGTGGTTGCTTTGAAGCAGGAAAGTGGGAGAGGAGCTGCTTACACGAGTGTAAACTGCCCCCCTCCCGCTTTCCTGCTTCAAAGCAATTACGGAGGAGGAATCCGCTGCAGCCTCGAGCAGCGGAGGATCCATGGTCCTCTTCCTTCCCTCCTCCGTAGTTGTTTTGAAGGAGGAAAGTGGGAGAGGAGCTGCTTACACGAGTGTAAGCTGCTCCCCTCCCACATTGCCGCTTCAAAGGGAGCCCGGGAGGAGGGAATCTGCTGCAGCTTCCCCCACCTCCCGCAGAAGCCGAACGCTCTTTAAAGGGGCTGTGCGGCTTCTCCTGGCTTTTCTGGGAGGTGGGGGGATTCCCCCACCTCGTAGAAAAGCCCGCAGGAGCCGCGCAGCCTTTAAAAAGGGTGCCGCTCTTGGGGACTTTTCCCCCAGGAGGGAGAAGGGACTGCTGCAGCCAGTCAGTCCCTTCTCCCTCCTGGAGAAAAGCCTGCAAGAGCGCACGAAGCTTGTGTGCGGCTCTTGAGGGCTTTTCCCGCCTGCCTCCCCCCTGCATTCGCTCCATAGGACGCACACACATTTTCCCTTGCTTTTTAGGAGGGAAAAAGTGCGTCCTATGGTGCGAAAAATACGGTACATCTTTGGCCCAGTGTATCATTACTGATTTTACTTCTTCATCTTTTGTCTTCCATTCCAGCAATGTGTTATATACTTTTGACAGAATCTTTTCATTGTTTTCCAACAGATCTTTTTGTAATCTTGATAATTCATTCCTAAACCCCACTCCTTTATCCATTTTAAAAATATCATTTAGTTGATGATATTGGAGCCAATCAGTAAGTAAATATCTTATATTCTCATATTTTTTCAGTTTCTGATTTCCCTCCTCCACCCACAACTCTCTATATGTTATCCATTCTTTTTCCATATTTAATTTCTTAACTGAGAACACTTCTAGTGGTGATATTCACCATGGGGTCTTGTTTTCTAATAGATTCCTATACTTTCCCCATATAGAGTATAATGATTATCTAACAATATGATTCAAGAAGCCCTTATGCACCCTCATTTTTTCATACCACAAATATGTATGCCACTCAAATCTATTATCATAACCTTCCAGATCTAAGATATTCTTTAGACTCATCCATTCTTTAAGCCAACAGATATAGGATACTTCATAATATAATTTGATATAGCGTGTTCTCATTAAAGAGAGAGCACGTGTTGCGGATGGGGCCTGACAAAACATCCTCAGTTGCAGCCAGGCTGTGGCAAGGGTTTTGAATTGATTGGTGATTGCTGTTACTGGGGGAAAAGTAATGTTGCCAATTAAGGGGTGGAGTCAAAGGTTATTTATACTGGGTCCGCAGCTTGTTCCTTTCTCTTTCGCTGTGGACACCGGATCAGCACCGGAGTGAAACCAGCGAGAGTTTGGGTCGTATTGATTTTCTTAATTTCCCCCCTCTTTTCCTCACTTTCTTCTTCATTCCTTATTTTCTTGCTGTAGCCTTTTTTGTTTTGGGTTTTTTTCTTTATTTCTTTACCCCTTTATCCTGGTAGCTATATTGAACTGCTGATTAGGGGGGAGGCAGCTCCCGGCCCCCGGGTGGCTTGGGGCCCGGTTCTAATCGGGCCGGGAGGCCCGGGCCGGGCAAGCTGTTCCTGCCTGCCCCCCCCCTCCTACTCCTGTGTCTTAGCCTCGCGGCCCTGTTCGGCCCAGCTAGCCACCCCCCTTCCCCCCCCTTCGTGAGGGATCAGGCTTCTTACCTTTCGGGCTCTTCCGAGGCGCAGCGGGAGGCCGGATCGGCCTCCGGAGGCGAGCGAAGGGCCCTGGTTCCCCGGGCGCCGGACTGGTTCGTTGCGGGTGCGGGGCTGCCGGAGGGCCGCGCCGCGTTGCGCATCGCAGGCCCGCCGGGCGGGGCCAGTGGGCGCTTGAATAGCGCCGCGGCCTTGCCGCCCGGCTGGGCCTTTCTTCGGCGCCGGGGGAGGCCGTGATCCGCCTCCGCGGGTAAAAAGCGGAGCGGCGAGCATCTGAGCTCCAGGCGAGCGCGGCACAGGCGGGGGGCGGTTGGAGGCCCGCGACGCGCCGGAGGCGTGATCCCGCCGCGCGAGGCCTCAGGGCGCCGAGGCGCGCTGCGGCCTGGTTTTTCGCCTGGCAGGGGCCTCTTCTCTCCCCCCCTTTTTTCTTTTCCCTTCCCATCGCCCCCCGGGCTTCGCTAGTGCCGCGGGGGCCTGTCTAGGGGATTTCCCTGAGTGGGATCCTGTGTTGGCCTCTCCGGCTCGGCCTGCGGGTCGGGAGAGTGGTGTGGGGGCCCCATATAGGCCACAGGCAGTCGTCTGCCGGCCCTGGTTGAGGGCTGCAGCTTGAGGCCCGCCATTTTGAGGCCAATTTTGGCGGGAGCGCCATTTTGTCACTTAGACCAGCCGTGTGGCGGCATCTAGTGGACAAACCGTGTAATCACAGGACCTAGGCCTTTTCACCTGGTGGTGGCCTCTAGTGGCCATTCTCTTTATTGCGGGGGGGTGTTCCTGTGCTGCTGTTCATAGGTATTGCTGAGCTGGGAACACTATTGTGATTGGTCGCCTCTTTTCTACTGGTAATTAATTTTAATTTTCTTTTTCGTCCGAATTTTATTTCAGTAATATATATATCCTAACCTTATTAGTCTATTGGTATTGCGACTTAATTTGCTAATTGATTTATTTTATTTTATTTCCACCAGTAGTAGGATGGCGCCCAAGAAGGCAGCGAGGAGGCCTGATCTAGTCCGTTCTTCGAAGCGGCCTATAAAAGGCCCGTCTCAGGCCTTACGCTCTCCAGCGCCTAGCCAGTCTTTGAAGCGCATTCAGGCCATGGTCTCTAGTTTGTCTAGTGACCCTGTGTTATTGGCGAGGGTGGAAGAAGATTTGGATGGCCTGATGCATCGCCGCTCTACCCCGTCGACCTCAACTGCGGTCCCGGCTCCTGTGGGCGCGTCGTCCCCAGTGTCATCGTCTAGTGAGGAGGAAGGACATCCATTGTCGGCTGGCGTTTTCTTGCCTGACCCGCCACCGGCTCAGTCCCCGGTTTCACCTGTGTCACAGGTTGCCCTCCCCAGGGGTCGGGGTCGTACCAGACTGGGGGCCAGAAGGAGGGCATCGACCCGGGACCAGGTTGTGCGGGGTTCACCTGCGCAGCCTTCGGTTGTGGGGACTGTGATGCTGGGTCAGTCACAGGTTGTTTCTTTTCAGTCAGTTTCAGGCCCTGTGCAGCAAGGCGATGCTTCGGAGTCCTCAGTTGAAGACAGCCTTCCTCTTCCTCCAAGGGCCTCTTCTGGTGGGCGCCGTCGCCATAAGAGGAGCTCCAGGAGGCGCTCCAAGCGTAGACGGAAGGACACTTCGTCTTCTTCATCAGGTACTTCTTCCCAGACCTCCAGCAGTGATGAGGAAGCTTCCCTGAAGCTTTATTGGGGCTTTGGTGAGACTTCAGGGCTCCCTAAGTGGGTTTGGGAGTGGAGGGCGAATTCACACCGTGCAAAGTATGGGGCGGTGCAAGACTGTCAGGAAGGGGTCTTGGTGCCTGACGTTAAAGTCTCCACCAATTCAGCTAGGGACCTTATTCCTGGTGCCCATTTGCCTACCAAATTGCGGTCCAGGATCCTGAATGGACGTTATGTTGATATTTTTAGCCTAGCCCCTCCGCTTGATGGCCAGGAGCCTTTGGATAAGGGCTATGCTGCCTCGAAAAAACGGGCGATTATAGCCAAAGCGGATAGGACTTTTGAACGTTGGTTGGACAGTTTTCAAGTTTTTGCTGGCGTAGTTTCCGCTGCCTATCCTAGGAGGTCTTTGCATTTATGGGTTTACCTGTCCATAGTCCGCTCGGCCTTCACGATGGCCGGGGAGTCCGCTGCATTGGCTTATGATCAGAATTTCAGGCGCAGAGCTGCCAAGATCCCCACGGCCCGCTGGGATCGGAAAGACTTAGATGTCTGGACCACTTATGTTGCTCCTCGCATCGAGAAGAAGGCCCCTGATCAGCAGAAGTTTAAGACCCTCCCTCAAAGGGCGGGTCGCCGTTTATATTGTTGGGATTTCAACAAAGGTGTCTGCCAGCGGCAACCCTGCAGGTTCTCACACCTTTGTGAGAAGTGCTCTGGGAGCCACTCAGCGTCCGTGTGTACAGGGGCACGGCGACCCTTTCGCAAGGGTGGGGGCTCTCAGCAGCCCCCAAAAGCCGCTCCCCAAGCGCCGGTCACTGGAGCCGGAAAATAGCACCCTGTCCTCCTTAGCCTACACCCCGGTGAGGCTGCAGCCGTTGTTGTCCTTGTTGGACTCTTATCCTGATAAGGTAGCGGCGTCTTATTTGCGTGAGGGTTTCTCTTTAGGGTTTAGGATTCCGGTGGCATCGACCCCGGTAGCCGGGAAATTGGTTAACCAGAAATCTGTTAAAGACATGCCAGAGGTGGCGCGGAAGAAGATAAAAAAAAGAACTGGCTTTGCATCGTATGGCCGGTCCTTTTTTGGCCCCTCCTTTTCCCAATTTACATGTGTCACCCTTGGGCATAGTTCCCAAGAAAGCCCCGGGGGAATTTCGCCTCATTCATAATCTTTCTCACCCTAGAGGCACGTCAGTAAATGACGTGATTCCCCCGGAGCTTTGTTCAGTACGTTATGCTTCTCTTGATCATGCGATCAAGATGATACGGAAGTTTGGGCCTGGCGCCCTTCTAGCAAAATGCGATATTGAATCGGCATTTCGGCTACTTCCGATCCATCCGGATGATTTCTGGTTGCTAGGTTTTCAGTTTGAGGGAGAATTTTATTTTGATAAGGCCATGCCTATGGGCTGCTCTGTGGCCTGTGCAGCTTTTGAGTGTTTCAGTTCCTTTCTAGAATGGGCCTTGCGTAATAAAACTGGCCTGGAAGGGGTCACTCATTATCTCGATGATTTTTTGGTGGCCTCAGCGAGTGCTACAGGGGACTGCGTTGTTTTGTTGCAGGCATTTGCTTCCTTAACGGAAGAGCTGGGGGTCCCGTTGGCAGCAGGGAAGACCGAGGGTCCCTCCACGCAGCTTACTTACTTGGGTATCTTGCTGGATACCGTGGCCCAGACCTCCAGTTTGCCGGTGGATAAGATAATTGCCTTGAGACGTGTTATTGAGGAGTTGATTCCCTTGAAAAAGGTCACCCTCCGTCAGCTGCAGTCGTTGTTAGGTCATTTGAATTTCGCTTGCAGGGTGGTCGCCCCTGGGCGACCATTCTGCTCCCGCTTGGCTAGACTCACATCAGGTTTGAAGGCCCCACAGCATAGGGTACGCCTGTCTGGCCATGTGCGTGCTGACCTCAGTATTTGGTTGGAATTCCTGCAGGAATTTAATGGTGTGTCTTTGTGGCAGGACGTTTTGAACCTCCACAATGACTTCCAGGTGCACTCGGATGCAGCGGGGTCCCTCGGTTTTGGGCTGTTCTGGGATGGCAGATGGTGTGCAGAGCGGTGGCCTCCCGCTTGGCGTGGGGAAGCTATAATTCGGGATTTAACTTTTCTTGAGTTTTTTCCCATTGTAGTGGCCGTGCACTTGTGGGTTGAACAATTCAAGGACCACCGAGTTTGCTTTTGGTCCGATAACCAAGCGGTGGTGAAGATACTAGCCAAGCAGTCTTCGCGTTCTCCTAGGGTATCGGCCCTGCTACGGGTTTTTGTTTTACATTGTCTGCGTTTTAATATTGTATTTTCTGCCCGTTTTGTTCCGGGCATATCTAACGAGATTGCCGATGCTCTGTCCCGTTTTCAGATGGAGCGATTCAGATCCCTGGCGCCAGTGGCTCGAGACCGTCCGGAAATTTTCCCGGATCATCTCTGGAACCTTGGCAGCACTTAGTTTTACAGGGAGTAGCTGCATCTGTTGCCCCTTCTACTTTGAGGTCTTATAAAAAGGCCTGGGCAGATTTTTTATTATTTAATGGACAGGCGGTTGGGGAGGTCACTGCCCCCCATTCTTCTTCTCAGGTACTCAAGTATTTAGCACATCTGTTCCAGATGCGCCGGGCGGCCAGGACGCTGCGGCTTCATTCGGCAGCGATTTCCTTTTTTAGCAGGGCATTTTTTAACAAGGATCCGTGTGGGAAGTTTGTGGTGCGCAGAGCTTTGGAAGGTTGGGGGCGTCTCACTCCCTCAAAACCTATCCCCAGACGGCCTATCACATTGGGGTTGCTGGCACAGATGCATACTAAATTGCGTGGCATCTGTTGGTCCTCATTCGAGGCTCGCTTATTTTCTGCAGCCTTCTCACTAGCCTTTTTTGGGGCCCTGAGAGTAGGTGAGGTGGTCCTCGAGACTAAGCGGGATGGGAGTTCCAGGGGCTTGTTGTTGCAGGATGTGAGCATATCTCCATCGGATCTGCACGTTAATATCAGAAATTCGAAGACGGATCAGTTGGGTAGGGGAGCCATGCTTAGGCTCCCGGCGACAGGGGCTGGTGGACCTTGCCCGGTAAGGGATCTTAGAAGGTACCTTGCCTTGCGTCCTGTGGGGGAAGGGCCCCTGCTTATTCATGAGGATGGGCGCCCGTTAGGGCGGCATCAATTCACTAAGGTGTTGCGAAAAGCAGTTGCCGCATGTGGCCTTGAGGCATCAGAGTTTGCTCCTCACTCCTTCCGGATTGGGGCGGCAACGACGGCTGCCCATTGGGGTTTGTCAGTGAGGAGGATAAAAGACATGGGGCGGTGGAGGTCGGATGCGTTCAAGACTTATGTGCGCAGATAATGTGTTTGGTGTACTTATATTTCTGTTTTCACCCTAGGTCTGGTCACTATCCGTATTTGGATAGTAGGGCACAGTATTGTGCATTGGGCTGCTGACAGAGCTCGTCAGTCGGGATTGGGAGCCGGCCTGGGCCTTCCACAGCAAGTGCAAGTGTCCTGGATTTCCAGACGGGGGATGCGTTGGAGGGAATTCTTACCACTCATGCATAGGCGTGTCCTTCGTTTTGGCCCTCCTTCGGCGATTGTGGTACAGCTGGGGGAAAATGATTTGGTTTCCACTCCCTGCTTCGTTTTACGTTTGGCTATGTTACAGGACCTTAAGGAACTGGCAGCTATGGTCCCTAACACTAAATTGATTTGGTCGCAGCTGCTTCAACGTCGCATTTGGCAGGGCAGTCCCAGCCCGGCGACCGCCGAACGAGCTAGGAAGCGGATTAATTCCGCGGTGGGCAGTTTGGTGGTGGGCTTGGGAGGATGGGTCATTCCTCACCCTCTTATTTCCTTCAAAGACGCAGCACTGTACAGGGCTGATGGCGTTCATCTTTCCACGTTGGGGAATGAGGTCTGGTTGGAGGATTTAGTGTTCAGGTTGAGGGTGTGGTTTGGTCTGTGAGTGGTTGGCGGCGAGCGTAAGGGCTCGGGTGGCGGTTAGGCATTGGTTAAATTGGTTGGTGGAGGGGTATGGATTGGCTGTGCCTACCCCTCCAATGCTGCTGCGGCATGGGAATTCCGTTAAAGGAATTCTGGGGCTTACCATCCCCTTGTCCAAACCCCTGGAATCGGGTGCGGGCCGTGTAAGACCCCAAGGCGCAGGCAGGGAGGAACTGAAGGGTCTGTAACGCAGCTCCAGTTGCCCTGCTTGTTCCTCCACACTGACTTACGCTGGAATCCGGGAGTCAGTGCTATCCCCCAAGGCGGGGGGGATAGCTAGTCATAACCAATGCCTACGCAACCACTCACAAAATTTGTATGATAATAAAGTTGTGGCCAAAATTATGCCAAAAACCTTAAACAAAAATTTATGTGTGATGTGTGAGTTATTGGGTTAGGGATGGTTTTGGGGGACCTCAGCACGCAAATGGTTTATTTACACACATATACAGCTGGTGTCCTGTTCCTCCTATTGCTGCAGCCTCAGATTTCAAGGGACCCCAAGCATCAGACCTCACCTGGAGTACTGTGTCCAGTTCTGGGCACCACAGTTCAAGAAGGACACTGACAAACTGGAACGTGTCCAGAGGAGGGCAACCAAAATGGTCAAAGGCCTGGAAACGATGCCTTATGAGGAACGGCTAAGGGAGCTGGGCATGTTTAGCCTGGAGAAGAGGAGGTTAAGGGGTGATATGATAGCCATGTTCAAATATATAAAAGGATGTCACATAGAGGAGGGAGAAAGGTTGTTTTCTGCTGCTCCAGAGAAGTGGACACGGAGCAATGGTTCCAAACTACAAGAAAGAAGATTCCACCTAAACATTAGGAAGAACTTCCTGACAGTAAGAGCTGTTTGACAGTGGAATTTGCTGCCAAGGAGCGTGGTAGAGTCTCCTTCTTTGGAGGTCTTTAAGCAGAGGCTTGACAACCATATGTCAGGAGTGCTCTGACGGTGTTTCCTGCTTGGCAGGGGGTTGGACTCGATGGCCCTTGTGGTCTCTTCCAACTCTATGATTCTATGATCATGTCTGACCTTCTCTGCAGCATAAAACAGACTGCCTGCCTTGTGTTCTGGGACATTTCCCCCCCTGTTTGCTTACCTCATTGCCCACTGCAATCCTAGAAAAAAATTCCCTTCTAAATCTGGGATTATCTTTTGCTAATTACCCAGAATTTAGGGCAGGGTGTCAACTCTCTGTGTCCAGCAGAGAGTCTTATGACATGTTGAAGACTTTCTTAATGGCTTTGTTTCATAGCGGCCCATTCCCAGGTGATTCTCTGTTCAGGAAAACGTCCAGCCTGTATTTTCACACTGCTAAATCCATTGATTAAACTCCCACATTGACTAAAACCAGAAATTGTGGGGTTTGCTTAAATTCTAACTACTTTACGGAATCCAGATATTTTAGGTAAGTCTTGCCCACCCCCAACTTATAACAATATAAATTAATATTATACTACATTAAGCAGGTGTGACTCCCCGCAAAGAATCCCGGGAACTGTAGTTAGTTAAGGGTGTTGAGGGTTGTTAAAGGTAAAGGTAAACATACCCCTGACCACTAGGTCCAGTCATGGATGACTCTGAGGTTGCGCGCTCATCTCGCTCTATAGGCCAAGGCCTGTGTTTGTCCGCAGAAAGTTTTTCCAGGTCATGTGGCCAGCATGACTAAGCCGCTTCTGGTGAACCAGAGCAGTGCACGGAAACGCCGTTTACCTTCCCGCCGGAGAGGTACCTATTTATCTACTTGCACTTGACGTGCTTTCGAACTGCTAGGTTGGCAGGAGCAGGGACTGAGCTCACCCCGTTGCGGGGATTCAAACTGCCGACCTTCCGATTGGCAAGCCCTAGGCTGTGTGGTTTAGACCACAGTGCCACCCTATTCCCATCACAGAGCTACATGTGCTAGAGTCCCCTGGGAAGATGACTTGATTGTTAAATCACTCTGTAATTTGTGGCTCTGTGAAGGGAACATGGATTTGGAAGGGGAATTAAATCCCAAACAGTTTTGCCAGTTGAGAATAGGCATACACAACCAAATAAACCAGTCCTTTCTCCCACCCCCACAAGCAAGTAAGAAATCCCTCTAGCTGCCCCTACCCACAGGACTTCCTTTGCATGCAGCAAAGCCTATGAAATGCAGGTTTCTTTTTCCTTCAGCCTTGATGGTGAGGGAAGAAAGAAGCCAGCCCTACACTCAGTACTTTCCGCCACACCAAGCATAGAGTTAGCAAGGTGCCTTGTGATAAAGTTCCCAAGCCAGATGGTTGTCAAGTGCTTCAGAACCCTATGCAAGGGTTTTTGACAGGTTGGTGGAAGAACCCCCTCTTAATCATGTGACTCCAAAATGATTTCAGAGTCTGTATGGTTGACAGGCGGGTAGCTTCCAACATCCCCCCATCCCCCCATGCAAACAGTGTTTTCACTCAGACCTCACTGATGCCAGTATTCCTTGCAACAGAGAACAGCAGTAAAGAGAAACGCAGAAATGTTTTTATTAGCAAAACTAGAGATCAGTTTTAGATGGTGTACTCCATAAAAAAACAAAAACAAAATGTCAATGGAAGCTGAATTAGCCCTCATATTATTTGTTCTTCTCCAACCTGGGATGAAGCCACAGGGAAGCATCTATCATGGCACTTCAGTAACTTGAACTGGCTCTCACCAGTGTCACACAGTAAAAAAACAACTATCAAGGAGATGTGTTGTACATTGCTATAAATAAGGTAACTTTATTTATAACTTCCATTTACAGTGGTTTTGTGAATCGGCTCTGCAAGCAAAGCAGCAGATACCACATCTTGACTTCCAATCCTAGCTACTTATTATATCCTGAAACCTTATCAAAAAGAATTAGCAGTTTCCTGAGAAATCCGGACATGTTTGCTTTCACTCATGTATACTCTGGTGACATTTTCTCCATTATGCAGGTTAATGATTTTTGAGTTTGAACTACGGAATCATGTTGCACAAATCGTACATAATTAAAATATGACACCGCATTAATAGCTTTTCAGACAAACAGGACTTTCCCATGACAGAAGTAGAGCACTGCAGTCACTGGAAATGTTTTTTTTTTCCTTTTAATATTGAAGTTTTACTATTTCATTTTTTTTATTTTTTTTAATATAATTTTTATTAAGTTTATAATATACAAAGTCCAACTTCCAAATACATATTTCCATAGATCTAGTGGACTCCCCCCATCTTCCGATCACTGCATTCTCTGTAAATTCAAAACCTCAGCAATTTGTCAACTTATTTTAAACGTAATAATATATCTTCCATTTTATCGTGATATCTGGTCTCTAAACATTTCAGTCCAAATCTATTGATTTTTAGTTTCAACACAATAAAATTATTTCATTACACCACTTCTGTCTTATTATACCCTATTTTCCAATTCAAAAATTTTACCGATGCTGAAGCTGTAATTTCCTAAAAAGGAGCATTTTTTAACATTCATACAACTTATAGTGCTTTTTCAAATAGTCCTTAAACTTTTCCCAAACTTCCTCCGTTTCTTCTTCTCCCGAGTCTCGAATTCTGCCAGTCATTTCAGCCAGTTCCATATAGTCCATCAGCTGCGTCTGCCATTCTTCCAATGTGGGTAGATTTTGTGTCTTCCAGTGCTTTGCCATCAAGATCCTTGCTGCTGTAGTAGCGTACATAAAGAAAATTCTATCTTTCTTGGCCACCCTCTGGTCTACCATGCCCAGGAGGAAGGCCTCCGGTTTCTTGGGTAAGGTAAATCTAAGCACCTTTTTTAGTTCATTATGTATCATCTCCCAGAAGGCCTTCACCTTCGGGCAGGTCCACCAGAGGTGTAAGAATGTCCCTTCCTCCTCATTACATTTCCAACATTTGTTGTCAGACAGGTGATATATCTTTGCTAGCTTGACTGGGGTCATGTACCACCGGTATATCATTTTCATAATATTTTCCTTCAAGGCACTACATGCCGTAAATTTCATTCCGGTGTTCCATAACCTTTCCCAGTCTTCAAACATAATGTTGTGCCCCAAATCCTGCGCCCACTTTATCATGGGGGATTTAACAATCTCATCCTGTGTATTCCATTTAAGCAGCAAGTTGTACATTCTCGAAATTAACTTAGATTTTGGCTCTAGCAACTCTGTCTCTAATTTCGATTTTTCCTCCTGGAAACCCACTTTTTTGTCCGCTTTAAAAACTTCCTGGATTTGGGCGTAGTGCAACCAATCTCGCACCTTGTTTTTTAACTTTTCCATACTCTGCAACCTCCAATTATCTCCAATTTTTTCAATTATTTCCCAATATTTAGGCCAGTGGGCCTCCATATTGAGTCTTTTACGTGCTTTGGCCTCCATCGGTGAGAGCCACCTCGGAGTTTTACTCTCCAATAAGTCTTTATATTTTGACCAGACCATAAAAATTGCCCTTCTGACAATATGGTTTTTGAACAATCTATGAACTTTAACCTTGTCGTACCACAAATATGCATGCCACCCAAAAGCATTATCAAATCCCTCCAGATCGAGGACATCGGTGTTCTCCAATAAAATCCAATCCTTCAACCAGTAGAGGGCTGCAGATTCATAATATAACCTCAAGTCCGGCAGGGCAAACCCCCCTCTTTCTTTCGCATCAGTTAGTATTTTAAACTTTATTCGGGGCTTTTTGCCCTGCCAGACAAATTTAGAAATATCCCTCTGCCATCTTCCAAAACATTCCACCTTGTCCACGATCTGGAGGGCCTGAAACAAAAATAACATTTTCGGCAATACATTCATCTTTATAGCAGATATTCTACCCAACAAGGAAAGTTTCAGTCTTGACCATGTTTCCAAATCTCTTTTGATCTCTGACCAACATTTCTCATAGTTGTCCTTAAACAAATTCAAATTTTTGGAAGTCAAGTGCACCCCTAAGTACTTTACTTTTTTAACCACATTTAGTTCCGTTTCTTTTCTGAACTCCTCTATTTCGGTAGTTGTCAAATTTTTTGCTAAAACTTTAGTTTTTTGTTTATTCAGCTTAAATCCCGCCACCCGACCAAAGTCAGAAATTAATTCTAACGCTCTTTTAGTACTAGAGGCTGGCTCCTGTAGTGTTAATACCAAGTCATCTGCAAATGCTTTCAGTTTATATTGTTTCTCTCCGACCATGATTCCCTGTGCCAACCGGTCATTTCTGATCATGTTCAATAGCACCTCCAGGACTGAAATAAACAGCAGAGGGGACAGAGGGCACCCCTGTCGTGTCCCTTTTTCAATTATGAACTCCTCTGTCACCACGTTGTTTACTATCAATTTAGCTTTTTGTTCTGAATAAATTGCTTCTATTCCATTTTCAAACCCCCGCCCTACTCCCATCCTTTCCAAATTTTTCTTCATAAACATCCAAGAAATGTTGTCAAAGGCTTTCTCCGCATCGATAAAGATCAACACCGCTCTAGTATTTAAGTTTGTCTGTAAAAATTCCAAAATGTCAATGATGTTTCTTGTGTTGTCAAATAAATGCCTGCCAGGGAGAAAGCCTGCTTGGTCCTTATGAATCACTTCATTTAATACTTTCTTAAACCTGCTTGCCAAAATATCTGCAAAAATTTTGTAATCCACATTTAGGAGTGAAATAGGACGGTAGTTTTTAAGTTGGGTTTTTTCAGTTTCTAATTTTGGTATCAACGTGATGAAAGCTTCTTTCCACGTTTCCGGTGCCCTCCTCCCCTCCATAATCTGGTTACAAACTTCCAACAGTGGTTGTATCAACGAATCCTTCAATGCCTTATAGTATTTGGAAGTAAGTCCATCAGGTCCTGGAGACTTGCCAAATTGGAGGTTCTGAATGGCGCATTCAATTTCTTGGGACGTAATATTACAGTTCAAGGTTGCTCTCATTTCCTGAGGTATTTTTTGTAATCCGTTAGTTGTGAAAAATTGGTCCACCTCCGAACCTTTTTGTGGCCTTTGTGAGTAAAGTTCTTTGAAATATCTCTGGAAACACTTTCTAATTTCCTCGGGTTTCTGAACCATTCTTCCTTCAATCTCTAGATTTGTAACTGTATTAAGCTTTTGTCTCTTTTTCAACTGCCAAGCCAGCAGCTTCCCACACTTGTTAGCAGATTCAAAGGATCTTTGTTTCATTTGTTTGATTTTCCATTCCACCTCTTGATTTATTAGTTTCGAATATTGTGCCTGGAAAAACTTCACTTCTCTCAATACTTCCTTTGATTTAGGCCTGGATCTCAGTTTTTTCTCTCCTTCTCTTATTTTCTCCAAAATCTTCACCTTTTTTTCATTCCAGAGCCTTTTTTTGATCGTATTCTGCTGTATTAGAAACCCTCTCATAACTGCTTTACTTGCGTCCCAGATTGTTCTTTTTTCCACGGTTGTCTTTAAGTTTATTTCAAAATAATCCTTTAAAACTTTTTGGGCCTTCTTAACAATCTCCTGATCTCTTAACAAAGCGTCATTCATTTTCCATCTAAAAGATCCGGTTGTATTTAATCTCAATTCCATTCTCAAAGCATTGTGGTCGGAGCATGTTTTTGGGCAGATTTCCACTTTTCTGGTCTTGGGTGCCAGTCCTCTTGATATCCATATTTGGTCGATTCGCGTCCATGTCATGTGGGCCTCAGAAAAGAAAGTTCCTTCTTTCCCTAGAGGGTTCTTGATCCTCCATATATCAATCAAATCCAAGTTGTCAGTCATTTCAAAAAAAGTTTTTGGTAGTCTGCCGTCTTTCGTTATATTAGCACTTTGCGACTTATCCATGTTCACTGAGACGACTCCGTTCATATCTCCCAACATGATAATGTTGTTGTAATCCAAATAGTCCAGCATAGTCTCATGCAGCCTCTTGAAGAATTCCGATTTTCCTTCATTTGGGGCATATATTCCTAAAATTAAAAACTTTTCTCCTTGTGTCTGAATTTCAATCGCCAAAGTTCTACCCTGTTCATCTTTGAATACGAATTTTGGTGACAAGTTCTCCTTTGCATATATCACCACTCCTCTTTTCTTGACTTTGTCCGATGAGATAAATTCTTGGCCTAACCTTTTATTAATTAACACTTTTCTATGGAGTCTTGTCACATGTGTTTCTTGTAAGCAAATAATGTCCAATTGTTCTTTTTTCAAAATATGAAATACTTTTCTCCTTTTTTCTGGAGAATTCCCGCCATTTATATTCCAACTAAGAAGCTGTAGAGACATCCTGGTCTAATTCTTAAATATCACAGTTGGGTGTCTATGTTATCCTCCGTTCCCGAAGGTTGTGGTGCCGGTCCGTCTCCAGATGGTACACTTCCTGGTGGTAGTCCCGGTGGTGGAGGCCAAGAATCTGCAGCTCTCTTTTGGAGGTCCTCCTCGTTGTCGTGAAGGAACTTCTGCTGGTCCTCTTGTGTTTTAATTCTTACCTTCTTTCCTTTATAGGTGAATGACAAACCTTGAGGAAATTCCCACCTGTAAGGAATTGCGTTGTACCTTAACAATTTGGCCAAGTCTGTATATGAGGCTCTAAGGTCCAACAGATATTTAGGAATGTCTCTATAAATTTCTGCCCTTTTGCCTTCAACTTCCAAAGATTTTTTAAAATGTTGGCCTAGTATCTTATCTCTTTCCTCTCTTGTTCTCAAACAAACCAAACAGTCTCTGGACTTGTCTTTCTTAGCCGATCTTCCCAATCTGAAGGCCGTCACAATTTTGAAGTCTTTGTCTTCCTCAACCCCCCAAAATTTAGAAAATAACTGCGTCAAAAATTCCTCTAGGTTGCCCTGCTCCAGTTCTGGGACGGCCCTCAGCCTAAGATTGCATTCCTTACTTTTCAATTCCACCATTGACAGGTAGGCTTGCTGTTCTCCTACCTGCCTTTTCAGAGGTCTTACTTCCCCTTTGATCTCCTCAACCTTTTTGCACGCTTGCTCAGCTTTTTGATTGGCTTCCGCAGCTAATTTAAAGTTCTCTGCCGTAGCTCCTTGCAATTTCTCAATAGCCTGGGTATGCTGGGAAACCTGATCTGATAACTTACTGATAGTAGATGTAGCTCTGTCAATTTTAGATGACTGATCGTCTACCTTCTTATTCAGAAGTGCCAGTTGTTCCAGGATTTGTTTCAAGACTGGATCAGTTCCTCCAGTTGCCATATCTTCTGTAGCAAACGTTTCAACTTCTTCCTCCTGCACCGTCAGCACAGTTGGTACAGAGGATCTACGTTGATGAGTTAGCGTTGTTTGAACAAGCTGCCCAGCTCTCTTATCTTTTTCTTTAGCTTCCTTAGCTTTAGCTGCTCTTGTTTTCCCTGGGCCACTCATTCCCCAGCTGCCTCTGTTCAAGGTCAAATAGTCTTTCAATCCATGAGAAAGGCAAGTCCAGAATGTAAACAATTAAACCACAAAAAATCTCGATAAGGTACAGTTCCCAGACCTCTATACCTCCGCAAATCCGCTAGGGGGGGGTTTTCATAGAAAGGAAGGTTTCTTTTCCGCCATCAAAGTTCCTATTTCAACTTTTATAATCCCCAAGTTCAAAAAGGAGGCTTCCAGATAGTTCTGTTTCAAAATAGTGCCACAAGGTAACAGAAAGGTTCCAGTATCAGTATTAAAGCGATAATGTATCCATCAATGCAACAGTTTGTACTTCAGAAAAAGTTTTAACAGCCTGACAGTTCTCCTTTGCAACACTGGCAGCCCGACAGCTCGGTTATCCCCTTTAGCTCCACGTCACTCCACAGTAGGGGGAAGATTCCGTGGCAAAATAAACCAAAAGATTTAATCCTTCAATCCTTTTAGTTTCTAAAAACACAGTCCGTTAATGCCCCTTCATACTACTTTCAAAATCTCTTTTTAAGCGCTTCAGCCCACCTCGAATTCTTTGCTTTGTTCTGGTTAGCAGGATCGGGAGACAGACTTCCTGTTACTCGCCTCCCGTTTTCAGCCGAATTAAACGAATTTAAGTCAATCTTTAGTACCCCTTACTCACGGGTAAATTGCAGCCAATTCCGATGATTTTCAAGAAGAAAGGTCGACGCTCATCAGCAGCAGCAGCGCGGCTTCACTTCCGCGAAAAGAGCGATGAACTCACAGCGCCGCTCCCCCTTTCACGTTCCGGAGCCTCTTACGAGGTCCCTTCCTTGTTTCTGGGGGGGCTTCTGGCACCCGCCGAGTCCCACGGCCGTAGGCTCGCTCTGCCTACGGTTTATCTTAATGGGTCTCCGCTTTGCCGCAGCGGACGACCCTTTTTCGCGGAGCCCCTCTTCACACGGTAAAGAGGACCGCCATTGCCGTTTTGCGCCGCCTCCGGAAGTCCGAAGTTTTACTATTTCAAACCCACAAGAATGGTGGTGGAGAAGTTGGGGTGCTGGGGTGGTGCAGCCAATTTTAACCGTTCCCAAAGCCTGTATTCTCACCTGAGATACCCATAGCGAGATGAAAAGCAGGCCAGAATCCAGTGTCTTTGAAGTTTTCATTAATGTTAAGGGTATGGAAAAAGCTGCCGTAAAGCTGTTGGGCAGAACATATTTATTTTATTTATTGCATTAATGTGCCACCTTTTATCCAGAGCTCAAGATGGTGGACATGCTTCTCCTCCTCATTTAATCCCCACAACAACCCTGTGAGATGTGTTAGTCTGAGAGTAGCTTGGCCAGGTCACTGCAGATGGTGACAGCAGTCACAAAATTAAAAAATGCCTGCTTCTTGGGAGGAAAGCAATGATAAACCTAGACAACATCTTAAAAAAGCAGAGAAATCTCCTTGCCAACAAAGGTCCATATAGTTAAAGCTATGGTTTTCCCAGTAGTGCTGTATGGAAGTGAGAGCTGGACCATAAAGAAGGCTGATCGCTAAAGAATTGATGTTTTTGAATTATGGTGCTGGAGGAGACTCTTGAGAGTCCCATGGACTGCAAGAAGATCAAACCTATCCATTCTGAAGGAACTCAGCCCTGAGTGCTCACTAGAAGGACAGATCGTGAAGCTGAGGCTCCAATACTTTGGCCACCTCATGAGAAGAGAAGACTCCCTGGAAAAGACCCTGATGTTGGGAAAGATTGAGGGCACAAGGAGAAGGGGACGACAGAGGACAAGATGGTTGGACAGTGTTCTCGAAGCTACCAGCATGAGTTTGACCAAACTGTGGGAGGCAGTGGAAGACAGGAGTGCCTGGTGTGCTCTGGTCCATGGGGTCATGAAGAGTTGGACACGACTAAACGACTAAACAACAACAACAAGCTTGGCCAGGGTCACCCAGTGAGCTTCATGGCTGAGTGGCGATTTGAACTCCCACGTCCTAGTCCAGCACTCTAACCGCTAAAACATTGGCAAATCTTTCAAAGGGCTCTGATTTTGAATACCCCTTGATCTTCATGCCATTGTGAGATATTTACCCATTTAGATCTCCACAGTGGCAAAGGGACTGGGGTTGATAAAGAAATGGGAATAAATATGGCATACTCTCCAACACTTTAAAGCCCACATCCAGGATGTCATCTTCCCAGATGCCATCTTCCCATTTATTTATTTTTTATTAGGAGAGCACAGTGAACATTTTGTTTCCCTTGATCTTGAGCAATTTCATGCTGTGGTTCTCCCCTCAAAAGTACTTTTTGGGGCATGGTGTGTGAAATCCCTTTATTCGGGGGGGGGTGTAGTGTGAGATCACAGCAATCACAATGATTGCCATTCTCTTGTGATAAAAAAACAACACAGCATGTAACTTTTTTTTGTCTGGGACACTTGTGGGGTGTGATATGGTGCTAATCAACCCATCAACATTTTCCATTTATTTCTTTATTTTCTAGTATATGACCACGAGTTCAGCCTCCATTGTTCATTTATACACTTACAAATTCATTCTGTTCTCTCTTTTTCAGTTTAATCTGAATTTTTAAAAAGAATCTTCACGGATATTCATAGTTATATACATGCTGCTTGCATATGTACTTTTAAACATGTTTTCTCTCAGAACATGCATTTCTAAATGTGTTTACTCTTAAAATATACTCATTTTCAAAATGTATTCTATATGTTTTGTGAGGCAGGAGTTAAAATGGACAATCCCAAACCCTGCTGAATAACTCAGGTCAGGTAAGTTCAGATCAGACTTTGTAAAGATCAGGTTCTTAAAGCATGCAATGTATGTATGTATGTACATTCCCCTGGGGCACTTCCTCTTTCAAAATCAGTGAACAGTTGTCATGTCATTTGACATGAACTTTTCACCTTAAGTAGTGTTCTATTCCACCTGGCATAATCCCTAATTACTGTGCAGAGGTGGCATCCCATCTGCAAACAAGGCAGCAATTTATTACCTTCACTAAGTGAATCAGAATCACCTGGGCATATTTTTTGCAAAGTGTCTTCTGCTTTTTAATAAGTGCTTGCTTCCTCACAGCCTGTGAATCATTCCCAGAACAACATTTGGGAAGCTGTGAGAAAAGTCTGTCGTAATGATCACTCTTCATGCATATGGCCGCTCGACATATTTCTTTGCTTTCATGAATATGGAATCTGATTATTATGAACAGGTGCAACCAAGTAACTACATTTCATGCTTGGTGAGGTATCACAAACACTTAAATCTGATAAAGTTAATCCACAACTAAAGGCCGGGGTACACAACAATACGTTAATGTACATTCATGAGAATGCAAATATGGCGCTCGGGATTCTCAGCTTTGTGGCTGTGATCAAGGCTCATTTGGAGTAATTTTCTACCATTATTTCAATTCATTGCTTAATTTTCCCCACAGCTGGGTATCCATACTTTCTCACTGCTGTTTTTTTCTTGCTGAATGGAGACCAGTTCAGCTTCTAGTTTTATTATAATGCCTGGGAGACAAAGGAAGGAACTTGCAGTCCTAAACCCCCTCAGAGTGCCGTTGTTACTACCATATGGATATATTGTGGTTTCTTTTTTTTAAAAAAAGCAACTGGAATCTAGACACTTCGTTTGATGAGGAAAAAACTGAATTCTCAAGCCAGTAAAAGGGGGAGAAGATGGGGTTGAAATTGCCTGAAGTTGGTGGTGTGTCACTTCGCTTTATTAAAACGCAGATTACAATACAATACAAAATGGCATCTGTGAGTCTCTGAACCGCTAGGTTTTGGAGCAAGCTACTGCAATGGCAATATTGCTGATTCTTGTTTTTTCCTACGAGCCACAGAACCCTCTCCTTCACTCCTGCTATAATGTTCATGACCCTAAAGGTGTATTCCTGCAGAATTCTCTTAGAATGAGAATGAATATACTGCCCCCCCCAAAAAAAATTGCTGATACAGTTGGGTTCCCTATTGCCACTATACCCTTGAACTGGATTTAAATAATCAGATGCTTTGAGACAGCTTGCAATAAAGTGGCTGTCATGCGTAACTCAGTGTCTGTATTCAGATCCATTTGGGCCGTGTGTGTTTGTATGTGTGAGTACTCTCTGCAACTGCATTTCCACAGCCATGGAGGTCATTTCAGAATTGAACTGCTGGCATATGTTTATGTATGGCAATAAATGATGTCATTTTGTATTGTTCAATTGGCCCCCATATTTTGTTTCTTCTTAAATGTTTATGAATTGCAGTTAGATGTAAAATTATGGATATCACAACCTCCAGTCCTAAAAGAGATGATGCATAGTTTATTTTCAACATTTTCCCAGCACCCTCTATAATGTATAATATTTCATCAAATAATTTTACTGTTTTACACAAAATCAAGTTGAAATGTGATGACAGAAGGAAGGCAGAGGAGGACAATTTCTCATTGCTTGTCTTTTTCAAGAAACAAGACTGTGCAGCATGCTATAAAGACTCAATTTTCAAATTAAACTGGGCATAACAATTTTATAGGTGTTGCTTTTTTAACAGTAATCTTCATGGATAACAAGCCTACTTCCCATCTGTCATTTAGACATATTTTTTTTCTAAATAATTTGCAGCCAGATTCTGATTTCTTGCTATCCTATGACGCTGTAACTTTATGTCAGGGGTCTGAACAGAAGAAAGCCACCTGTGTTTGAGAATGAAAGCTAAGAGGGTCCAGATGGGTGTCAGTAGATTGGGCTGTAGGTTGAAATTGAGTACAATGCCTCTCATTTCATTGTCCAGAACTAGAATGACTTAAATGCAGGAGGTGGTTGCAGCTCAGTTCAAGTTGATAGTCATTGCAATTTGATGCACCTCAAATCACCTCCACCAGTTGGTGTTAGATGTTTCACCAAGTTCATTACCATGATTTGTCAAGCACTACATGTGTCATCACTTAGAAGGGACCCTAAGGATCATCTAGTCTAACCCCCAACAATGCAGCTGTCCCATATGGGGATCAAACCTGCAACCTTGGCACTGCCAACACCAATTTCCAACCAACTGAGCTATCCAACCTGATAAAACTATGCTCTACAGATTTCTGAAGGGCTATTGTAAACTTGACTAAGTTTTCCAGTGTATATGAAAATATCCATCTCAATTTATTTATTTTATCAAGCAACAGATATAAAACTGATGTTCTGAAAAGCCTGACTGATGAGGGCTCAGTTTTGCAAAGACTTGGATAGACTAATTTAAAATAAAACCATCACTCTAAAAACTTGCCATTTACCTTGATCCTGCAATATTTTTTTCAGACATTGCATTGATTAACTTTATTGCCTTTAAAAAGGGAAACTTGATCCAGGCTTTTCAGAAACCTGGTGGTGCTTCCTATGAATATCCCCAGTCATTTCTTGAGAACATTCTATCAAACTCGGCTGATAAAGATTAGATTAACCTATTATGGGTGTCATTTTTCTAAACACCAATATTTTCATTTGTCAGCGAGAAGCAGCTTTGACCTTTATGGGCAACATATATAAGATCTTGTCAGAATGGATCAGAAGCTCACATAAAATAGATGACATGCAGCCATGAGAAATAGCATTGGGACTGAGAGTCTACAAGAACTTACTTATCCATTATAGATTAAACCCCTTTTTGTCATCAGACAGGTGGAAGCAACATGACCCTCTCTAATGAGACTATAGTGCTTTCGTGAGTTTGCATTTGGAGAATACACTGTGTACTAACTGTGCCAGTCTTAATTTACTAACCCAACTGCCAATGTTTGAGTGGTGATGAATACATACTCATGATTATAGAGACAAAATGAGGGTGTCAGCTGATATCTCATAAAGTTAAGTTATCCTAGCCAAATAAAGTTACTCAAATCATATTATTTAATCTAAAATTATATGTAATGTCCAGTGTTTTCTATCTCCCTGTCTTTCTTTTGAAGGCATAGAAGAAAAGCCACGATGAGTCATGGCACTTTCGGACAGTCCCTGTTTTTGGCCAAGATTCCAACACTTGCCAACAAATTCTGGCTGCACAAATTAAACTTGCTTTTGAGCTCTTGCAAAATAATCCTGCTTCCTCCAAAAATTGAACTTTATGGTGCAGAAAGTGTCAGGAAAAATGCACTGAGAAGTGTCATCCTCTAATATATCTAGAAACAAATAGGAATGAATGCTCAATACATGGCAATTCTCATTCAACATGCTCACAAATTTGTGCAATGAATGCTCAGGTTGTCTTGAAGTGAATTCAGATTAAGCAGCAGGAAAGTGCTGTGCACACACACGAGCAGAAGTAAACCCCACTGTGTTCAATGGAGCTGAATCCCAGGTAAGCAGCTCAACAGAATGAGTCTGTGAATGTCTACTTGGAAGTAAGACCTATTAAATTCAGTGGGATTTACTCCTAGGTCAGAGTGAACAGAACTGCAGCCATGTGCCTGAATTGTGTCATACACAGGGAGACACAAAACACATTTTATAGGCCATAAATTAGAATGGACAATGTTGTTGATATTCTATTTCCAGTTTGGTTGACACAGCAGTCATTAGAACATCATTATACGTACCTTTTAAAAAAATAATTTCCCCTCTACTCAATTATGTTTGATCTGAATGATTATGGATCTAGTTCACCTTTTAAAAACCTAATGGAGTGTTGATAATAAATCATAAATATTCATATGCAGTATATTTACTATTGTTATCTTCCACACCATCTCTTTCCAATATAGGAATTTCTGATCCCTATTTTGTACTGTAGGCCTGTTTGGATGAAAACAGACCTAAAATATGGTAGGAGTGGTTTAAATACACATACACCACATTCTGAGGCATTTGTTTTTTAAGGCAGAGAATCTGCGTCAATACTATTTTCACCACACTTGGAATGTAGGGCATGTCTTCATCCCGAGACTAATGGTCTGCTAACAGATAACCAGCAACATTAAGGGCAATTTTTGATTTGAACTTAGGTCTCCTAGGGATAATTTAGCACTCCAGTAGAGGGTTACATTGCTCTCACTAAACAATCTGGTTCACAAAATGCCAGCATTAAAGAAAATGCCACGTTAAGGCCATACTAAATGTCACATGGGAGATGGGTAATAAAGATCTCTTGTTTGCTTTTTAAGTGAAGGACAGGCTTGGGGTGATGATGGCACGATTTCCCCCATAAGGCAAATAGCAGCTTTGGGAGAGGCAATTTTAATAGGGAAAACAGGACAGAAAGAAAGGGTTGACCACCACACCTATCTCCCATTATCAGCTGTGATCCTGTTTGGACCCACGTAGCTACTATTGCCTTTTTGAAAGTTGGTGGGAAGTCTTCTTGTTCTAGAACTGAACTTCAGCATCACATCTAGTTGTGCCTTTACACTAATTGATATGTGTTACAAAAGCATTTAGTCTCTTTTGAAGATATCTCACAAGGTAGTTTTTTATTTGAAGGTATCATCTAATTGAAGGTCAAATCCAATTTCAATGTAAATAACTATAATAAAAGGGAGGAGGAGGAGAAGAAGAAGAGTTTGGATTTGATATCCCACTTTTTCACTACCCGAAGGAGTCTCAAAGCGGCTAACATTCTCCTTTCCCTTCCTCCCCCACAACAAACAGTCTGTGAGGTGAGTGTGGCTGAGAGACTTCAGAGAAGTGTGACTGGCCCAAGGTCACCCAGCAGCTGCATGTGGAGGAGCGGAGACGCGAACCCGGTTCCCCAGATTATGAGACTACCGCTCTTAACCACTACACCAAACTGGCTCTTTGTGGAAATGCCCATCAACAGTTAGCATCTGAACAGCAGATTGAGCAGACACACAGTCTTCTCCACTATCTCTGGCATAATTAAAATATTGATTATTTCTAAATTTGCATTTCTACATATAAATTAGCATATGCCAAAAACTCACAAATCTACCCTTCTTTCTTCTCATTTCCGGTGACACTTTTCTTCTTTTTTTTGACAATGTCTAAATTGTTATTACGTAATATATAGATAAATAGGACTTATCTATGGATGCAAATGCAACACTTCCTTGATAGTTTCTTATTAAAAATGCTTCCATGTCTTGTCTGGGAGAAGACAAATATGAAGTTGAAGGGTGGGAACAGGAAACTGATTAAGCAGACTGGGCCATTCATTAGTGAGAGCTTTTCTAATGTGTTAATGGAAAAATCTAAGCTGAAAAATATATATATAATGTTCAGTTTCAGGCCCATAGATGCTGGATCCTCCCAGAACAAGTCTCAGTCTGTCCAAGGTACAGGAATTTTGCCAAACCATATGCTCCCTATATTTCCCTTTGCAGGCCTAGCTGCTGTTCTTCTGGCTCTCCCCACAAAGTTCTCTTGCCACCAGGTGGGCAAACATCCAGCTTTTGGAAGCAGACAATCCTCCAACCAAATGTCAGTATAAAATAGATTGGAAGTGATGTATGGAAATTTGAAACCAGAAGATGTCAAGGCCAGATGCTCAGGCTGTTCCACAGATATCACGCCCTACTTTAAGTTGTTGACGACAATCAATTGCATTTATATGAATAAAAGACTAAGTACATTCCCTTGCATGTCCTGCTTGCCTTTCAATAACACAGCTGTTTTGACGCCACTCAGGCTCTGGTACTGCCAGCTCACAGATGGCAAAACACGGTGTACTTTGGCCTGTTCATGGCCTGGAGGATGAGCTACTTCTGAGTTACATTTGAGTCCCTTTGTAATATAAAGCATTGCTCCTTATATTCCATACAGCAGTGGCCAGTGGGGTGGCACAGGTGGGGCTCTGTTGCTCTCCTGGTTTCCCAACACTGCAAGTCACTAAGAGGGAGCGGGGTGAGACATAGGGAACTCAGTGCAGTGTGGCATGTGGCAGCACAGCCAATCTGATGCTCTTGATGCCACGTGTTGCACCAAGCTCCCCATGCCTTTCCTCTCCCCTTCTCCCTCTCACAAGTGTCAGCAACCCACAGTGCCAGGAAGCCTGGAAAGCAGCAGCACCCCAGTCGTGCCATCCCACCAGCTGCTACTGCCCACCACCAGGAGAGTCATATCTGGTGCATATCCATGTGGTTTCTTTTAGACCAGCCTTCCATAAGTTGGTGCCCTCCAAATGATTTGGACTACAAATCCCATCAGCACCAGCCAGCCAACGTGGTAAGGAATTATGGGAGTTGTAGTCCAACGAAATCTGGACAACATCATCTTGGGGGAGACTATGCTAGACTTTGATTTCTACAGGTGTACTGTAGTAGTCTGAGAAGACTATTCTGGGAACATTTTCTTAAACAAACTGTATGAGAAATAAGTGTTTCTCTTTGAATAAGTTGAAACAATGTTTCCTGGAAAAGGAAACAAGTTATTTAATTTCATTGTTAGAGCACAATCTCATCCCTGTGCTAGGTCCTGGAACTTTATATAGGAATCTACCCTCTATTCAGCTGGATCCTTGGTCCACCTGGGGCAGTATTTTCTACTTTGGATTGGCAGTAGCTTTCTAGCATTAAGATCTTTGCCATCATCTGCTACCTGGTCCTTTAGCTGGAGATGCCAGGAGTTGAATTTGGGACACAGCACATGTACTCTCCCTATATCTTCCCACTACGTAAAGCTATCATTTAGATTTAATACATCAGCATTATTCCTATGTTGCTAAATTTCTTTTTTATTTTATCTTACTCCTTTCACCTTTGCAAATGCTACCTCCTCGTCCCATACTGATCCTCTTCTAGATTATTCTAGATTATCTTCACAACCTTTTAATGATTTAAAAGAAAGACAGTTGTATTATATATTATATTATATTATATTATATTATTATATTATTATATTATATTATATTATATTATATTATATTATATTATATTATATTATATTATTAGTATTGCCATAAATAAATGTGGTATCTTTCTGAATCTTGTACAGTGGTACCTCGGGTTAAAAAGTTAATTTGTTCTGGAGGTCCATTCTTAACCTGAAACTGTTCTTAACCTGAGGTACCACTTTAGGTAATGGGGCCTCCTGCTGCTGCTGCAGCGCTGCCGGAGCATGATTTCTGTTCTCATCCTGAAGCAAAATTCTTAACCAGAGGTACTATTTCTGGGTTAGCGGAGTCTGTAACCTGAAGCGTCTGCAACCTGAAGCATCTGTAACCTGAGATACCACTGTACTGGTGTTCTAGTTTTCTTGACTGATGGAAGGACTAATATTATTTCCTTCTATGGACTACATAGAAACTGGACTACATAGGACTACTACCATGTAGAAAAAGAGAGACTGAAATAAATACATGTGCAAAACACACACACACACATGTTAACTAGCAAGCCAGATATTTGAGTGAGTTGCATTATGGTATTAGGGAACCATCTCACTATATTTGCCAAAAGGTGTCACCAAATGGAATGTGCAGGGAGTGTTGGAGGTTGCATCTTGGGGAATAACACATTTTTAGGGGAATGAATTTAAAGTAGCATATATTAAGGTGATGCCACAGATCTTTAAACTTGACAGGCAGAAATGGAGACTGCAATGGTACCAATGGGATGTCATGTTTGAGTTGTGTTTGTGTACTGCTAATCCATGAGGCTACTGTTCCATTTCAATTCCACATCCTGCTACCATGATGGCTATTGACTGTTTGGGCATATGCACTGCAAGCTTTAATCCAGATATGGTGGTTATGTTTACTGAGCACTTTGTAACAGCCTTCACATAAACCTGACTGGGACTTGATATGGAAAGTCATGACTATAACCCCAAATCTCTTGGTCTCATCAGCATATATCACATACCCTCCAACATTTCTTCCACTCTGGGCAGCTTCCAACATATATAAAAACATAATAAAACATTTAAAATTTTTTAAAATACAGGATTGCCTTCAGACGGCTTGGGAATCAGATAACTCCATACCCTCCAATATTTCTCCAGTGAAAGTAGGGACATCCTAAGGAAAAGCGGGACATTCCAGGATCAAATCAGAAACCAGGACAGCTTCTCTAAATCAGGGACATGGAAAATAGGGACACTTGGAGAACCTGATATCAATCTCCATTTGCAAAGGGGCCTGTTTCCTATTATTTGGTACTGTGTCAAAAATACAGTCATTCTGCATTTTTAGTTTGTTTTGTTTACATTTGCTGCTCTAAATCTAAACATCATCCTTGTGTTATCCCTGTCTGGGAATTGCAGTTAATGGAACTGACTACTAGTATGAAGCTATTCTGATGTAAATAGAGTTTGGTATGTTTAGCAGGGATAACAATCCAGTCATCATATTTCAAGCAACGCAATGCCAATGACTCATACTAAAATGTGTTCAAGTTCTGGTTTTTGTTCTTTAAAAATAGTTTATTTCTGAGGTTAGCAAAGATAATGTTGTAAGATAGAAAAATGAATGCTGTGAAAAGCCTACCTTTCCCCCAGATGCTTATCGGATACAGAGAAAGGGAAAGAGAGAGGGGGCATATTGGGGGAGATGTCAGCCTCCAAAATTATTACAGCTATAGCAAATGGCAGAGCAGATGCTTTGTGTGTTCCCAGCATCTCCAGTTTAAAAAGGATTAAGAAGCAGGTAATGAAAGAGGCCTCTTACTGAGATCCTACAGACTTTGCTGTCAAACAGAGTAGACAGCAAGGGGTTAAGGCCAATGGAATCCTCCACATGGCCTATTTATTCAGCATTCATCCTGGTTGACTTGCACAAAGTTTACATGGAGGTTAGACTCTGGCTGCATTCAAGCAGCACTTTATTCCATTTTCCTGACATTTCCTCACTTGATAATTTCTGCATTTTCTGTGATCTTTCACATGGCATGAAAGCCACTTCAGCAAAGCTAGTGGTTGTTAAGTGCTCATTTCTGTGTTAATTGCTTGGGGGGGAATCTGTCTGCATCCCTGTTAATCAGGAAAGTCATAGGAGTTCTTCACTGTAATTTTCCTGTAGTTTTCATACATCATACAATGTGATGAAATTTGGTGCAGTAACTAGCATACAGTACTTTCCCACTGTTTTCATCGGTGAATCATGGGAAAGCAGAAGCACGCATCTGCCCTAAAGATGGTGACATGCCCAGTGACATCTGCTGTTGTGTTATACCACATTTACTGGTGTGAAGGAAATTCAGCACAACATAGTGTTATACCAATCAAAAAACTACAATTCCATACAGGGCTGTCTTAAGTATATGCGGCGCCAGAGTGCAAAGATCAGCCCAGCGCCCCTCCCCCAGTTTCCCAGTCCCAGGTGCACAGGAGGGCGGAGCTGGCCGGCCACCTCAGCGTCTCACTGGCTCGGTCCTGCCCGAACTTGTGGTGCAGATCTGCCTGTAGCAGAAAAGCCCGTCGTGGCACTCTGACCCACAGGCGGGCTCTTCCCCAGACTCAACTCTCGGACCCTGGACTCTTGGCTTGGTGCCCCTGAGAGCCCGGCGCCCGGGTGCCCCACACCCATAGCACCTATGGGTAAGACAGCCCTGATTCCATAACACAATCGGTTATGCAGTTTAAAAAGAATTTAGAAAGTGGGACAGAAGCACTAGCAATAATCCCCATATCTGAATGCCCACTATGGCCATTCTCTAATGAGCATTTGTTCTGAATTGTTTGCAGGCTGGTGTCCTGATCCATAGGCCCAAAGGAGGACATGTGTGAATGTTTTGGTGCAGGGATACTGAAGAAAGATGTCAAAAACTTCAGAATGGTTGGTTGTAGTGATTTATTTTTATTTTTAGAAGAGTAAACTTACAACACAACCAGCAAAAGCTTTGCTGCCACTACAGACTCTGGAGAGACACCAAAGCAGCAAGCAGTCACCATGACATGCCCATGAGGTGCTACTAGGTTAAGCATTACTTAAATGTAAAGCAAGCTACATAAACTGGCATCGCTAGCCCAATTAACTCACCCCTGGCTAAGAGGCTGCCTCATCCATCTCTCAGATAAGGGAGGAGCTGACAGCATTGAGAAGCCTCTCCTTTCCCAACTAACTGAACCAAAACTAAGGCTGCAAGACTTCAAAGCAGATAAACATATATGAGCTCCTTCTTGCAGCAAATAACAATTAGTCCCAGGGTTATCTTGACTACCAAGATGCCGTTTACAGGCCTCCCAGAACATTTTCACCAATTGGTTCTACAAATGAGGTGGACATACATCCTGATTTGTTTGTGTGGTGTTTACACCTTGTCCCATTAATCATTCATTCACCCTATATTTTTCAATACATTTTGTTATCACTAACTGCAAAATGCCTGTTTCTTTTTTAAAGGTGGATACATTGCCGTAGGCAGAGCCAGCCCAGGATATTTTGCTACCTGAGGCAAACCAGAAAATGGCGCCCCCTAAGAAATGTAGTTTGTTAAGGAATCTTAACAACAATCCTGGGAATTGTGGTTTAAGGTGTTTAACAACAATCCTGGGAATTGTAGTTTAAGGGTGGTTAACAACAATCCAGGGAATTATAGTTTGTTTAGGGTGCTTAAGAGAGCAACAGAGTGCAGTCCAAAAGTTATGGTGTGTGTTTGAATCCCTCCCACAAAAGAGTGACACTCCTTGTCAGATGACTTCTTATGCCCAAAGAGCTCACTATTCTTATCAGGAAAAGCCAGGATACATGCAATTTCAAGCATTCTTTATTTATATTTTTCCTTTTTTAAAGAAATAAAAAGGAAAGCTCATTAAAAATATAATTGATTTGGGAGTTGTGAGGATACAGCATTATATTCCTGAGACATGTTTCTAACACAGCATCTAATACACGGAAAATCGTGGAAAAAATGAAAATGGCAAAACCTTCAAGGAACAGCGTAGCTTGAGAGAAAGTGTGTGAGAGAAGTGAAAATAGAAACAGAACAGAGAGCTAAAAAGCAAACTTTCTACAATAGCTGAAGACTATTTATATCACTGACAAGTAGCTTCCTAGGAACCTTGGCCAAAGTTGCTTGTTTCTTTTCATTTCTTCAGTCATTTTTTTCCTGTTTCCACTATATCTAAGCCTCTCATCCGATTGTCCTTGTCCTGCTTGAATAATGTTGTATGAATTCTCTATTCCCAGGGCACTCATTGCAATCAGATCCATAAAGGGCTATAAAACTACAACATCGCTTGAAAGATGCCATTCCTATTTCCTATACATGAATTCAGGCATCGTGCAATAACCGTGGGAGCAGTTATGGCAATGAAAGCATTCAGCCTGTTCAAAGACAGGAGCCAGTAGTCTCTCTATCTTTCAAGAACTGTGAGATGGAAAGCCAATGTAGTCCAAGGGTTAGGTGGCTGAACAATGAATCTTAGACCCTTTGTGTTGGTTCTTGTGATAACTTTTGAGTCCAAGTGAGAAGTCAAAACTGTTTCCGGAGCATGCACTCATTGACCAAATGATCAAGGGAATGGGCATCAGTATCCTGCAATCACAATGCTACTAGCTGCTCACATGGACAGGTCATTATGGTGGGAAGTGGGAACCACTGGATAGCTCAGTTGGACTACATGATCTGCAGTGTCTGTTCCAGCTCTACAATTCTATTATCTGCTTCTTTAAAATATCCCCTTTCCATGCAAAGTCACCAACAGGATGCTAACACTTCATGAGCATTCCCTATGTAGCTCTTGAACTCATGATATTGCCAGCACAGAAATATGCATCACTGAATGCAGTAGGAATCTAGATTTATACAGATGTGATTAGAAGGTCACAGGTCCTGTGTTAATGCTGCTGTGTGCATGAAATTCAACTCTCTCATGCCACCTGTTTTGATGGATGGATGTTCAGACAGGCCCAGGTGTTTCAACATGGACCTTGATACTCAGAGTCACTTAAGGATGCTGTCCAATTCATTGTCTGATTTCATTTAGTTTTCATTTAGTTTTCATTTAGTTTTCATTTAGTTGATCTTCTCTGAGCTGATGTGATAGCTGCTCTTATTTATGACAACTGATGTCTGCCCAGGATTGGCAGCCCAACCCTGCTAATGTACCATTGCATTTAATTCCCCCCCTTCTTCTTCTTCTTCTTCTTCTTCTTCTTCTTCTTCTTCTTCTTCTTCTTCTTCTTCTTCTTCTTCTTCTTCACCTTGTCACATGATTCTGTAAAAACACAGAAAGCTGCCTTATACTGAATCAGTCCAATAGTCCATCTAGTTCAATACTGCCTACAGTAGATCTCCAGGATTTTAGTCAGGGATTCTCCCAGCCCTACCTGGAGATGCTGAGAATTGAACCTGGGACCTCAGCAGAGGCTGTACCACTAAGCTATAGGAAACCAATGGTGAATTATTCCAAAGCATTCTCACCTTTGCTCATGAAGCAGTACAGAAACCAAATATCTATTGTGACAATAGTATGCTGCAACCACTTTATGAATGAATGCTATTTATTATCTCTTTGCAGATGGTGCTTTGCTCAAGGTGACTCTCACTGATACTTGTGTGCACATAAATATTCCAAAATAAAGTCATACGTCAAGATATACATAATGCATTACAAATTCTGAGTGGCAATGTGAAGGAATACACACAGGGCAGAAAATAAGCAAGCATCCAAGTGATGTAAGATTGTCACATCATTGTGAATGGTTAATAGGAATGTACATTCCAAAGCAAACATTATTCAGACTCTCACACAAGAGAGTCTTAGGGTACTCTGTTTATTAGACCTGCTGGTTGACTGAAATAAAGAAAAATATCAATGCCCTGCATGTGATTTTGTCACAATACGACTTAATACATGCGAAGCAGAAAGGCTTCCGTGAAATTCTTTGCAATGAATTGATGTTTTGCAGTTTTTTTTCAAACTAAGAGGAAGGTTTATATTGTATTTACTGAAAGCTGGCTTGAAGCTGAAGGGGGCGATGCCACAATGGCTTAAGGGAGGAAACATCTTAAGGCTGATATCATCAGTTGTGTAAAGGTAGTTAATAGGAATCATCAGCAGACAAAATGATATTCAACTGCAGTGCAACTATAACTATAAAATAGAACAAAAGGGGGGCAGGAGGGTTTGTCGAAGGTAGTGTGCACAATGCAGATGTGAAGTGAATAAATGAATTCAATACCTGATAAGTGGAATAAATTAAAAAGCTATTCTTCCTGTGATTCACACTAGTATGCACATTTTGGAGCTATCCTGGTATTTGAGAGCATAGACAAATTTGATGCAGGCATGCCCATATGGCAACCTCCTATGCTTCTAATCTGGTGCCCCCCTCACTTTGGTTGTAAGTGAGTATCCCACTCCATCACTCCTTTGTAAGGCTTGACTCACTCTGGCAGGTGCCAAAGTAAAGTCTGCAAGGCTTGTCTTATAAACCCTTTCCCCTTTTCTATTACTTCAGGATCGAAAGACTGTCATTCATTTCTTGCCCTCATGATTGTCTTCATGTCTTGTCAATCATGTTTGTTCTGAAGGATAAATGACGGTAATGCATTCTCTATGAGATTGCTTTCAGTAATGGTTTAAAAGCTTTACCAGCTGGTGGAGAACATCCTGACTCATCTCAAAGGGGTTAAGACACCGAGAGAACATCACACCATTGCACTAATATCAGCACTGGCTCCCTTTTGTCCTCTGGGTACAATTCAATATGTTGTTTTTGACCTGTAAAGCCATTAATGGGTTGAGCCCTCCATCATTCAGACCACTGGCTCTCATTTATTCCGTCGCAACCTTTTATCAGCACATTCTCAAATCTACCATCCATGCATCAAGCTCAAAAAGCAAGGTCACACAGAATGGCACCCTCAGTGTCTGACTCACAGTTGTAGAACACTTTCCCCCTAGAGTCTCATCATAATCCTAGCCTCAATAACTTCTGGAAGTACTTTCCAGAGAGGTAGTTCTTTCCAGCAAAAACAATGAAGTCTTATGGCACATTATATACTAATACATTTCGTTATGGCATACTTTTCTGTGGACTACAGCTCACTTCATCAGACCCAAGAAGTACTGTGTTTTTCAATAGGACTTGCCTTACACAGAGTCAGAGCACTGGTCCAACAAGCTCAGTATTGTCTACATTGGCAACTAGTGGCTCTCCAGGGTTCCAGGCAGGAGCCTCTATTGGCAAAACCTATTGGTGTTTCACAACTTTCTGACTAGTTGCAGGACCTTAGCCAGACCTAGCAGAGTATGCGCAGAATCCACAGAAGCAATTGGCAACTTGGCTGCAGACAGGATAGACAAAGCAGGAACCAGGAACTTGTAGTTAGGTGTTTATTATATACAGTGGACTATTTACAGGAACAGAACACAGATCTTTTGCTAGCTCTCTCTTATACAACTCACAACTCCTACACTGACACAGAACTTTGAACTCAAACTCTGAACTACCAGTTAATTATCACTCCCTTGAGAGAGCTTGACCAATCAGGGAGCGGTCTTCATGTCTTCATTATCACCAGGCAGACGACCTCCTTCAGATTGCCTTCTGGCTGTCTGCCAAACCTTAATTGACTCTGTGTGAGTAGCTGCACGTACACAGTTTCTCAACAGCCTCTCCCAGTCCCAACTGGAGATGCCAGGGATTTAACCTCGGACCTTAAAAGCTCATGCTCTACCACTGGGCTACAGCCCTCTCCTGGCACCATATTGTCACAATGAAAATATTGTCCACCAGGACTTTGTTTTGAAAGTGCATATTTTGCTCCAGTAGGGTAAAAAAGGGTAAGGGGCACCTGGACAGTTAAGTCCAGTCAAAGGCAACTATGGGGTGCAGTGCTCATCTTGCTTCAGGCCAAGTGAGCTGGCATTTGTCCACAGACAGCTTTCCAGGTCATGTGGCCAGCATGACTAAACTGTGTCTGGTGCAATGGGACACTGTGACAGAAACCAGAGCTCACGGAAACACTGTTTACCTTCCCACCACAGCAGTTCCTATTTATCTACTCGCACTGGCATGCTTTCAAGCTGCTAGGTTGGCAGGAGCTGGGACAGAGCAACAGGAGCTCACCCTGTCGTGGGGATTCGAACCGCTGACCTTCGGATCAGCAAGCCCAAGAGGCTCAGTGGTTTAGACCACAACACTACCCATGTCCCTTTTGCCCCAGTAGTCAACTGAGCATGTGTGGAGCAAGGTTGACCTGCTTGCCTTGGCACCAGATAAACTTTTACTCTCCCCTTAGTGTTCACCACTTCACAATATTTTCACATGCTTTCAAAAATGGGTGCAAATTTACCAAAAACAGAGTGCAAGTTTTTTCACAGGATGCAGGAATGAACCATCATTTGAACTTGATTTTTTAAACCAATAAGAAATCGTAGGAAAGTTGTTCACAAAATGTATCTTTCTTCAACCATAACTATTTACAGGGTTTGCCAACATGGTGCCCTTCAGATGTTGTGGACTATTACTTCCATCACCCCAACCACTGGATATTTTGGCTGGGTTTCATAGGAGTGAACATCAGGAGGGTACCATAGGTACCATGTTGGCAGAGGAGAATGCAAGTCTGCAGCAAGCTGAAAAAGAACAAAACCTATTTTGCTCATTATTATGAATGGGATAGAAAACAAAATTAGGAGCAACAGAGAAAAATGATTAAAACACGACGGGGAGATAAAAACTGAGTGAAATCATTAACTGCAAATAAATCTCATCAGTTGCCTTCTTTTGAAAAGTATTATAGAATGGACAAAAATCCAATTTTTAGCATAATTCCATAGACATTAATGAGATAAAGCCTGGGATTAATTTGTCCGGAACATTTTAATTTTTATTAACACAGCAAATAATGCAATATTAGCTTGAATGCCTATAAACCTGAACCATCTTAACCCTTATGTCTCCTCCTCATTTGAATGAGCTCTTATTGGGTGGTAAAACAGAAGGAATAGGTTATGAAACATATGTAATACTTTAGGCATAAAACCAGCAAACCATTTTATATCTTCCTTTGCGTATTATTTCAACATGAATCACAAGAGTCTTTTTAAAATCTGCAGTTCACTTGCAAGAATCCAAGAAGATAAAAAGGTGCTCTACTTCTGTAGTCAACTGGTATGCAATGGGGATGAGCAAAAATGAGGATTCTAGCTATACCTGCCCCACATTGCCCTCCCTGAGTGGGGAGAACTACTAGTGAAGCAGGGAGCTTTCTCAATGCATGTCACTGCCTCATGTCCCTGGGAGGGATCAAGCAAAGGTGCCTTGTTGTGACAACATGAGAGTACACTCTCCCTTCCTTAAAAGTGTGTGTGGGCGGGATAAAACAGTGCAATGGAAAATGAATGTGCTTAGTGGACAGAGAATGTACATTGATGGCTAGAGGGAAAACTGAAGAACTGGGGAGGAAGGCTTGGCAGAAATTGCCAAGTGGAAGATAACTGTTGTCCAGTTGTTTCATCATGCTGTACACCACTTTATTGCAACAGCACACTATACAGTGGTACCTTGGGTTACTGACACCTTGGGTTACAAACACTTCAGGTTACAGACTTGGCTAACCCGGAAGTAGTAGCTCGGGTTAAGAACTTTACCTCAGGATAAGAACAGAAATTGTGCAGTGGTGGCAGCAGCAGCGGGAGGCCCCATAAGCTAAAGTGGTATGTCAGGTTAAGAACGGTTTCAGATTAAGAACGGACCTCCGGAACGAATTAAGTTCGTAACCAGAGGTACCTCTGTATATGCCTTGTGGAAATAGTCATTTGTGAGAAATACTTTAGGAGTCCACCCTGAGAGAAAATCCATACCTGCCACTTTGTGGTATAACTTCACCTTGTGGAGAAGAAAAGGCTATGAAGTCAACCCTACCCAAATCCAGAGCAGAGTCCCTACACTCTGCAAACCTGAGGAAAGTGGGAGAGAATCTATAACACCACGATTTATGGATCTGGAAAAGAAAGTTCAACTTTTTTTCGGGAGCCGAAAATGTCTTATTTTTTTATCTGCATATTGAACTTTCTCTTTTTAATCTGTCTTTTTATTGGTTTTAATAGGACATCCATCTTTTCATGTTTTATTGCTCTATTTGTATTTTTATTGCTTCATTGGGATCTGCTATCACTGCAGTTGGAATTCTTATTCTGAATTCAGCATATTTTGGCACTTCGAAAGTGAAAAAAAAGTGCTAAAATCTATATCTAGTGTCTGTCTGTCTCTCTGTGTGAAACACCACTTCTGAACCTAACGGGAAAACAACAAGCAAAGGACCTCTGCTGACATAATTAGATCCCATAAAGCCCTTATCACATGCCCATAATTGCTACTGAATCCTTAAGAAGTATTGTCAGATATGTAAACTAAACTCCAGTTCTCTAGCCTTACGCACCAATTACACCCTGAAATATTTGTTAGCATAGAATTCATAAGGTCAAAGAAATAAGCCCCGTTCATGTGTTCAAAAGAAAATGTGTGAGGACTTTTGATGAAGAGTGGGAGTAAGAATGCAAGCACTGGGTGTGCCTGACCCACCCCTGAGCTTCACACATTCAGTAGTTGAAAGCACATATGAGCCAGTCTGTGACTGCAATTATTATTATTATTCATTATACTTGTTTATTCCAGATTTCTTTAAGGTCTGTCTTACTTCTATTCACTCTTTTTGTTCTTATTTGAATAAGGGCAGTGTTGGTCAGTGACGGTATATATGACAACAGAGGGCCTGCTGGCAGCCAAGATTTTCAAAATATATATGATATTTTGTATTTTCATTATATTTAATTCTTCAGTTACTTAGTTTATCCTCCATTGTAGCTCAACCCACAAGAAAGGTACCCAACGACAACAAATCTAGGGAGGATATGATGATTTAGCAGAATTAATCATATGGTGAAGGATGGCTCCCATTACCAAGGCATGCATGATTTAGTTCCAAGATATCACATACCATTGGGAAGGGTATTGGGAAGGGCAATGATGCTTTACAGGGCATTTTTAACATTTAGTTTCTAAAGTACATGCTTCAGCATAAGATTAGGTGTGTCCTAATTTAGGCAAACACTGGTTTACCAGCAATTATTGCCTACTTCAAGGGAATTTTTGAAAACTTGTCAGGAAATTTCATTGTTTAAAACAGCTATTTTAAACATTTAAAAATTTAAAACTGTGATAACTTTAGAACAGATTAAAACACACACCAACATTTTACATATTTGGGTTTAAATAATAATTTGATCATCATGCAATGGCTTTGCTCAAAAATAAATCCCATAGAATTCTTTTTTTTTTTATTATTCAACCAGAATACACATACATCATCCCAAAAACATAAAAGAAAAATACAACAACCTCAACAACAACAACAACATCTACATCAAAAAGAAAAATCGTAAGCACTATGTTAAACACAAAATAACACACTGAAAATGGTCTTATTAATATAGAGCCAACTCCTTACTTCAAATTTTCATTAATTTACATTACACAATACATTTTATCAAAATTTAGATATGATTGAACTATCTTATCTTTCACTGCAAACTTAGAACTGCTACTAAAGTTACTCAACAGAATTTGACAGAATTTGAACTGGGATAATTATTTTTCAGATATATTTTAAAGGTTTCCCATTTTGAAATAAATACTTGTTTCGATTTGTTCTTTATTTTTTCAGACAGGCTATCTAATTCCGAGTGGGACGCAGGTGGCGTGTGGGACGCAGGTGGCGCTGTGGGTTAAAGCCTCAGCGCCTAGGACTTGCCGATCGAAAGGTCGGCGGTTCGAATCCCTGCGGCGGGGTGCGCTCCCGCTGCTCGGTCCCAGCGCCTGCCAACCTAGCAGTTCGAAAGCACCCCCGGGTGCAAGTAGATAAATAGGGACCGCTTACCAGCGGGAAGGTAAACGGCGTTTCCGTGTGCGGCTCTGGCCCGCCAGAGCAGCGATGTCACGCTGGCCACGTGACCCGGAAGTGTCTCCGGACAGCGCTGGCCCCTGGCCTCTTAAGTGAGATGGGCGCACAACCCCAGAGTCTGTCAAGACTGGCCCGTATGGGCAGGGGTACCTTTACCTTTTATCTAATTCCGCATATTCCACTAATTTTGAAATCCATTCTTTCCTAGAGGGTATTTTATCACTCTGCCAATTTGCTGCTATAAGAACTCTCGCAGCCACCGTGGCATATAATATATTTTGCTTTTTGGGGAATATCCAGGTCTGTAATTCCCAAAAGGAAGGCTTCTGGTGTGTTTTTTAAGGGAACTTTTAACATTTTTTCCAACTCTGAGTGAATCTCCTCCCAGAATGTCTCAATTTCCTTACACTGCCACCACATGTGGTACAGGGTACCTGGTTTTTCCTTACATCGCCAACAATTGCTTGATATTTTGATACATTTTAGAGAGTTTCCACGGGGATAGATACACCGAGGTTGCATTTTTAGGAAGTTCTCTCTCAGAGTATAACAAGAAGTAAATTTCCAGTTTATCTTCCACAAAGTTTCCCAAGGTTTCAAGGTTATCGTGTATCCAAAATCCTGGGACCACTTAACCATGGCCGCTGCGACCTCTTGCTTCTTTTTTAGTTGCCAGGTCAATAATCTGCCTGGTTTATTCGCATGCTCGAAACTTCTATGTTTTAACCATTTTATCTTCATTCAATTTCTTTGTTAATTATCCTCAAGAATTGTATCTGCAATATTTTTATATTTAGTTTGATTGATTCATCATCTGGTTTTTGGAATAATTTATTTCCATTCTTTTTAATTTCTTCTCATATTTCCATTTTTTTCTTTTCTTTTTCTTTTTTTTGGGTAAGCATTTTGTTGAATAAAGAGACCTCTTAGGACCACTTTACTTATATCCCAGACCGTTTTGATATCTATTCCTTGGTTTAAATTAAAGTATTCATTTAAGGTTTGTTCGGCCTTTCATCATTTAACACACTTTCATTAAGTCGCCATCTTTTTATCGTTTCCTCTTCTTGTTTAAACTTGACCCATACTGGGTTATGGTCTGAGATTGTTCTTGGATCTATTTCAAGTCCCATAGAGTTCAATGAGATTAACTTCCATGTAAGTGTACACAGGATTGCATCATATAGATATATGATTAATGAACCCACAAACCCTAAAATAGACAAAAGGTTTGTTTATAACTGAAGATGCCAGTTGATCATTAGAAAGTGGACTCTGGGGAAGTTAAACATCATCTCCCAAGAGCATAGTGACAAAACATTTGCTTCTTGAAAACATGGATGCATCAGGAGACAACAGAGAATGAATTTATTCAAACAACTCAGTTCTGTAAGGGAGCCATTGTACAATGTGATAAAAATGCTCATCTGAACATGATCACAAATCCCTTACTATGTAAGTATGATCATTGTTAATGGATGTACATGAGAAAGATAATAATATCTACAAGTATATCACAGTGGCTGGACTAAGACCTGGGACCTGGGTTCCAGACTAAGAGATTAGTCTTAGTCCTAATCTCACACAGCTATGAAGCTCTCATTGGGTGACCTTGGGCCAGTCACTATCTTTAAGCCTAAATTGTCTCCCAGGGCTGTTTTGAAGATAAAATGGAGAGGAGGAAAACCACGTATGTCACCTTGAGCTCCTTGGAGGAAAGGTGGAATATAAATGTAATAATTAATATGTATCAATAAATGTTTACAAATCTATAAAGAACTATATCATTTGGACAAAAAAATATGGAGCATTTATAGATTGCATTTGTTGGAAGTCGTACACAATGTGCTTCTGAAACAGATAAGAGTGCCTGCATGTTATTTCTCATAATTTGTTTTTAAGAGATTGAAAACACTAACAAGCCAGCTCTGTCAAAGGTAATGAGTCTGTGAAGCCATCTGATTTATAATCTTTCTAAACAGAAAGCACTGTTGATGAATTACCACTTTAGAAGATTAGTAGATTATAGGGTTCTGACTACCTTTCACATTCATTCACATTTAAAGTTCCCATCTCAACAAGTGCATTCTTGTAGGTGCTATATTAACAAGAAAACCATTTAATGATAGAGGGAAGAGTCTATTAGATAGAAGAAAAGAAAACTCATAATAACTTCTAGAAGGGCAAAATTCCTCATCCATGTAGACCCAGGCATGGAATTCTGATGCAGTACTCTATTCTCATGGTATAGAATTGATGATGCACATATACAGGATAAATATATAAAGAATGAAGATGATAACTAAAGGTAAATCATCAGCAATGTGTTTAAAATATTTAAGGCTGCAATCCTAAAGTCATTTAGGATTCTGGGCACCACAATTTAAGAAGGATTTTGACAAGCTGGAATGTGTGCAGAGGAGGCCAACCAAGATGATCAAGGGTCTGAAAAGTAAGCCTTATGAGGAGCGCTTGAAGGGGCTGGTATGTTTAGCCCAGAAAAGGGGAGACTGAGAGGAGAGATGATAGCCATCTTCAAATATATTAAGGGCTGTTACATGGAGGAGGGAACAAGTTTGTTTTCTCCTGCTCTGGAGAGTAGGACTCGAACCAATGGCTTTAAGTTGCGAGAAAGGAGATTCCCACTAAACATTCAGGAAAACTTTCTGACAGTAAGAGCTGTTCAGCAGTGGAACAGACTCCCACGAGAGGTGGTGGACTAGCCTTTCTTGGAGGTTTTTAAGCAGAGGTTGGATGGCCATCTGTCATGGATACATTAGCTGAGATTCCTGCATTGCAAGGGGCTGGACTAGATGACCTTTAGAGTCCCTCCCAACTCTAAGATTCTGTGATATGAAATAAATAATCAGTCAATTTTCAGTTAAAATGCAAAACTGAATTTTTTAAAAGGAAAAAAGAAGAAGAATTGGATGCACAAGGGAAACTGTGTTTAATACTCAGGAACTTGGCAAAGTCTTTTATATTATGGATTTTTTAATATTATAGATATATGTTCCATATTATTTTATTAATACTGTTGCCTAATACAAGCATGTCATGGCTTTTGGGTAGAACAATAAACTTACAAACTTGAAAACTTGAGTTAAAATGCTACCTTCCAACTAAATGAGCCTGGAAACAAAGTTTCTTTTGTGTGCCCATGGCATAATAAATCCTGTTGCCCATCTTTTAATCCTTCTGTCAAATCAGGAGTTGCTCTAAACAAATGGCAGCAGATGCCACATGAATGCAGACTGCCAGCTTTTTAACAGAAGGAGCAGGGGAGTGGAGATAGGAATTCAGTTTTCCAGATGGGAAATCCGTATGATCAATCCACAAGATGTCACTCTTTCTCCAGAGAACTAGAGTGGGCGGTCGGTTTTCTTCTTCTTCCCTTATTCTGGTTGTAAACTGATATGAGGAGTACTTGCCCAACAACTATGCATCTTACTCAAAATGTTTTGCTTCAGATCCCAGCTTGTGGCCATAGCAATGAGCTGCGATTTATATGCACTGTCACAACTTTCATAGCACAGAGCCAATACGAAGGCTCAGACTCCAAGGAAGGATGCTAAATCACTCCAACTTGGGGGAGGGGGGCTGCGCAAAGAATAACAAGTACCTTCTTGATTTTGTGTCATAATTCAATGGTGGAACCCATTCCTTGTGTGCATAAGGTTCCAAGTTCAATCCCCAACAGGTAAAGGTAAAGGACCCCTGGGCGGTTAAGTCCAGTCGAATTCAACTATGGGGTGCAGCACTCATCTCCACATTCAGGCTGAGGGAGCCAGCGTTTGTCCACAGACAGCTTTTCCAGGTCATGCGGCCAGCATGATGAAACTGCTTCTGGAGCACGGTACGTAGGGAAGCAGGTGGCACTATGGTCTAAACCACTGAGCCTCTTGGGCTTGCTGATCATAAGGTCAGTGGTTTGAATCCCCACAATGGGGTGAGCTTCCCTTGCTCTGTCCCAGCTCCTGCCAACCTAGCAGTTTGAAAGCACACCAGTGCGAGTAGATAAATCGATACCACTGTGGCGGGAAGGTAAATGGCGTTTCCGTGTGCTCTGGCACTTGTCAGTCCCTGGTATCTCCAGATAAAAGGATCGAGCACCAAGCAGCTGATGGCAAAAACCTGTGACCTTGAAGAGTTGCTGCTTGGTCAGAGATAACAACACTGTGCTAGATGGACAATTACTCCAAAGAGGCATTTGGCAGATAAATAAATATTTCAATGTTTCCGTGGAAATCTTTCATCAGAATATTTCTCAGCATGTAATGCATTTCCCATTTTCAGCTACTGGAAGATTAATACCAAACACTTTCCCTGGCATAGGTGTCTACAGTACTGTTTTCCCTAACAATGTGCTTTATAATGTTACATGAGTTATAGCTTTTCGTATACTTGCTCCATGCACTTATGGGCTGCCACCATTTTAGGACAGGATTGTAAAAAACCCATTTATGATTTCAGAAGAATGTTGTCGTGACCTCAAATGGGAGATTCCTGCTTGCATAAATTGCTCCTCAGTTGGACAGACTGCACTTACATCTCTTTAACCACGATTATTGTGCCACTGGACTAAAATAAAAAGTGTGGATGATTTGTGACTTAACAGTGCAACAGGAGAACAGGGTGCTAAGCATTATATGTTTAAAAATGGCCTCATCGTATTAGACATTGAAACCCATCTTCATTTTGAGCTGCTTTGCCCAATTTTATTACTTCTTCCCATTTTAAAGTAACATATATCCCTATAATCAGTAACATCAAAGCACTGCGAATATTTAATACTATGATTTGGATCCAAATTACCATTCTGCTTGCACACTTGGGCTTTCTTGCCTCCTTCCTCCATCTGCAATCTCCTGAGCTTGCCTCAACAGCTGCTCTTCAGGGATCAGCTGAAATAGAAATGGATGAAGCACAGATCTCGCTATCTTGTTCTCTTGTGGTGGAAGGTGAGGTGTGGAAATCAGCAGGAATTAAGATACACACATCCGTGCATGAGCAGAAATTCTTTCCAGTCAATCCCCAGGATCCACCGTTTTCCTCTTCAGGAATAGATGTTTTATTTGTTAATTGATCTCACAGCCTGGTTTCATGCTTATCTGCCTGGTGATAACAGAGCAACCCAACACCCCCACCCAACAATTCACCAGGCTGGATGGGAGTTTGGATGGAATGAAAGTGTCCCCCTGACCAGCACTGCCCATTAGCAGGAGGAGCTCCCCATTTTCCATCGGCAGTATAGTCCTGCTGGCAAGGAATCCTCCAATGTACCCACTCAAGTGGCAGGAGGAAAGCTGCTGCTAGTGTCACCCATGCTGGCAGCATGGGGCATTTTGGGGTGGGGCTAGCACAGGATCTGCAGGATCTTGAGTTGCCCCTACTACTGTCATGTGAAACAAGCCTCCTCAATGCACCATCTTGGGAGATGGCACAGCCTCCTACGTTCTGCCCAGGATGGCGTGAGTGGCAGTACTATGCCAGATGTACCACTTCATAAAGCCTGCCACTCCCTGCCAGGGGTTAAGATTGCAGCCCAAATCCCTCTGAGGCCAATGATCTCACCCCCAAGTAAGTGTGCATAGGATTGTTGACCTTATTTATAGCCAAGAGATGCAGTCTTAAATGTTTGTGTGTGCAATTTACGTGGCAGGATTACATCTGAAAGGACAATGTGTCTGAAAATCAGTCTGGGAGCACCTAGATATCATTCAGACAGTCTATCAATCTCCAGGCAGTAGATGATAATCTGTGAAATTTCCCCAAGTTTCCCAAAGAAGGTTAAACAATCTTTAGTTGCAGAGAACATATCACACAGTCTATCACTGGACTTTCTCCTAAAGGGAAAGTACAATCTCATTTATTTGTATGGCCTGAATGTCACCCCAAGTATCTGTATAATCAAATAAATGGTTTTCAATGACATGATTGAATTCATTGCAAGTCCTTCATTTCGAATAATCCTTTTCTGAAGTGCTTTCCAATACATTCACTGAATATGTAGAGACATGATATGACTGGCCTTAAGTGGACTTAAGTCATTTAAGCTGATTTCAAGACATCTAACTAACATTGTTTATCATTTGATATGTTTTTCACAGATACAGATAACACTTTTGGAGGAATTTTGGATATGGTAGGCACCGTTTCCTTAATTTTAAATATGTGAGAGATGTTCGGTATTGCATATAGATTAGATTCAGTCTCCATTTACCCAAACATATGATCATTTATAACCCACTTGAGCCTCCTGCGAAAAAAACTGTGTTATCAAAGTCCCTGAAGCTTATCCATCCCATGCCAAGGAATCTGTGCTGTGTAGCCCAGGGAGCTATATAGCACAGATTCATACTGCCTCATTTACTTAGTATGAACGTGATAATAAAATTGTCTCACTGATCACTGCCAAGCTTCCAATCATGGATCACTCTATTTTGAACAGCATGACAATCTTGTTTCCCAGTAATGAGCTACAGCTGATGTCAATTGCGACCTACTGCTGACTTTGACTGATGCCTTGCGGTGCAGCATCAAGGAAGAGAACTGAATGGCTTTGCTGCTTTCTGGATGAGAAAAGGATCACCTGCTGAGTGTCAATCAGGAACGAATGAGTGTGTGATGGGCCTCCGTGCTGAACAGCTATTGAAAGGTCAAGATGGAGGAACAATATAAATCAAGGAGGACTGTGCAACTGGAATTGGCAAAGGATATTTTGCTACGGGAATAGTATTTGGTTTCCTTTCTGTTTTCTTATATTGACTACTAGAAGCCTCACGAGTTACCACTGACAATAAAGGCTGATATCAGGCAATGTGACACTATTCACATCACTATAATGTTTGGTGTTTGGGAATTTAGTTTTAATTTCTGCATTGTAGGTTTCTGTTAGCGTTGGTTCCAGAGGGACATTTTTGTGGTGCCTAAATGTGAGTTTTTATGAAACCATCAAGTTGTTAGCCAGCTCATGGACCCAAATTTGAGTGGAAAATCAGGTTATAATGCATGATACCAACAAATAAAACATAGTTGAAAATTCTGTAAATAAATTTTAAAAACTACATTATCCACATTCAGATTTTACCATTTTTGTGCTCTGAAATATATCTCATCTCCTATTTTCAAGCACCCCAAGAAGCACAGCTTTGATTCTTTCTTTCTCCATAAAAAATGACAATTGGCAACAGATAAATTATATTTTAAGACCATAGCTGTAGAAACAGGATGGGAAAACGTATATTCACAAATTCATCCCTTTTCATTTTCTCCATCCCTTCTATGTCCACAGAGTAGCATTAATGCAAATCCAGTAAAGGTAAAGGGACCCCTGACCATTAGGTCCAGTCGTGGCCAACTCTGGGGTTGCGGCGCTCATCTCGCTTTACTGAGGGAGCCGACGTACAGCTTCCGGGTCATGTGGCCAGCATGACTAAGCTGCTTAAACGCCATTTACCTTCCCGCCGGAGTGGTACCTATTTATCTACTTGCACTTTGATGTGCTTTCGAACTGCTAGGTTGGCAGGAGCAGGGACTGACTAACGGGAGCTCACCCCATCGCAGGGATTCGAACTGCCAACCTTTTCATCGGCAAGTCCTAGGCTCTGTGGTTTAACCCACAGCACCACCCACATCCCTGTATCAGTACCAGATACAGTACCAGAGGCCAATTTGTAAGAGGGGAAATAGCACCAAGATCTGTGGTCACTCTAACTAAGCTTTATGGGTATTTGGCCTCATGTAGAATTGGTCAGAGTACATGTTACACAGCAGAGCCATATGAACCTAGGAAATGCCTGCTGGATCAGACCAATAGCCCACCTAATCCAGCATCCTGTTTTCACAGCGGCCAAACAGATTTCTGTGGTAAAACCCTTAAGGAAAACCTGAGCACAAGAACATTCTTCCCTCCTGAACTTTCCAGCAACTAGCATTGGCGCAGATTTTGGTAACATGGTACCCTGAGCACTAATAAAATCCCCTCCCCATTTCTTATTTTCACAATAATTGAGTAGGTACCCATATCAATATAGATGGTTGTTGTTATTCTTATCATATTGCACCCCCCTCAGCTTGGGGTCCTGTGCAGGGGGACTGCCCACACCATCCTAAATCTGGAGCTGCTGGCATTCAGAAGCATGCAGTCACTGTCTGTAAAGACCACAGCCATTAAATGGATCTGCTGGGATTTTTGCTTACATTTAGGTTCTCCACCATTTCCCCATCTTAAAATATCAAGGGGGACAATCAACTATCCCTGGGTGCCATTACTCCAATCAGATTATGAGTACCCCTCAAAGCACCAGGAGAACCAGACACATTCATGTGCAGGTAGTTTGGAACTCAGTGGTGTTACTCACATTCTCAAAATGAACACAAGGTGGAAATGCTGGGAAATGGCCTCTGATGAGCTTATGCAAGGAGTGGATACCAAGGGGCCAGTCCGAGGTATAGTAGCAAATAGCAGAGAATGATGTCTGTACCAGTGTATCCCATAATGTTGCCACACTGCCATTTGTATATCAATTTGCTGGGCACTCCCTTTCACACATTTTTAAGTAGGACAGGAAATAACATCAGAACCTGACCTCAGATTATTACAGTGGTGAAGAAATTTTAGTAAGCACCCTGCAGCCTGCAATCTAAGCTAGATGCCTGTTGCAGGGAGAGGAAGCAGTCAAAGCAGAAATCAGCAATTAGTCGGTATCTTTTGTCAAACAAAAAATAATAGGTGTTAATCATCATCAGCACTGTGTAAATATTTGAAGGTGTGTTTGAATTGTTGTTTTTTAAACTGGGTGATAAACAAGGACCAACATGTTCAACTTTCTTAAAGCATATTTTTTTTCGGGGGATGGGGTCTATTTTACTTTACAACTAACTGTTAAGCAATCGGAATCGTGTGCTATTTTAAAACTTGTAATAATCAGCCACAGATGGTTTTGCATTAAGATGTTCTGTGTTTGTAGCACAAGGGAAGACTGTTTCCAGGTGTGAAACAGATAATAGGCTTTTAAATGGCAATTTATTTTAAATGAAATGCAGTGAACAAACAAAGGAACACACTTAGATGCTCCTTATAGCGATAATTCAAAATAAATTGGGTTTCATGCATTTTCATTAGATTAAAAGATCTACTGGTGCTCCACTCCACATTGCCTTGCTAGCATCTGAGTTTCAAAAAATGCAATAAAAATACCTTGGGTGAAATATTTTATTGGAGATGGGAGGCACTGATTTACTATAGCTTACATCTTTGTTGCATAACAAAATTCCATAAAGCTGATTTGTGATTTCACGAATAGTACTGTAGTAGATTATCTGTTTTGAATATCTTGCATAGTATGAGTAAAAGTGTTTTTGGCCAGCCAGTGGCAGAGGAAGGGGGAGTGAGGGGTGTTCACCCCGGGTGTCATCCCAGGGGGGGGGGGGTGACATCGCCGTGCCGCCGCCCCCCGGGACACTCGCTGCTCACTGTGGGAGGCACCCCCCCAGGATGCTCTCCGCTAGCCCTGCCCCCCTTCTGGCCTCTGTGGCCAGCTTCAACAAGCACACAGTTCAAGATTTCCCAACATGATGAATGGCCATTGTCTTATTCTTTTACTTTCCATTTTTTTCTTCATGTGGAAGAAGATTTCAGTCTTCTGAACAATCCTCCCCCCCCCCCCCATAGGGCTTCATAGATTCTCAAAGCTTGCTAGCAGTAGTTTGGAGTTTCTGAACTCAGGAGACCATGTCACAGCAAAACCTGTAAAAAACTAAGTAACCATGAGGCAGAACCTCTAGCTCTGAAATGAACCTAAAAAATGCAAGTTTTTAAAGCAGGGGTGGAGAAACTGTGGTCCTCCAGATGTGGTTCGACAACAAATCCCATAATCCCTTGCCATGGTGGTTGGGACTGATGGGAGTTGGAGTCCAACGTCTGGGGAGCCACAGGTTTCCCATCCTTAATTAGGGTGCTTGTTCCCAGCCTGGTACTACCAAGTAACACTGTTAGTCTGCATGGCATTTAAGACCTGCCTAGGACTCCCTCCAGACTATGGCATTACATTATGGAATGATCACAGTGCCCCATCATGTATTAATAAAGTAGTTTCCTTCATATGCTGTAATTTCTGTTCTTAAATTGCTTTATATGTGTCTTTTTAAGAGATACTCCTACAATCCTCCTTTGTGCTATCTATTATTATCAATGCCATGGACACGGCTCATTACCACTCCCACTCACCACTTAGAAAATGAGAGAATGTCTTTATTAGGTGATCACTAAGTGCTACAGAACACAATTGTTTAGCAAGCTGGTGTACACATATGTGTTGCTTCATTTTTTTACCTAGCTACTATATGTTGCAGGTCAAAAACAATGCAGAATTTTAGCATTCTGTATTCTTCTGTTTTACATCAGTTTAAAATTTTCCTGATTTTATTAATTTTGCTAATGATACCTGAATCTAATATGAAAAGGAAAATCCTGGAGGTGGTGGAGTCTCCTTCATAGGAGGTTTCTAAGCAGAGGTTAGATAGCAATCTGTCATGAAAGCTTTAGTTGAGATACCTGCATAGATGACACTTGGGGCCCCTTCCAATTCTACAATTCTACAATATTATGATTCTATGAACATCTACTATTTGTCTCTGTCTTGCAAAGACAAAGTCATTCTGAAACCAGCGCAGGGAAACATTCAAGAATATTAACAGTGAGAATGAATCATATGTATAAATGTAAGTTGAGATTATTGTTGCAACTTTCTTGTAACCTGTGGAAAACAAGGAGCAGATGGGGGAAATCATAGCCTCCGAGTATTTTAGAGTTGAAAGCTACTCTGGGGGTCATCTAGTCCAAACCCCTTCTATGCAGGAATCTCAGCTAAGGCATTCATTACAGGTGACCATTCAATCTCTGCTTAAAAGCCTCCAATAAGTCTCACTTTCTGTTCCACAGCTGAGCAGCTCTTATTGTCAGAAAATTCTTCCCGATAGTCAGACTCTCCATTTTATCTGACTTGAATCCATTGGTTAATGTTCCTGGGTAAGGTGATTGAGAGAGCAGTTGCTGAATAACTTGGTGGATTTCTGGATGAAACATCGGCTCTGGATCCCTTCCAGTCCGGCTTCCGCTCTGGTCATGGGACCAAGATGCCTCTGTTCGCTCTAACAGACAATCTCTGCAGGCAGCTGGATCGAGGCAGGTTGGGGCTCCTGATTCTTTTAGACCTGTCAGCAGCCTTCGACATGGTCGATCACAAACTTCTGGACCACTGCCTCGCCACCGTGGGGATCCAGGGCACAGTTCTTCAATGGCTGCGGTTGTTTCTCTCTGGTCGGGGACAGAAGGTAGCGCTTGAGGGGGGAACTGTCGCCGCGCCACTCCATGGTGTGTGGAGTGCCACAGGACGCAATACTCTCCCTGATGCTTTCCAACGTCTTTATGTGCCCCCTCACCCAGTTTGTCCGGAGCTTTGGTTTGGGTTGCCATCAGTTGGTGGACTGCCATCCTTACTTGGCTCCAGACACACTGATCAGAAGTTTGGAAGCTGTGGTTGAATGGTTATGTGGGAGCTGGTTGAAGTTAAATCCTTCAAAGACAGAGGTCCTTTGGCTGGGTTGGGACGACATGGGATTGGGTGGCCAACTCCCATCTCTTGTGGGGGCGCATTAAGAGTTTGGGTGTAATCTTTGACACCTCCCTTTTTATGGAGGTGCAGGTTGCAGCTATAACAAAGGCAGCATTTTTTTAACTCTGTCAAGCTAAGGAGTTGGCTCCTTACCTCTCTCGTCCTAACCTAGCCACTGTGATCCACGTGACTGTCACCTCCAGGCTTGATTATTGTAACTCGCTCTATGTTACATTGACTGACCCAGAAACTCCAGCGGGTGCAGAATGGCGCAGCAAGACTCCTTACGGGGTCCTCGCCACAGGATCACATTCACCCAGTGCTATACCAGCTGCACTGGCTCCCGGTGGAGTACAGGATCAGGTTTAAGGTGCTGGGTTTAACCTTTAAAGCCCCATTCTGCCTAGGACCCTTGTACCTACGGGGCCGCCTCTCCTAGTATGTCCCACGGAGGACCTTGCAGTCTTCAAATAAAAACATCTTGGAGATCCCGGGCCACAGGGAGGTTAGACTGGCCTCGACCAGATTCAGGGCTTTTTCAGCCGTGGCCCTAATCTGGTGGAATGCTCTTTCACAAGAGACTAGGGCCCTGCGGGACTTGACATTTTTCCTGCAAGACAGAGCTGTTCCACCAGGCCTGTGGCCAAGGCACAGTCTGACCCCCTCTCTCCTTCTTTAATCTTCAAAGAACTCTAACCCAATGGTTGCCATTAATTTGATTCTGAATTGATTCTTGTTGTTGTTAGTCATTTAGTCGTGTCTGGCTCTTTGTGACCCCATGGATCAGAGCACGCCAGTCTCCTGTCTTCAAATTGATTCTAGAATGTATTTTAATTAACTGATGGTGTTATTTTATGTACACTATGCTATTTTTACCTGTTGTTAGCCGCTCTGAACCCAGCTTTGGCTGGGGAGGGCGGGATGCAAATAAAATTATTATTATTATTATTATTATTATTATTATTATTATTATTATTATTATTATGCTTGCTCCATCTTCAATGTGACAGCCCTTTAGATATTTGAAGGTGGCTATGTTATCTCTTCTTAGTCTCTTCTTTTTCCAGGCTAAACATACCCAACTCCTACAACTGTTCCTCATAAGGCTTGGTTTCCAAACTCTTGATAATCTTGGTTGCCCTCCTGTGCACATCTGTTGGACTTTACAGTCTTGGCAGAGTTTCAGTTCCAAAAGATAATGGGGTGGTTGAAGTCTCCCGTGACTACTCTGTCTCTCATTTTTGAATGTTTGGTAATCTGCTGTAGGAAGGCATCATCCAAGTCTTCAGTCTGATTTATAGATCTATAGCAGACACTCACATTAAAAGTCAGTTTTGTTTCCCTCTTCTACAGTGTTTACCCATATACTCTCAATCTGCTTTCCATGTCACAAGTCATGGATCTCTTCAAAAGTGTACATGCCTTTATATATAATGCTACTCCTCCCCTCTTCCTGTTTGGTCTATTCCAGTGGTTCCCAATTAGCTAATTACTGAGGACCCCCTATTTATTAAAAGCCAATCCACGGACCCCCTTACTTTTGAAAATTTTGATAACCCTATGGGAGTTACTTCTGCAAAGCATTTTTTTAAAAAGAAAATGTGGGGTAGCCCCTAATAAGCAAAGGATTTTAGGTATATCTGGTTTTCAACATTGTGGTATAGCAGATAAACATCATGATATTCTGGACCCCTGATTGGGAACAACTGGTCTATTCCTTTTGAACAGCTTTAACCCCTCAATTTCTACATTCCGTCGATGAGTCTCATCCCACCAAGCTTCACTAATTCAATGTTAGATCATATTTGTCATCCTGTATTAAGACCTCAAATTCATTTTGCTTGTTTCCTATATTCTGTGCATTAGTGTGGAGACAACTGATACCATGAGTCATTCCCATCAGCAGTGCTCCTCTTACGGTTTTAACATTAAACTGTTACTGTGTGCCTCATATTGTTCCCAGAATATAATGTCTATTCTTCATGATGATGAAAGACCCATTCCTTAAAACATTTGCTGTGTTTCGGAACTCCAAGACACTTCAACTTGCACACTGTTCATAAAACTGAATTGCAAGGGAAGTCCGCATTTTGCGCAAAGATCCATGTATGTATTGGAGCCTCCACCGGCTAATTACATTTTTAACATAGCCAAACAAATGTGCTTGTATCTTCAGGGGAGTGACCATGTGTGTGAGAGACAGATAAAAATTGTTGGTTAAGTTTCCTGGTCAGAAAACGCTTCATCAAAGGCATAATAAAGAGAAATTCCTTGTTCCAGCCAAGATATGAGTACAGAATAGATCATGACGGCTGACATTTCCCAAGATACCTCCTAATCTTACAAGCCTATTCACAAAGCTTTGTTGTCCATATCAGTTCATCTTTTCTCCAGGGTCAATTATGCTGTTTGTATTCAAATCAATCCCTTAATCAAATCCTTTGATAGTTTGAGCCAGCCAGGCAGATATTTATCACATAAATGTAATAGAGGTATCTTTGTTTCAGAGTGGCATACTCTAATGGTGTGTTGCCACACCGAACCACTTATACATATGTATGCACCCAGAAATCCTTCTTATCAGCGTCCAAGAATGCCCTGTCATCTCCTCCTCACTTCTTAGTAAAGACCTATGAAGGAATCATATTCTCATTATACTGATAAAACATACATCACCCAGATGTGTGACAGAACATTCTAATATAGCGTCTATTAAACAGGCTGTTAAATGTTTCCCTAAAAAAATAGTTGAATTTTGAAAAAAAAATGCCACTGTAGCTAGGCAGGAGAGCAAAGTAGACATAATAAATATCATTATCATTATCACTAATAATAGTAGTAGCTATATAAAAAAAGTACGACTGCTACTAACAGTCCTGCTTAGGAAGTTACCGGTATTTCCAAAGCCAGTAAGAAGATATCTTCCCTACTCCCCCACCTCCATTTCTTTAAACACCAGTACTATTTAATTGTTTCTTTTTGCCGTGTTCACTGTCTCAAGGTTACAATTTGCATGTGAAGTGGCAAAAGCAAAGTTAACACAAACCTTCCATCTGAAGATGAGATCCAAATTGATTATCACATTTTGGGCAGGGGGGAATTCCTCTTTAGGTTATATTAATATAATGAAAATGAAAATGTTAATGAAGAATTGACATGTGCCCTCTCTAAAATAGGAAGATTTGAAGTTGCCTTTGGGAACAACTTGCTAACTGGCTTTGAAGAACCTATCTCTGTTCTGGGAGTTGAGACAAGCTGCATTGGGCTGCCTTGTGACACCAAAATAATATATGCTCATGGAAATAAAAACACACACAAAACTTAAGTTTTCATTAAAAACAAACTTTTACAAAACATTTGGCTTGGTACAACATTGTCAGGTGCAAAATGTAAAGAGCTTGAAGTTTATTGTTATATTAATTCTGAAGAAATTTGCTTCTCAATGTTGGGGGCAACATGGAGAAATATCGTAGGTACATTTTTACATGTCTGGTGGGCATGTTTTCATATTGTTTCATTTTTTAAAAAAGTGACAATGGCCTCTACAGCCCTGTGGCATTTGCCTTCCTAGGTGTGTGACATCATACTGGGTTCTTAAGGAAAGGGTTAACTAATTATAAAATAACTAACCAATGGAAACCCAAGGAGAGGATTTAGAGTTAGAGTTAGGGGGGTTGAGAAGTTAATCTGGAGTTAGAGAAGAGACAGAGAGGATAAGTCTATGGGCTACTCTGATTTGAGAAAGTGAGAGAATCTGTTAAGAGGAGTCAGTCAAACAGTTGAGATAATCAGTCAGAAGGTATTAGGAAGGTATAGGTAAAGAAACTAAAGTTAAGAAACCAACAAGAATATTATCTGAGAAACCATAAACTTGTTAATGCTTATAAAATAAACTTGTTTATTTGGTTCAATTTTAACAACTGTCTGGACTCAATGTCTACCCGAGAGCCAGTGTGGTGTAGTGGTTAAGAGCTGCTCCACATGCAGCTGCTGGGTGACCTTGGGCCAGTCACACTTCTTTGAAGTCTCTCAGCCCCACTCACCTCACAGAGTGCTTGTTGTGGGGGAGGAAGGGAAAGGAGAATGTTAGCCACTTTGAGACTCCTTAAAGGGATTGAAAGGCAGGATATCAAATCCAAACTCTAACAGGTTGGTGACAGCGGGAAAACGAGCACAGTGGTGGCACAGGGATCAATAGACCGTTAAACATCCGGGGTTATCGCCACAAGCCCTTAGAAACCAAATGTGAAATGGTAAATGGATTGAACTATGGGTCACAACTTTATTCTTCTATATGTGTGAACTGTAGCATTTTTAATTCTTTTAAGCAATTGCACTTTATTACTGTCACACACCAAAACAGTCCAAGTTGGACAGTGGGAGGGATAGATAGGAAGACTATACAGAAAACAGGTGTAATAGACTAACAATGATGCTGTCTGGATGCTCCACAAAAAGTGAGTGAACAAAAGATGCCAATTACAAAGAAGATGCGCAGGTGCAAAAGCAACCTCTTTTTCTCTCTTTGCATAGACAGTTTGCTTCTTTTGAGTATAGTGCAAACCTGTAAACATGACACAAGATAATGCTAGATAAACTTATAGAGGTTAATTGTAAAATGCTATCCCAATTGCAACAGCATAAACACTGCACTTACTCTCCAGAGGTCTGATTGGCAATGACTGTATTAACACAAGGCATGTGCCATTTTTTTTATTGAAACAATAGTCCCTACCCCTGAGAATTTATCTTGGAATAACTAGCTGCCATGTGAAATATGCCTTGAACAATTGTTAACATAACCTAGTGATCTAATTTAGTTCAATTGTTGGTTGAACTAATAATAAAATATGACATTTTAAGACTGGGCTAATCATTTGAAGCTAATTCTTGAGGTTAAGAGATACGTTTGTGCTCTTAAGATAACGTGTGGTAACTGGACATGTGTTCATGGAGGAAGGGAGATTGGGATCATGCCAAGAGATCCTGCTCTTCTTAGTTCACTTGTGAACTAAGTCTACGAACGTACAAATTGTACATGCACAGGCAATGCACATGTGTAAAAATCAAACTTGTTAAGCATGCAGCACCTAAAGACCCACATCATACACATGAACTTATCTATTTTAAAAAGATATACAATCATACCCAATCTTACTTTAGATCAGACCCATTTGGTGAGCACCATAACACAACCTTTTGTGCAGTGTTGCATGGCTTGTGGAACTACTTCCCAGCGGGGGAAATCCAGTAAGCCCCCTCTCTTTGACTTTTTAAATGTGTCTTGAAAGCATTTCTATTCAGGAAGACCTTTTATGATTAGTTTTATTAAAGAGAGAAGGAGCGGAGATCCTCAGCATCAAGGTAAATTCTAACAACGGGGGGAGGGGTTGTTATTTTTTAAATGTGAAAGTAGTATTATAGCCTTATCCTCTGCTTAGATTTTTTTGTGTCTTTGTGTGCTGGTGTTTTTAATAATTGGAATGATATCAAAATACTTCATACTCAGAGCAGACCCACTGAAGTTCTCACCCTGGGCCAGCAGGGGGATACTGTAGATAGTTATGCAAATAAGGGATCGAAAGTGACATTCAGTGATTGGATAGTTTTAGAAAATTGTTACAGTGACATTGTACTAGAGCTCTATATAAGCCTCCCACATCCCTTCTGCATTGAAGGTGTACCACGCAAAAGTGGTTTCCACCCTCTGTTATGCTGCCCCGCTCTGGGCCCCAGGGTCCAATTTAACATCGCTGGGGACATTGCAGAATCAGTTTCTCCGTCGCCTCCTGAAACTCCCCATGTGTGTGAGCAACGCAGCCATTCATCTGGAGTTAAGGATTGCATCTTTAGAGACGGTCATCTGGAAGCGAGTCTTTGGCTATTGGCTGTCCAGTTGGCATAGGCTTCCCGACCATTACCTCTTTCAGTGCCTCTGGCGGGATGACTTTGTTAACCCGTGGGTAGGAAAAATCCATGCTAAACTTCTGAGCTTCGGAATTTCCCCAGCGGACTCCTTAAAGATGAACCTACGCTCAGCCAAAAGCCTTATCGAGCAAAGATTAGCAGACATTGAAAATCAACACAACCTCTCCAGGGGTGGGGGTATCTGCTCCCCCAGGTATCACGGAATAACCCCACCACTTGGCCTTCCATCATACATGTCATCTCTTTCATCTGTACCACACCGACTTGCATTTATTCGTGCAAGGTTCAATGTTTTTCCATCGAACCTGCTGAGCCACAGATTTTCCAAGGGTTTGGTGTCTCCGCTATGCGAGTGTGACGGGAAAACAGTTGAATCTCTTCCACATATAATGTTCAACTGTCCCTTACATAGCATAGCTAGGACTAAATTCCTGGGTCCTGCTTTATTGCGCTTGGTTGGCAGGCCTGTTGAGTTACATGCCGCACTGCTTTTGCAGGATACAGATCCTTCTGTAACTCTGCAGGTCGCGAGATTCCTGAATGCGGTTATCTCACACACAAAAACCACCCGAAAACAACAACAACAACAAAAACTAATCAAACAGTTATGATGAGAGTGCATGATGGATCTCGTCTCCAGTTCTCCTTTTTCTGTGAACCGTCCCTTGGATCTTTCCGGGCCCCAAGCTGTTATTTGTCACTGCTCAATGACCCACCCTTGCATCGTGGTGTTCCCCTTCTGTTGTTAGATGTATTGGTTTTTTATGCTTCTGTGCTTTTATGTTTGTACATATTTTATGGGCTAATAGCCGTAAATAAATTTGAATTTGAATTTGAATTTCTATATAAGCAGGCTGACTGAACCCTTCAGTTCAGTTCTGTTCCAGCTTACAAATCGCTGCGTTGTCTGCTATGTCTACCCACTATTTAACAGAAATAAGTGGATTTATGCTACTAAATGGATTTATGCTACTAAATACAACTCATGTTGGATATAACCCCTGAATTTGATGAAAGGGATGGGAAACTTCCAGTCCACAAATCAATTGAGATCCACCAGATGTTGTCCATGTCATCCCCCTCACCAGCTGTAAAAAAAACCACCCTCAAGTGCTTTTGCCTAGTTGGAAAGTTTCCTTGTACTTTGAAAATTCTTCTTGTTTAAGTGGATTGAAAGATGGAAAGTGGGTTTAGAAAGATTTGCTTTTGTGTAGCTGGAATGGTGCCCTCTGTACAAAGAAAAGAGTCACATTGTTTCCTCCCCTCCCCTCTGCCTCTGCTCCCCACCTACCACTGTCATGCAGCTCTTGGGGGCTTCCCTGAAGGGGGATACAATCTCTATCCTGAAAAAGGTCCCCTGCAACTGTTTTATGGTGTGCCCTTCCCAGGTATCACCACAGATGAAGGCTAGTATAATAATATTTAATTATAAACAAGCACACAGACACATCACTGCTGAGGCGCACTTGCCATTGTGAGGCCTGAGGAAATTATGATGATGCCATTCCCAGAGGTTGCCGTTGACACCACTACCCATGACACCACAAAAGCACACAACAACTGAATGGATACAAAGGTGGGCAAGAATCTCTCTCACTGAACAATTAGGAATTATTTCCAAATAATATTGTGTGTCAAATGAGCTATAATAATTAATTGCACAAGGAAAGGAACCACAAGAACCACAGTTTCCAGTTCTGGTTTGTTTTCCTAAGCTGGTGAATCGACTCCATGCTGCTCTATAGTTCAATCCATATGTTATAGTAGTAGCACCTAACAAGAGCACAAATGAATCAGGAGGATGAAAAAAATATTAAGGATACAGCACTGTCAAGAAGATGTCTGACTAAGCTATATCTATATAAACATTACTTTTTGTTTCTATATTATATCTGTTTACATCTCATCTTTGGCATGTAGTAGACACCAATTGCTTAAGATGAATTATTATTTTTCAGCAATAGAATCTTTTGGGATTACATTTTGCTGCTGCTGTTGTCAAGATGAATTTTATCTTCATTAGGATGGGAAGCAGGCCCTTTGATTAATAAATATATCTACTGGGGATTTAAATATGTTTTGCAACAGCACAATAGATTTTGTCCACCTAACTCATGTAGCCCAAATATTCATTGTGTGTTTAACTATGTTAAAGCTATCACTATCTACCAACGATTATTTTCTTATTACTTCCATCACATTTCTATATTACAATATTGCCTGCTGCAATACTAACACACACGTATCATTGACAGCAAATTATTGCAGCTCCTATTACACTGCAATATTCAACTCCATTACTGAATACAAGGATACCTGCTATATATTTTTAAAGTATCAATATTTTCACTTGTTTGCCTGCATCTAACAGTTAGCATTTTTACAGACGGTCACATTTTATAATACCATGTTTTGCAGCTATCAATCTTTAGGCACATTTAAGTATAAAATTATAATGCTGGTTTTAATTCTGTTTTTGAAATATTTATGCAGAATAGCAACTAGATTAGACAGCATCTGATTCCCAACTATTTTGGCAATTTAAAAAGAGCTGATGAAGTCTATGATTTTGTTTCTATTGTACTATTTCAGAATATACAAAGAAATGAATTTCTCTCAGTCTTGGTTTCAGTCTTGTACATAGGCTGCTGAGATGCCACTGAGTTCAGCGTGACTTACGCTGCCTAACAACGTGCAAGTTTATCACCTTCTCCAGCAAAATATCCTTGGATCTTCATTTCAGTGGATAATTGAGAGACCTCATGGGTTGACTGTCACAGAAATATTATCAAACAGGATCAGTCATACCATCATTGTCACAAGAAAGTCAAAATGCCCCTGGGATATGTTAGGAAACATTTCAAAACAACATTGTGAAAAATAAAGAGATAGGATGTGTGCAATTTGATGAGCGTCTATCCATTCTTTTAATGAAAATATTGTAAGAACCACCTTCTGTAGCTATAGGAAGTCATTTCAGTGGCAGTCTGGCCTTCTTCAGATGGACTCAGTCTACCTCTTCTAGTTGACAGCCATATGTCTCTGTGATGCCTACAAACAGGTCATGAAGGTAGTAACCCTCTTCCATAGTATTTTCAATAAAGCAAAGGAAAAAGATGTGGAACCTGTGGAGGTCCTATGGGGTAACTAACATAGACTATTCAATTTCATGTTCTCGCTGCCACTCAGTTTTTCAGTACAATGGCTGTGTGAGCACCACATAACATTATGGTAGTAGCCCTAAGAACTCTTGGTGCATTTATGTGAGGACCACCATTTGGTCTGCACTAGATCTTAGGGTGTGTTCCTATGTATGCACATTATTTGATACATTCATGTGTAAAACATGCCTTACAGATCAAACAAAACAGAGCTTTCATATCACTGCACTTCAAACGCAGGCAATAGCTTTAGCTGTTTGTTACTTGATGATAAGATAAACATTAATATTTTTAATTAAGAGATACCAAATGATGCAAAGCAATGCTTGACTCAGTCCTAAGACATTTTAAATACAAGACATGGGTATAACTGGTTAGTGAATGACTAAATGTTTCCATCGCACACCAAATACATACCTGGAAAGCTGAACAATACAATCCTACTCCAGTCTGCTTAGAAGACTACTTTTATCCAATTACAGAATTGATTTTTTCACTCCTTTGATGTCCTTTTATTGCTGGTCTTACCGTGTAAGCAAGATTTGATATGTGGAGAGTGACTTTGGCTCTGAAGGCTTTCTAGCGTTTGCCAGACTATCATTCTCTATTGTCCAAAGCAAACGGCTGTTTCAAGGAGGAAATGCAATCATAATACCAATGAATGCCACCAGGCAGGTTCAAATACACAAACGCAAGCAACCTATGGACTAATTAAAATAAATCAGGACCTACTCCATTCATGGGGGGGTCTAATTCTTAAGCGATGACACAAGCTGAAAATAATAAAACATTGTCCAATTGCTTTATATTAAAAAAAGATAAAGGGGACCCCTGACCATTAGGTCCAGTCATGACCGACTCTGGGGCTGCAGTGCTCATCTTGCTTTATTGGCCGAGGGACCTGGTGTACAGCTTCCAGGTCATGTGGCCAGCATGACTAAGCCGCTTCTGGTGAACCAGAGCAGCGCATGGAAACACAGTTTACCTTCCCGCTGGAGCGGTACCTCTTTATCTACTTGCACTTGGACGTGCTTTTGAACTGCTGGGTTGGCAGGAGCTGGGACCGAGCAATGGGAGCTCACCCCGTCGCGGGGATTCAAACCACCAACCTTCTGATCGGTAAGTCCTAGGCCAACAACAACAAAAACTAATCGGACAGTCATGATGAGAGTGCATGACGGATCTCGTCTCCAGTTCTCCTTTTTCTGTGAACCGTCCCTTGGATCTTTCCGGGCCCCAAGCCGTTACTGTCACTGTTCAATGACCACCCTTGCATCGTGGTGTTCCCCTTCTGTTGTTAGATGTACCGGTTTTTATGCTTCTGTGCTTTTATGTTTGTACATATTTTATGGGCTAATAGCCGTAAATAAATTGAATTGTGAATTGTAAGTCCTAGGCTCTGTGGTTTAACCCACAGTGCCACCAGCGTCCCTTTGCTTTATATTATTCTGCCATAATTCTTTCTTTAAGTGGATGTCAAACTAGGGTGGCTCTTCCTTGTGCGCTAGCTATGAGGTATCTCTAGATTTGAAAATGCAATGAAACTGAGATATACTATCACAAGATGGCATTCCTGAAGATGATTGGCTTGACAAGGAATGAGCAGCTCTCGTACTGTTGTGTATTAATGTATGTGAGAACAATGGGGATCTGTTTTGTTCATGTGAACGTTGCCTTTCAAAGAGAATATTATGGAAGTATGGTTAGTTGTAATTCACCTTTCTCTCCTTGCAATTAGAAGAGCTGGGTGACTATTAATATATAAAATTAAATTATATTTGAGAGACATCTCACACTAAAAAGTATGAAAAAATTAATTATGCAGTAATTACCTGGTTCACAGGCAGCAAATGTTACCCATTTGAAGCTTGAATAAACCCTGTAAGATACTCTGCTATATGACTTTACTGCTTTAATAAAGTTACCAAATTAATTGGAAGTCAACGGGCAATAGAGATTGTAAAATGTCTTTAATTTTAATAAGTCTCAGAGATGAATTAACTGGACAATGTTGCAGTTCTATTGTTGTGCTAATACAGTGCACTTGTCTGTTTCTTCCCTTTTATTCACAGCATCTGTTTTCTACAATGCTACCATTTTACAAGGGTTGTACTTCATGGCTCAAAGAGTTCAGACTTTGGGTGGGATATTTTCTCTGTGTGATAAATTACAGTGCATGACCTTTTCACACCTGCTCACTCTATGTTTGCTAAAATCTGGCATTTCTGACTCTGATTCTGCAGGTGGTGTTTTATATAGTCACCTCTCTTATTTTCCTGGCTGCAGTATCTGACTTTCCTTATTCCTTTTAACTGAAATACCTTATTTCTCTAGACTTTGTTGGGGGTCATACATATCTCAAATGCTTATCTTCCTGTGCTGTAACATTGGGAAGAATATTGACACTATGGAATAAGAGTATCAAGTTGAAATAAAAAATAATAATTTCGATCAGAAATGCCCCCAGGCACATGTCCTTCCAAAATCCCATAAGTATTGTATAGTCCTTATAATTTGGCCCACAAGAGAGAGATAGAATAACTGATGCCTGTTTCTGCCAGGCAATGTGGAAATGTCATAGCAGGGATGTGGAACCCGTAGCCCTCCAAATATTGTTGGATTCCTATGACCATCAGCCTCATCCATCATGTGCAAGACTCAGGGATGAGGGAAGCTGTAGTCTAGCATCATCTGTAGGGCTCCAGGTTTCTGACCCCTGCTAGAAGGTATCGGAAATATCCTCAAGACAACAGAGCAGCAGGGAAAGGATTGCACACTCCAACATACTGTATTTCCAAATGCTACATACATGACACAACACATTTAACTTAATATACACTTAACTTAATACACACTCTTGTATGGTTCCTGAAGCAGAAACACTATGAAACAGTACATCTGTTTGTGCGTGATTTTAGTTTGTGGATAACACACAAAATATTTGCAGCTGTTTGGTGCAATGATATCTCAACACATGACTAGTAGTATAAAACTAACTCACTTGCAATATTTTTTACCTAAGGGATCCTATGCAAACACATTGCTTGTTTCGTTCTCTGGGGTGCAATAACTACCCAAGAAAATAACACTTGTGATGCAGGGCCAGATTACTAATGACGACGGAGTGATCTTGAGGAGAAACATGCTATGCCCACCTGTCAAATGGCATATCTCATAACAACTGCACAACTACACCGCCTCACTGCAGTCACATGACAACAGATGGTGCTGGCTGCGACTGTTACTATTAATATCTAGGGCTGAGCCAAAACATCATTGATTTCTAATTTTGTCATGCAAGATGCTATCCAGGGAGGTAAGTCTGCCAAGAAAAGGAGAGGGATCCCACCGAGATCTGAAGTTGGCTGCCGTTTGCATGCACTAAAGTGGCTGCATCTTGCCAAGAGTTGGGAAGGTTAAGCTGGGAATCCACAGGCAGCTGAGTCTGCTTCTCTTAAAGTGACTTCAGTGCGCCTCTCAGTAGGAGCTTGACAGTTATGGATTGCCACAGGCATGCAGGAACCAAAGGAGAGATGAAACATTAATGTAGGACAAGCTTGTTTCATATATATAAAACAGAAACCTTAAAAATCTTACATGTGGATTTCTAGGCTGTTGGTATTTTGCCTTGATCACATTTGGGGGAATTGCTTTGAGGATTGGATGAGTCTTAATGGCTACAGCTTGTTTGGGCTATTAATGTTATGATATTCCTCTTTGTGTTTTTTAGACACAGCCTCAAGCATTAAAGGTGCCAGCTTGGGTCCTGAATTGCGATGCTGGGTGAAGCTTTTCTTTTGCATTCAGTCTTTTTCCTGGCAGCCCCTGAAGCTATCCTGAACAGGCTGGGCCTGTGATGTGAAGTGATTTGATGGGGAACAGATGAAAACTGAGCATGAGTACGTGCCTATCCCATTCAGGAGAGTCTCCTAATCTGAGACAGGTGTTTGAGTGGTCAGTGGGCTGCCCATCCCTTTCTGCTTGTTCTTCTATGGATTTGAACAGTCCAGTTTTATAATCTTGCACCTCACAATTTGCCTTTTAACAATAGGTCTTAAAAGTACAATAACTGTACAACTGATTGAATGTAATAAAATTCCTACTGTATTGTTACCAATGCTAAATAGCAATAGAATGGAGTAGCCATATAAAAATTAGGATTGTAGCCTTTGCTGAAACGATTCACATCTTTTTTTCCTAATAGATTGCACTACGTATGTGCTTAGGTAATATTGGCTAAACAGAACTGTGACCACTGAATTGTGAAACCTCAGATATCCCATGCAAGAAACCAAAGTTTACTAAAACTACAAAGAGTGCAATATTTTGGAGAGCTACCGATTGAGCATGTCAGAAGCACAACCAGGGCACAACTTCCAAGTCACAACTCTCATATACCTGCAATGGAATGGATGTTTTGACCTGAAATGTGACAGAATCACTTCAAGGAAACAGTGTGAAATGCCACATTCCTACTTAATAAAGAGGTGTGAAAAGTATTAAGCAGCCATTTCTAATAATCTTTGTCTGGTTTGGAACAAAAAAAGGGAATTTTTTTAAAGCGTAGAATAAAACTCCTTCCTTTAAAAAAAATGTGTGCTGGTTTTCAGCTTATAGTTCCATAAGCAATAACACAATGATCGCTCCCCGCTTAAAACGGGGGGCGCCCTTTGCGTGGACGCGCGCAGCCCCTGGATCTGGAGTGGCTCCATCATCATAGGCTTGGCTTTGCCTTCCCTCAGGTGGTATACCTGGAGGTCTCCGCCTACCTCAGTCAGTTGTCCAATCCCACCTGGGGGAAGCATTGCCAAGGAGACCAGGCCAGGTAGGGGAGGGATTACCTGCCCACACAATAGAGGGAGGATCTTACCTGGGAATCCTCATTTGGCTCCAGAGCTTCTCCCACCCTACCCACCCTCAGTTAATGTCTTATTTTGCAGGTTGACTTTTCTTCACAGGTATGCAGGCGCTGCTACATTAAGGTCTCTGTTAAAGGGCCGGAAAGGAATTTCCCTGCATTGGCAGGTTTCGCCTTTCCCGTAGCAAAACGTCACAACTTTGGCGGTATCAGGCCTTGGGCGGAATCCTTTAGTCCATCTTCCTCTTTGCGGCGGTGATACCAGGGTTCCCCGTTAAAGGGTTTCTGAAGGGAGGCTTTGACCGTACACCAAAAGGTCGTCATTGCTCTCCCCTGCGGCGGCGGTGTAACGGGGGCGGCTATCTCTGCTTGACATATGTTCTCCAGAGCCGGCCCATCCCCCCCCCACACACACTGGATAACCCTGATGCTCCCTAGGTCCCCGGCTGGGGACTGGGGAGGGAGAACGCCCAATGCCTGAGCCAAGGTCTACCCACATTTGAAAGTTGTGGCCAATTTAATCCCATAGCACGTTGTCTTGAGTTGTTATTCCACATGACGGGGGGACCGCGCGGGATCTGGGGACTCCGCCTGTCCACGCAAATAACAACTACAACTGTTTTGTTGGTATCTGGCTGTCTTGAGAGACAATGGAGTGCACCTCCAGGGGTGAAGTCAAACCGCTGAATTGGCAGCAGCAAAGTGACCTCTCAGGGGCAGAAGCCTGGGCAGTGTATATGGAAGTCCTGGGCTGCCCAGATGACAAGACCCTCCTCTCAGCCTTGCTGATGTGGGCCAAAGGAAAACACCAGCTTGGCTGCCAGAGTTGCTGCAAGGAGGTAAACAAGGCACCATTCAACTGTCTTAGAGATTCCAATCTGGATATCTCACAAGGCAGAGGAGGTTTATGACGAGTTTTCCTTCTTTTTGAGGGGCTACTTTCCCAGGTTGACAAGCCTCATCTTCCTATAGACAAAAGTTATTCAAGGTTTGTCCCGTTTCTGTTTGTTTCCAGGACAAATAGTATACAGTGGTACCTCAGGTTAAGTACTTAATTCGTTCCAGAGGTCCGTTCTTAACCTGAAACTGTTCTTAACCTGAAGCACTACTTAAGCTAATGGGGCCTCCTGCTGCTGCCACGCTGCCAAAGCACGATTTCTGTTCTCATCCTGAAGCAAAGTTCTTAACCTGAAGCACTATTTCTGGGTTAGTGAAGTCTGTAACCTTAAGCGTATGTAACCTGAAGCGTATGTAACCTGAGGTACCACTGTATATCTAAGTTGTGTCTTTGAAATTTGTCTTACCACATCATGTGGCTTTGGTGGGCTCCAGACATTATCTCTTCTGTTCACAAGTTCATAAAGCCACCCATACACCTTTTCAATACAGTCATACCTCATGTTATGTTTGCTTCATGTTACGTTATTTCATGTTACGTCCTGCGGCGACCCGGAAGCACTGGAAAGGGTTACTTCTGGGTTTTGCCAGTTGCGCATGTGCAGAAGCGCAAAATGATGTCACACGCATGCACAGACGCAGTGAATCGCAACCTGCGTGTGTGCAGATGCGGTGCTGTGGGTTGAGCTCTTTTCATGTTGTGAACAGGCCTCCTGAATGGATCCTGTTTGCAACCACAGGTACCACTGTATTGTGTCTGGGCCTGAGGCCAGTGCTCACATCATAACAGATGCCACAGTACTAAATGTATAGATTCTGCTGGTTTCCATCTTTTTTCTCTTGTTGCTTATTTACTTTTAAGGTGGACTCTGATCAAAAACCCTACAGAATTGCTGACAGATCCAATTTGTGATGAAGGCAACTATTTCTCCCCAGCTGGTTTCAAAATTGCAAGATGGAAGTGAAATTGACAAGACATGTGCAATGAAGAGTCAAATGCACTGGATGGATAGAATCAGGACACAATTTTATTAATAAGGTTAATATGGAAATTTAACAACCATACATACAAATAACCAAATCAGGCCAGTGATAGAGAAAACCTAGAGTCATCTCTGGAGCCCCCCGCCCACCTGTCCGTACCACCAAATGGCCACCAGGGACAAAGGCATTGAACTATGGTTTAAACTTTTTGATCATCCTTGGTCTAAATGAGACACAGGAAACCTATAGCACTCCAAATGGAGTTGGACTACAACTGCCCTCATCCCTAACCATTGGTCATGCTGGCTGGGCTGATGGTACTTGCAATTAGGGATGCTAGAGAATTTTGATGGAAATGGAAATGGGAGTGGAAATTGCTGTTGTTTGCTGATTCATCCCATTGGAAAGGAAATCAATCTAGCGAATTTTTTTCAAAGACACTGTTGATGGAATCTTTCGAGGAGTGGGAGATGGTGTTTATAAGTGATCCTTGTTTCACAAACATACAGTAAAGTTGGTAGTACAATAGCTTTGTAAACAAGCATTTTGGTTTTCCTGCAAATGTCCCAGTCCTCAGACACTCTGCACTTCAACAGGGAGAAAGTTGCACTCACAGAGCTCAGGTGATGCTGGATTTTGGCATCAGTGTCGGCCCTTGTCAAAAGCCTTAGTCAGGTCAATAAACGCCATATACAGGGATTGGTTTTACTCTCTGCATTTTTCTTGAGGCTGTCAAGCGGTGAAAACCATGTCCACTGTCCCCCTAGAAGGCCGAAAACCATTTTGGGATTCAGGAAGGGTCACCTTGGATATTGTTAAAAGACAGTTTGCTAAGATCCTTGCAAGAATTTTGCCGGCCTCAGCTAATAGAGAGATGCCTCGATATTTTCCGCAATCAGTTCTGTCACCTTCTTAAAAGAGATTGATAATTTTGGCATCCCTAAATCTGTTGGGTTCTCTTCTCTCTCCCAGATTTTTTTTTATGAGCTCGTGAAGTTGTTGTGTAAGTTCCATTCCACCCACTTTGAAGAGCTCAATAACATTTGAGCAATCTACCATTCTGTATGCCTGTTGTCTTTGTCCATGGAGTTTTCTTGGCAGGGATACTGGAGTGGCTTGCCGGTTCCTTCTCCAGGTGGATCACATTTGGTCAAAACTCTCCACTATGACCTGTCCATCTTGGGTGGCCCTGCACAGCATAGCTCATAGCTTCTCTGAGTTATTCAAGTCCCTTCACCGCGGCAAGGCAGTGATCCATGTAGGAAGTGAGAGCTGGACCATAAAGAAAGCTGATCGCCGAAGAATTGATGCTTTTGAATTCTTAAGGAAATCAGCCCTGAGTGCTCACTGGAAGGACAGATCGAGAAGCTGAGGCTTCAATACTTTGGCCACCTCATGAGAAGAGAAGACTCCCTGGAAAAGACCCTGATGTTAGGGAAAATGGAGGGCACAAGGAGAAGGGGTTGACAGAGGACGAGATGGTTGGACAGTGTTCTCGAAGCTACCAGCATGAGTTTGACCAAACTGAGAGGCAGTGGAAGACAGGAGTGCCTGGCGTGCTCTGGTCCATGGGGTCACGAAGAGTCGGACACGACTAAACAACAACAACCATTCTGTAATTTCCAGCAACTTGTATTCAAAAGCATTTGCTGCCCTCAACCATGGAGGCAGAACATTTTCTGACTGGGTTCTATCTCAGCTCTACCTGGAGATGCCAGGGTTTGAAACAGGGATCTTCTGTATGCAAAGCAGATGGTGTACCACGGATCCCTTCTGGGTACTGCCTGTGTTTTTAAAGGGGGAAGTATGGCTAGTCCTCAGCCCTTCCCCTTTTAGTAACAACTTTGTGTTGATTTTTTCAGGGTGAGGGATCGTGCACATGAATGTGGAAATGGGATGGAACCGACTTCCTTGTGAGCAGATGTGATAGGGAAATGAATTAGATTTATACTGATCTGTTTATCCACTGAAACACTCTATAAAGTGTTACAGCAATGCTGAGTATTGCTTTGAGGCATCCCATAGTCTTCTTGTGTGAATAGGCAGAGGAGGCAAGGGAAGGCTCAATATGATCCCTCAATTGATTGGCCATCAGTATAGCATATAATGGCTTTTGCAGTTTTTCTTGTGCTATCACGTCTCCAGAAAATGCTTCTTTAACCTATTTGAATGTAAATAACATAAAGAATGTGGCGAAAATAGAGTAATATAGTTTATAAAAATACAAAATGCAATTTTAAGTTACAGTGAAGTGAATAAAATATGGATCCAAAATTTGCTGTTTTTTATGAAACTCATTAATCTTACTAATGCTTTATTGGCTATATGAGTGTTTCAGTGCATAAGAAAAATTGATCCCAGGAGCTGCCTTTCTATAAATGCTTTGGTGATCTCTTTTAACTGCAGTACTTCACCTACTTATGATTCTCCTTATCTTCCCTTGAAATGCTTGAATATTGGAACAAATGTGATTTATGGCTGCAAATACTTTAACTGGTTTATTCCATTGATCAGTTGGGTTATCAATACTTATATCTTCCTTTGACTAACAATGAGAGGGAAAAACAAAATGACTCTCAGTTTTTGAAAGGATGTTTCTCTATTGGTAAAGTCTTCCATTTAAACTGCCCCTTTTATTTCATTTTAACAATTTGTTTAGCACTTTCCCATGTAAAAATGATTAACAAACATAGTCATACCTTAACAAACAGGCTTGATGTACACATAGGCTTTTAACAATTTGTTAAAGGTAAAGGTAAAGGTACCCCTGCCCGTACGGGCCAGTCTTGACAGACTCTGGGGTTGTGCGCCCATCTCACTTAAGAGGCCAGGGGCCAGCGCTGTCCGGAGACACTTCCGGGTCACATGGCCAGTGTGACATCGCTGCTCTGGCGAGCCAGAGCTGCACACGGAAACGCCGTTTACCTTCCCGCTGGTAAGCGGTCCCTATTTATCTACTTGCACCCAGAGGTGCTTTCGAACTGCTAGGTTGGCAGGCGCTGGGACCAAGCAGCGGGAGCGCACCCCGCAGCAGGGATTCGAACCGCCGACCTTTTGATCAGCAAGTCCTAGGCGCTGAGGCTTTAACCCACAGCGCCACCTGTGTCCCATTAACAATTTGTTACTGTATACTTATTTTCAGATTACTTGATGACTTGCTGTTGAATGCATGATATGACATTGGCCCCTTCCAGGTGCTTGTTAGGAAACAATGGACTTGTTTGGAGGGTCAACATCAAAGTTGCAGGGATTGGAAGAAATTTAAGGACTATTTACAAAAATACTGTAAATTGTATGAGTGTTAAGAAGGATGCAGGACTGAAAACAACACGGCACCATTAAGCTAGTTGAAAGGAATATGAGAATAAGTGAAACTTGAGAAAAAGATAAATTCAGGATAAATATTATGTCTAAATTAAGTATTTAAGCTCTAGATAAAAGTATCTAAAGTTAGAGACACAATATTGGAAAATTACAAAATAAGCATCGAAGCAAGATGATAAATTGCTGTTTAAAGTTTTATAAATTAGGAACGCAGGAATGAGAGATGTGAACGAGAGATGTGAGGAAGTCCAAAAAGCGAAGAAAATATGGTTATTCTGTTGTGGTATTTTTTTTGTATAATGTGTTAATTTTATTTGTTTTTTTCTTACTTTTTTTGTTTATTGTATTTTGGTGATGGTTCTTTAAGTGTTTGGTGATTATAATGTCTAAAATCTTTAATAAATATATTATTAAAAAAACAAAGTTGCAGGCTGTGCTCCTGACCTATGAGGGTGCTTTAGAAGGTCAGGATGCAACCCCTATGAGGACACCTATGCATGGGATACCAGTCTTCAACATTTTAATGAACACACGTAAGTCAGGGTGGAGCCTGCCTCCTCTTATATAAAGCTTTCAGAATGTAGAATGCAGCCCACCACACAGATATGATTTGTAAAATTACATTCACAACCCCACTTGGCCACCTTGAAAGTAAGGTAACAAAAAGTCATAAGAATTTCACTACTCATAAGAATTTCCAAATGTAATCCTTTTTCCTTGACGTGAAATAGTAAAAACAACAACACAAAAGAAAATTTTGACACAACACTGTTTGCATCTACCTTCCCCTTGTCACCACCATTTCAAATATTCTGTCTGGAAACAATATGATACCATATATATTGTGTATAGTATGTATCACAGAGGCACACCATGCCTCAATGGGTTGAGGTGGGCTTGGCTGGGGGCTTCAACAACCACAATGACTAACATAGATAATTGGTACTCCCCCCCCCCCCAGACATCAACTAAATGCAAATTCCTAGGTCCCAAATACAAATTACATTCTACAACTAGGACTTTGAAAAACAGTAGCAGCTCTACGGTGTTGCTTTCTTCAGTGCAGAGGTGAGAGTTTGCCGACTCACAATATTAAGAACAAAATCCTTTTGAAATATTAATAAAATCTAGTCCAGAACATGTCTTCCCCATGGCCTTTTAAAATCGGTGTGACTTAGAGTAGCAGAAGGTTTTCACAGTTCTTCGGCTTTCACTCTCCCTCTGAGACATTAGCAGCAGGAAGCTCAGGATATTGCCATAATCGATTAGCTCATTGCTTTAATCTTTGGTATTTCAGGTGACCTGATTAATCTCATTCACAGGAAATGAAAAAAGCTGACGTTCCCTGTCCCTCTTTTCCTCTTTTCATTTTACCCTCTTGAAATTCCAGTGAAAGAGCTATGCTAAGCTAATCAAGGAGTTGGTATACTTTATAATAACACAGCTCTTGCCACCCTTCTCATTTCTTTGCTATCTTATTTGCCAATCCTTCATTTTTATTTTGGACTTCTATACAGTGGTACCTCGGGTTAAGTGCTTAATTCGTTCCGGAGGTCCGTATTTAACCTGAAACTGTTCTTAACCTGAAGCACCACTTTAGCTAATGGGGCCTCCTGCTGCCGCCGCACCGCCAGAACACGATTTCTGTTCTCATCCTGAAGCAAAGTTCTTAACCTGAGGTACTATTTCTGGGTTAGCGGAGTCTGTAACCTGAAGCGTATGTAACCTGAAGCATATGTAACCCAAGGTACCACTGTATAGTCATTAGGGGTGTACATCAGCTTTGTGCAAAGCCAAAGTCTTGGGTCAAAAGATGATGCCTCAGGGAGGGGCAGGGTTGAAGGATGGTGGCCTAAGTAGTGTCACAAGTTGAGTCAAGGCCACAAAAAGTGATGCTGAAGACATTGTGACTGAAACACAACACGCTGTTTACCATAGGAAAACTCTCTGCTAAAGTGGGGGAGAGGGATAGTTCTATTGTGACTGACACGTGCAGCTTCTAATAAATAAGAATCCCAGGGTCATTTGAGGGAGGGTCATTTGAGGGAATGCTTGTCTCACATGTTTCCTGCTCTTTTGCAACTTCTTTCCTTCCAGCACTGGATGCTGTAAACAGTTCTGGTGGAGTTGGGGCAGAGTCCCTCAGCTACCCTTTTTAGTGATGCTAAATTGGTTTCCTCTGTTCCACTCTCACTAGCATCCTTTTAAATGTATTATTTTATTTCCATTCATTCATTAGCAGTTTTGTTCATTCTATTTTTACTGTCTTGCTTGGGTCAGATAATTAGCCAGAGTTTGTTTTAGAATGCAGTGTTGCTGCACCCACTTTGCCATCCCATTTCCCATAAAAGCACTGGAGATCTCGTCTTGAACTTCTGCATGTGAGGTTTTTTTTCCGTTTTTTAAAAGTGAGTTACTTTGTTTATTTTTCACTTGGCCTTATGTCTCTGGGTGTCTGTGATTTATTCTTTATTTTTTACCTTTTCTATCTCTCTCAGACTTATTATTTTTGTAGTGAGGGAACTTCCACAGTCTTGTACAGTTTAGTGACTGTGTGCCCACTCATTGAATGGTTTTCTTTCTGATATCTCAAGCCTATTATCATTAAATTTCACCACTAGTGCTCCTGTTCCACAGATAACATTGTATAAAAAAGCAAACAACAACAACTGGACTTGTGCAGTTTGATGACTCTTTCTTTGTCCATTGCCAAGTAAATGGGGGAAAGCAGTGCTTCATTTCCCACAAAGCAGATTTGGATCCAAAGCCAGAAGGCTACAAAGCATTTCAGAATGAGGCAGACTTCTGATTGAAGTGCTGAATCTGGATCCAAATGGAATCTTGTGGTCTGTGCACACAGTTAATAGCTGTACCAAACTGAGTAACTTTTCTTCTTACATAGGAGGCATGAGATTCTAGTGACAATGTTTTTGCTTCTGTCTGTTCCAAGTAGCCACAGATATACCTAACCAGAGAGCCAGTGTGGTGTAGCGGTTAAGAGCGGTAGGCTCGTAATCTGGGGAACCGGGTTCGCATCTCCGCTCCTCCACATGCAGCTGCTGGGTCACCTTGGGCTAGTCACACTTCTTGAAGTCTCTTAGCCCCACTCACCTCACAGAGTGTTTGTTGTGGGGGAGGAAGGGAAAGGAGAACGTTGGCCGCTTTGAGACTCCTTCGGGTAGTGATAAAGCGGGATATCAAATCCAAACTCTTCTTCTTCTTCTAACTAAGGTTATGTGGTCACACTAGCAATTTAAAATAAAATGCTCTGCTTTGATCAACCGGGCTTTTTATCCAGCATTCTCATTTCCCAAACTGTTGAAGTCTAGCATTGCTAGGAAATGAATATTATTTTTCCAAATCAATTGACAGACAATAGTTCAAATACATACTTCCTTCTTCAACAAATGATGAATATATTATTTAATGAAGAAATGGAAAGGGAGAAACTCCTAGTTATAGCTTGGGAGAGACTTTCTATTTCATAGATTGCTTTTCTTAATGAAGATAAGATTTGCATCATCACATGAAGAAAAAAAAATCAGGCATGCCATTTATGTTCTTAACTATTTTCATTAATATTAATTTAGAGAGCTTTCTTCCAACAGACGAAACCTTCAATGGTCTGTCAAAACAGTACAAAAATTTACATTAATTGCCACAATCTTAGACCATTAAACAGATTTCCTATTAAGCAATGGTAGAAAGGAATATTCAAAGCAGGCTTTTCTATAAAGCATAAATCGTGACAGCAAAATTTCCAGCATTCCATTTAAATACAGTAGTACCTCAGTTTATGAACTTAATCCATTCCGGAAGTCCATTCTTAAACAGAAACTGTTCTTCAACCGAGGCGTGCTTTCTCTAATGAGGCCTCCCGCTGCTCGTGCCCTTCCACTGTTTGGATTCCGTTCTTAGACTGAGGTAAAGTTCACTAACTACTTCCGGTTTTGCGGAGTTCGTAAACCGAATCATTCTTAAACAGGACTGTTCTTAAACCGAGGTACCACTGTACTATAAAAGTACATAACATGAAACAGAAATATAATGCTCTTACTGGTCCATATTCTATGGCAACATAGCAGTGGTGTTTCAGTCATAAATCTGCAATTATATGGTCACATTCCAGGAACTGACTTTGCAACTCAAACCTCTGGGATGAGTGAGTTTGGAATAGGCAGTTTTGTGACTAAGCTGGCCATGGGTACGCTCACCCGGCGCTAGCTGAAGACACACTTACTACATTTACTCACCCATTCCTTGGAATGCCCTCCCAATGCATATCAGACAGGACTCTTCTCTGCCAAAGAAGAAGCCTTCTAAACCCTTGAGCAAGGATTCTGAAGTCTTTATCCCCAATGGTACCTTTGTATTTGCTGTTGCTGTTTGAAACAGCAACCATATACATATATATATATATATATATATATATATATATATATTCGTTTTAACTGTTTTTATGTAACTATTTTATGTATGCTCTATTGTAAATTTGTTTAGGGTGCCTCATGGGAAGGAATTCATAAATGAAATAAACAATAATAGATTGTACCTGGATATGTATATTAATAAAATTGCAAGTCTTTACTTGGAGATAGGGGAGTAACTCAATTCAGTTCACATTTATTTATTTTTAAAAATATATATTTATTAGGTTTTTACAAAAAAGAAAAGTACATAACCACCACAGAAGTAGAAAAAATGTAAAAAGAAATAAAGCATATTCAAAAGTAACACATAGAACAAATCAAAACACAAAAATATAAAATACAGTAAAAGAAAATTCCACCCAACCAAGTACAAAAACATAAAAACTCCAACTTTTTCGATCATACTTAATTAACTTCCTTTCTTGACTTCCTCACGCCTCCCTTTTTTGTGTTCCTCTTTACCCAATCAGATACAGCAAATCCTTACCATCTTTCAGATCTCATTTCTACTTATTAAGTTCATTCTATTATGTCATCAATCTTTTCTCCTCATACTTAATCACCTTTATAATATTATTTACTTTCAACATAATATCCCTTTAATCTTTCCTCCTTTTCTATTGCATTTTGCATACTTTTTAAGCTATGTCACTAATGCCTTATTATTTCCAAATCCAACATTATTTTAACATTCATAAACTTTGCAGTGTTTCTGCAGATAGTCTTTAAACTTCTTCCAGTCCTCTTCCACTGATTCTTCTCCCAGGTCTCGGATTCTGCCAGTCATTTCTGCCAACTCCATATAGTCCATCACTTGCATCTGCCATTCTTTCAATTCAGTTCACATTTAAAGGCAAACTTGGTTAAGTCACATTTTCTGAAACAAGATGCAAACCAAAACACAATTCTTCAAAATTCACACTTCTCTGAATTTTGCAATGCAGTTGTTCTCCTGCCAGGTAATGTACAAAAGTGCATATAAGCATTCATAAAAATACATATATGGATGAAAACAACATACAAAATGCATTACATTAGGAAAAACTGATTTGCAAAAATGTGTAAATTTGGGGGAAATGTACTAAAGTGGTTATAACGTATTCAAAAAAAATGAAATTAAAGTGGAATTTTGGAGAACTGAACTTAAGATTTGGGGGAAATGAGAAACTGAGAAAAAAATAAAATTAACAGTCACCCACCCCTCTCTGCTGTCAAAGGAAGGCCTTTAACCTTGCCCATCCATATTTAAACCTAGGTTTATCCTACTCTGTTTGACAATCACAGCTGACAACACTAAATTTTTAAGCTGGGCACTTTTTGTTTGCTACCACTTTATTGATAGAGGATGAAAAAATATGCAAGATGAGTGGGGAACAAATTTGATTCACAATCCAGATGGAGACATTCATTATCTACTTTTGTCATCTTACCAATTTAATTTCCTTGAATAGGCTATGGACTTGGTAACTGCTGAACAAATGCACTAAATGAGGAAATCTTCTTTTAAAGCTTTAATTGATTGTGTGGCTTCTAATCAATATTCATAGCAATTTGTATTTCATCATGACAAATGTTCAAGCCATTTTGTTGGCCTTCTTTGCAGAAGCATCTTCTCAACTGCATTCAAAATTTTCTTGTTCCTTTCTTTTGTAAGAAAAAAAGATCAATTCTGATACATTTGGCAAGTCCTGTGGGAGAGAGATCATTCCATAATGGAAAACTACAGGGAATAAAACATTTGGCTACAAGAAACTGATAGGCAGATGGAAGAGGGAGAGAGAGATGTCTTCAAGATGTATGGTACTGGGAGTCATAAAATAAACAGTATTGAGATTTAAGACATATGGGTGGGAGAGATTTTGTTTTACTCATCATACTGCATTTCTTCACAGATACTCCTGTATACTATTGTATGGTATACTGCCCTTTACTGTACCTTTGTACCTTTGTCATATCATATTCCTTTAGGGCTAAACCATATGCCATACTGCAGCCACATGTAAGTGAAATTCAATGGCCCCTGCTCTTAAGCACTCACAAGAAAGGGCAATTTGTCATGGGAAAGGAATAATTTGCAGGGAGCGGGGACAGAGAAAGCTTAACTCTTCCTCTGGTACCTACTTTTCCCCCACACCAGCTGCTTGTTAAATACAGGTCAGGAACACGGGCAAGTAGGAGGCAGATAGGGGGCTTTTATGGGGGGGGGATGCTTATCTCCTCTTGATACCCATATTAGGTGTACTCTACAAAAGAGATACGAGAAGGCAGAAATCTCTGTTTAGACTGGCATTCATTATGTTTAGCGCTGTTTCTGTTCCACTGCAGGTCGGTTTCTGCCAAATACTATGTTATCTCACTGTCTTCTATTTAACTTAAGTCATATATGTTGTGTAAATTATGCAACGTATCTTGCTTTCACTTCAACAGAAAGGAAACATCAGAACAATATAAAAAAAAGGTCATCCATTTCATATCATTTGCAGACTTAAACAAATTAACAATTAGGTGAACAAATACTCGTTGTAATTGTCTGAGCTATTTCCATTTGTGACCACAGAAAAGCCGGCAGACTATAACAACTTCTTCCTTTTCCATCTTCATAGGTATTCTCTGGCAGCCCCATTCTATAGTAATGATATAATCAGAAATAGTAATCATGTCATATCCACCAACATTTCTCAGAAATCAGTATGTTAGGAATATGGGACAGGACTCACAATCCTAAAAGGTACTCTTGAGCACACTCACATGCTGCTTCCATCATTATTAGCACTATATGGAAACTAATAATTTCTTGATTTGGGGTAAGGGAGAAAAACTTGTTATATTTTGATCCAATCTGAATGGAGCTTGCTTATCTCTAGAAGTGGCTGTAGTTCCTCTGAAAAAGCCATAAGCCTGATACAAGAATATTGACATTGCATTGCAAAAAGCACATTACAACTGAAGAGCATACCATATGCAGTTACCCTGGGAAAACAGTGTTCCTTGTTGGTTACATTTTTTGATGTAAAGCTTGTATGTTGTCCTGAAATCATATTCAGAACACTTGCATAGCAGTGTTAGATGAGAATGTCTCCTTTGCAATATGTATTTAGGCATGGAGGAAAGTTCTGTTCAGTTTGCATTTTTAAGCAAGCCAAACTAATTTCCACCCCCTGTGTTAATACACAGTTTGGAAAATAATTATCCTTCAGTTTTTGCACTTCCTTGAATTTTGCTGCATAACTCTTGACTCCGAAAAAGTATCAAAGAGCATTTAAAAATGTGTACATTAAGATATAATGTTTGGAAATGTACATGTTAAGATGAAATATATATCCGAATATGTTTTCTGTGATAAAATACATATTCCAATACAGTTTTTGGGACAACAACAGAGATTAATATAGAAACAAAACAGAATGGACTAATGAAGGAGCAAAACTGACACAAACTGGAAATAGATGGATCTGCCCATCTTAATAAAAAATATTGGTCTGGATCCACAGGTTTGCTTTCTGCAATGGAAGGGGTTTTCTTTATGTATAAACAATATTTATTCCCCCATACAGTAATCTCCCCAAACTCTGTTTTTTAAAGTGTACTTATTATTTTCCTGAAAGTAGTTCGTTTTCATTTTGCTATTAAGCATTTATCTGTAAAGCAATGAACGTTCAGATTGTCTGGCTGTTTAACACACTATTAATAACTTCAGTAAGACATTGTACCTTTACTTACTACAGACTGTAAACATTTTATGTCATTAGGTAATGCACCAAGCCTCTCTCTCTCTCTTTGGTAACTGCCATAACAGCTTTATTTATATACTGTGTTCTGCATAATTAACTACTAATGAGGCTCTAACTTCCACTGCTCTAAGGCTTGGATAGCTATTCATCTTTCAGCAAAATCATTTTTGCTGTCTCATTAACGCTTTTAAAAAAACCCCCTAAAAATGTATTTTAATTAAAGGTTAAGCTACCTCTAGTGGGAGGTTTTAATGGGCTGTTGCACTCCTGAGAAAGGCACAGGAATTTTCTTAGTCAAGGTAAAACCTAAGCCTTCAATCCTATGGATAATTATTTGGCAGTAAACTATTGGGAGGTGATTGGGACTTATTTCCAAGTAAACATGGTTAAGTTGTATGTGTATCAGAAATAAGCATTGATATATTGTTCCTCAGTATGTCATTTAACAGGAATGACACAATCTTCTGGTCACTCAAATACAATATAAATCTCCTGTCACCTGACAATTAAAGAAAGCTTCCTTGTTAGCAGTCTCTGAACATCTTGCTATGGTTATTGGCAAGCTTCATGTTAATAGCATTTTGCTAGCCTCCTACTCCATGCTAACTGTTACTCAGAGCTATACTTAAGCCATTAATCAGCAATCCTTTTAACTCCAAAGGTGGAAGGCTGGGGAATATGTGGTCCTGTAGGACTGCAACTCCCATCAGCCCTGACCATTGGCTGCACTGGTTGGGACTGATGGGAAGTTAGAATCCAATGGATTTCTCACCCCTGAAGTGAGCCAGATTTCAGCCAGAAACAGCCAGATTTCAAAGACAGCGATTTGAAGCGATTACATCATGGCTTGATTGTAAACTGCCCAGTCATTTGGTTGAACACTGCAAGAAACAAAATGCTGAAGAAGATTTATATTGACTGTGTCCAAGCTTGAAAAGCCCTCCTTCTGTTCTTATTTCCCATCTCTGAAGAAGGCTCTGGGTCTGCCACCTGGTTATCCAGCAACCAGTGAGAGCTGGTGAGAGCCAATCAGGAGAGAGAAATTGGCATTTAAGTTAGCTGCTGATAGTTTAGTGGTCAGGGATGGACTTTTTTTTTGCCTGGATGGACAGGTGAGGTCTCTGTCTACCTGAGTGGGCTCAGATAGGGATTATCTGTCAGGGGCTGATAGTGTATCGGTTCTCAGTTAGAGATGGGAGTTTGACTGTCAGTGGGAAATGAACTAACAGTCTGCATGGGCAGTTGGAGTTTTTAAACTATCTGAGTGGGGTTAGCTAGGCAGGGCAGTGTGGTTTTGATTCCCTGCGGGGAAGTTAAATCCTAGAAGGGGCTGAGTGGGTTTTGCTGACAGCATTGCTAGGTGGTAAAGGTCTACCTGAGACTTCATTAAGAAAAACACACTGTTTAAAAGTTTCTCTGCAAAGCGTTTCGGTTTCACTTGCGAAGCCATCCAATGTTAAACCCTCATAGGTAAAAATGTAAGGTAAAGGACCCCCGGAAGGTTAAGTCCAGTCAAAGGCTTGTGGTGCTCATCTCGCTTTGAGGCCGAAGGAGCTGGCATTTGTCTGCAGACAGCTTTCTGGGTCATGTGGCCAGCATGACTAAACTGCTACTGGTGCACGGAGGACCGTGACAAGTACCAGAGCACACAGAAACACTTTTTACCTTCCTGCCACAGTGGTACCTACAGTATTTATCTATTTGCACTGGTGTGCTTTCGAACTGCTAGGTTGGCAGGAGCTGGGACAGAGCAACGGGAGCTCACCCCATCGTGGGGATTCGAACCAGCGACCTTCTGATCAGCAAGCCCAAGAAGCTCAGTGGTGTAGACCACAGCGCTGTTAGGATATAGTTCCATTCCACCTTTAGAACAGGCATGTGGAGTTGTTGTATGTCACATGTCTGTTTACTTCCAGCACAGTCTGCTGGGAACTTCTGTTGTATATAGCTTTTGCCTATGCTGCTTTCTGCTTGGACACGAAGGGAAGCAGATATGTTTTTCCTTTGTCCTGCTGCTGAAAAAATTCTTGAAAAAATGCTTACATATGCCTCTGTCCGCCACTTCCGTTGTGAAGAGTTATTCACTCTGCTGATTAGAGCGTGCTCAAGTTTCTGAAGGCTTCTGAAGCTATGAGTCGTTGATTGATGCTGTTCCAAGGGAGACTGGAATTTGCTCGGCTGCCAGCCAGTGGGCTGGAGCCTGCTGGGGGGCTGCCAATTGCCCCCGTCTCCCCGGATGCATCCCAACAAGTGCCACTCGTGTCCCTAAACCCTTATAGAGTGTAGTTAAATAAAAATTAAGGACACTCTATAAGGGTGTTAAATACACACTGGACATCCTTCAAAGAAATTTAGAATGCATTGTTACTGTGAACAACCCGAAACAATTACTCATAGACCTCTCCTATGCAGATACACAGGTGTGGAGGGGGGAGACTTTATCCAATAACACACCTACAATATCATCCACCTTACCCAACACCCATCTTCAGTGAGGATGTCTGTCACAGGGAGCTAGGGCCCCCCCCCCATAGCATCCACCAGTACATCTTTTTTTTTAAAAAAAATGGATGTGCTATCAAATGTGCAGCTAGATTACTTTCCAACAAATTGCATTTTCTGACCAATGTGGCACATCCTTTAGATTTACTAATGAGGGCAATTAAAATACCCTTTTGAGTGACCCTTGTGAAAAATGTCTTTCGACACTTTCTTTCACCCCTTGTCACAATCTGTTAGTTCCTCTTAGCACCTTTGCAGCTAAGCTTGATCAGGGTGGGATTTTATTTTACTTTTTGGCTGCTCAGCTTAGTCTTAACACCACACAAATTGTAATTAATTTTATGCTGTCATTCATTTAAAAGAAGGAGCGTATAGAAATTGGCAGTAGGCAGCTTGCAACCCCGTCACTGAGGCTGTGGTTTAGAGGGCAATTCAGTTCAAAGGGGATAGAGTTTCCAGTAAGACATTTTGTGTAAATGTAATATCTGGCATTTATTGTTTGGATCCGAATATAAACTAATATCCCTCTGCTGAGACGTAGTGACAAAACTTCATCTGTTTCACCTGGTCTTCAAGGGCTGATAGCTCTGCCAAATGTGGACTGGGACAACTCTGGCAGTCCTTTGATCTCCTGACAAATTTCAAATCCCTGATCCAACCAAGGAAACAAGAGAGATTAGAGGAACATTTAAGGGCTGCCTTCTCCTGTAATTAATGCCAGCCTGACTAGCTGCAATAATCCTGCTAATATCTTGCCAACTAGAAAATAACAGGTTCACTTGCCATGCTAAGTAACTGATGTCAATGGCTTAACCTATCCTGGGAACTATTCCTTATTATCAACTGGAACACATTTGCTAGTAGCAAATTAGAGAACTCTTGATTTGCAAACAAACAAGAACTCCTGCCAATTTCTTAAATAAATGAAATCTAGAACATTTTGTGCAAAGGCATAACTTTTTCCCACCCTCATGCATTCAATTAACAGTAAATAATCTAATAAAGGCAGTATAAACACTTATTGCCTCCTAAAGATCTTCAGAAGTATGCTGCTTATGGTGGTGCTCATCTTCTCCATTTCTGTTGGGCCATGATGACAGGGAGTGATGAGATTTAGAGTCCAACAATATGTAGAAGGCCACAGATTCCCTGTCCCTGCATTAGGGCTGTTTGTGTGTGCATGGACAGTGGCACCTTGGGTTACAGACACTTCAGGTTACAGACTCCGCTAACCTGGAAGTAGTACCTCGGGTTAAGAACTTTGCTTCAGGATGAGAACATAAATCGCACGGCGGTGGTGCGGTGGCAGTGGGAGGCCCCATTAGCTAAAGTGGTACCTCAGGTTAAGAACAGTTTCAGGTTAAGAACTGACTTCCAGAACAAATTAAGTTCTTAACCTGAGGTACCACTGCATGTGCACAGATATTGTCAAGTAAAGGCTGCATTCTAACAATATTAGCCATGCCAAGGGAGAAGACCACATCACACTATTTGTTGAATAATATGTTATGAACTGGCAGGACAACGGGGAAGAGGAAGAGAATCCTGGTTAAGGGTGTAGCCAGCACTGGGACACACCAGGGCAAGCTGGGGATGGGGAAGGAGGAGTTGGTGTAGGAAGTGCTCATGGGTTGACAGAGGATGATGAAGGGATGTGGGCCAGTGAACAAGAATCAGAACAGCAGGACTCATCACCAGGGCAGAGGGGCCCTGTCTCCACAAATACAGTGGGCTCTGAGGCATAGGGAGCAGTGGAGGCTGAGGCAGGCACAGGCCCTCAGCCCAGCTCCCTAGCTGATCAGGTGGGGTTCACTAGCACTGCAAGGAGGCGTGATATCTCAGCTGGAGTAGGGTCACATGCAGCTGAGGGTGACATGCTTCATCAAGCTCAGGATGGTTCTCTAACTAGACTCTTGGACTCTGTGGGTACTTTGACAAAGGACTGGCTGAGATACTCAGGTGGTCACATTCATTCTCCATTTGAGCCCTCTCCATGTTTGTGACTGTGTAAGAAAAAACCCTCTCCATTCTGAAGGAAATCAGCCCTGAGTGCTCACTGGAAGGACAGATCGTGAAGCTGAGGCTCCAATACTTTGGCCACCTCATGAGAAGAGAAGACTCCCTGGAAAAGACCCTGATGTTGGGAAAGATGGAGGGCACAAGGAGAAGGGGACGCCAGAGGACGAGATGGTTGGATACTGTTCTCGAAGCTACCAGCATGAGTTTGACCAAACTGCAGGAGGCAGTGGAAGACAGGAGTGCCTGGCGTGCTCTGGTCCATGGGGTCACGAAGATAGTGTTCTTGAAGCTACCAGCATGAGTTTGACCAAACTGCAAGAGGCAGTGGAAGACAGGAGTGCCTGGCGTGCTCTGGTCCATGGGGTCACGAAGAGTCGGACACAACTAAACAACTAAACAACAACAACAAGAAAAAAAGATGGCTGAGCTACCTGGGCTGGTTGATGGCTGGAGGCTACATAAGCTGACAGCTATTTCTGCAACTGTGCCGTACAACACTCAAGGAAACGGACACATAGCTGTTGGCATAGTATTGACTTTGGTATAGTCTAGTTCACAGTCACACATCCCATAACCAGGGCTTGGGGCGGGGCATTCACCTATTTGCCTGCATCAGAACTTACTTTGCTTATATTAGCAGAGAAACATAACATACTATGCCTTTTAATGTCAACATTAATTTTTGTTTCAGTCATCAATGTAAGATACCCTTTCCCGACCTACTTAGCATGCAAAGTGCCTAAAATCTCTTATAAAAGCTTTTCCTAATATTAAAGTAGCTGAAGAGATCTCAAACGCTTAGCAGTGGCTGATTTTCCCTAAAGATGAAAATCCAAAGAAAGCCAACTTAATTAAGAATTAATTCCCTTTAAGCAAATGCATGAAGTGTTCATTTCTGCTCCAGTCCCCAATCAATTATTTGTGATATGGATTGATTTGCAAGAACATGGGAAGAGGGGGATTAGCAGGACAAAAGCTATCTTGTGTATCACATTTGAGAGAGAGAGAGAGAGAGAGAGAGACTAGGGTGTGTGTGTGTGTGTGTGTGTGTGTGTGTGTTTGCAAACAAAATCACTTATCAAGGTTGCTACATTTTTGGGCAGAGCCCATGCCTTTAGGAGCTGTCCAACAGGTAGAAAGTCAACAAGTGAAGATTTTGCAATCTTTGCATTATTGTGTTGGGAAGACTTCACAGGTGGATTTCTACCTCCTATAACGTTGTTAAAAGCTCAATAGCTCTGTCAGAAAGAACGGTGGCATCCTTGGAGTATAATTGTAATTATTTTGCAACTTAGAACAGCCATTATAAAATATACACTTCCTTGCAAAAGCTATTCAAACATATTTCCCAGTACCACTCATTTCTATACTGTGGGAAATACTTTACAATATTTGTTTTGTTTGTGATAAAAGGGTGTTATTATCCCCAGTAAAGGTCAAACCACTCCCAATCTATTCATAATTGGCAAACCAAATTATTTTCCAAGAAAGACCCCCAGGTACTAAGAGCCTTGGGACACAGAGTTTCCATGGCTCCTGAACCACATACTAAGAATTGACCTAATCCTAAAATCCCTAATCCCTGTACCATCTTCATTACAGTGTTCAAGGTGCCAGGGTGAAATAAAGGAAAGTACAGGTGCTCAAATTATAAAGGAGAACCTTTCTAGGGAAATGCATTTAATTTGGAATACAGTGGTACCTCAGGTTAAGAACTTAATTCGTTCTGGAGGTCTGTTCTTTACCTGAAACTGTTCTTAACATGAGATACCACTTTAGCTAATGGGGTCTCCCGCCACCGCCGCACGGTTTCTGTTCTCATTCTGAAGCAAAGTTCTTAACCCGAGGTACTATTTCTGGCTTAGCGGAGTCTGTAACCTGAAGCATCTGTAACCAGAGGTACCACTTTACAGGTGAACAGTGTGAGACAGAATGGTTTGTATTCTGGTTGCATTCTCACCTGGAAAGGTCAAACTTTGACAGCTTCAGTAATTAGTCTCCACTTTACAGATGAGGAACTTGAATGTGGGTGGGGCAGAGAGTGAGTTGTCCAAAGCTAACCAGTGAATGTGTGTATGAGGTAAATTTTGTATTCCTATCTGCAGAAATGAAGAAAACATTGTTATTGCTTGACCATATGGGTTGTTTTGTTTATGCCTTTGCTCTCAACCTGTCAGGGCTGGAAGCTGCTCTCTTCCCAAGAAACCACAGCAGACCACTGACGGTTTTATAGTCTTTATTTACAGCTATATACAGAAGGCATAATAATTAATCCGTCAATGAGAGTCACTCACTTCAGATACAGCTAACAACTTCTTTTTCCTCTTCCAGCACCTAAAGTGTGGGAACCAAGAGCCCCGCCTCTGACCTTGTCTTTTGTCCCATCTCCCACCCCCATCCGATTCAGAGGTTAACCCTTGCGGTGCCTGTAAGTCAGCTTGTTCACCCCCACCTCTTCCTGGTTCTCAGGTTCTGTTGGAGTTGACACTGCTCCACTGGGCTCTTCTCCCTTCTCTTCCACATACATGTATTCCTCTTCTGATCCTGTCTCTAAGCGCCCATGCTCAGCTATGTCTGGGGACTCGAAGCGTCCTGGCTGTGCCCTGACACAACCGCTTACATGCCGCAGTGCATGCTATTAAATGGGGAGCAGGAAATAGATTCTGATCTCTGCAGTACCAGTGTAACTCTGAGTTAAATCTATTAATCAAATTAGATTTACAATCTGACTTGGATTAACCCAGATGCCATCAGAATTTAGCCCAATGGGATAGAATATAAGGTTGCAATCTTTCCATCTCTACAGTGATTGATTAGAGAGTCTTGGGGGATTCTTCTGGATCTCTCATGTTACTGCTGTGTCATTTACTTTTGGTCCTAGATAGCTTCTTAGCGGAGATCTATAAATGTCAATGGCTGCTACCAGCACAGACAACTACAGAAACCTCTTGAATAACTGAGAGTCAACAGCTGTCTGAAAGAGAAGTACTGATTCTGGATTAATATATAGCTCAGTGAGCTAATGCCTACAATGAGATGTTTCCTCAATTCACGAAATATTTAACCCTATTCTTGACTATCTAGTTCCAGTTACAGATAGGTAGCCGTGTTGGTCTGCCATAGTCAAAACAAAAAAATTCCTTCCAGTAGCACCTTAAAGACCAACTAAGTTAGTTCTTGGTATGAGCTTTCGTGTGCATGCACACTTCTTCAGATACACTGAAACAGAAGTTACCAGACCCTTCTATATAGTGAGAAGGTGGGGAGGGGTATTACTCAGAAGGGTGGTAGGAATGGGTGATTGGCAGATAGCTGTGATGAGCCTGTTGACGACTCTTAACGACTGCAATAGGTCTTACAGGGAAAAGCAAGGGGTGAGAAGGTGAAAATTGGCTTTGTCATGTATAATGAGATAAGAATCCAATGTCTTTGTTCAGACCAGGTCTCTCCATGGTTTTCTTCTACTGGTTTCTCTGTCTTGTGATTCCTGATGTCAGATTCTAGGAGAACACTTCAATCTCCCAGGACATTCTATACAAGATCTCAAAGTAGCTGTTTTACTACAAAGGAATTTCAGAAATAGACTGGAAAGAGAAGCTGCTGAATTGCAATTTATTACCAAACTTAAAACCATGGAGTAATTATTATTATTATTATTATTATTATTATTATTATTATTATTATTATTATTATTTGTACCCCGCCCATCTGGTTGGGTTTCCCCAGCCACTCTGGGCGGCTTCCAACAAAGATAAAAGATACACTGAAATGTCACATATTAAAAACTTCCCTGAACAGGGCTGCCTTCAGATGTCTTCTTAATGTCAGGTAGATGTTTATCGCTTTGACATCTGATGGGAGGGCGTTCCACAGGGCGGGCGCCACTACCGTTAGTTAGTCTTGGGATCCTCCTGATGTACTACTGCTGTGTTACCTCTAAACAAGGAATTTAGAAATTTAGGCTTGGAAGACAATCAGATTGGCATGATTCAGCATTAACACTTTTGTTAAGTTTAGGAGAGCAGTGAACCTGCTTCTCTGACAGGCCACATATAACAGTGACATGAAGGACCATTTGTTCCAGGCCACTAAGCCTGCTCAAGATACGAAATGTATTCAGTATTTTCACTGCATGTGTGTGTCCATCTGTCTCTGTGTAATATTTTTAATGCCCTTTGAATCATAAAGCACACCCAAGATAGTTGCCAGGTTTCACATCAGCTCAATCTCAAGCATGCTTACTCAAAAGCAAATTGTACTGTGTTCAGTGGGACATAATTGCAGGTAAGCATGTGTAGTATTCCAAGTGAAATGTACATCTCACCTAGAATATATAAAGTATTTAAAAGTTTCACTTATACTTAAGTGTCATGCCAATGTCCAATGGCATGGAGCATCAGAAGCTGATCTCTGTGTGACTTCCTCCTGTGATGAACCACTGAACTGCAGGTGGAAACCTCAGTAACAAACCACCTGGACCGGGAGTGGCTCCACCTACAGAAGTTTCTCATCGGATGCTTTGGCACAGGGTGAAGTATAAAAGGCTACCTGTTCTGCTATAGCCTTGCATGGGCAACATAATGTAGCTGTTGTGTGTTTCTACACCCTTGACTATTCTTCAGTCCTGACTTGCCCCTCAGTCCAGTCGTCCATCAGTCTTGACATTTGCTTCTACACTCTAGTTCACCCTTCAATTCAGACATGTGTCTTAGTCCTGATCACTGGCTCCCTCCATGGGCTTTTGGTTCATAGCTCAACTAAGAGGCTCAGATGCCTTCCCTTCCTTACTGCAAAAGCAATGATATTATTGTTCTGTTGCACTTTTGCCATCACTCTTTGGTGAGGAGTTGGCAGATGGCAACTAGCTACACTTTCTATTTACAAGACATAGAGTTATATGAATGTGAACAGCTATTTTTTAATTTATTTTTTAAGGCAAGGAATGCAGTGCTCTCATTTTGCCTTTCTCCCCTGAAAAGCAGATGAAATGGTTTGGCCCCAGTTGTATGTGACATTACAAATATTTTCTTTTAAGGGTACTTTAACATGAATTAGACCCCCAATATTTTTTGCTCTTTAGAGAGCCTAACATTGTCTGAAATATTCATGTTGACCTTCAGATAAATGGGGCTGAGGGAGGGAAGCATAACTAATTCCTTTAAATTATATATACTCTTTCATGTCAGAAAAAACTATTCTCTTTTAATTGAGTATCTTCCTCTAGCTACAAAAGAAGGAGATGAGTTTTATCTTTCCCATCGGGGATCTAGTTGCTCTTCCTTTATCATTTCCTCAATGAAAGTTTAGTTATGTTGGATTTCTTTGGCCTACCATTAAATATCCCATTATGCTTTTTTCCTTCTGAACAGTCTGATGTCTGTCTGTTTCACACTGAATATTTTGCAGTATGTGTTTGAAATGCATTAAGAATCACAACAAAACATTTTGACCCATGGTCCAGAGTCTGTTGCAGAATGGGAATGCAGCATCATAACTTACTGACATCATTCTCAGCAGCATTTTGTCCCCAGGAAAAAAATGCTGAACTACCACTTTAAGCAGTCGCAAGGGTCCCCCCTCCCCCCAAAAAAAAGATGAAAAGGAAAACCATCATTGGCTACCTGTTATTTGAAAGGCAGGAGACCCTCTTCCTTCCCAAAAGTCTTAGAACTCTCTTCCCAAAAGTCACAGAAAATGATATAAATGGGGCATTAACTTATGGAATTCCAAGTTCAGTGGTATTTTGCCTCCAACTACCAGTGTCTGGAGATAAAAAAATAGGGAAAAGGATGCTGACTTCAATCTCTGCTTGCAGGCTTCTGGCTAGTCACAGCGGAAAGCAAGATTATGGATTTGCTGGACCTTTTGTCTGATCTACGTGGGTGCTTCTCTGTTTTTCTGTTGTTAATGTGGTTGCAAACTTATGTTAGATACATTCATAGAATTGTAGAATTTTAATGGACCTTGAGGTTCATCTAGTTCAAATTCTTACAATGCAGGAATCTCAACAAAAGGATCCACAACTGATGGCCATCCAACTTCTTCTTTAAAACCTCCAATAAATGAGAGTCTACTACCTTCCAAGGGAAGTCATTCTACTATTGAGAAGGTCTTACCAGCAGAATCATGAGCTACACTGTCTGGGATTCACTCAAGATCTCTTTTACAGGCATTCTGGACGTCTGAAATCCATACTCTTTCTCCCTTTTCCTTAGCAGAGGATTTGGTTTTAATTCCCCAATGCATATTGGATCTGAGGCTTGTTTTCCAACTTCTGATTCTTTCTTCTCTCACAACTTCCTCTTTTTCAGGCTGAAATCTGCCCTATAACATACCCTTAGTTAATATCTATTTAATCCCTTCTCTTAATTGCTAAAATGTACCAGTTCCAAGTGGGCAACAATCAGCAAGCTGACATGGCAAAACAAGGAGTTACAACCAGCCAAATTGTGATCCAACAAATTCTAATTATGGGTGACAGACCAAATGGCTTTGGAAATTTGGTACTTAATGTTATATATTACCCATTACAGTATAGAAATAAAATTACAGTTGTTGCCCTGAAACTGAAATATACGCTTAGCATAAAAAACATATTGCTGAACTGTAGTCAGGTGAAATGTCTCAAGGCTTTCAGTGGCTATAAAGATAATTTTGCACAAGAAAAACAAGAAAAAGCAGATTTGTTCCATTCTGGTATGGGATTTCCCCATATGCTCCACTGCTCTGAATTCAACATGGTTTAGTGACAAATATTTTTCAGTAAAAAAAAATCAAGGATGCTTACTGCTCTCATCATGAAACATGACTGACTCAATCAGCATAAAACAAGTGAGAGGGTTGCTGCCTTATATGTTTGAATATTGAGTGGGCAGTCCCAGAAAGAAGGAATAGCCCATGTGTTCAAGGGATCAGGTGTGCCATCGGGGGGGGGGTGCAAAATATTTCAATGAAGGGGCCAGGGCCCTTCAAAGTTCTGTGGCAGCTGTGTGTGCATGCTGCAGGGTATGCTTGTGACATGAGCAAGCTGCGGGGCATCCACACAACATGCCATCACGCCCCATGCTGACATTGTGCAGCCCCAGCCACCTCAATTGCAATAGCAAGGTGAGGCATGTACAAGGGATGAAGATCAAAATAATATAGAAGGCGGGAGGAAAGGTACAAAGAGGATATTGTCACATGGATGAAGCAAGCTGGCCCTACCACTAAACTTCTGGGTAAGGCATCAACCCAGAAACTCATGAGGACTTTACTGCAGAAGGTCCCTACAGGGTGTTTGTGATCTAGGAAGCAGGTAACTACTCATATGAGAAATGGACACCATGTAAGGAGCTCTTAATTGCCATACATTTTGAGTGTACAAAGGAAGCCATGTGAGGGAGAACAAAAGAGGAAAAATCACATGTCTAAGGGGGGCACCTTTGAGAAGGTGCAAATAGAACAGGACCATTTCTTTGATTCAGTCATTGAGGCAGCCATGAGGTAGGTTCTAGTGCTTCATCCTCTCTTCATCACATCAAGTAACAAACAGGGTCAGCTATGCAATGAAGAGATAGATGTCAGGCCCTTTAAATTTAGCAATGGTGGCAGTGACTGCCCATTTCCCATTCATTCATTGCTCCCTCCTTCTGCCTGCTGTCCAGCACAGCTGAAGTCCTGCTTCAATACAGCAGGTCTGCTAATTAATCACAAGATCCCTATGTTTCTTGGGATGCTTTATGGAGAGAACCCATCAACTGATAAGGGGCTATGCATGCCGTAGGTCACTCACTTCTCCAGCATTCTTCACAAAGTTGTTATTGTTGTTTTCAGATTCTTATGCATCATTCTTTGCCCAAATGGATTCATCCATTTGGACCTAAGCAGACCTCAGATATGAAAACCCAGTTTTGTTTTGTTTCCTCATAGACCCAACTGCATGGCATTCCTAACATGGAACACAGATGAGAAAAGTGCACAAGCTCATCATGCTTAACAAGAATTTGGAGCTCTGGTGGAAAATATAATTTAGACTGCAATAATATCCACACCTATCTGGGAATAAGCTCCATTGGATTTAGTAGGAATGCCTAATTGTGCTGCTTAATCATATTGTATGTCAACCCCAATATAAGCTGTGATTTCTCTTCTTCTGTAATGTGGAAGCAGAAAGGGAGAGGTTTCCTAAACTTTTAAAAAGAGATTAAAAAATTCTCTAAGTTTATCTCATTAGCTTCAATCAAAATAATTTGAGATTCATTAGGGCCCTTGCTATTGGCTTTAGATGGATATGAATTCTACTCTTGTTCTCATTTTCAATTCTAGTTATAATCCTGGTCAAGGTGATAACTCATTGTGCATATTCTGCACTGTCTTTTTCAGCCAGTTTCTTTTTTTGTTTTTACACTTCTCTGTAGGTTCAGTCCTTTCCTATAATTAAGGGAAACAAAATACTAACTAAACTAAGCCTTCTTTTAGCATAATATACTATTCTCATTCACAAAGTGTGTTCAACACCTCTGCTTTGAATAAATCATGTCATGCTGCAGTACTGTGCTTATTTACTTGGAAGTATGTCCCAATTAACTTGGTGGAATTTGTTTTAAAATAAATGTCAATAAAATTGGGGTATAAGATATGGAACACAAGGAAGGGAAATGGATTGAAAATGATCTACCCAAAGTATTTTTAAGCTAACACAGAAGCTTTCATAACAATAACAAAGAGCATTAACACACACTGAAGACTGGAATTTATTATGGTCTATGCTTCGTGTACTACAGTCCATTTCACCAGATGCATAGGAACCCTTTCTCTCCAGATCAGGTATATTTGTACCTGCAGCTCAGGACAACTCTTTATGTATCTGATGAAATGGACTGTAGCCCATGAAAGTTTAGGCTATAATAAATCTTTGTCCTCTGGGTGCCACAACACTCAGCTATTTTTGCTTCAAGAAGTAACATGATGATTATTAGATATTATCCTTCCCAATGACTTGTGCATTTGAATGGCTAAATACAAAGAAAACAAAAGTAGCATTAGTCCATACTTTGCTCCCAGTTTTATTCAATAAATAATTATTAGTGATTGTCCATTTATTCTCATAGATAGTTCTGCCTTACTACCCATTGGCACCAAATCTTTAAAAGCATAAGCAAATGCAGGCATGCTATTTTTGTGATGCAGATTACATCTATTTTATTGTGCATGAGCATACTATTAATGGAGCATCATGTCCCCTATTCCAAAGCACAGACATCACATGCACGATTGCTTAATCACACAACATTGTGTGCCTCAAGTCATTGCTTTATGACCACAGATTCAATGAAAATAGTATCAAACCTCCTTCATCTGCAACAGCATATGCTCTATGCAGTTTTGATTAGGGGCAAAAAGTCATGAATATCTACAGCATTTCTATAGAAGAACGCCTGAGAACTAATATAGAAGACTCAAACCTATATAGAGTCAAAATGATGTCTTTGAGAGTTTTCTCTTGGAAAAACCCTGGTGAATAATGACAGTTATTGTGATAAGCCTTATCAGATATTTGCTCGGGGAACTCATTCTAGTGACTGACTGAGCTTTGTATATTTAGAAAACATTACCACTGCAACTAAAGTGAAATGATCTGTTCAACAATTGTGCTGTAGTTTGGCGGCCATAGACATGACAATAAATATCCTAATTAAAGTGAAGATTTTGACTCCGCCTTGCAATGTTTAATCTTGTAATTCACAAAGGTGCAACAAGCACAAGAAGATCCTAGTCCAGAACTGTTGTATAGACTCTATCATCATAAATATAATTACTGTGAGGAGGTTACTGGGGTCCCAATGCACCCAGCTATAAAAGATCCATGCACACAACATAGAATATTACAGAATCGGTCCTCTCATTTGTAAATCACTGTGGAACCCTTGGGTATGAAAGCAACATCATAAAATGTCAGATGTTATTACTGCGGTTATTTCCCTCACTTTATTATTATGCTCAAGGAAGTTCAGCTCCTAGAAGAGAATGCCTAGGGAGAACAGAATCATTTTGTGTCAACAAACTTTCATTCTATCACAGAAAATCTGCACCCGATAGATCAAGATCATCATTTTAATCACAGACGTTGTTTTGATCTTTTAAACAACTTCTTCTCAATAGTGTATTGAATTTTCAGTAAA